>NC_138768.1:769414635-770101935 GCF_965119305.1 Pelophylax lessonae
CTGCTTGCGGAAGAGAATTCCACATCCTTACTGCTCTTACAGTGAAGAACCCCCTGCGTATTTTAAGGTTAAACCGCCTTTCCTCTAGTTTTAGTGAGTGGCCATGTGTCTTATTGTATTTCCTTTCTCTGAATAGGTTTTTCCATATGCTAGGGTTGCCAGTACAGTATTTGTACATTGATATCATATCCCCCCTCAATCGTCTCTTCTCCAGAGAGAATAAGTTCAGTGCTTGTAGTCTTTCCTCATAGCTGATGTCCTCCATTCCCCTAATTATTTTTGTTGCCCTTCTCTGTACTTTCTCCAGTTCCAGCACATCCTTCCTGAGGACCGGTGCCCAGAACTGGACAGCATACTCCAGATGTGGCCGGACCAGAGTCTTGTAGAGTGGGAGAATAATCTCTTTATTTCTGGAGTGAATCCCCTTTTTTATACATCCCAGTATTCTGTTGGCTTTGCTTTCAGTGGCTTGGCATTGCATGTCACTGCCAAGCCTGTTGTCTACCAGTACCCCCAGGTCCTTTTCCATCCTAGACTCACCCAGAGGTTCCCCCCCCTAATGAGTAGCTTGCTTTCTGGTTTCTGGCACCCAAGTGCATTACTTTACATTTTTCAACATTAAACCTCATCTGCCATGTAGTTGCCCACCCCATTATTTTGTTCAGGTCCGCTTGTAAGGTTTCCACATCCTGCCCAGAAGATATTGGCATGCTTAGTTTAGTATCATCTGCAAATACCGAGATTTTACTCAATATCCCCTCCTCTAGATCATTTATGAATAAATTAAACAGGATTGGCCCCAGGACAGAACCCTGGGGGATCCCGCTTTCCACACCTGCCCAATCTGAGTACTCCCCATTAATCACCACCCTTTGCAACCTCCCCTGGAGCCAGTTCTCTATCCAGGTACTCACCTTATGGTCCATACCTACCTTCCTTAGTTTGAACAGTAAGCGTTTGTGGGGAACGGTGTCAAAGGCCTTTGCAAAGTCCACATCCACAGGCTTACCTTTATCTTCATCAGAGAAGGTTAATAGATTGGTTTGGCAAGAATGATTTTTCATGAATCTATGCTGATTACTACTAATATTACCGTTTTCATTACTAAAGTCTTGTATGTGGTCCCTTAACATCCCCTCAAAATCTTGCAGACTACTGATGTTAGGCTGACCGGCCTATAGTTACCCGGGATATATCTCGGCCCCTTTTTAAATATTGGTGCCACGTTGGCTTTTTTCCAATCAGCTGGCACCATACCCGTCTGTAAACTATCCTTAAAGATCAAGAATAATGGTCTGGCAATCACCTGGCTGAGCTCCTTAAGAACCCTCGGGTGCAAGCCATCCGGTCCCGGTGATTTATTTATGTTAAGTTTCTCTAGTTTAGTTCTAAGTCTATCTTCTGTTAGCCATGGTGGTATTTCCTGAGGTGTGTTGTTTAGTTTTGCCTTACAAGCTGGGTTAGTGTAGCCCCCCAATTATTTTGTGAAGACTGAAGAGAAGAAATTATTTAACACTACCGCTTTTTCCCTGTCCTCTGTGGCCAAAACTCCCTTATCGTCTTTTATGGGGCCAAGGTGTTCTGGCCTCGCTTTCTTACTGTTTATATACTTAAAGAATTGTTGGGGGTTCTTTTTACTCTCTTCCGCTATATGTCTCTTGTGTTCTATTTTAGCCGCCCTGATTTCGTCTTTACATTTCTTATTACACTCTTTGTAATGCTTGAATGCTGCCAATGACCCCTCAGCCTTGTATTTTTTGAAGGCCTTTTCTTTAGCATTAATATGCATTTTTATGTTGGAGTTTAGCCACCCAGGGTTTAGTTTTGCTCTTTTCAATTTATTTCCCTTTGGAATGCACTGGTCAATCCCTTTGTTAAGTATGCTCTTGAAGCACTCCCATTTTTCCTCTGTGTTCTTTGTTCCCAGGGTTCTAACCCATTTGATATTTTCTAGCATAAAGCGCAGTTTTGGGAAATTGGCTCTTTTGAAATTCAGTGTCCTTATATTGCCCTTGTGTTTCCTATTACTGTAATTAATACTGAAACTAATTGACCTATGGTCACTGTTTCCTAAGTTGTCCCGTATTTCTATATCCGTGAGCAGGTCTGTATTGTTGGAAGATGCAATATTATAAAGATGAGTATTTTACCCAAAATACTTTAAGCAGTCCCATGCCCTTTTCACCCAGTTTATTTGGGCTCATAAACAACCTAGAATCAGAAGGTTCTTGTTATCCCTCCCAAAACAATTTGGGGGCCTCGCAGTCCCAGCTCTTTACAAATATTACCAAGCTGCACACCTGGTACATCTTATTGATTGGTACCTTCACAGGGACATTAAACTTTGGCCTTGTATGAAGCAGGACCAGAGTCGTCCTTGCTGCACAGATCCCCTTGGTGTTTTGAGGATCTTCCTCCACCTCCTACAAAACACCCGCTCATAGGGACAATGACCCGTCTGTGCTTTAAACCTATCTCTAGGGTAGGTGGTCCTCTCTGGAGTCTCCACTGTCCCCTATACTGGATAACCCCTCATTCTCTCCAGGTCTCCACGTGGGACCTTTTTAACACGTTGATCAAGTCAGGGTGTTATCAAGCCTCTCATTTTGAATAATCAGGGACCTGGCTGTCTTTGCGGGCCCTGACGGATCACAGTCTCCAACAATTGGTATGTAGTTGAGGAAGTTTGAGGAACTAAACCAGATGGAGGACCTGATTTTGACCACTCGGCAGAAATGAGAGGCCTACACACACACACACACCTGGACAATATGGTACATGTGTATCTATTCTGAGGAAGGGAAGTCTCTCATTGAAGTGACTTCTACTGATTGATGGTGTTCCCACTGCGAATTGACTTACTCAGAGCCAACTTTTTAGTCCTAATCCTTCCACCCCAATACCCCCCCCCTTTTTTACCCTCTTCCCTCTTTTTCTTTTCCTCTTTCTCTCTTCTTTCTGGCTCCCTTTTCCCTGTCTTTTCAGATATCTGTAACAATTGAGCAGTTTACGTAATCATTAAGTGTTATCCTGGAAGTTTTCCATGTCTTGGGATTACTTTCAGGAATTATAATATAACATGCCAGCTTGTTCACACTAGGGGATGATTCCCCCTGCTTCCTCTACAGATCAGCTAATATTTCTCAGGACCTCTACTTTTTGATGGTCAGTTCCGATAATCTTCTTTATCTTCCTTGACATGCATTTGTTGCAATTGTAACTTACTGCCACTAGATCCTTTGTATATTCACTATTTTGCCTGTGTATGTATACACGGAATCTGCCTTTCTCATTTTATTTTACAATAAAAGTATAAATGTGAAAGAAAAAAAAATGTGAGGCTTCCGGTTCTAGTGCTGTATGAAGGAGACATAGGACCCCTCAGCTCCTACTGAATCCTCACTGTACCGACCATTTGAAGCCTCACCAGCATTCCAGTTTCCTTGCAGCTCCCCCCTTAGTACCATTAGTGCTCCATGGACCACTACTAGGATCACTCTTATACCCGAACACACTCTTCTCCTCAGTGGCTCAAAGAGTCAGAGGCAGGCATGAGATGGCCGCTACTCCGGGAATGGTGGAAGCTGAAGCACAGGCCTCACTCCCTCTCCACAGATGCCTGCAGTGGAGGAAGACTCATGACCCTATGCTTGCATTGTCCAGGTGGTAGTAAAATTCCTCACACCCAACATCACGGAGACGGTGGACCCAGTGGTGCTTCAGGGCCTGGAGCAGCTCCATCAAGACCTGCAAGCTCAGTCCCACAGCTTACAACATGCTAAGCAATGGATTTCTTCAGTAGAAGACCAGCTGCACAGGTAACAGATACTGCAACCAGCCATACTAGGCTCTAACAAGTGTTACTAGACAGGGTGGAGGACTTAGAAAATCACGAAATGGGGCCCATTCTCCCACTGATGATCCAGAGGGAATGGATCATTCTTCTTACTCCCATGTTTAAGGTTCTCCTAAATCACAACATAGTCCTAAGAAACCTCCTTCTAAACATGTGAGATATACTAGTCAGCCTTGTCACAATGGTCCCCATTAATGTTGATGATGCTTTTATTTTGTCATCCCTTTCAATAAGGGGTGATTGCTACTTTGATCTTTGTAATGTTTGTTATTGTTTGGTGATATACAGTAGCTTAATGCCTGCTGACTCCTGGGCAGGAGACAATAATCTTTTGCTGATCATGCTCTGTATTGCGGATCACAGGCTCCCTAAATCCTGGGCCTAGTGTGAGCAGTATTCATAGTTTTAGTAGGCTTTTTCCTGTTCCTTTTTCTTTGCTGTACTTTGTCCCTGAGCTGGACACTGATGGTATTTTTTTGCCTGCTCATGCTTTGCGGGGGTTCAGAAGCTAGAAGGCACTATCAGTATTGACCACTTTATGTGGAAAAAAGTGAAGCCTTTACCAGGCCTCTATTTAATTTCATCTTCCCTTTTAGGGTTATTATGTTCTTGTTTCTTTTATATTGTTTTGTTGACTGCTCCAGGGCTCATTGTGTATTTCCTTCATGTGTATATTTGGAAGGAGGGGCTGAGCCTCAGCATGCTTTAGCTTTCCAGATTGTTTTTGTTTTAGCTGTGGAAGCCATTGTTTTCTTTCAAGCATTGTTTGGTACCTTTGATGAAAGTTGTATCATGGAATGTTAAAGGCCTGAGTTTACCAGCAAAGCAGAAAAAAGTTTAGGGGCATTTGAGGCATCTCCAGGTGGATGTGGCTCTTAGTAAAGAGACAAATTTATTGGGAGATGACTTCAACCATCTCCATAAATTGTGGGCTTCGTCCTCATGGACCTGGTGGAAAATAGGTTTATTTATGCCATTGGATGCCTAAACCAGGCCTTGCACAGCCCACTCTACTGGCCCATATGGTGTCTTCTTTACAGCTACTAAACATATGGTGCCTATTCTACCCTATGGATAGGGAATTTACATTGTATTTGTTTCCCCATAACTCTTTTCCATGCATAGACTACTTTCTCTGTACCTCTTCTTTACTTCTGTTGATGAGGGACACTGAGATCTGTGAAATGGTTATTTTGTATCATAGACCTATGGCCCGTACCATAAAAGATTTTTGTCCTCAGTCTGGGCTTTGTCTCTGGAAGTTCCCCTTCTACTTGGCCCAGAACAAGGACTTCTGACATGCATAATGCCTGTAGGGAGTATGTCCTTTCCAAGAGCGAACATGCTACAGATCCTAACTTTTTTGGGAGGCTGGAAAAGCGTTTCTTAGAGCTAAAATAATTTGTTATACAGCACAATTTAAGAAACATTCTAGAGAACAGTTGTGCCTAGCCTTTGACACCCTCTGCCAAGCCCAGACAGATTTAGTACACACCCGCTTTACAGACTCTACGGAGCGTAGGCAAGCCTGGCAGGCTGCGAAAAGACAGTTCAACCTCTGGGCTGACCAGTAGGAAAGGATCTTACAGATTTTTTCCTCTAAAGTCCTCCCTTATGTACCTTCAATACCATAAATCTGTGAATAAATCTGGACACCTTTTGGTTAGGATCTGCAAGGGTGCTTATCAACCCACCCATATTATGGCTTTGCGGGACTCTAGTGGGACATTACAAACCTCATTATTAGAAATACACTTTTATTGATTACTTACTACAGCCAGCTTTACTCTGCATACCGGATATACCAGGACAAGGCAGCTTCCCTCTTTGCCAGGCTCCATTTGTCCAAACTGTCATCTACAAAGTTCGAACAACTAAATGCCCCAATCTTATCTGAAGAGATTCTCCTCAGTATCAAACAACTGAAAGATCAGTAGCTTGCCTGCATCAGAGTACTTACCAATGAGCCGTGGACAGTAGACGGTGGGTTACTCCCACTGAGTTTTCTCGGTGGCGAAAGTGGGGTTTGAGTGGCTGGGGAGAGAGACTGTGGGCTGAGGTGTATTTTGCCCCCCCCCCCATCACCCGGCTGGACCCATTTGGACTGGAGGAGGAGGGACAGACCAGGGCAGCAGGAGTCCTGTCAAAAGCTGGCCGGGGCTGCTTGGGAGTGAAAGGGAGTGAAAGGACATGGGGGAGCCTGGGAGAAAGCAGCAGGACATGGCTGAATCTGGCCTAGCCTTATCATTGGGGATACTGAGGAAACAGAGTCAGAGAGCATGTGAACTCCCTACACTTGCCCTGGACAGTCCCACAAGAGATCCAAGGACTGTCCCATAGTAGTGTGGACCTCCACGCCTACTCATACAGCTCAATAGGAGATCCCCATCGGGGACCCCATCAGCCCAATATATTTAAAAGTGAAAGACCCCCATCACTCGCCACAGGGGCACATCAGAATATAAATTGTGGCCTAAGTCAACCCCCCTCGTCTGGACTGGTGAGTCTTACTTTTATTTTTGTTTACTCTGTGTGGTTCTCAACTGAAATTGAGTGAAATAAACATCTTGTTTCTGGGAAAAGTGCAGGACATTCACATTTAACATAAAAGAAAGACACAGGGGGGAAGGCAAACAGAGAGACTATTAGGGTAAAGGGGGAAGATAAAAACCAGCAATGAGAGGCAAATCAGCAAAGGCTGGCGGAGTGCAAAAACTATCCAAATTAAGAGCTAGCCCGGGGACAATAAAAAAATATATGTCCCAAGGGGGAAGTCAGGATAAGCTAGTAACAGAAAAACAGATGGGAACCCGCGGGAGACAAACAACAAGTCTAAGCTCAGTTAACCACTGAAGTGCTGAACAGGAGGTGGAAAGTGACATGGAAACAGCACTAGCTGAGGAACAAGACCCAAAATCTCAATTGCAGACAAAAACAGAAATAATAGATATGTTTGTGAAATTAGTGAATTCCCTAAAAACAGATATAGCATCACTGTGTAGAGATTTGGGGCTGATATTATCAAGAGTTGAAAAAACAGAAAAAAGACTGAACTTCCATATTCAAGAAATAAAAGAAATAAAGAATGAAATTAACAGCTTACAGAAAGAACAAAAGAACATGGCATACAAAATGGAAGATCAAGAAAATCGTAATAGAAGGAAAAACCTAAGGATTCATGGCCTACCAGAAACAACACAGAGAAAATCTAATGGAAATTATGAGGAAAATGTTTAACCCGCTATTAAACAGACAAACATCAGAACCATTAAAAATAGAAAGAGTTCATAGGATAAGAAAGCCACAAGTAATCCCAGCCGAGACCCCCAAGAGACATAATAGTAAGGTTCCAGAACTATGAAGACAAAGCACATATATGGAGAAGTTTGAGGGAGGGGTCAAGGCTGAAATATGAAGCAGAAAATGTCCAGATTTTCACTGATCTCTCACAGGAGACTTTAAAAAGGAGACTTCCCAGACCCCTTCTGGAACAGATGTGAAAACAAAATATACAATATAACTGGGGCTTTCCTGCATGTTTGGTAGGCTGGAAAAAGGACTGCTCAGCTAAGTTGAGATTCCCTGAAGAACTCAAAGAATTCTGCAAAATAAGATATCTCACTGTTCCAGAGACTCCCGGATGGTTGGAAACTAGGAAAGAAAAAGAATGGCCGTAGGAAAACAATGGCAATTCATTGCGAAGAAAAAAGACTGATACTTTAAATTGACACAGGGGTGGACTGCATCTTTGGGGAGGGGGGGGAGGGGGCTATAACGGATAAAATAGGAGGCAGAGATGGGGGATCCAGGCACCTGTCGAGCATAGGCAGACTTGGTCGCTCAACTTTAGTGGCAGAGATGGGGCAACCAAGTCCAAGTGCCCGTTAGAGTTCCACCCTAGTTATGGGTGAAGACAGATTGGGGAAACCCAAAGGAGGAAGAAGTAGTCTACTCAAGGACCAAGGAAAGGTCAACTCTCCAATGAGAAAGACCATTAATATTGGAGAGGGGGAGGGGGGAGAGGGGAGGGTGGGGATGAAAATCGGGGGGGGTAGGAGAGAGGGGGGAATACTCTGCACCAAATCTAAGGACTCCTCTGCTTCTCTTGTCTCCCCTTCGCAACTTTGGACTGGACCCTTTCCTCTTAGACTTAAAGGACCCACTGGTGTTAGGGGCCCGTCTGAGGATGGGGCCAGGGGGAAGAGGAGACAGAAAAGAGAGGGAAGGAAAGAAGGCTAAGGTAAAATGACTACTTTAATTTTTTTAACATATAATGTAAGAGGGTTAAATACTCCAGAAAAGAGATATAAAGTACTAAGAGAAATTAAAAGATACTCTGCAAGTGTAGTGTTTTTACAGGAAACACATTTAGTACAAGAAACAAATATTAATATGTACTCCAAAGCGCTATCTGACATGGTATTACGGGGTTTCCCCAATCAAAAGTGCAAAAGTACCGCCCACATGTACCGCCCACAGGTTGGTAGACCCAGATGGACAGTATATATTTTTTAAAGGAAACATACAGGGTATGGAATGCACATTAGCCAATATATATACAGTGTGGATCGAAAGTTTGGGCACCCCAGGTAAAAATTTGTATTAACGTGCATAAAGAAGCCAAGGAAAGATGGAAAAATCTCCAAAAGGCATCAAATTACAGATTAGACATTCTTATAATATGTCAACAAAAGTTAGATTTTATTTCCATCATTTACACTTTCAAAATAACAAAAAACAAAAAAATGGTGTCTGCAAAAGTTTGGGCACCCTGCAGAGTTAATATCTTGTACTGCCCCCTTTGGCAAGTATCACAGCTTGTAAACGCTTTTTGTAGCCAGCCAAGAGTCTTTCAATTCTTGTTTGAGGTATCATTGCCCATTCTTCCTTACAAAAGTCTTGCAGTTCTTTGAGATTTCTGGGCTGTCTGTTACGCACTACTCTTTTAAGGTCTATACATAGATTTTCAATTATGTTGAGGTCAGGAGATTCTGAAGGCCATAGCAAAACCTTCAGTTTACGCCTCTAGATGTAATCCCCCCGTGGATTTTGAGGTGTGTTTAGGATCATTATCCATTTGTAGAAGCCATCCTCTCTTTAACTTCAGCTTTTTCACAGATTGTATCAAGTTACCATCCAAAATTTGCTGACATTTTATTGAATCCATTTTTCCTTCTACTCGTGAGATGTTCCCTGTGCCCCTGGCTGCAATACAACCCCAAAGCATGATTGATCCACCCCCATGCTTAACAGTTGGACAGATGTTCTTTTCATTAAATTCTGTGCCCCTTCTTCTCCAAACGTACCTTTGCTCATTCCGGCTAAAAATTTCAATTTTAACCTCATCGGTCCACAGAACTTGTTTCCAAAATGCATCAGGCTTGTCTATATGCTAATTTGTAGGTTTTCTTCTGATAACTCTTCCATGAAGACCATATTTGTACAAGTATCTCTTTATAGTAGAATAGTGTACCACAACTCCAGTGTCTGCCAGATCTTTCTGGAGGGTTTGTGCAGTCAAACGTGGGTTTTGAATTGTTTTTCTCACAATCCTGCGAGCTGTTCTGTCTGATATTTTTCTTGGTCTTCCAGATCTTGCTTTAACTTCCACTGTTCCTAATAACTTCTATTTCTTAATTACATTCCGAATAGAGGATATTGACATCTGAAAATGCTTTGCTATCCTCTTATAGCCTTCTCCAGCTTTGTGAGCGTCAACTATTTTCAGTTTCAGTTTTCTAGACAACTGCTTAGAAGATCCCATGGTGCTGATTGTTGGGGCAAGGTCAGATGAGTCTGGGCATTTAAATCCTTTTGAGATTGACATCACCTGGTCTTCCCAGACGATGATTGAGAACAATCCATGACACTGGCAGGTCTCAGCCTTGCAAAGGGGGAAGTGCATGCTATAAATTCAGGGTGCCCAATCTTTTGCAGACACCATTTTTTTGTTTTCTGTTATTTTGAAAGTGTCAATGATGGAAATAAAATCTAACTTTTGTTGACATATTATAAGAATGTCTAATCTGTAATTTGATGCATTTTTGAGATTTTTCCATCTTTCCTTGGCTTCTTTATGCACATTAATACAAGTTTTTACCTGGGGTGCCCAAACTTTCGATCCCCACTGTATATAGTCCTAATAGAAACCCGAAAGGTTACCTGAAAGAAGTACTAGGGAAACAAATGGACTTTAGGAGGGGCCTGGTGATTCCTGACAGGAAACCTGAACTTTTGTATGGACCGGAGAGTGGATAGTATGCCGCAGGCACTGGGGACTAGAGGATATCAATTAGGACAGTTAGGAAGAAACTCAACCAATGTCAATTTGTTGATGTGTGGAGAATCCAACACCCTCAGGAAAAAGATTATTCTTACCACTCCATAGTGCATGGGACGTACTCAAGGTTGGACTACTTTTTATTTGAACACAGACCGTTGGATTCAGTAGTTAAAACATCCATAGAGATAATGTCACTGTTGGACCATGCCCCTGTACTAATGAAGCTGAAGTATGTAGAGAACCAAAATAGGACAAGCACCTGGAGATTAAATGAGGACCTAATACAGGACACAGAGGTAGCAGATACAATAAAAAAATAACTAGAACAATTCTTCACATTGAACGAGACATCAGATGTCTCAGTGCCTACAATATGGGAAGCCCATAATACTTATATAGGGGGTGTGGCAAACACAGCCACTGTATATTGTCCTTCATGTATGCATTATGTTTATTGCATGTGTATACATTTAAGAACCAAGTGTTTGGAATGTAATGCTACAGCCCTTCTCCCCCACCCCCCCCTCTTACCAACAGACTATGGGGCAGAAGATACTGGAGTTTGGCGCTGCAGCCTTTTGACTTTACCATCCACTACTGCCCTGGGAAGCAAAACGGCAACGCCGACGAATTATCCAGGCAAACAGACATTGACAAATGATCCGTGAGTACTCCCCGGACATCCCCAAGCCGATCCGTTAGGATCAGACTGTGTATGCCGGCTTGGTTCTGGGGGAGCATTGTGGCAAACACAGCCATATATTATCCTTCATGTATGCATTATGTTTATTGCATGAGTATACGTTTAAAAACCAAGTGTTTGGAATGTAATGCTACAGCCCTTCTTCCCCATCCCCCCCCTCCTGTTTCTGTGTCTAATTGTGTGGAATCATGACACAGACAATGGTCTGGTCTAGGCTGGAGACATCTCTCCGCAGGGGGTGTGTATTAAGACTGCCTGTTTCAATGTACAAATGTTCCGTTCCCATTGGCTGGTCTTTGTCCCCTTCCCCCCTTCTGTGGCAAGGCTAATGGGAGTTTCCCTAACTGTGTGTAAAACTGTATGTCTTGGAATTCAATAAACAGTTTTAAGCTCTGCATGTTTAACCCTCAACACCTGTGTGTATTGTCTCGTGATTGAGGGGTTAAGGGCTGGATATGGCTTCTCCGCAGGCTGTGGGTGCGTTTGGAGGACAGGAGACACAGGTCCGGCGGATGTGCCCAGCTGGGGTACTAAGATCCGTTACATTGGTTGGCAGCGGTGGGATGTCTCCTGCAGTCCAGGACATCCAAACCACCACCAGGATTCAAGATCTGGGCAGCTGCCGAGGAGTGATACGGGGACCAGCCAGCATGAGAGCGGAGTTCGCTGCAAGGCATGCGGAAGCATCATCGGGGACCAGAGACAGAGCACACCAGGCTCGGCTGGGAGGATGTGATCCGCCGGCAACTCTGGCATGAGGCGCTAAGCCACGAGCGGCACCATCAGGGGAAGATCCTTCCCTCCTCCACAGAGTTGTACCGGACGCAGTACTGTGCACGAGAGGTGTTCCTGAGGGAACGACCGCGAGATGAAGGGAAGACGGAGCTCGGAAGATTGGTCCAGGAGGAAATGAGGCTGGACGCCAGCTACAGAGCCCTCCGGTGATTCGCGGCTCAACTGTGGCCAGGTACAGCAGATGGCAGCCCGACAGAAAGCGTTGGCTATGGCGGCGTGGGGCTGCTCCATCAAAAAATGTACGGAGACCCAGACTTTGGGAGCGATGAGGAGTGGCGGCTGGAACACATTCTGGATTTCCGAGATGAGGTGCTGGACCTCCCCGACGAGGCGTGTGACCTGGAGGAATTGGAGTTCCTGGTTGAGCAGGAATGGGAGCTCGAGATTGCCTACAAGCGGCTGTTTGACGGTGATCAGCAGCCTGGCATGGCTCCCGTTGCCTGGGACTGTCCGAGAGAAATAGCAGACAGTCACAAAGATGAGAAGCAAATGGGGCCAGGGGTGACCCTGCGTTTTCCCGTACTAACTACAATGGAAGAAGCAGCGATGATACAGAGGGCACTGCGAGCGCTAGAATGCCGGAATGCACCGGAGGTCCCCCAGGCAGCGAGACAAGCTAATAGCATGAAGGTCTCAGAAGGGGGAGTTGAGACAGGCGCTGGAAGGCTGGGAAATGGTGATCAGCAGCAAGGCCAGAGTATCTCATCTGGTGCCCCAGCAGAAGTGCTGGCTACAGGGCAGAGTGCCCCTGGCATCTGCCCAGCAGCAGAAAAAGAGTTGGATCCGGAGAGTCTGAGAGAGGATCTGCGTGAGCTGTTTTCCCAACAGCAGATATCCCCACCGGGAGTAGAGGAAGCAATTCTCCCTCCCCAACAATTGGACACTACCCCAATGTTCATACCCCCAGCAGAAGCGCTGGCTATGGGCAGAGTTCTGCTGGCCTCTGCCCACCCTCAGAGTTAGATCCAGGGAGTCCGAGGGATGACCTCAGTGAGCCGCTTCCCCAGCACTTGGACACTACCCCAGTGGTTATCCCCCCAGCAGAAGTGCTGGCTACGGGGCAGAGTGCCGCTGGCCTCTGCCCACCTTTAGAGTTAGATCCAGGGAGTCAGAGGGATGACCTCAGTGAGCCGCTTCCCCAGCACTTGGACACTACCCCAGTGTTTATCCCCCCGGAAAAAGCGCTGGCTACAGGAGAGAGCGCTGATGGTCTCTGCCCAGCATCAGAACCAGAGATGAAAAATCCGGGAGACAGTCCCTGAAAGATACCTTCTCAGCGGCTGGTAACTACACCAGGGGAAAAGCAAGTACCTTTTTCTCCCCAAATGCATAGCCCTACCAGCCTACATTCCCTACCAGCGGAAGCGCTGGCATCAGGGCAGAGGATTATTCAGCTCCCCCCAATATCTGCAACCCAGCCCCGGATCAGAGGAGTGCAGACAGTTGTTCCCACTCTACAGTGGCTGTTTTTATTCATGGGAGACCCTATGTGCAATTTTGCTCCCCAGCGCCAGAGTCGTACTTTTACTTTTCCTGGTTGGAATGTAAGGGGCTTGCGCTTAGGATCACTAGGTTCGGTGAGTATAAATAATATAAATATAAAATATTCCTAAACTCAATAAATGATAAATAAATAAATAAATAAGTAAATAAGCTGCTGCTGGTATAAAGGGTAGTACCTTTCAGACAAACGCTAAGAACTAATTACCTGCGCTGCTTATAACCGAAACCTTTACCATCAATCATATACTAGTGCTAATGAATAAAGTATTAATATAATAAAGTGCTCCTGCAAATTAGTGCTTATAAATAACTGTGCAACTGTCCATACTAATATTGTGTCATCATACTGAGTATCAATAATACAGTGGGTACGGAAAGTATTCAGACCCCCTTAAATTTTTCACTCTTTGTTATATTGCAGCCATTTGCTAAAATCATTTAAGTTCATTCTTCTTCCTCATGAATGTACACATAGCACCCCATACTGACAGAAAAACACAGAATTGTTGACATTGTTGCAGATTTATTAAAAAAGAAAAACTGAAATATCACATGGTCCTAAGTATTCAGACCCTTTGCTGTGACACTCATATATTTAACTCAGGTGCTTTCCATTTCTTCTGATCATCCTTGAGATGGTTCTACACCTTCATTTGAGTCCAGCTGTGTTTGATTATACTGATTGGACTTGATTAGGAAAGCCACACACCTGTCTATATAAGACCTTCCAGATCACAATGCATGTCAGAGCAAATGAGAATCATGAGGTCAAAGGAACTGCCTGAAGAGCTCAGAGACAGAATTGTGGCAAGTCACAGATCTGGCCAAGGTTACAAAAAGATTTCTTCTGCACTTAAGGTTCCTAAGAGCACAGTGGCCTCCATAATCCTCAAATGGAAGACGTTTGGGACGACCAGAACCGTTCCTAGAGCTGGCCGTCCGGCCAAACTGAGCTATCGGGGAGAAGAGCCTTGGTGAGAGAGGTAAAGAAGAACCCAAAGATCACTGTGGCTGAGCTCCAGAGATGCAGTCAGGAGATGGGAGAAAGTTGTAGAAAGTCAACCATCACTGCAGCCCTCCACCAGTCGGGGCTTTATGGCAGAGTGGCCCGACGGAAGCCTCTCCTCAGTGTAAGACACATGAAAGCCCGCAGGGAGATTGCTAAAAAACACCTGAAGGACTCCAAGATGGTGAGAAATAAGATTCTCTGGTCTGATGAGACCAAAATAGAACTTTTTGGCCTTAATTCTAAGCGGTATGTGTGGAGAAAACCAGGCACTGCTCATCACCTGTCCAATACAGTCCCAACAGTTAAGCATGGTGGTGGCAGCATCATGCTGTGGGGGTGTTTTTCAGCTGCAGGGACAGGACGACTGGTTGCAATCGAGGGAAAGATGAATGCGGCCAAGTACAGGGATATCCTGGACAAAAACCTTCTCCAGAGTGCTCTGGACCTCAGACTGGGCCGAAGGTTTACCTTCCAACAAGACAATGACCCTAAGCACACAGCTAAAATAACGAAGGAGTGGCTTCACAACAACTCCGTGACTGTTCTTGAATGGCCCAGCCAGAGCCCTGACTTAAACCCAATTGAGCATCTCTGGAGAGACCTAAAAATGGCTGTCCACCAATGTTTACCATCCAACCTGACAGAACTGGAGAGGATCTGCAAGGAGGAATGGCAGAGGATCCCCAAATCCAGGTGTGAAAGACTTGTTGCAACTTTCCCAAAAAGACTCCTGGCTGTATTAGATCAAAAGGGGGCTTCTACTAAATACTGAGCAAAGGGTCTGAATACTTAGGACCATGTGATATTTCAGTTTTTCTTTTTCAATAAATCTGCAACAATGTCAACAATTATGTGTTTTTCTGTCAGTATGGGGTGCTATGTGTACATTCATGAGGAAGAAGAATGAACTTAAATGATTTTAGCAAATGGCTGCAATATAACAAAGAGTGAAAAATTTAAGGGGGTCTGAATACTTTCCGTACCCACTGTAAATAATCAATAAATATCAGCATTAAATATGTACCAAATCAATATCATATGTGCAACATTTCATACATAAAAAAATCCATATGTGAAAAATATATATATTAAAAGTTCATAGCAATTTATATCTTCATCCCAAACTGAATATAGTGCAAGTCTCTTGTGCTCATATAAGTGCTTCGTGCTCAATAGATATAAATAAGGTGCCGGTGCTCAGTCCTAGTGAGTTGATGCTCCCCTCTCGGTTCCCCACTCACCAGAAGCTGAGAGAAATATCGCCTTAAAACTGGTTCTATGAGGTAAGCCCCTCTATGGATCGCCAACAGATTAAGGATGCAGATCTCCTATGCCACTTTATCCAGGTATTTATCCAGGTATTGCTCCCCAGTATTATAAAAAGAAAAGGGCCATCATCGTGCAGTATGTTCCATAAGTTTATTAACACGCAACATAAAGATACACTTACAATATGTGGAAAGTCAATCCGCCTTTAGCATACCCACGGGACGCCAAACAAATGGCCGTGCGTTCCACCCGTGTAACCGGAAGCCGGAAGCCGGAAGAGGTTGCAGCCGGAAATGACGTACTACGTATTCGGACGATATACGTTTGATGATGATTTATTTTTGAATAAAACACAATTTTAAATGGATCTCACTATATGAGGCTTCCTATACTTTTTTAATCTATCATTGGCCGGCCACGGAGTACATCAAAGGGGACTTTGTACTCAGGAGCAGCGTGAGGACCAGCTACACTGCTTCCAGCCCTGGAAAGAGAAATTTCACCTTTCTATAAGCCTGAATGATCCCCCTACCATAAGGTTAGAGGGGATCCAACAATTTTGGTGAGCCTTCTGACAAACCCCCCTTGAGCGCTGTGGTGACCCTTTATGAACATTCCTACCACCGCCTCCTACTTGTTTCTGTTTGGAATAGTAACATTGGGAACCTCGGACTTACCTTTATTTTTATATGCATGGTGTACATCCCACATAGATTGATCTGATGTGGAGACTACCAAAATATTTATTTATAATTTTATAATTTTATTTATTTATTTTGTATTTATATT
Organism: Pelophylax lessonae; assembly: GCF_965119305.1. Lineage (NCBI taxonomy): Eukaryota > Metazoa > Chordata > Amphibia > Anura > Ranidae > Pelophylax > Pelophylax lessonae. The sequence goes on from NC_138768.1 coordinate 769,430,843, forward strand.
TTTATTGGCTGGTTGTAATATATGTTTGTATAATTGCATCTAGTTGGTTGTTTGCACAATTCTGAGGTGATATCATATACACATATTTAATATATTTACAGATATATTGCAAGCGCACTAAACTTGGGAGGTTATTCCATTATACCCCCCTTCTTCTTTATAGACACTTTTCCCATCTATTGACGGCCAGGAGTTTATTACAGCTGCACTTTATATTTATATTTATATTTTTATATTATTTATATTATGTATTTATCTATTTTTTTCACAGAATTATATATGGTGCACATATTTATATAATTTTATTTATCACAAGGTATCCATTGGCGCAGGTGTACCCCCCCCCCCTTTTTTACTCACTCTATAAAAACTATAGCAACAGGGAAGAATTCAGGACTAGACGGGCTTACAATTAGATGCAATAAAAATTTTAAAGAAATATTGGTCCCAAGAATGTGCATATATGTAAACAAATTAGGAGAAGGGGAGGAGATGAGGCAGAAATCTTTAAAGGCACATATCACAGTAATAACCAAAGAAGGGAAAGATACAACCTTGTGCTCCAGTTATATGCCAATAGCATTATTAAAAACCAATATAAAATTGTATGCAAAAATACTAGCGATGAGACTAAAAGAGCTGATGCCAGAATGGATCTATGCGGATCAGACAGGGTTATACCAAGGAGGGATGGTAAAGATATTGGGATAAGAACAGTACTCTTATTGCAAAAATCGAAAGGGGAGAGATCCCTAGCTCTACACCTCTCAATAGATGACGAAAAAGCATTTTACAATGTAGACTGGGGTTTTATGATGGAAACGTTGATGAATCTGGCAATAGGTCCCAAGATGATCCAATGGATTGAAAATGTATATAAACATCCTACAGCATCATTAAAAGTTAATGGGAGCTTGTCATGTCCTTTTGAAATGTTTACAGGAACAAGACAAAAGTGCCCATTGTCACCCATTCTATTTGTGTTATCATTGATATTATAATGCAACCAATACTAGCATGTATGGTAGAATAGACCAACGCAAAACATGATAAAGTTTGGGGAAGATTGAAAACAAATTAAGTAAGGCACAATTGGAGAAGAATTTTTGGGTCCCCTAAAATATAGGGTGGTTGGGAAAGAAGCAAACAAATTGACTAGGAATGTCTTAAAGTTTGCAATATTATTTAAACACAATTAAAATGGGAATACAATTCACCTTTAATTTCAGGGACAATTTTTTTGGGGAATTGGATTACAAATACACAATTAGAGGATATAATAAATAATGGAAATATTTGAACATATCAGGAATTAAGACTCAAAAGAGAATTGATGGTATTGAATGAATGGAGATACTTGCAGATAAAGCATTTCATAACGAAATTACCCCAACAAATAAGATCTGAGGAGAAATTGAACACAATAGAACAGCTATGTAACTGAGTGAAACATGGTGTTTCACAGGTCTATAAGATACTGGCGAGGTTGGAAGAGCCCGAAGTGCCCCCATTCATCAATAAATCAATAAATGGGAAAGAGAATTGGGAACACGACTAAATGAACAACAAGTAGGCAAAGTGGTGAGGGCTGTATATGGATATGGGACAGACATTAACATGATAGAGATGAATTATAAATCCCTGGGGAGATGGTATATAACACCTGTTAAGGCACAAAAATACCAGCAATGAAAATCTCCTTTATGTTTATGTCCCACATATGGTGGGAATGCCCGAAAATAAGGGAATATTTGCAGGAGATACAACATTAGTTAAAGGAGATTACGGGAATAGAGATACCAGGAGATCCATGGATGTGCCTAAACCACAATACAAACATTACAAAACAACAATATAAGAGTTCAGCTGTGCCATATCTAATAAATGCGGCAAAGGGGGTAATACAAAAAAAGTGGTTAGACCCCAGAAAACCGACAATAAGAGAATGGTTTAAAAGAATAGACTATATATACAAAATGGAATCCCTGAGTAGCAGAGAACATGGTCAACTAGAGAAATTTACCAGTATATGGGAAAAATGGATAGAATTTAAAAATATGAGGAAATATGCGTAGACCTTAGTGGAGTAAAAAAAAAGAAAGGAGAAAGAGAGAACAATAAAGCGGGAGGAGGAGATAGGAAGTAGGTGCAATAATGGGAGGGCAAGAGAGGGGAAAGGGGGTGAGGGTGAGGGGGAATGGAATTATGTATAGAATATTTATATTTTTGTATTCTCAAAGGTGTTTTATCTATGAATTTTGGTTGTTATTTTAGAAAATTAAATAAAAAAAAAAAAAAGCACCGGTCCCAGATGGTTACTTTTTTCAAATTGACACAGGATTATATACCTGACATACTTCTGCACATTTATAGGGCCATATGGGATGGGTGCCCTTTTCTTCCTATGAGATCACAAGCATATATCAAGTTATTGGCCAGGAGGGGGAAGGACACAACTTTGTCAGGTTGTATCACTCCATTTCATCCACAAATTTGGATGCTAAGATCCATTCCAAGACAGTAGCCTCCCGTCTAGCGGTTATGCTCCCAGCTCTTTTTGCATTCAACACAGTTTTTGTTCAGGCAGGTCACCAGTGTTACACATACATAAAGTACTTTTAGCTTTAAAGCATGCCAAACTGCACCCTGGGTTGATACTGCTATTTTTTCATTAGATGTGAAAAAAGCATTTGACAGCATCATTTTTCAGTGATTATTTCTGGTGATGAACAACTTTGGCTTTGGGAACCTTATAATGGGCCTGGTGCATGATATGTTCTTCTCTCCTACTGCACGCCTTATAACCTCTGGCTTTATGTGCCTCTATACGACTTTCGAAAGGGACGTGGCAGGGTGCCCCCCCTTTCACCCCTATTATTTAACCTAGCCATAGGACCTCTCTCACTCGGTGAGCTTGTCCACATTGGCTCTGAACAGGCAGCTGTGCTTGTCTGTGATAACGCCACCAGCCATGCTAAATACCCGTTCAGATAATACACTGGCTGCAGGGCTGGCCAGCACCTCCAAGGCGTAAAGGGCAAGCTCAGGCCATGTGCCCAACTTGGAAACCCAGAAGTTGAAGGGGGCAGACCCCTCATTCAGTACGTCTAGGCGTGTGCACACATACTGCTCCACCATGTTAGTGAAATGCTGCCTCCTGCTAAGACGTTCCATATGAGCTGGTGGTGCTGCTGCTTGTTGTGGTGTGCTGACAAAGCTTTTCCACATTTCGGCCATGCTAACCCTGCCTTCTGAGGTGCTGGCGGTGCCCTGGCTGCGTTGGCGACTTCTTCCTCCTCCTCCCCTGCCTTGGCCTTGTGCTTCCACTGTGCACCCGCTGTCAGGTGGGAATGCCACCAGCAGTGCGTCTACCAGCTTGCGCTTGTACTCGCGCATCTTCCGATTACGCTCCAGTGAGGGAATTAAGGATGGTACGTTGTCCTTGGAACGGGGATCCAGCAGGGTGGCCACCTAGTAATCAGCACAAGTTACTATGTGGGAAACTTGGCGGTCGTTGCAGAGACACTGCAGCATGTAATCGCTCATGTGTGCCAGGCTGCCCAGAGGCAACGAAAAGCTGTCCTCTGTGGGAGGTGTATCCTCTGTGTCTTACGTATCCCCCCAGCCATGCACAAGTGATGGCCATGAGCTGGCCTGTGTGCCACTCTGCTGTGAACATGGTTCCATATCCTCCTCCATCTCCTCCTCCTCTTCATCCTCCAGAACTGTGTCCCTGCTGTACAATTGTGTCCCTGGCGTTTGTGGGTGCAGGAACCCACCCTCGGAGCCACTTGTGAATGACTGCCCTGAAAGCCTTGGAAATGATACCTCTTCATCCTCCTCCCCCTCCTCATCCTGTGCAACATCCTTTTCCATCATCGCCTGAAGTGTTTTTTCAAGAAGACATAGAAGTTGGATAGTTAAGCTGAGAACGGCGTCATCGGCACTGGCCATGTTGGTGGAGTACTTGAAACAGTGCAACAAGGCACACAGGTCTCGCATGATGGCCCAGTTATTGGTGGTGAAGTGGTGCTGTTCCGCAGAGTGACTCACACGTGCGTGCTGCCGCTGAAACTCCACTATGGCCTGCTGCTGCTCGCACAGTCTGGCCAGCATGTGCAAGGGGGAGTTCCATCTTGTAGGCACGTCATATATGAGGCGGTGAGTGGGAAGGCCGAAGTTACACTGCAGCGCTGACAGGCGAGCAGCAGCAGGGTGAGAACACCGAAAGTGCGAACAGACGGCCCGCACTTTCTGCAGCAGCTCTGACATATCGGGGTAATTTCTAAGGAACCTCTGCACCACCAAATTCAGCACATGCACCAGGCAAGGGATGTGTGTCAAACCGGCTAGGCCCAGAGCTGCTACGAGATTTCGCCCGTTATCGCACACCACCAGGCCGGGCTTGAGGCTCACTGGCAGCAACCACTCATCGGTCTGCTGTTTAATGCCCCTCCACAACTCCTGCGCGGTGTGTGGTTTTTCCCCCAAACAGGCAAGTTTTAAAACTGCCTGCTGTCGTTTACCCCTGGCTGTGCTGAAGTTGGTGGTGAAGGTGTTACGCTGACCGGAAGAGGAGACGGTAGAGGATGAGGAAGCGGAGTAGGAGGAGTTAGGAACAGGAGGCAAACTGAAGCACCCTGCAATCCTCGGTGGTGGAAGGACATGTGCCAAACTGCTATCTGCCTCAGGCCCAGCCGCCACTGCATTTACCCAGTGTGCTGTTAGGGAGATATAACGCCCCTGACCGTGCTTACTGGTCCACGTATCTGTAGTTAGGTGGACCTTGCCACAGATGGCATTGCGCACTTGCTTGTGCAGGGAAGGGATGGCTTGCCTGGAAAAGTAGTGGCGGCTGGGCACGACGTACTGTGGGACAGCCACCGCCATAAGGCTTTTAAAACTCTGCGTCTCCACCAGCCGGAATGACAGCATTTCAAAGGCCAGGAATTTGTTTGGATTGTTTGGATCACGGGTGGGTAGGGGGGTACTTCCTCTTCTGCTCCAGTGTTTGGGAGATAGAAAGCTGAACGCTTCCATGGGACATTGTGGAGATGGTTGTTGGTGACCCAGGTGGTGGTGTTGCTGGTGGATCCTCTGTTTGTGGGGTGGCAGGTGCCACTGTCACTACAGAGGTGGATGAAGAGGCTGAAACTGCAGCAGCAGAAGAGGAAGCAGGAGGAGCCAGAGACCTTGGTCATGCAGGTTATGCTGTGGTTGAGAAGGTTTTTGCCTCGCTTCAGGCTCTGATTGCACAGCGTGCAAACCACTCGTGTCCTGTCATCATCACATTGTCTGAAGAACTGCCACACTAGGGAACTCCTTTGAGCTGGCTTTGGTGTGCTCGGTCCCTTGCTGCATTGGGCAGTAGCAACCTGCTCCCTCTTCTGCTGTGCTGGTGGCTCTGTGCGACCACCGCCTCTTCCTCCAAACTACTCAGGTCACCTGCATGGTGTTCATTCCATGTGGGGTCGAGGACCTCATCATCCTTCACATTGTCTTACACCCAGTCTTCACCCCTGCCCTCCTTGTCGGTCTCCACAATTCGGAATTACGCAGCAGTTGGCACCTGTGTTGCGTCATCATCCGAGACGTGCTGCAATGGTCCTCCCATGTACTCATCTGGAGACATAAGTGGTTGGGCATTGGTGCACACAATCTCTTCCACTTCTGGGGCAGGGCTAGGTGGATGGCCCTGGGAAACCATGCTAACAGAGTCATCAAAAAGAAGAAGAGACTGCTGCATAACTTGGGGCTCAGACTGCTTGGCTGATTTGCAAGGGGGTGAGGTGAAAGATTGATGGACATCGGCTGCAGGGGCCAACTCCGACCTTTCAGCAGAAGACTGGGTGGGAGACAATGTGAAGAAACTGGAGGCACTGTCAGCAACCCAATCTACTATCGCCTGTACTTGTTCTGGCCTCAACATTTGTAGAGGCTTATTAGTCCCTGCCAAATACTGCTGCAGGTTCTGTTGCCTACTCGCAGCTGAGAAAGGTGTTTCACCTGTGTGTGTAGCTGGCACAGATCGACCACGTCCTCTCCTTGCAACAGGAGCTCCACAAGCAACACCACAACCCAGGCCATGTCCCTTATTTGACCTTCTCCTCATATTTATCGAATTTTGGATCTTCCTCTAAATGGGTTTTTATTGATAAGCGGAATACAACAGTATGCAAAGGATGTATCTCACTGTACCATATGCAGACTAGGCCGCAATTAACTTTTTATCCCCTAAATGGGTTTTTATTGCAAAGCGGAATACAACAGTATGAAAAGGGTGTATCTCACTGTAACATATGCAGACTAGGCTGCAAATTATTTTTTTTCCCCTAAATGGGTTTTTATTGATAAGCGGAATACAACAGTATGCAAAGGATGTATCTCACTGTACCATATGCAGACTAGGCCGCAATTAACTTTTTATCCCCTAAATGGGTTTTTATTGCAAAGCGGAATACAACAGTATGAAAAGGGTGTATCTCACTGTAACATATGCAGACTAGGCTGCAAATTATTTTTTTTCCCCTAAATGGGTTTTTATTGATAAGCGGAATACAACAGTATGCAAAGGGTGTATCTCACTGTAACATATGCAGACTAGGCCGCAATTAACTTTTTATCCCCTAAATGGGTTTTTATTGCAAAGCGGAATACAACAGTATGAAAAGGGTGTATCTCACTGTAACATATGCAGACTAGGCTGCAAATTATTTTTTTCCCCTAAATGGGTTTTTATTGATAAGCGGAATACAACAGTATGCAAAGGGTGTATCTCACTGTACCATATGCAGACTAGGCCGCAATTAACTTTTTATCCCCTAAATGGGTTTTTATTGCAAAGCGGAATACAACAGTATGCAATGGGTGCATCTCACTGTACCATATGCAGACTAGGCCGCAATTAACTTTTTATCCCCTAAATGGGTTTTTATTGCAAAGCGGAATACAACAGTATGCAATGGGTGTATCTCACTGTACCATATGCAGACTAGGCCGCAATTTATTTTTTTTCCCCTAAATGGGTTTTTATTGCAAAGCGGAATACAACAGTATGCAATGGGTGTATCTCACTGTACCATATGCAGACTAGGCCGCAATTAACTTTTTATCCCCTAAATGGGTTTTTATTGCAAAGCGGAATACAACAGTATGAAAAGGGTGTATCTCACTGTAACATATGCAGACTAGGCTGCAAATAATTTTTTTTCCCCTAAATGGGTTTTTATTGATAAGCGGAATACAACAGTATGCAAAGGGTGTATCTCACTGTACCATATGCAGACTAGGCCGCAATTAACTTTTTATCCCCTAAATGGGTTTTTATTGCAAAGCGGAATACAACAGTATGCAAAGGGTGTATCTCACTGTAACATATGCTGATCTAGGCTGCAATTAAACTTTTTCCCCCTAAATGGGTTTTTATTGCAAAGCGGAATACAACAACAGTATGCAAAGGGTTTATCTCACTGTAAAGCATGAATGAAAATCAGAAAAATAATTGTCCCCTTAATTGGTGCTTGTTGAATACAAGATTTGAACTGCAGTGTCTAAACGCTGTAAGTCACAGTAAAATATGAAGGAAAAAAGTATTTTTCTATTTTAAATGCAGATTAAGCAGACACATATGCACTGAGATTGCATGAAATGGCCGCTACACACCGCACGCCTAACAGGATGGATACAGTTGTTTTTCTATTACCCTATTGAATAAAAAAAAAAAACCCATTTGAATGAAAAACTGAAAAATATATATTTTTTCCCTAAATACTGAAAAAAAATTATTTTCCCCTTACATTGGTGCTTTTTAAAGAGAAGGTTAGAAAAGCATTGTCTGTCTAAACACTGTAAGTCAAAGATAAATATGAAGGAAAAAAGTTTTTTTCTTTTTTAAATGCAGATTAAGCAGACACATATGCACTGAGCTTGCATTAAACGTGTGTGTATAGATAGATAGATAGATAGATAGATAGATAGATAGATAGATAGATAGATAGATAGATAGATAGATAGATAGATAGATAGATAGATAGATAGATAGATAGATAGATAGATAGATAGATAGATAGATAGATAGATAGATAGATAGATAGATAGATAGATAGATAGATAGATAGATAGATAGATAGATAGATAGATAGATAGCAATTTTTCTTATTACAAATAAACACGTAATGCAAAGTACACCCATGATTCTGTATTTACAGAATGCTGGGTCTATTTATACAGGACATTATTTTACATTCTCTAATGGAGAATTTATTATTGTCATATAAAACACATGGGCCTGGAAGATTTTTCTTGCTTAGAAAGTATGCTCAATGTCAGATTCACTGTTTTATAAATATGCCCATGTGTGATTTTTTTTTTTTGTGTACAAACTTTTATTGAAAGGAAACAGAAGATGGTGGTACAAAGAGAATTGGTACATTAATATGACAAATAATGGTATCACGTAGAGTAATTTTCTTAAAGTGGTTGTAAAGCTTTGTTTGTACTTGCCTGCTTTGCACATTGGAATTGCACAGAGTGGCCCCATACCTCCTCTTCTCAGGTCCCCTACTGGTGCTCCCGACCTCCTGACCCTGCCCCCTTCTCCCTCTTAACTGGCTTTGATTGACAGCAGTAAAGGCCAATGGCCCACACAGCTTCAGCAAAGCCAGTGAGACCAGAAAGTGAGGGGAGAGAAGAGCTGCACATGGGCAAAGCGCTGGATGGAATGAGGATTCAGGTAGGTAAAAGGTGGAGGAGGGGGGGTGAGGGAGATGCTGATGCCCCTAAACATTTTTACCTTAATACAAGGAATGCATTAAAGTAAAAAATACATAGGATTTAGAACTACTTTAAATAGTGAGCAGAGCAACATTTTCCTTTCAGATCATCTGTCTGTAATTGAATCTTTTTCTAGAGCAGTCTGACAATGCAGGCAGGAAGGAGGAGTTTTGCTAAAGATTACATTTTTTGTGTACATTTTTACGTGAACTATTAAAGCGTTTGTTACCCCAATGCTTCATAATTCTGATATGTGCCTGCTGTAACATGTACTTAAATAGAAAAATATCCTGTTCTATTTATATTGCTTCGTTTGTATCAAAATTCCCTGGTGTTCTTGCTAGTCCCTCTGCCTTCCTATTAAAAACCGACCACACTAAGCAGGAGAGCACATCGTGTACAGTTCTCTAGCTATGCTGGGAACGAAGTGTGCTCCCCTCCAATAATCACACTTGTCCTTACATGCCCCCACTGCACAGCCATTGACTGGGAAGCTCAGCCTGTTGTTGCTTCTCCTACCCCCAGCTCTTATGCAGCTGAGAACAGAAGGAATGTGATCACGTATGAAACAAGGGAAAAAAGGGGTTTATAATGGGTTTTTTTTTTATATATATATATCTATACAAAAATGTTTTGTCGTTCATTTTAAAACTGAATGAGTTGTTTTACAATCGTTTGCAATCACTTTAAGCTTTTTTTTATCAGAGTGGCGAAGAAGAGCCTGAAAAATATGTAAAAGTGAGCCTGGAGTTTGCAGGTTGCAAATGAACATGTAAGGTACTGTATTTAAATGCAATATCTCCAAACATCCCTTTTAAACACGCTTCTTGCAGGCTTTAATCAATATCAAAGATTTAAAAAGCTTGTTATCCCTTGCTTAAATCTACAGCACTTCTATTAAAAAATGCAATGTTATACATTGTGAGTATATGTTTTCCATGATCTCTAATGAATGTGCCTATAAATATGCACAAATTACTGTAATACCTTGTACACTAATGTTCTGATTTACTAGATTTATAGATTGAATTATTATGCTTTCATCCTACTCCCCTATAAAGAAGGAATGATATATTCAGAAGCATGTTGGGAATCGCTGTGAACCCTACCACTTTTAAGGTTTTCTCACCATGAGAACCAGTAGAGTTCCGACCTTTGTGGATGCTGTGTAGCCTGTATATTCATGTATTGTGTATTTTTTCATTGCTCTATTTTATTGTGATGTTTATGTATTATATTCCCAATAAACGTTTGATTTTTTATACTTCTTTACTTTTCACTGCCTCTAAAGTCCCATTGGGAAGTTCTAGTTTTGTTTCCCAGCACTTCTATTAACAGCTGCTTCAACAACCCCAAACTGGAACTAAAAGAAAAGCTGTGTAAAGCCTGTAAAATGTTTTGCAAATGCTAAAGCTAATGTTTTTTAGACTAATATTATTAAGCTATGATTAAACAATTCCTTTGTGCTCAGAGACTCAAGGAAAACCACAATTAGTGTTAGACAAAAGTTCCTCGGGCAGAACATTGGTCAGCGAACACCCGAATTGTCAGCTGTTCGACTGTTTGGCCTGCTTATTGCCCCACAATGCACTGCACCACCATACAGGGGATTGGGAGCCCCGATTGGCTGAAGCAATGAATGCTTTTCCCAGTCAGGGCATATAGCACTGTCAGGGCCATGATTGAACACTGGCTTGATGACTCTCTCCAATCATGACTCATTGCTCTTAGCCCTGCCCCACACTATAAAAATATCCTTACCATAGCAGCCTTTTGAAGTGTGATATTGGTGTGGAGAGAGGTAGAACAGAGTTCTGTTCATTGCTACTAGCAATGTGTGCTATAGTGTGCAATTGTGATTCAATTGTGAGTGTAAAGTATCAGTTTAGTGTGAATATAGTGATAGTGCAACGTGAGTGTAGTGCAACCATTCATTTTCACCAGTTTCAGCTACCGTTACTTTTACTGCAGTATATCGTAGTGCATTTGTGCACGTTTACTTCAGTATAGGTAAGTGCATTAGTGCACATTTACTGCAGTATATTGCAGTGTGTAATTGCACATTTACTGCAGTAACTTGAAGTGCATTAGTGCACGGTTACTGCAGTATACTGAAGTGCATTAGTACTTGTTTATCTAAGTATATTGCAGTGCATTAGCGCACATTTAAGACAGTATATTGTGTTGCGTTAGTGCCCATTTACTGCAGTATGGTGAAGTGCATTAGTGCATGTTTACTGCAGTATATTGAAGTGCATCCATGCAGTTTTACTGCAGTATATTGTAGTGCATCAGTGGAGTGTGTCTGTGTAGTGAATACTGAAGTTATAGTGCACCAAACACCACTTTCTATTAATTAAAGTGCATCCATGTACACATTTCTCCATCTTTATTACATTTTGTTAATAAGCCCCCCATCATGTCTGGGAGGCCAACAAGGAGAGGCAGATGTTCCCATGTCACTGTGAGTGGGGCAGCAGCATCTGTGTCCACAGGCAAAGGTGAACGTTGTCTGTCCTCAGGCAGGGCATCATTTCCTCTGTTTAGTGATGTTGCCCCTGCTTTCAAGCCACAGCATGCAGAGGAGGTGGTTGACTGACTTAGTAAACCATCCTCCATCTCCCAAGAAGAGACTAGTGTGCAGTCCACCACAGCTGCCAAAATGGGTTACTCTGCCTCCTTGTCCACAACTACTCCTTCCATAGCCCCAGCATCAGGCATGGAGGAGTCAGCTGAGTTTTTTGAACACAGAATTAGCCACTTGCTCCTTAATGATGCACAGCCATTACTTGTTTCAGATGTTGGTTCTGAGGTTGAGGAAGGTAGGAACATGAGCCTACAGAGAGGGGAGAACATGGTAAACAACCAATTGGCAGCCATGTTCCCCCAGTCATATTGTCAAGTTGGCTCCAAAGATGATGAGGATGGAGGAGGTGATGATGATGATGAGTTTACTGATGCGACTTGGGAATAGAGCAGAGGAGGAAAGTGAGGGTTAGGCACAACCCCAATGAGGCAGTCATCATGGCAAAGTCGAGATCAGCCACTGTATTACATGATATTGTGGAGCTGTTATCTTTCGGCCCACTTCTCACAGCTCAGCTGTCTGGGCCTTTTTTGTGCAGCTGATCGCACTGTTACAATTTGCAAACTTTGCCTCAAGCAGAACAAACATGGCAAAGCACCAGCCATTTGGTTACCACATGCTTGACAAGGCATTTAACCTCCCACCCAGTGGCGTATCATCCATGTGTGCAGGGTGTTAACTGCACATGGGCCCTTGAGGGGGGGCCCTGTGACTCACGCTGCACACATGGATGGTCCCCTGGGTCACAGCCAGAGCAGCAGGAGGGACAGCTGCGAGCACCTATCTCACTGCATGAATTTTCAGCCTCTCCTATGGCTGAAAAGCCATGCAGGGAGATCGGTGCTCACAGCAGTCCCCTGCCACTGCACTGATCCCTGGCTGTTCCCTGTGTATTTATTTGACCTTTTATTTTTTATTTATTCAATGTACCTGTATCTTGCCCTCACTCCACTTCCTGCACAGCACCTCAGATGACCAGATTGTTTTCCCCACTACCGACAGCTAAGGTAAGCTGGAAAAGTGACAGGGAAGTGGCGGGGGGCACCTCTCCCCCCGCCCATAAAAGTGACCAACGGCGAATCCGCTGCTGGGACTACTTTTATGTGAAAGTTGACCGCCGGCCGAGTAAGAATATACCGGGGCTATGGCAGATCTCTGCTGCCATAACACCAGTTTTTAATATCAAAGTACCAAAGTAAAACTGCGGTGGGCGGTCGGGAAGTGGTTAACTGAGCAGAATATCTGTATCCCGTTCATACATTTTTAATGCCAAGGCTGCTGAGAAAGGGACTGGAGAATCGCTGTCCTCAGTCCCTTTTCTCTGTTTCAAAGGGGAGATGTCAGCGGTCTGTTTAGACCCCTGATATCTCACCAAAGCCCACCAACAGGGCTGGAAAAATAAATTGCAATAAAAATAAAAAACTACTGACACCACTCCCCCCTGCCCTACTGACACTGTCCACTGCCCCAACACCCTCCCCTAAAAAGCTTTTGTGAAAAAAAGTAAAACAAAATAAATTGTATAAAAAAATAAATACATAGAAATAAAGAAACGGCTGACACCATCCACTGCTCTACTGACAGTGTCCACTTCTCCAGAAGCACTGTAAAAAAATTGAAACAACGAAATCGTAAAAAATAATAGATAAAATAATAAAAAACTACTGACGCCTTCCACTGCCCTACTGAAACTGTCTATTATCCCTCACCCCCAATAATTGTGAAAAAAACCTAACAAAAAATAAATTGTAAAAATTAATTAAAATAACTAACTTGTAAAAATATAATAAAAATGAAAAAACTGACTCTGCCCATTGCTCTGCAGCCCTAATGACACTTTCAACTGGCTCCCTAAAAGCATTTTAAGAAAAAAATGCTAAAAATAAATTGTAAAAAAATAATAAATAAAAAAATAATAAAAATAAAGAACTGTCCACTGCCCTACTGACACCATCCTGCACATACCACCTACCACTGTATACTCCGCCCTCCTCACCTACATATTTTATACCTACATACACTCCACACTCCTCTCCTGCACATACTATCCTCCTCCATACACTCCGCACTCCTCTCCTGCACAAACTTCCCACCGCCATACACTCCACACCCATCTACTGCACATACTGCACTCTGCACTGTACATTCCCTATTTAATATTTAAGCCACACCCACATTTCACAGCAGCACACTGCACTTTTTTTTAAATCAGTGCCACTTTTTATTTTGCACACAGGCCCACTCATTTCATGATACGCCCCTGCTCCCACCACTCCATTGGCTAGAGCACTCCGCACTCCTCTCCTGCACATACTACCCACCACTATACACTCTGCACTCCTCTCCTACACATACTACCCACCGCCATAAACTCTGCACTCCTCTCCTTCACATACTACCCACCGCCATACACTGCACACTCCTTTCCCTGAAAATATTACCCACCACTATACACCCCACACCCCTCTCCTGCAGATACTACCCACCGCCATACACTTCGCACTCCTCTCCTGCACATACTACAAACCTCCATACACTCCATACTCCTTTCCTGCACATACTACCCACTGCCATACATTCCACACCCCTCTCCTGCACATACTGCACTCTGCACTGTACCTATTTAATATTTAAGCCACGCCCACATTTCACAGCAGCAAATTGCACTTTTTTTTTTCAGTGCCACTTTTTATTTTGCACACAGGCCCACTCATTTCATTATACGCCCTTGCTCCCATCACTCCATTGGCAAGAGCACCTGAAAGCCACACAAAAGGGACGCAATGTTGCTCCTCCTCACTCCTCACCTTTCTGGTCTACCCCCACTATATCTCATGACTTCTCAGCAGCCTCCCCTGACAGGGATGATAGTAAAGTGAATAGTGTCATAGGTCCTTGTAGCACGTCTGCTTGTAGCACACCACCAGCAGGGACAGGCTATAGCAGGCACATTTCTCTGCCCCAGCTAATGACGCATAAAAAACAATACAGTCACTGTCACCCACATGCCCAGCATCTAAATTCAAGCTTGTCAAAGCTGCTGGCTTTACACTCCTCTCTTTCTGTCTGGTGGATTCTGTCCCCATCCGTGAATTTGCAGAATGTGCTGTACCACAATGGCAGGTTCCCAGTCACTATTTCTTTTCACGTAAGGTCATTCCAGGTCTGTAATATCACATGGAAGGCAATGTTGTGGCATCAGTGGGCAAGGCAGTCAGCCAGCCACAAGGTCCACATTACTGCTGGCACATGGTCCAGCACGCTTGGTCAGGGATGATATATTTAGTTCACAGCACACTGGGTAACTCTGCTTGCAACTCAGAATGATGAAGGACAGGGCTTACTGCTGCAGATTGTTTAGCTGCCATGTCTCCATACAGCTGGTGGTAATGATGCAAGATTTGCCAGATCCACCCCCTCCTCCTTCTACTCCTCCTCCATGCCCTCCTCTGCTGAATTGTCCTTTGAACCACAAGAAACCTCCTAAGCATTCAAGGGGCTTTTGAATGAGTTAGGCTAAAAGATGCCATGCAGTGCTTCAGCTGGTCTGTCTAGGGGACAGGAGCCACACCGGAGCAGAGATTCTTGCAGTTCTGAAGGGACATGCCAGGAGGTGGTTCATGCCACACCCACCAAAGCCAAGAATGGTGGTGTGCAATAATGGCACTAACCTCCTGGCCGCCCTTAGACAGGGAAAGTTGACATGCCTGGCATATGTCCTCAATTTGGTGGTGCAGCATTTCTTAAATAGGTACCAAGGGTTTGAAGATCTGCCAAAGCAGACTAGAAGAGTCTATAGCCATTTCAGATGGTCATACACACTGAAATTCAGAGGGAATTCCACCTGCCCGTAAACTGCCTGATTTGTGACATGCCCACCAGGTGGAACTAAACTTTGGCAATGCTCCAGCGGCAGCATATGCAGCAGAGGGCTGTCAATGAGTACCTGTGTGAGTAGGGCACAAAGACAGGCTCAGGCCTGGCTCAGCAATGGCTGCTGATAAAGGATGCATGCACTGTACTGTCACCATTTGAGGAGATGACAAGGATGGTGAGCCATGACAATGCATGCATCAGTGACACAATCCAGTGACGCAGAATCTGCGTGGCATTATGGACAGAGCACTTGAGGCAGAGCAGCAGGAGGAAGAGGAGCACTTCCTTTCGTCTCAAGGCCTGCTTTATGCAGACATCATTCTTGCCACACCACAGAACACACAAGAGGAGAGGGAGGACGAGGAGGATTATGGAAGTTTTGGAGGCATTGAAGCAGAAGAAGACATATGTCAAGCATTAAAATAGGGCTGGGAGGAGGCAGTTCCAGATACTGTAATCCTCAGTGACCCCCAAGGACTCTGCTTCTCATACTTCCACAAACTTGCGGTGCATGGGCTCCCTCATTCTTCAAAGCCTGCAAAAAGACCTGAGAATACATGGCATCAAGGAGAAAGATCAGTAAGGATCAGTAAGGATCACCATTGCAAGGGAAAGTCTTGGATCTTATCCCATCCCCACAGAGGGAGCAGAGGATGAAAGATCTTGAGGATACCTTAAAGAGGAGTTGATGCCTTTCCAGACTCTGGTAGGTTACATTCTTGTGAAAAATGTAATTTTGAGGCTTCTGTTGGTCAAGAGAGGAGAAGTGGAGCAGAGGGCCGCCTCAGTGGTGCATTTCAGAATTTGTCCTGTCCTGGGCGCCCAGGGCTGTTAACTTCAACATCCCATTGGCAGCATCTGCATCATGTGGTGGGAGATTATCTAGGGGAGAAAAAGACTTGGAGAGCCTTCCAGTTTACTATCCTCTGGGAAACTGGGTCATGAGAATAGACCACTGGCCAGTGTGCAATTGAGCTGCTGGGCTGCCCTCCATCCAGCATGCTTTCCGAATGGGCATTCAGTGCTGTGAGAGGTTTCATGACTCATAAAAGAATGTGTCTGTCAGTGGACTGGCTGACATTTATCAAAATGAATCAGTCCTGGATTAGCAGAAGCGATCAGGTCCCTGATGCCAATGTTGCTGATTAAGTGTTTTGTGGATCTGGAATCTCTGTCTAGGCTGCTTAGTTTTGTGGGTGTTAATTTAAACTGGAAGACATTTTTTGGGGTAAATCTCATGGGCACAATTATCACCCAAGGACTAATTTGTACGCACATGTCTGAGAGGTGCAGATAATTTAAAATTTTCAGGGCAGGGCCAGTTCTTGCTTTCTTTAAGAGTAACTCTACAGAGTTACGGTGTGAAGGCACCATTGACACCCAAAGACTAATTTTTCTGAGACTGTTTGGCCAGGGCATATAATTTATATTTTTGACAGCAAGGCCAATTTTTTGCTTTCATCAAGAATACCTCTATAGGGTTACGGTGTGAAGGAACTAAGAACACCCAAAGCCCAATTGTTCCGTCACTGTTTGCCTAGGGCATATCATTTCCATTTTTGACAGCGAGGCCAAGTCTTGTTTTCATCAAGAGTACCACTATAGGGTTACCGAGTGAAGGCATCACCAACACCTAAAGTCCAATTATTCCACATATGTTACTTATATCCAAAGTCTGTGAAAGAGATACCAGAATTAATCCAAAAAATCTTTAATCTTACGATTAGTTCTGACTGCACTAAAAAGTGGCCTCATTATACAGACTGACTCCCCAAGTCGTTGTTTATAAAATAAAGAAAGCTTGCAGGGAAAATAAATTTTTTTTGCATTTATAAATGTAATTTTTGCTGCAGCAAGTTTTATATGCAGTAGAGATGCATTGCCACTTTACAGGCAGACTAAGGAGCCCCCCTCCACTGCACTATATTTAAAGAATTTTTTTTTTTTCATTTTTATTGTTTCACTTTAAGCATCAGTAAATCACTGTTCATTTAAAAATGATGTTTTTCAGACCTTTTTTTATTGATACATGTCCCCCAGGGCAGGAAACCGGGCCCCCATAATGGTTGCATGCTGAATTACTCACATATAAGCCTTTAAAATGGGCACTTTTGATTTTTAAAGTTCGGGTCCCTTAGACTTCAGTGGGGTTTGGTATTCCGTTTCAAACTTTTGTGATGTTTGAAAGTTCTGGCGCAAACCAAACCAGAGGGTGTTCAGCCCATCTCTAACCACAATCAACCTGCATTTGCTAAATACTGTTATTTTAAAAATATTTGTCACTTCTGGATTGAAGAAAGATGAATTCTTTTAACCATGGAAATTTTTTTATTGTAGCGTGTAACATCTTATCTTAAATAAGCAATATGACATTATTATATTAAACAACTTTATTTTTTAAGCATTATATGGGGTAAAAGTGACATGATGATTCTCTTATATTCCCATATGTCAAGGCTTTAGCAATAACAGATTTTGAAAACAAAAATCTGAAAATCACATTCCTAATGTTTTCTTTTTTCAGTCAGAAGGAATATTTGCAAATCTGAAATGTCACCTATAATGTCACAATCTATTAAGCACCTTTTTTTTTTTTTTTGCAAAGTCTGTGCACTGTTCTTTTTCTGATGACATTTCTCACTCTTTAATTTATTCACAGTTAGAAATTAAGTGTTTGAAAAAACAACTTTTTATAAAAATGAATAATTCTCATGGCATATAAAATCCATAGAACTGCCATAAAAAGTTTGGCGTTGAAACAATAGTAGATTAATTTAACTACAAAGTCTTTTGCTACAGGTACCTTTAAAAAACAAAAGAAATGTAAGGAGGAAATAATTATAGCAATCCAGGTGTGTTACAATATCCACCATCTGCTTCTATGGTGCTGGTGGCAAAAACATGGCATTTCATATCTTAGGGGTAATTAAAAATGCTCATGTCCAAACCAAATTATATTGTTAATAGTTTACTCTGAAATAAATTTGAACCACTTTGCATACCAAATAATTTCAGCTGTGCTCTAGTAATTTTTTTTCCTTCAATTATGGATTTGTTTAAACGAATGCACACTGGGTGTTAAGACTCTGTGCCTGAGATTCCGGTGTTTACGTGCAGGCAGAAGGCACAGGCACCTCCTTCCAGACCCACTGCTTGCAGCCTGTAAAAACCTATGAGAAGCTGAAAGATGCTGTAGCTGGACTGGATTTGGGCAGTGCACCGAGTGGTACTAATGATTAGGGCAGTATGTGCCCAGGGAAGAATGCCCATAATGCAAGAATTCTCCATTCTTTAAAAGCCCAGATTATGTTATTGTAAGCTCCAGAAAGGAAACCAGTCATCAGACCATGTATTTTAAAGGTGGTCAATTTTTTTAAATGAGATACTTTATAGTGCTGTCAATTATTTTTATTTTTTAATGGTTTCTTATGGTAAATGATAACTTACAATAAGATACAAGGCTCAGTGTGATATATTTTAAAGTAGTGCTAAGTTCACAGACCAAGCACTAAGCATCCAAGAGCCATCGTCACCAAAGTAACATGCATATTTCCTCAAACCACACCTAGTGACAACTTTTTTTAGGATAATTTTTAAGATGGTTTTAAAGGAACAACATTCAGCAAATTAAACTATGTATATTTTTACTCATTGTTGAATTCAAATTGACCTGAGGGGGCAATCCAAATAGCAGGGGATCCTCCATGACCTTTTCTATAAGTATAATACATAAAAAAGCATTACATTGTAACTTGTTCTACTCAGCCTATTTTAGTAGCTTTCAGAGTACAATCATTCATACTCTTTAGAAATGTTATTTAATTCAGTGCATCATTATGAATCTGAAAATTGTACACTATAAAGAAAACCAGGCTTTAAATGGTAACACAAAAAGATTATTTTAATAATGCTGAAATCCAGATGCAACAATGGTGGTCAACTTGTTATATGGGGCCTCAAAACATCAGCAACAGGGAAGCACATAATATTCAATTGATTTATTACTACAGAAAGCTGTCAGAGATTGTAGACATACAACAATAGTTAAAAACAGAACAAGAGTTGTTGAAAGCTGGACAATTTAAGAGTAAGTAAGTTGGCTGTTGCGACTATCAAGTTCGTTTCATCTTATATTGAGTCGTTTTAGGAAAGGAAGTTATTATTCCACTGGGAACTGATATTTTAGAATTTTATGAGGATTCGCATCATATACGTCTTCTAATATCTCCTTTGGTTATAGATTGACCATATGGGAGTTTTCTACAAGTAGGATATATTTTCCTATCTTCATATACCTCAGACAGATATAGGAATTTTTAAGGAATCGGATTAGCCTACAAGAGTTGGATTTTATACGTTTTTTAACCTGCTGACCTTTTATCCGCTTATAGAGTATTTATTTGGTCTGTCTTTATACTGGTATATATAGTGAGACCTCTTTTTTATCATCTTTTATCCTATTTTGAGACGCCTCGCTGCGATTCTGACATTGGTTGACTCGGTCGGAGTCTCTTCTGAGATCTCTTCTATTGTGCACCAACTCATTGTGTCTTTTAATTGTTAATGGTATTTTAGTGATAAATACTAGAGTTGGCTGCATATAGAATCGGATTGAATCCGAATCTCAGACTCATCAATTTATTAATTTATCACGAGCTGCGGCATATTAGAAGAATCCTTCTACTCGGATACACACGTGACAGCGCATTTATCACCCCATATTTCTTTCTAAAATGAGAAAAGAGAGTGACCGCACAAAAAAGAAATGGACCAAACCATTATTGCCTATAAGCTATTTTAAACAATACTGTGTAAGCACCAAAACCTACACTACAAGGGGCCCCAAGGAATAAACAATAAATACCAAAGGGTATAGGCGTGGTGTACCAGGTGTGCCTAGGCACACCCTAATCACTACGTGCAGTGCTGATTCCCCCTACTGCCTGGGATTCCCCCCTTGTTGTGCCACCCCCCAACCTTTAGTGCTTCTGGCTACCCTCCTCTCCTCTCCCCCGGCTGCTGTGGGGGATGTTTCATGATGGAAAGCAGGGGAAGGGGGTAGTTCATATGTCATTGACCAGCCCCTTCCTTTTCTAAATGAACACCGTGAACACACTTACTCACTGTGTTTATTCACAACTGAAGCATAGTAAAAATGTGTTTACTATGCTTCAAATTCTGAATGAACAGGAAGCCGCTCAGCACAGAGCACTTCCAATTCATTCACTGTCCTGTGCAGCTAAGGCTGCAGAGAAAGGCATGTGTGTTTGAGTTTTGGGGTGCACACCCTAATGCAATAGGCTACGCACACCTATGCCAAAGGGCTGCATGATTAGGTTTCAGGGAGATAAAACAGGGGCTAAATACTTATCAATAAGTTATAACCAATAGTCAGCTATTTAATTTTTTGTCTCCTCTCCAATATGTTTCACCATTAACATAACCATTATAGCCCAACCACACTTTGACCATTATACAAAGAATTCTAATTCATTTCAAATTAGCACCATTAAATCTGAGAAGTGCCCCATTCACCCAGCATTAGCTTGTAAATCACATTTCATTTGTGTAGAACAAGTCTAGCAATAAAAATGTTTAAGATTTTTTTTTTTGTCTGAATATTGATGTCTGTCTTTGTTCTAGGTAGTAATTAACTGCATGGCCATAAAACTATACTAGCAAAAATACTTTTTACAGGCGCACCACTTTACTTTGGTTTAACCTTTCATTTGCATAGGTTAATTTTAAACTGCAGTTCAAATTTAGCTTGAAAAGATAATTACAATATTTCACCTCCTTTCATCTCGGGTTATGTAAATGGGACTTTAATCTTTTCACAGTTCATATTATATTAATAAGTGAAAGAGTAGACTTGATTTACTTTATTCTGTCAATCACATTACAAGCAAAAGGCTCAAATGGAAGCAAGCAGATAGAGATCAGGATTTCAGCCTCAATTTTATAATCGTGCTCACAAAGAAATGACCTTATTTTCCTCTGCATTTTTCTTCATGAATAGATAGCAATGAGTTTATGTTTTAATGAAACATATTACTAAGCAATTATTCTTCCATGTAAAGGGATGAACCTTTGTTAGCAGGAACTTTGTCTATGGACACCATGCAGGGTTTTTTGACAAAGGGATTTCCATGCTGAAGATAAAGACCCTTTTTTGGCTATTGGGTGGTCTTCAAGCTTAGTTTACTGTGAACTTAGATTTCTGAGAATAAAGGAGAAGGAAATAATTTGTTGAAGCCTGTGACAGCGATTGAACTGGAGGATCTTAAAAGGAATGGATTTACTAAAGGTAAATAGGCTGTTAATGTTGCAAGAGTAGTTGCACTTTGCAAGGTCATTTCCCCAAGAGTTTAATGAATGTGGGGAATATTCACTTTGCAAAGAATACCCATTCATGTGCAAGGAAATAAAAAATGCATTTTTGCTTGCAATTTTTTTTTTTGGTTTATGATTAGAGATGTTGCGAACATAAAATTTTCTGTTCGTGAACGACGAAAGCGAACTTCTGCAAATGTTCGCGAACGGGCAAACCGGGCGAACCGCCATAGACTTCAATAGGCAGGCAAATTTTAAAACCCACAGGGACTCTTTCTGGCCACAATAGTGATGGAAAAGTTGTTTCAAGGGGACTAACACCTGGACTGTGGCATGCCGGAGGGGGATCCATGGCAAAACTCCCATGGAAAATTACGTAATTGACGCAGAGTCGGGTTTTAATCCATAAAGGGCATAAATCACCTAACATTCCTAAATTGTTTGGAATAACGTGCTTTAAAACATCCAGTGTGTGTGGGGCGTGGCTTGCGCGCATACTGAATGGCCGCTTGAGCCGTGAGCTCTCAGGACCCAGCCGGGAAAATCGACGACACCGAGGACGTACAGCACGATCCATCTCCACTTGCCGCTCCATCGACAAGCCCTCACACCCGAGGAGATGTCATCCAGGAAAAGGAAGGACGAGCGGGGCCCCACTAAGCTGACAGCCTTCTTCACCAGGCCGCCCGCGCTCTCGGACCGCGGCCAAGATGGCGCCGCCTCGAGACAAGGCCGCAATGCTCCGGAGGCTTTCACTGACTTACCTGATGCGGATCCCTCTCCATTGCCGGATGGCCCTCCGCTGCATTCTCCTCAGAGCCCGACTACAACATCTCCGGTACCGGGAAGCCCCGCCAAGACACGGATGAGGATGGATGACTTTGACCGGCCGGGCCCCACAGTGAGTAGCAACATACACTCCGTCTCTTCCCTACAAACGTCCATAGCAGCATTCCCCACCACAGGGCAACCAGTAATTGATACGACCCTGAAGAACATGCTTATGACATTTCAATCCTCACTTATGTCCAACTTATCCACGATCATGGACAGATTCGCTTCTGAGATGAAGCATATGGGGCACAGGGTTCATTACATGGAGCAGAGAATGGAGGAATGCACCGATACAGTTAATGAATTGGTGGATGCTTATACAGAACAAAAGGAGGATACGGTGTGGATAAAAAATAAAATAGCGGATTTGGAGGATCGATCCCGCCGCAACAATGTTAAAATCAGGGGCATCCCTGAGGATGTACCCCCCGCAGATCTGCACCAATATGCCTCCACACTGTTCTCTTCTTTGGTGCCAGCACTATCCCCTATTGAACTTACAATAGATAGGATTCATAGACTACCCAAGCCTAAATTTCTGGAAGCTTCAGTACCGAGGGATGTATTGCTGAGGGTGCACTTTTTTCCTGCTAAGGAAAAGATCTTGCAGGCGTCCAGAGCACTGGGCACTCTTCCAGCCCCATATGCACATATCCAACTGTTCGCTGACCTTTCTCAGCACACTCTGCAGCAGCGCAGACAGCTCAAGACCCTTACCAAAGCCCTAGCAAATCACAAGTTAACCTACAAATGGCGCCATCCTGCAACTCTGCTGGTCACCCATAACGGTATCCCTCACTCTATATCCACAATGGAAGGAGGCATGAAACTCCTGCAAGCATGGGGCATTATTCCGGATCCCCCGAGAGGACCCCCAGATGCACAGAGGCATACCCCGCCGCCTTCCCAGGGCTCCCACCGCAGCCGATCTAGGCATCGCCCTCCCTTGTAATATGGTGCTGTACCTCAATTTCCAGCTACACAGGGCCCGGCTGGCCTACGACAACTCGCTACCCCAGTTTTAACGCTTTGTTATCCACCGTTGGTGGTTTTACCCCCCACGTTATCAGCAATCCTGACCCAGGAATATCATTGCTGATTGAACACTTTCTTCAGTTGATTTTATTCAGTTTGGATATCGCACTTAGTCATAGTTCAAGTTTCAATATACCGTTTTGTTTGCCGATCATAATATTCTGCTTTGTTCCCTGCATTGCTGTCTCAAGTCGCTCCATTGGTGAAGCCACCAGCAACTGACCCTATCCGCTCCGTGATCTCCAGGAAGCGACCTCCTCTCCAGGTTACAGGACACCTCCTGCTCTCCTACTACTTTCCGGGACTTCGGCCACCGTATACAGAACGCGCCTGCACAGCAACGCAATCTCACAGGTACTTTACTCCACTGAGGGATCACCGTCCCTGTACACAGTCTAACCAGGACCCCCTGCCAATTCTTGCCAATATAAAAGCTCCCCTTTGGTGATGTCGTTCACAGTTCTCTCCCTCAATGCCAGGGGTCTAAACCACCCCGCTAAGCGCTCATCCCTTTGGTCCACAGCTACTGCTCTACATGGTGATGTAATATGTGTCCAGGAAACCCACTTCGCCCTTGAGGCCACACCGAAATGCACTCACAAGAAATACCCACATATGTTCCTTGCTTCAGGGAATAAGAAGAGGAAGGGGGTACTTGTAGCAATTAGTGACACTCTGGACTTCTCACTCCACGACGTTATATCTGACCCTAAGGGCAGATATATTGTCCTGCAATGCTTGATAATGGGTCGGAAATTCACCATTGTGAACTTATACGCTCCTAATCATCACCAATTGTCCTTTATACAGTCTGTGGTGTCTAAAGCGAAAAACCTAGCCTTTGGAAATCTCTTGATGTGTGGCGATTTTAATCTCACGCCGGACAGTGCTCTTGACTCGACGGCTACAACTAAAAAGCATAACTCCTCATTATCCAAATTTATCTGGTCTCAGGAACTATATGATGTTTGGAGGTGCTGTCACGCGTCGGAGAGGGATTATTTGTTTCTCTCCCCGCGTCACGGTACCTACTCCCGTATTGATTTGTGTATCTCTGATAGAACTGTCTTGGAATGTGTGTCTGATGTACAGCTCCACACCGCCACTTGGTCTGACCACTCCCCGTTGACGATCAAAATCTCCCTTGGCCCGCATAATCAGACTCCCTATGTATGGAGACTTCCTAATCACCTTCTGAACAATCCAGCCTATGTAGCAGAAATTCAATCTCATATTCAGGATTATATTACGAACAATGTGGGAGGCGGTTCGGGCCCTGAGGCGGTGTGGAACGCCCATAAAGCAGTCCTAAGGGGCGTACTGATTCAAATTGGTTCGAGGGAAAGGAAGAGGAGGTTGCAAAAGCTGACCGACATTACTAAGCAGTTGAATACTCTAGATTCCCAAAATCAACTTCAACCATCTAAGTCCCTTACTGAAAAAATATTCCTACTCCGTCAGGAGCTGAGAACCTTGCTTCTCGAAAAATATAGCTCCACTCTCAAACGGTGGAAAGTGAACTCATACTCCACAGGACAAAAGGCGTCCAAGGCCATGGCCCTTCGTATCAAAGGTCAGAGGACCAAATCTAGAATACAGCAGTTAGTACACCCGGTGTCTAAAGCTAAACTACTTAAACCAGACCTGATAGCGGATGCTTTTCGTGAGTATTAAGCAACCTTGTATAATATAAAAGCGGACCCACATAGTCATCAACCGTGCCCGTCCGAGATAGAAGCATTCCTCAGCCACATTGACTTACCATCTATTTCACCACCCCTGTTAGCTACTCTGAACCAACCGTTCTCTGAATCAGAGGTACTGCAAGCTATTGCCACCCTCCCTAACCTGAAATCACCCGGCCCAGATGGCTTTACAGCCGAATATTATAAACAGTTTTCTAGTTTGCTGGCGCCCATCATGGTCAAAATGTTCAACTCAGCTGCCACGTCCTCTTCCTTCCCACATGAGACTCTCAGTGCTATGATTGTTACTTTACCTAAACCAGGGAAAGAACCTAACCAGCCCCAGAACTTCAGACCGATATCGCTTTTGAATTTGGATGCCAAGTTGTATGCCAAAATGATTGCATTACGTTTGCTAGACGTCCTTCCAACGATCATACACAAGGACCAATCGGGGTTCACAAAAGGCCGACAGGCATCTGATGCGACGAGGAGAGTCATTGATGCCATACATTGCGCTCGCACTACTGGAACGCCTTCTCTGCTCCTATCGTTGGATGCAGAGAAGGCGTTCGATAGAGTTCACTGGGGGTTTCTCTCAGCGGTACTGCACAAATTTGGTATCCGCGGCTTCCTCTACGAAGCCATTATGGCTTTGTACTCGAATCCATCGGCGAGAGTGCGTACCCCTGATGCTATTTCCTCATCCTTTGAGATATCGAATGGCACTCGCCAAGGGTGCCCTCTTTCCCCCCTCATATTCAACATGGTAATGGAGCCCCTTGCAGAACATATTAGATCGAACCCTAGAATATCAGGTATAGAAGTAGCGGGCAAGTCACATAAAATAAGTCTTTTCGCGGACAACGTCATCCTGATGATAACTAACCCTACCGGGTCCCTTCCCGAAATTCAAAAAATATTAAATTGGTTTGGAGCAGTATCCCTATATAGGGTTAACGAAACTAAGTCCCAAATTCTAAATGTTGGTCTAGATGCCACAACATGCGCCGTATTACAAACCCAGTTTCCCTACTCGTGGACGGACACGCATCTTTCGTACCTAGGTATTAGGCTTACGGCGAATACGAAAACGCTTTTTTTACACAATTATGTTCCGGCCCGAACTAAGCTCCAAAATGACCTCAAACGCCCCCAACTCTCGGGTTTTTCGTGGCTTGGGAGACTGGCAGCATTCAAGATGATGCACCTTCCTCAGCTCCTGTATATTTTTCGCACTGTTGCAATTCCGGTCCCTAAAAAGTTTTTCCGCTCTCTACAATCTATCATATCGCAATACATATGGCAAGGTAAGAAACCTAGATGCGCCCATGCGAAACTCGTCAAATCACGCACCCAAGGGGGGGCGGGCTATGTGGACATATATGACTACTACCTAGCATCTATCTTCACACAATTACGCGCATGGTTTACCCCCGACTGTCCCCATATATGGAGGGAACTAGAGGCGTCCTTTTGTACACTGTCGGATCTTCCATCATAGTTGATGGCAACGTCCCTAGGGGCAAAAATCCCATCTCACTTTCCCCCGGCCATGGTAGCTTCGGTCAACGCTTGGAAAGTACTGCTGACACAAACACACGATGGCCCCATGACACAAGAACTTCAGATACCCCTGTCCGCCCTGCATTACATCATGCCCGATACCAATTTCCACTCCTGGACCAAAAAAGGCATTACCACTTTGAATGCCTTGTATCACAATTCTACACTGACCCCATTCCCAACATTACAACTTAAGTTCCAATTACCGGCGACCGACTTTTTTCTACACTTTAGATGTCGCCATTTCCTGACCTCTGTACCCACCTGGCCGCTGACTGTCCCTACTACAGCGTGGAATTACCTTATCTCAAAGTTACCTTCCAAGACCAAAGGCATTACTACGTTCTACAATCTAATCCAACAGAAAGAAGTCTTCTCCAAGTCGCTCCCCCATATACAATGGGAGAGAGACTTGGGTGTAGAATATTCAGTAACACAGTGGACGCGTGCGATTCGCTCTGTCTACTCGACGACGTGCAGTTCCAACCTATGGGAATTGCACTTGAAACTATCATTACGCTGGTACCTTACTCCTGAAAGACTTAGCAAATTTGACAAGCAAAATGACGGTGGGTGCTGGAGAGGATGTGGCAGAGTGGGTTCTCTCTTCCACATCTTCTGGCAGTGCCCAAAACTCCAGACCTTCTGGCAAGAGGTGTTCTCTCTCCTGTCTGACTTGACTAACTCTTCAATAACACTCGACCCTGGACTTGCACTATTATCACTTGGCCTAGATCGGATTCCCCATCCTATGAGACACTCAGTTAACCATGGTCTACTAGCAGCTAGGCTGCTTATAGCCAGAGCCTGGAGACAGGAATCTCCCCCTGCAATCCAAGAGGTGATTGAACTAGTGGCTACGCATCATTCCTATGAACGAGCCTTGTCTCTGAAACACCGATCCACCACCCGTATGTCTAAGCTTTGGCTACCTTGGACTACATGGATTAATCAGAGGTGATGTGTGATTTCATCCCCTAGAGCGGACGGGGGGGTGCCTCGCTGAGGCCTGGCGTGCTGGAGATGGCCACAGTGTGGTTCCCATTTGGGGTGGCTATCTCTGAGGTGCCGGGCGTTAGGTGGGGTGCACCTCGTTTGCGAGTGACCTCTACCTTGACCACACCTTGTTATATTACAGTCATTTAGTGGTGGAACAGAATTATTCCCCAACTGACAAGGCCCTTACGATAAGAATGTAACTGGGATTTACTGCAATTCACCTGATAGGATTAAACTGCTTACCTGCTGAAAATATCTTGATGACAGTACTTCTGTGTATTATTCAATGTTATACTGAGAATGTTATGACGGCACATGTATATGTCCATGAAAGTTATTAGGAATTGTACTTCCCAAATGTTTGTACCTTTGTTTGTTTTTCTTTTGTTTGATGAAAACTCAATAAAAAGATTAATTAAAAACATCCAGTGTGTGTATACGATCAGGTTTGATGTTGTATCAATCAGGTAGTGTAAGGGTTACGCCCACTTCCCAGTGACAGACCAAACCCTGACAGACCAAACTCCTCGTTTAACGCACCGCAAACAACTGCAAACAGTCCATTTGCACAACTGTAAACACCCCATTTGCACAAGGTTGGATACCAAGCTAGCCATGGGCCGTTCCTTGTTCTCATTGACGTCATTGAAGGTCTCTTCCTCCACCCAGCCACGTACAACACCAAGGGTCCCAGAAAGGTGACAACAAGCCCCCTGGGACGCCTGCTGTGGTTGGTCTTCCACCTCCTCAAAGCCACTTTCCTCCTCTGACTCCTCTTCTTCAGACTCCTCTCTCTGCGTTCCTGCAGGTCCAGCAATCGACAATGACAAGGCTGCTTCTGGTGGGGATGGTGACCACAACTCTTCCTCTTCATGCTCATTTACGGCCTGATCCAGCACTCTTCGCAGGGCACGCTCCAGAAAAAACGCATATGGGATGAGGTCGATGATGTTGCCTTGGGTTTGACTGACCAGGTTTGTCACCTCCGCAAAAGGACGCATGAGCCTACATCCGGGTGCCCCCTGGAATACCTTAGCCCTGTATCCAAAATGGAGAAAAAGCAAAAAAAAATGACAAAAACTAATATTTCAAGGGAGACATGATGGAGCATTTAACTGCAAAATACACATCCTGCTTTGAGTTTAAACAATATGTACACAGGGAAGTCTCTGGTCACATTTTGACGTAACTTCCGGGCAGTGGAGCATCACAACGTCATTTCCTGTAACCACCATGGAACACACGCCGGCAGCTTACACGGAAGCGGAGTGACAGTGTTTTGCTATACGAATGCTGATTATCATGCTACGTTTGTGAGTAACATTTTTTAATTTTGATTATAATAAACACCTACGGGCTTCACTATGTACGGCTTCTTCCCTTCCTTTTAAAACCACTGTTGAGGAGATAGGAGAGGAACCATTAAAGGAGCCATCATAAAAGGTTTTATTCAATCCACCCATCCGGCTAAGGGATATCCTATATGCCAAGAGGTTGCATTTAATCCATCTATCCGGCCAAGGGATATCATATCTGCTTGAGGCTCATTTATATCCTGAATTTGGTGAGTGCATCCCCATAGGGGGATTTTTTTCCTGAAGAGCACTTGGGCACTTAAATGGATCTGAGCACCTTTCCAGCACTTTAGTTTCTTTGGAGGAAACCTTTTTGGACTGCACCTTATTACATTTTATGCACTTTATATATGGTTACACCATGGACACATGATGTGATATTTTTTTTGCACTTTAATATTTATTGACTTTTGATGATCATGAATGCATTTTATCTCATATGAGTTTTAGTATTTTAATATTTTGATCACAGTCACTTGGATATATTTATTTTTATGTTTTTTATATACACTTTTAGCACTATATATATATATATTTTTTACCTGTTAGCGCTGCCTTATATGAATTTTTAACATTGTGCATGAGTGTTCAGTAACGCGGCCAAAAAATACCCAGCTCCGCAGAGGCTGTCCTCTTTTTTTTAAATTAAAAAAATATTTTCTTACCAGTTTAATCTCTGTTTTGTCCCCTATCAGGGGCCGGTGTATGGAATAGATTTTAGGAACCGGGAGATGGAAAAAGATGGTTGGTCGGTCCTCTTACTTCCAATTTGGGGCACTGCGCGTGCACTGTGCAATGTACTGTGCCATCCTGTATGAGTGGTGTGTTAAGTAGTACTATTCTTATCAGTTTAATCCCTGTTACATCCCCTATCAGGGGCCGGTGTATGGAATAGATTTTAGGAACCGGGAGATGGAAAAAGATGGTTGGTCGGTCCTCTTACTTCCAATTTGGGGCACTGCGTGTGTGCCGTGCAATGTACTGTGCCATCCTATATGAGTGGTGTGTTAAGTAGTACTATTGTAATAAAAAATGGGGTGCGCTAAAACAATGTGAAAAATCCAAACTGGTTGACAACTCAACAAACAAATGGATAAAGGGTTGCAAGGTGTGTTCATACAGTCAAAACATAAATCTTTAAATGTCCATATATAATGAAATCAAATAAGTGCTCAACAGCTGAAAGATGTCTTCAACTTCAGTGTGATTAACACCCCACCACCAGGTGAAATTCCTCCTTACCAGACGGAAAAGTAAAGTGTGCACAAAATAACTTAATATTGATCACTGCAAACGTAGTGCTGAAAACTTCCACGTGAACCACCCAAAATGTTCCCTTACCAGATAGTATATGTTTAAGGCACATGTAGATGGACTTTAATTCCCTTCCACTTCCTCCATATGTAAACTACACAGGGATGCCTTATAGATCAGCAGGATGGAAAGCGCTATGGTCTCTCTGTTGTCTGCTAATGGCTCCTTCACTCTCAACCTGTAGCTGGGTAGGACCTATGACCAAAAGGCCAATAGCCTCCGAGCGTGGGGTGTGAGAAATAAGGTCGCAATAGTGTGATAACTTCAAAACCAGTTTATTAAAAAGCAGTATTGCACTTACAGTTAAGCAGTTCAAATCGGCATGTTAAGTATTTGCTCCGGAATTCCTATTATATGGCTCTTGTCCGGCTGCAGCACGGACCCCGAGCTGTCGTTCGTGACGGTAACGCCTCCTCTCTAAATGTATGGAATAGATTTTAGGAACCAGGAGATGGAAAAAGATGGTTGGTCGGTCCTCTTACTTCCAATTTGGGGCACTGTGCGTGCGCCGTGCAATGTACTGTGCCATCCTATATGAGTGGTGTGTTAAGTAGTACTATTCTTACCAGTTTAATCTCTGTTTTGTCCCCTATCAGGTGTGACTCTCTGCTTTCAGGCAAGTCAACCCCAAGACGGCGTGACAATGTCGTATGCGGGATGTGGAATAGCCCCTGGGGAGCTGGGGGGGGGGGTGCAGTTGATGTGGAGCAAGACGCAGCAGCAGAAGAGGACTCAGCCGAGGAGGTTAGCGAAGAGGATGGAGTAGGAGGAGTAGAGGAGGTGGCAGCAGGCCTGCCTGCAAGTCGTGGCGGTGTCACCAACTCCTCTGCAGAGCCACGCATTCCATGCTTGGCAGTCGTCAGCAGGTTTACCCAATGCGCAGTGTACATAATATACCTGCCCTGACCGTGCTTTGCAGACCAGGTATCAGTGGTCAGATGGACCCTTGCCTCAACACTGTGTGCCAGACATGCCATGACTTCCTTTTCCACAATAGAGTACAGGTTGGGGATTGCCTTTTGTGAAAAAAAATTTTGGCCGGGTACCTTCCACTGCGGTGTCCCAATAGCCACAAATTTTTTGAAGGCTTCAGACTCCATCAGCTTGTATGGTAAAAGCTGGCGGGCTAAGAGTTCTGACAAGCCAGCTGTCAGACGCCAGGCAAGGGGGCGACTCTGTGACATTGGCTTCTTACGCTCAAACATTTCCTTGACAGACACCTGACTGTGGGCAGATGAGCAGGAACTGCTGAAGGTGAGATGCGGAGTGACGGGTGGTTGAGAGGGGGCAAGGAGGACAGCAGTGGTTGACGTGGCTGAAGATGCTGGACCAGGAGGAGGATGGTGGCTTTGAGTTTGTGTGCTGCTTGCACTCATCATGTGTTGATCCCATAGGCATTTGTGATGTGAGATCATGTGCCTTTGCAAAGCAGTTGTACCTAGGTGGGTGTTGTACTTCCCACGTCTCAGTTTCTTTTGGCACAGGTTGCAAATGGCATCGCTGTTATCAGAACCAGACACACAAAAAATGCCACACTGCTGAGCTTTGCAATGATGGCATTCTGGTGGTGGCAACAGCATGCGTTGATTGGCGTGCTGTCTGGCTGACCCCGGGTGCCGATACATGCTGTCTGACTGTGCCACTAGCTCCTTGCGATGACCTCCACCTGCTTCCAACTCGTTTCCTCCTCCTCTCTGTCTCCCCATTTGAACTTTCCCCCTGTTCTTCTTCTCTTCGAGTGGGCACCCACATGAAATCCACGGACACATCGTCATCATCAACCGCTTCACTTGTATTTGACAACTCAGCAAAGGAAGCAGCAGCGGGTACAACATCATCATCATCACACCGTACGTCCATGTGTGTAATGCTGCCTGACTGGGACATATCCCTGTTATCTACATCCTCTGGCAATAATGGTTGCGCATCACTCATTTCTTCCAATTGATGTGTAAATAACTCCTCTGACAGATCAAGTGAAGCAGCTGTGGTGCTAGTGTTGGTGGTGGCGGTGGGTGGGCGAGTGGTAACTTGAGAGGTACCCGAAGCTGAGCTGGAGGAGGATGGTGCGTCAAGGTTCCGAGCGGAAGCTGTAGAAGATTGGGTGTCTTGTGTAAGCCAGTCAACTATGTCCTCAGAATTTTTAGAGTTCAGGGTACGTGGCCTCTGAACACTGGGCATTATTCTAGGGCCAAAGGAAATTGCAGCACCATGACCACGACGGCCCCTGCGGGGTGGCCTGCCTCTGCCTGTCATTTTTTTTTAGATTAGTGGTACTATGCATGCAAGGTACTGTGCCACCCTATATGAGTGGTGGGCAGGTGGCACAGTACAGTCTGTGGACCTGACACTCACTGGCAGGCAACTGCAATTATATTACTGAGAAAAAATGAAATTACTTTTTTATCTGCAAGGTGCTGTGCATGTAAAGGCAAGTGTCCCAATACTTTTGGTTTATATATATATATATATATATATATATATATATATATATATATATATATATATATACAGTATATTTAGCACTATATTCCATTTTCTGATCATAAACATTTTGAGCACTATCCAGAGAATTTTGTTTTGCTGTTCATCATAAAATATTATTAAATTTAAGTTTAATGGTTTCTCAAAAAAGGAGTTCTTCAGAACCTTGAAGAATCTTTAATGGGTCTTCTATTTATTTCACCAGCTACAGTAATTTCTCTCAAGTTTCCAGGTACTAAATAGCCATCGAATCAAACAAGGACTATGAAATAGGAACACTTGGACACTTGGAGCATAAGCAATAACACAGTCCATCAAGCCTAATCAATACAAACTAGTCTGTTTCACACAAAGAACGGAGGTCAGACCTAATAAAATTAAAACCAGTTCTGTCAGTTTAAAGCAAAGTCAGACATATAGAAATATTTACTGTGAATGTAACTTGGTTGAGGGCAAAATAGGCAATTCACGAGAGTTGCGTATTTTAGGTAAATTGTGGCAATAACACTTGAATTTCCCTAGTATGCCTAATTTACTGGAATACTTTTCATTCAAGCCATGTGCCTGCATTTTTATACATCACTTATACAATATTTTAAAGTAATGCATGAGCATAATGTATTTTTTTTATTTTAAAACATACCAACTTGGTGTAAACAGCATTTTTTTTTGTGTTTTCTCAAATTAAGTATTATGAAGTAACTAGACATTAAGCCCGTTAAATTAACGGGCGCTAGAACATATGGCTGACTGAGCGGCTCTCGCTTATCTCTTTTTTTTCCTAACAACGCGAGAGCCGCATGACATAGCCAGCTCTGCACATAGCGTCCCTGTTGCCCTAGCAACAGAGACACACGCAGAGCTGACCGTGCAGCTTCTGTGGGAGCGCGTACCCGCCGCGTGCCCGCGCATACCGCCGCTTCAAGAGTTTTGGCCGGCCGCCCGACTGGGGTGTATGTAGGATATCTATTCTATATTAATAATATGCAAGTGTCTCTGCGTCCGTCCCTGTGTCTGTTGGATTGTGCTACTGCGCATGTGCCCCACGGACAGCCGTTGGGACTGGGGGCAGGCACCATGTTAGGGGCCCCAGAAGTAAGTCACACTGACCTGTGTAGGATGGGGAGCTCCTCAGTGTCGGAGGCCGGGTCCCGGGTGTTGGGGTTACCCCGATAATGGTGCTCTTCAGGGAAGTTCCTCTAGCAGCTCTATCCAGATTCCCCCCGGGCCTGCCTCTTTTCCTGACCCATGACGGGGTGCTCCTGCCCAGCTCCAGCATGCGGGTGAGTGTAGACTCTCCGGCAGGGCCGGAGTGCGACTCATTTTTAGCCCTGGAGTTTCATGCCTTAGACCGGCCCACTTTAGTTCATGGCTGACTATATTAAAATAATGTAATTAAAACCTCAGAATATAAGTTTGCAATGGCTGCGGGCATGGTGCAGGGGAATGCGTTGCTGGGCGCATGGTGCAGGACAATGCGGTGCTGCGTGCATGGTGCAGGGCAATGCGGGGCTGCGCGCATGCTGCAGGGGCAATGCGGGGCTGCGCGCATGCTGCACGGGCAATGCGGGGCTGCGCGCATGCTGCACGGGCAAAGCGGGGCTGCGCGCATGCTGCACGGGCAAAGCGGGGCTGCGCGCATGGTGCACGGGCAAAGCGGGGCTGCGCGCTTGGTGCACGGGCAAAACGGGGCTGCGCGCATGGTGCACGGGCAAAGCGGGGCTGCGCGCATGGTGCTCGGGCAAAGCAGGGCTGCGCGTTTGGTGCACGGGCAAAACGGGGCTGCGCGCGTGGTGCACGGGCAATGCGGGGCTGCGCGCGTGGTGCACGGGCAATGCGGGGCTGGGCGCGTGGTGCACGGGCAATGCGGGGCTGCGGGCATGGTTCAGGGCAATGCGGGGCTGCGGGCATGGTGCAGGGCAATGCGGGGCTGCGGGCATGGTGCAGGGCAATGCGGGGCTGCGGGCATGGTACAGGAGTACCATGCCTGCAGCGCTGCATCTCTTGTAGTATGCCTGCAGCCCCGCATAATGGCAGGCAGTGGAGGAGTCTCACTTACCTGTTCCTGACATGTGCTGGGGAGGATGGGGGAGCTCCTCGGACTGAGGGCGGGCACTGACCTGAGTAGGCTAGGGGGAGCTCCTCGGTGTCGGAGGCCAGGTGTTGGGGGTCACCCCCGATAATGGTGCAGTGTGAGGGCCGTTGTACTGCTGAGTTTCAGTAGCCACCGTTCGGTATTAGTATGTGCTGGGGAGGCAGGAGGCGGAGTTCCGATCAGTGGCTTGGTTTTTAAAAAAGGCGCCACCCGGCGCCAACACGTCATTGCGTATGCGCCGCCGCTCGGGTAAGCTCGAAAACGTTCGGCTATTCCCGGAAATGTGTACGGCTTTTACCGAGCAGCGGCACATGCGCAGTGACATGTTGGCGCCGGGTGGCGCCATCTTTAAAAATCTAAGGCCACTGATCGGAACTCCGCCTCCCGCCTCCCCAGCACATACTAATTCCGAACGGTGGCTACTGAAACTCGGCAGTACAACGGCCCTCACACCGCACCATTATCGGGGGTGACCCCCACAACCCGGCCTCCGACACCGAGGAGCTCCCCCTAGCCTACACAGGTCAGTGCCCGCCCCCCGCCCTCAGTCCCAACGGCTGTCCTGTGGCACATGCGCAGTAGCGCACTTCCACGGACACACGGAATCTTGAATCTGTGGACGCAGAGACACTGGGGTTTTATCAATATAGATAATGATTCTTTAACAATAAGCTGTGAACTTCATATGATATTTTGCTGTTGTGTTAATTTTGTATATATTTATACATGGGCATGTTTTTAATTGTTAATAATGATGTGCTTTATGTTCAAGTTGAGCGTATGTTCACTGAACACACGAACACCCAGGGCGCTCGGTGGGAAGTTCATCCGCTGACGAGCGCCCCATAATGCACCGCGCCATTGCAGTGCATTAAGTGCTTTAAGTGCTTGTGATTGGCCAAAGCATGCACCTGACCTGTATGCTTTGGCCAATTACAGCACAATGTCCTGTTAGAGCCATGATTGGCCAAAGGCAGGGTGCCTTTAGCCAATCATGGCTCAGGGGCTAAGTCCACGCCCCACAATATATAAGGCTCAGGGGTCCTTTAGCCAATCATGGCTCAGGGGCTAAGGGGCTAAGTTCACACCCCACAATATCTAAGGCTGCTTACACGGTAGCCCTGTGTAGTGTGTTGGTGGAGATTAGGCAGGATAGTTAGTGGATTGTGCCTCCAGTCAGTTTAGTGCAGTCAGTGCAGTGTAGTGCTGTGCTGATTCTTGTGTAACACAGTGTAGTGCAGTCAGTGTAGTGCTGTGCTGTGATTCTTGTGTAACACAGTGTAGTGGTGTCACTGAAGTGTTGGTGTATACAACACGTCTGTGTCACCCCACTGATCCCATTTTTTTTCCATTGATATATTTTTTCTTTTTTTTCTTTATGCAGCATCAGGCTCTGTTGCTGTAATATTGGTACTCCCCTTCTGTGTCGCAGCTGCTAGTCTTTCTGCGCTAGCAGTAATTTTTTTTGTGGCGCAGCAGCACTAATAATATTTAGGGCATAATTGCTGTCGCCCCTTTTGCATCGCAGGTGCTATTCCTTCTGTGTCAGCAGGGTTGTATCTTGATGTAGGCTTAGGCCAGAAAAGTCTGTGGCCATTTTTAGTGGTCATACAATGCCAGTGCTCGGCTGGCTGACAGTCAACGGGAATTCAACCTGCCCACTAACAGCCTAATTTGTGACATGCCCACCAGGTGGAACTCAACATTGGCAATGCTGCAGTGGCTGCACATGCAGAAGAGGGCCATCAATTAATACCTGTGTGAGTATGGCACAAGGACAGGCTCAGGGAAGCTTGGCTTTTTTCACCACGCCAATGGCTGCTGACAAAGGATGCATGCACTGTCCTGTCACCATTTGAGGAGGCCACAAGGATGGTGAGCCGCAACAATGCATGCATCAGTGACACTATCCCTCTAGTCTTCCTCCTGGAGCACATGCTTCCTGGAATCATGGAATCTCATAGACAGGGCACTTGAGGCAGAACAGTTGGAGGAAGAGGAGGACTTCCTTTCCTCACAAGGTCCTCTTCATGCAGATACCATTCCTGCGGACCCCAAAACACACAGAAGGAGGAGGAAGATTGTGGCAGCATGGATGTAGAGGATAACATACAGCAGTCTTCAAGGGATGGTTTTCATTCCCCAGAAACCTCAGGAGTTGTATGTGGCTAGGGAGAGGTTGCTCCTGACAATGTCATCCTTAGTGACCCAGAGGACTCAGAATCTCATGCCTTCTTTAAACTTACACTGCATGGGCTTCCTGATTTTGTAAAGCCTGCAAATGGACCCAAGGATTCATGGTATCAAGGAGAGGGATCATTACTGGTCGGCAACCCTTCTTGATCCACGTTACAAGGGTAAATTCGCAGAGTTTGTCCTGCCTTCACAGAGGGAGCAGAGGATGAAACATCTTGAAGACGCTTTGAAGAAAAATTTGTGTAACACGTTTCCAAATACTGGTAGGTTACCATCTGGACAACGTGTTTCTGAGGCTTCGTTCAGTCAAAGGAGGAGCAGTGGAGAAGGCGGCCAGCTGACCAATGCCTTTAAACAATTCTTTAGTCTTCAGTGCTCAGGGCTGTTAGGTTTAATCTAGGATTATCTAGGGGCAAGAGTAGACTTGGAGACCTTTCCAACTTAGCATCCACTGGGTTATTTGGTCTTGTGGATGGACAGAACTTGCTCAATATGCAATCAAGCTACTGGTCTGTCTTGCTTCCAGTGTGCTTTCTGAATGGACATTCAGTGCTGCTGGAGGTTTTGTGTGATAAAAGAGTGTGTCTGTCCACAGACTCCGTAGACCAGCTGACATTTATCAAAATGAATCAGTTCTGGATCAACAGCAGCTATCAAGCCCCTAAAGCTGATGTAACTGACTTTGCTAGGGATCTGGGATCCCTTGAATACTGCCTATGCTGCCTATCATATTCCTGAATTTTTATTATTTTAGCTTCCAACAATGTTTTTGGCTTAAAGCACCACCAACACCCAAGGCCCAATTTTTCTGCACCTGTTTGACAGGTACATATAATTTCAATTTTTTTTCTTCTAATTTTTAACATCAGGGCCCGTTCCTGCACCCAGCAAGAGTAACTGTGAGAGGTTCCAGTGTTCAGGCACAACTAGGGATGGGTGAACGGTTTGGGCGGAGTGTAAGTTTGGCCTTAACATCACCCATTCATCTACTCGCCTAACACCTGAACTTTCTCAACACTTAGCGGGATGTTTGCCCACAGAGCACACAGTCAATAGGTTGTTAAGGCTTCCCTGCTGGGAGCTGAATTTAAAAAAAATAATTGTAAAAAGAAAATGTAAATGAAAAAAACATGGGGTAAAAACAGCTTAGGGGGACCCTTTGGGACTTGTATGGCTTTTAAAGGGAACCCCATGACAGAATTAAGAAAAAAATGGTGTGGAGTTCCCCCCAAAATCAATACCAGGCCCTTTGGGTCTGGTATAAATTTAAAGAGGAACTCCACACCAAAATTAAAAAAAAAAAAAAAACGGCGTAGGATCCTCCCCAAAATCTATACCAGACCCTTATCCAAGCATGCAGCCTGGCAGGCCAGGAAAGGAGGGCCTGACAACCCTGGGCTGTGGTGTTGGGGGTCTGCGGGTGGTGGGCTTATCAAAATCTGCAAGCCCCCTTTAACAAGGGGGCCCCCAGATTTTGCCCCCCCCCCCCATGTGAATGGGTATCAGGTACATCATACCCGTACCAACTCACCAAAAAGTGTGCAAAAAAAATAAACACACAAGACAGTTTTTGACAAGTCCTTTATTTAAAAATAAAAAAAGGTCCCCAGATGTAAATCCATCGTCAATCACGCCAACCGCCGCACCTGCAGACCCGAGAAAAGAAAAAGCTCCGCTCTCAGTGAACGTTTCCCGCTGACTGTCTATTCGTGGTTTGACAGTTCTTATATAGGGAATGGATGGGGCCACACTGGTGATGTAGACTGGAAGCCTGCCCCTCATGATATCACCGACCCAGCATGCACTGATCTGTGACGTCACGGTCCGGTGACGTCACCCATGTGGACCCGCCCATTCCCTATATAAGAACTCTCAAACCGCGAATAGGGAGTCCACTGGAAGCATTCACCGAGAGCGGAGCTTTTTTTTTCTTTCCTTTTTTTGGGTTGGCGGGTGCGGCGGGCGGCGTGATTGTGTAACGCTCCTGCGTTTTACGTATGATGTGGATTTTCAGCTGCAGAAATATTCCACTTCAGTAGTCATGTAGAGAAACGCTGAGACACCATTCCCAACTCTCAATGACTCATCATGTGTGGATAATCTCAATTCAGCAAGTAAATACACACACTCAATAAGATGTTTCCTAGAGTGACTTATGTATATAGTAATACAGTGATGATAGGCTGAAGAGACAGGTTGGGTAGAGATGGTAGATGACAGACACTTGAAAGGAAATGTTCTTGAAAGTAAGATAGTAGCAGATGGGATGCAGATAGGTTTAGCAATCATGTATGGTAGTAGATGACAGAGTAGCAGGTGGACATACAAGAGAGATCAACCCAGTGCAAGAACAGGTGGTAGTAGGCTCAAGAGCTAGCAATCTTAGATAATGCAGATGTAGTAATAGTCCTTAGTATGCAGAGCTAGATAGTGTAAGCTTTAGTATAAAGGTTATAGAGGTTTCCCCTGTGGGGTACTTATCACTAATAGCAATGTAGCAGAGGAGAGGTTCGGCAAGAGCGGATGATCCGGTAGCGGGATACAGGGATCAGCGCAGCGTGGTTCCGACAGCGAAGTATGCTTGCAAGCATGTGAGCTTCAAGACAGATTAGCATCAAGGCACAAAGCAGTTTGAACGAACACATGTGAGTGAGAGCCGGCGATCTAAATAGCCATCCAGTCCGGCGCTCAGTGATGACAGCATCAGTCTTAAAGGTGTATGCGCACCTTACCAAAAGAGAATGGTGGGGCGCATACACTTATGAAAGAGTAATTAGGGTACCCAAAGGTACCAGAACATTACAGATTGACAATGGATTTACATCCGGGGGACACGTTTATTTGATACTTTTCCTCCAAAAAATGAAGAGACAATGGGCTGATCCATTGAAAACAGAATTATTGCCCTCAAAACCTATACCATTCTTGTTTAATTTTTCCAACAATTAATAGGTACAACTTTTTTTTTTACTGTGGCTACTATAACTCCAATTTTATTTACAGTATATTGTATTTTGTTTCTAGTTCATCAGCATTCTCGCAAACTGTCAAAAAAGAAACCCAGCCATGGTACACCCATTTAAAATGTTTTTTTTTTAATATTCATATTTTATTCATTTTTCAATAGGCATATAAAAAAATTCAAATCGTTACAGAAAAGTCAACGATCACATGTAAATAATACTTACAATCTTAGTAACCACCCCTCCCTCCCGTTCCCAAAAAAAAAAGTCTCTCTCCCCCACAGAATCCCTCTCTCTTTTGCTATATAGCTCCTAACCTTAGGCCTCTAAGGTCTAGGTAATCGTACTCCTACACTATATCGCCTATCAGCCTTAAACACCCAGCATCTTCATGTAATCTTCCGTTTTTTTAAACTTCATCCCATCTCCCCATATATCCAAATATTTCCCGCAAGAGTCCTCTGCTGCAGAAATCATTTCTTTCATAGATCTTACCGAATCACTCTTACAACCCAATCCCTCATACTCAGGGCTTCTGGTAATTGCCAAAATACAGGTATCAGGCCGGCAGTAGCGTGTTTTTATATACCAACACCTTTTTCTCCTTGCTTTGAAACAAAAAAGTCCATGGTTCCACCTGAATACATTCTCCTGTAATCTGGTGGATTGTCCTAGTAATCACATCACAAAAAGCTTGTATCTTTGTGCACTCCCAGCACAAATGTGCAAATGTTCCAGGGACTTCACATCCCCTCCAACAAGTTGGGGATATCTCTGCACCAAACCTCTGGGCCTTCTGCGGGGTAAGGTACCATCTAGCAAATCATTTATAGCAAATCTCTGTTGACCCTAAACCAACCGATGAATAGAGTGTTTTTTTTTTTTTTTTTATTGTTGCATTATTAACTTGTTAACTCAATTGCTTTTATAACACAGTGTAGTTGATTAACTAAAGGATTAGAGCACGTTAATTTTTTCATTTTGCATGGAAACATGCTCTATTCCTTTAGTAAATGTCAAGTTCATGGCGCAGATTTACATGTAGAAAATATATAGAGATGGATAAAATCAATATTTGTTCATTGCCATGACCTACCCAACCCCCCCCCCCCCCCCATTTTCTATCCTCCCTTCCTTTGACATAAGACTTTGTGATCTTATGGGTTCACTACCAATGGTGTATAAGTATCACATGTGTATAACGCAATCGTCATGTATCATTCTCTATAGTTGTGAACTAATTTATTTACAATTCCTTATGTTTCTGTTCAATAATTCAAGAAAGACTACTTAAACATAAAATCAATATTCACTTACTTGTTTTTACTCAAGTGTATTAATATAATTTTTATGGTCTTAATTAATGAATAACTAATGTCACATAGAGTATATCATGTAATTTAAAGCTGAAGTTTAGTGAAAATGTAGCTGTAAACTTGCAGTACTGTGTGGATTAGGTGCAACAGCTATGTAAATGTCCTGATACCCCTCTTCCTCTTCCCCCCCACCCTCCTCTATTAAAGTGGCTATAAACCCTTACATATACCCAGTAAAGTGACTCGCCTCAGGTGATACACAAAGATGAAACATATTCTCTTACATAAGATGTACCTGTTTATCTTTAGTATTTCTTTTCAACATCCATGCTGAATTTATAAGCTAGTCTGAGATGTTAGAAAACAGGGTGCGGAGAGCCTAAGTTACACTCTGCAGAGCTCAGTGAGGAGAGCTCTGAGAGCTGATTGGAGGGAATGGAAACACTCCTCTTCACACAGAACACAGGAATAGAGCTGAGGCTGTCTGATGCTTCCTCCCCTGTGACCATGTTTCTTTTGATGTCAGGAAAACATATCTGAAGTGATTCATGCAGATAGCAGAGCAATGAAACATCAGACAGAAGTGAAACTTAGTACTCTTGAATTGGAGAAGTACACACTACAGAGGAATTTGCTTGGTTCATATTACATGTCTGAGGTTTACAGCCTTTAAGGAAAATACATCCCTATTTAGTTTTTCAGGATCGAAAAAAAATTAAGTTTATATTTTTCAGAACAAAATAGAAGTAATATGCTATTCACACACAGCACAGAGTACTGACATGTACATAGTAGTGTATTCCTACAATGTCTTGCATTGCATTGGCTGCATTAGCTAAACCCCATTCCCATTCAGTTTCTAAGGACCAAAAAAAAATAAAATTTCCCATTTTCCAGATTGAAGTAGAATATGCTACACACAGCATGTGCAGTATTTCTAACATTTGTAGACCTAATTGT
This sequence comes from Pelophylax lessonae, assembly GCF_965119305.1. Taxonomy (NCBI): domain Eukaryota; kingdom Metazoa; phylum Chordata; class Amphibia; order Anura; family Ranidae; genus Pelophylax; species Pelophylax lessonae. Next base: position 769,473,213 of record NC_138768.1, read on the forward strand.
ACAAAGCACATCCCTCATTTGGCTTCGGAGAATAAATAACTACTTTAAGATAATAATTTTCAAATTTAAAAAAAAAATAAAAATAGAAGAAATGGAAGCAGGAGGCGATTCCTGTGAAGTTTGGTGAAAGGTGGAAAAGGAGTAGCGAGGAAGAGGAATGTAGGCCTTTTGCAGCCGACTGATATAATTCATGAGATGCTCCCACAATTCATGAGATGCTGTCTTCAGTTTGTGTTGAAAAAAGCCTAGACTGTTGAGCTAAGTGAATCAGCACTGGGGATGGCAGTCGCCTGCATATGCTGGTTAGTGCCATCCAAAGGAAAAAGGCAGCTTTTCCCTCCAGACCTCTGCAAGCTGCCCCTGGACAGCATTCTGCCTTACTGATGTTGTGTCTTTCCCCCACTTTCCTTCTCTATAATCTCTGGCATCCAGGTCTGTCAGAACATCATTCCCACTCTCCTCATTGCTCTAGCCCATTTGGCTAACTGCAGCTGAAGAAACATCAATGGAAATTGCTTCTCCTTGCCTACTGCCCCCTCCCTCCTGGTACTCTCTTCCTCAACATGTAAAAACATTTTTTTGTGCATCCTCCTGCAGCAAGTTACTGATGCTGTGCTGAAATAACGCATTCAACTCCTCCATGCAAATTTTAGTGGCAACGGCGGGATTAGCTGTGGAAGAACAAATAAGGGAACTGATGAACCTTCACTGTTCTGTGCCTTAGAAGAGGATGAGGACGGCTTTTTTTATCCATTCACCACCTCCTCCACATGTTCTGGCTGTAAAGCATGCCCACTGTCAGAGAGAAAAATAATTTTGAAAAATAATTCCATTAGGTCTTTTTATTTTTTCCACTACATTGTGGACAGTAAGAGGTGTGGAAAACCTAAAGACAGTATGGATGGAGGGGGGGATTAGGGTCTTTTTAATCAGAGACTATAATGGCACCTGCCCCCATATACAAACAGTGGAAAGAATTCTAGCAAGGGCATAGACCTGTCCCTAAAAAGGGTCAAGACTACGTCCCTACAAGAAGAAAAGGGGGGTTTGAATGTGCCTCTACAAATAGTCAAAGTATGCACATGTTCATGTAACATAACAACGGTACACAATTGTTTTTTAAACAATTCATAAATCTTTATTAATACATAGTAAAAACAAAAAGTATATCACTCTAATAAATTGAATAGTCAATACATAGTGATAGGATTAGTACAATTTCAGATAAAAATGCTGGAGCTACGCGTTTCGCATTATGCGCTTCCTCAGGGTCCAGCAAGGAAAAGTATGTAAACAAAGATTCAGTCTTTATTAATCTAAAGGTACATAAAACAGTTATTAGATTTGTAAATATACACATATGTCTTATAACATTTTTATTCTCAGTTCGTTATTTGCAGCTATCAATTGTATGTTACTTACATTGTTATCTTAGCCTTGAACACATCAGTTTTACTCTAATTATTTCAAAATTATATAGGTAGATCAAAAATAGATTTCCCATAGATATAGCTGGTTAGTATATTGGTTCATATATTATAGATTCCTTTAGATAACAAAGCGAAAGAGAAAAACTTTTCTACTTGACTATCTCTTTATGCTTTGCTTGTCAGAAAGACAAAGAACTAAATCCCACAAACTAAAAAGGAAAAGTAGGAAAAGGTAAGGGAAAACGGAAAAGAGAAGGGATGAATGTGAAAGAAAAATAATAAAAAAAGGGGAGATGATGTAGAGTGTGAATCACCACGTAGCCCATAGGGGGGGCAATGAGAGGGATAGGCTAATTCCCCCGAATGTTATAGATCAAGGGACAGTCCATCCATAGAGGAGGCATGGAGGAGACCAAAGAATGAATGGCATACATAAAGAGCTATATTCCCTCCATTATAGAATATAGATATGACATACTAAGGCATTAGATTGTCTTACCCCAATTAAGACGTCATAATGAATAAAGTTGAGTATACTTGTTTAATTTAAAATCACGTTGTATGAAAGGGGGAGCCAAAAGCCCCTAAAATCAACAGAAAGAAAAGAGCGAATTTATATGTATATATGGTTACTCCTTGTTTAATTATTTTAATCAGGGGGATGGTAATTTAAGTATTAAGAGTAGGTACTTACCAGGGACTCATTCTGTAAAGTTTAAGTGTTAGGTGGTGTGAGAGTCAGACAAGACGTACACCAATTTAGGTGAAAAGGGGGTTAGACACTGGAATCCCCTTAAAAGATGTACACCAGTATTAAGTGAGAAAAGGGTTAAGTAAAGAATCCCCTTTAAAACTTGGGGATCATTGTGGTGCTGAAAGTATAAAGACTAGATATAAGAGAGTCACTGGATGCTTTAGACAATTGGATCCAGCCCCGAATCTGAAAAGATATATGAAAATAATGGACCGTTGGTAAATGGTGTGGAAAACCTGTTGTATTCCCAATGCATCCAAAGCTTCCTGTAATATCTCAAATTCCTCTGTCACTCTGTATAGTTTAAGGGCTTCTGGCCATCCAGCATGCGGATATATCAATATGTAATCTTTGAAAGGAATATTCAGCTTTTGGCAACATTTTTGGTAACATGTAAAACAAGAATCGGTATATCTTAAAGCAATTGTGGTAAACCCTGTAGCTACCCAATTCTCATTTACTAAGGCAACTATAAACTTTTGATTAATAACATGGTCCATGTGTCAAGCTGGCCACTAGTAATGGGCCGAACACCGACCAGTTTGTTTCGCACCATAACTTCCGATCAGGGAAAAAGTTCAGATCCGAGCCGCAAACTATTAAAGTCTACGGGACCCGAACATGAAAAATCAAAAGTCCCAATTTTGAAGATCTTATATGTAAGTTATTGGCCCATTATGGGGACCCAGGTATTACCCTGGGGGAACATGGTTCAATGAAAAAAAAAAACTTTTTAAAAAGATTGTTTTTAAGGAGAAGTGTTTTAATTGATGCTTAAAGTGATTTGTAAAGTCTATAATAATAATAATAATAATAATAATAAACATGTTATACTTACCTCCTGTGTGCTGATGGTTTTGCACAGACCAGCCTGGATCCTCATCTTCTCGGGTCCCACATTGCTGCTTCTAGCTCCTCTATCCTTATTGAGTGCCCCCTCATCAAGCAGCTTGCTATAGGGGCACCTGAGCTGACCTGCAGCTCTGTGTGTCCATTCAGACAGGGAGCTTCTGTTCAACCCCAGCCCCTCTCTCCCTTGATTAGCTAACTGATTTTGAATGACAGCCGCTGGAGCCAATGGCACCGTGGCTGTGTCTCAGTCAATCAGAAGAGAGAGTCTCGGATGGCTATGGGACTCATGGTAATCACTGGAAAGAGATGGGCTCAGGTAAGTATTAGATGGTGCTGGGGAGGCAGCTACGCCCACAAGGTTTTTTTCATCTAAATGCATAGAATGCATTAAGATAAAAAACCTTCTGACTTTACAACTCCTTTAAAGTAAAACAAAAAAATGAATTAATTCCTTTACATATAGTGCATGGGGGGGTCCCCCTAGACTGCCTGTAAAGTGGCAAATCTGTACACTTTTATAGAACCTGCTGCAGCAAAACTGACATTTGTAAATAAAAAAATGAAACTTAAATTGATTATTGCAGCTGCAAGTTGTTGCCGGCAATAGAAAAAAAAATGAAAAAAAAACTGTGTGGGGTTCCCCCCCCCCCACAGTTTTTTAAATTTTGGCACGGGAGTTCCCATTTAAATGCATACCAGACCCAAAAGGCTTGGTATGGATTTAAAAGGGAACCCCATGCCAAAATTAAAAAAAAACAGTGTGGGGGTCCCCCCAAAATCCATACCAGACCCTTATCTGAGCATGCAGCCTGACAGGCCAGGAAAGGGGGGATGAGTGAGCCCCCCCTCCCCCCAAACCAGACCAGACCAAATAGCCCCATTGGGTGGGAAAGTGCTTTGGAGCAGGGGGATCTATGGTGGGGGGTGCTTTGGAGCAAGGGGATCAATGTTGATAGGAACAAGGGCCTGGTTGGTGGTTGTAGGGGTCTGTGGGAAGGAAACTTTTTGGAATCTGGAAGTCCACTATAACAAGGGGGGCACCCAGATCCAATCCCCCCCCCTATGTGAATGAGTATGGAGTAAACTGTACCCCTACTCATTAACCAAAACAAAGTGTCAAAAATAAATAAAGACAGAACGCAGTTTTTAACAATTCCTTTATTAAAAAAATAAAAAAACAATGTCTCCAAAGTAGATCCATTGTCAATCATGAGCACCACCAAACCCCCCAAAAAAAGCACTGTCTGCAATGACAGCTATCTATTGAATTCCTGTTCCTCCATCTGACACTTTTTAAATAGGTAAGGGGCAGGGCCACCTGGTGAGGTCACCTGGTGGCACCGCCCATTATGATGTCACTGACCGGTGCATGCTGGGTCAGAGACATCACAAGGTTTTTTTGGGGGGTTCGGAGGTGCAGCAAGCATCATGATTGACAATGGATCTACATTGGGCGACATTGTTTTTTTAATTTTTCTTAATAAAGGAATTGTCAAAAACTGCCTCCTGTCTATTTATTTTTGACACTTTTTTTGGTGAATAAGTAGTGGTACAATGTATCCCATACTCATTCACATAAGGGGGGCCGGGATCAGGGGCTTTCAGATTCGGATAAGCCCCCTGCCCGCAGACTCCCACAACCACCGCCAGGGTTGTCAGAAAGAGGCGCTTGTCCCCATCAACATGGGGACAAGGTGCCCCCCCTTCCCCAAAGCAACTTCCCCATATTGAGGGCATGTGGCATGGCATGGATCAGGAGGGGGGAGCTCATACTACCTTTTTCCCTGGTCTGCCAGGCTGCATGCTCATATAAAGGTCTGGTATGGATTTTAGGGGGACCCCACAATATTTTTTTTACATTTTGGCATAGGGTTCCCCTTTAAGATCCAGACCCAAATGGCCTGGTATGCATGGGGGGATCCCACGTGGTTTTAAAAAAAAAACTTCTATTGCCAGCAATAACTTTTATCCAGGAAAATCAATTTAAATTTAATTTTTTTCTTTTTATATGTCAGTTTTGCTGCAGGAGGTTCTATATACTATACAGATGCACCACTTTACATGCAGACTAAGGGACCCCCCCCAGGCACTATATTTAAAGGAATTTTTAATTTTTATTGTTTTACTTTAGGCATCATTAATATCACTGCTCCTTTAAAAACAATATATATATATATATATATATATATATATATATATATATATATATATATATTTTTTTTTTTTTTTTTTTTTTTTTTTTCTTAAACGTTCACATTAATACTACCAATGCAAAATTTGAAAAATATATATATATATATCATTTTTAAAGGAGCAGTGATTTTAAAGCGAAACAATAAAAATGAAAAATTCCTTACCCGAATTGACAGAATGACACCGATCCATTCTTGACTCCCCTATCATCTCAGAGACCGAAGTCCTAAATGTTATCAAGGACCTACACAATGGTTCAGCTCCTGGACTGGATGGCTTCTCGGTCTGTTATTGTAAATCCTTTGCAGCCACTCTTTCTCCTTATCTGGCCCAATTCTTCAATTTTCTCTGGAATGGTAAGCCCCTTATCCAGCTTTCAAATTAGCGTATATTTCTGTGATTCCTTAACCAGGCAAAGCTAGCGATGTTGGTAATTATAGGCCAATTTCTCTGATCAATAATGATTTCAAAATTCTGTCAAAGATTTTTGCAAATCATCTGACCTCATACATTGGGGCATATGTGCATAAGGATCAGGTTGGCTTTATTCCGGGCAGACAGAGTCTGGACCAGATAAGGAGGGCAATTGACGTGATCTCACTTATGAAATCCAGTTGGGACAGAGGCCCCCGAGGAAGGATATCTGCTCTCCATAGATCTCCAGGAAGCCTTTAATACTATATCTTGGCCCTATCCTTTTTCCATTCTTAATAGATGGGGCTTCAGCCCACATTTCCTCAAGGTCCTGGAGGCCTTCTACTCAAACCCTACGGCTCAAGTACAGATGCAAGGCTTCTACTCAGGTTCCCTTCTCTATAGGCAAGAGAACAAGACAGGGGTGCCCCCTTTCCCCCTTAATATTTGCGATTGCTATCGAGATTCTCGCAATTGCAATTAGAAACCACCCTTATATTCATGGAACTCTGTTTCTTGAGATGAGGCAGAAGGATCCTATCTGTCTACCTGAGTGACAACTACATAATCAGTATGGATCTAACCATCGTTGGTATAAAACCATCTGCAAAAAAAAAAAAAAAAAGATCTGTGTCTTTAAGAATTGTGTCCTGCCCTGGGCTTACAGCAAATCCTTCTTGCATTATCAGTTTAACACATGTGGCTTTCCTTTATGTCCAGCCACCTTTAATACAGGCAATTGAGTGGCTGGGTTAAAAATGGGACACCTTTTGTTTAGTAGATTTGTAGATAATAACAATTAAAAATAATTAATTAAGATAAAAAGCCTTCTGGGTGTAGCAGTTCCCCCCCCCCGCACCCCCTAATCCTTTCCTGAGCCCCGTCTCTATCCAGTGATGTCCACGATTCCCTCCGCCACCTAGAACTCCCCATCCTGGTTGACTGAGACACAGCAGAGGAGCCATTGGCTCCAACTGCATTCAATTTAAAGTCCTTTAGCCAATCAGGAGAGAGAGGGGCGTGGCCGAACAGCTGCTACATGTCTGAATGGACACACAGAGCTACAGCTCAGCTCAGTTTCCCTCATAGCAAGCTGCTTGCTATGGGGGCACTCAACAGAAGAGAGGAGCCAGAAGCAGCAAAGAGGGACCCGAGAAGAGGAGGATCCGGGCTGCTCTGTGCAAAACCAACTGCACAGAAGAGGTAAGTAGTGTTGAGCGAACACGGACTGTATTATTCGTGTTCGTACCGAATAATTGGATTTTTTGTACCCGAACACGGACACGGACACTTTACTGTATGTTCGGGTAAAAATCCGTGTTCGGTCGTTTTATTTCCGGGTTTTGCATGCTTTGGCGCTCTTTTCATGGCGGGCTTTCAACAGCCAATCAACAATCGTTTAACTGGTGTGCCTTAAGCCATCCCAGCCATGCCTGCAAATGTCTCAGTAGCTGTGATTGGCCGTCTGAAGCATGTGACCAAGTCTTTATAAGTTCCAGGCAGCCGCAGCGTCTTCATTCTGCTGCTTAGATCAGGGACAGAGCACACATCAACGTGCTGGCTGCTGATTAGGGAAAGACAGGCAGGAAAAAAACATTTGTGTCCGGATAGAATTGAGGGACAGGTCGGAGTGTTTAGGCAGGGCGAGTTGTAGGCATTTTAGGGATAGAGTCTGCTGAATTATAGGGTCAGTGTCTTCTACAAACTACAATTGATATTGCTGTGTGGGGGGTGGGGTCTGCACTCAATCCTGATCTACGATCTCTTCTCAATCCTGTTAGGGAGAGGCTGCTGCTGAATTTTAGGGTCAGAGTGTTCTACAAACTACAATCGATATTGCTGTGTGGGGTCTGCACTTAGTCCCGATCTACGATCTCTTCTCAATCCTGTTAGGGAGAGGCTGCTGCTGAATTTTAGGGAAACTGTGTTCTACAAACTACAATCGATATTGCTGTGTGGTGTGGGATAGGAGATAGGCAGGTATCAGTGATCCACATCCATTTTTCTGTGTGTGAGCTGCAGTGAACACAATCTTTTTGGGCTGCAGTGAACACAATCTTTTTGGGGTGCAGTGAACAACGTCCTTTTTGGGGTGCAGTGAACAAAATCTTTTTGGGGTGCAGTGAACAAAATCCTTTTTGGGGTGCAGTGAACAACATCCTTTTTGGGGTGCAGTGAACACAATCTTTGTGGGGTGCAGTGAACACAATCTTTTTGGGGTGCAGTGAACAACATCCTTTTTGGGGTGCAGTGAACACAATCTTTGTGGGGTGCAGTGAACACAATCTTTTTGGGGTGCAGTGAACAAAATCCTTTTTGGGGTGCAGTGAACACAATCTTTGTGGGGTGCAGTGAACACAATCTTTTTGGGGTGGAGTGAACAAAATCCTTTTTGGGGTGCAGTGAACAACATCCTTTTTGGGGTGCAGTGAACAAAATCCTTTTGGGGTGCAGTGAACACAATCTTTGTGGGGTGCAGTGAACACAATCTTTTTGAGGTGCAGTGAACAACGTCCTTTTTGGGGTGCAGTGAACAAAATCTTTTTGGGGTGCAGTAAACAAAATACATTTTGGGGTGCAGTGAACAACATCCTTTTTGGGGTGCAGTGAACACAATCTTTTTGGGGTGCAGTAAACAAAATCCTTTGTGGGGTGCAGTGAACACAATCTTTGTGGGGTGCAGTGAACACAATATTTTTGGGGTGCAGTGAACAACATCCTTTTTGGGGTGCAGTGAACACAATCTTTGTGGGGTGCAGTGAACACAATCTTTTCGGGGTGCAGTGAACACAATCTTTGTGGGGTGCAGTGAACACAATCTTTTTGGGGTGGAGTGAACAAAATCCTTTTTGGGGTGCAGTGAACAACATCCTTTTTGGGGTGCAGTGAACAAAATCCTTTTTGGGGTGCAGTGAACACAATCTTTTTGGGGTGCAGTGAACAAAATCCTTTGTGGGGTGCAGTGAACACAATCTTTGTGGGGTGCAGTGAACAAAATCCTTTTTGGGGTGCAGTGAACAACATCCTTTTTGGGGTGCAGTGAACAAAATCCTTTTTGGGGTGCAGTGAACAACATCCTTTTTGGGGTGCAGTGAACAAAATCCTTTGTGGGGTGCAGTGAACACAATCTTTGTGGGGTACAGTGAACAGAATCTTTGTGGGGTGCAGTGAACACAATCTTTGGGGGGTACAGTGAACACAATCTTTTTGGGGTGCAGTGAACAAAATCCTTTTTGGGGTGCAGTGAACACAATCTTTGTGGGGTGCAGTGAACACAATCTTTTTGGGGTGGAGTGAACAAAATCCTTTTTGGGGTGCAGTGAACAACATCCTTTTTGGGGTGCAGTGAACAAAATCCTTTTTGGGGTGCAGTGAACACAATCTTTTTGGGGTGCAGTGAACAAAATCCTTTGTGGGGTGCAGTGAACACAATCTTTGTGGGGTGCAGTGAACACAATCTTTTTGGGGTGCAGTGAACAAAATCCTTTTTGGGGTGCAGTGAACAACATCTTTTTTGGGGTTCAGTGAACAAAATCCTTTTTGGGGTGCAGTGAACACAATCTTTTTGGGGTGCAGTGAACAAAATCCTTTGTGGGGTGCAGTGAACACAATCTTTGTGGGGTACAGTGAACAGAATCTTTGTGGGGTGCAGTGAACACAATCTTTGGGGGGTACAGTGAACACAATCTTTTTGGGGTGCAGTGAACAAAATCCTTTGTGGGGTGCAGTGAACACAATCTTTGGGGGGTACAGTGAACACAATCTTTTTGGGGTGCAGTGAACAAAATCCTTTGTGGGGTGCAGTGAACACAATCTTTGTGGGGTGCAGTGAACACAATCTTTTTAGGGTGCAGTGAACAAAATCCTTTTTGGGGTGCAGTGAACAACATCCTTTTTGGGGTGCAGTGAACACAATCTTTTTGGGGTGCAGTGAACAAAATCCTTTGTGGGGTGCAGTGAACACAATCTTTGTGGGGTACAGTGAACAGAATCTTTGTGGGGTGCAGTGAACACAATCTTTGGGGGGTACAGTGAACACAATCTTTTTGGGGTGCAGTGAACAAAATCCTTTGTGGGGTGCAGTGAACACAATCTTTGGGGGGTACAGTGAACACAATCTTTTTGGGGTGCAGTGAACAAAATCCTTTGTGGGGTGCAGTGAACACAATCTTTGTGGGGTGCAGTGAACACAATCTTTTTGGGGTGCAGTGAACAAAATCCTTTTTGGGGTGCAGTGAACAACATCCTTTTTGGAGTGCAGTGAACACAATCTTTTTGGGGTGCAGTGAACAAAATCCTTTGTGGGGTGCAGTGAACACAATCTTTGTGGGGTACAGGGAACAGAATCTTTGTGGGGTGCAGTGAACACAATCTTTGGGGGGTACAGTGAACACAATCTTTTTGGGGTGCAGTGAACAAAATCCTTTTAGGGTGCAGTGAACACAATCTTTGTGGGGTGCAGTGAACAAAATCCTTTTTGAGGTGCAGTGAACGCAATCTTACTGGGGTGCAGTGAACACAATCTTTGTGGGGTACAGTGAACACAATCTCATACTTCTGAAGATTTGAGGGTGCTGCCTGTTCCATACTCCTCCTCCTACTGCTCAACCATCCTTTTAGGGGTACAAACAATAGTAATTGGGGCCTAGTGTGGTGGTGTACGTGTGAGATACATACACTTTCTTTTTGATCATATTTTCTATTCTGCTATTCAATTAAAACCTTTGGGGATCAATTAAATTGCGTGATAGTCTGTGTCGGTACGTGTGAGATCCACCTTTCCAAGTTTTTGGGGTTCATCTCATACTTCTGAAGATTTGAGGGTGCTGCCTGTTCCATACTCCTCCTCCTACTGCTCAACCATCCTTTTAGGGGTACAAACAATAGTAATTGGGGCCTAGTGTGGTGGTGTACGTGTGAGATACATGCACTTTCTTTTTGATCATATTTTCTATTCCGCTATTCAATTAAATCCTTTGGGGATCAATTAAATTGCGTGATAGTCTGTGTCGGTACGTGTGAGATCCACCTTTCCAAGTTTTTGGGGTTCATCTCATACTTCTGAAGATTTGAGGGTGCTGCCTGTTCCATACTCCTCCTCCTACTGCTCAACCATCCTTTTAGGGGTACAAACAATAGTAATTGGGGCCTAGTGTGGTGGTGTACGTGTGAGATACATACACTTTCTTTTTGATCATATTTTCTATTCCGCTATTCAATTAAAACCTTTGGGGATCAATTAAATTGCGTGATAGTCTGTGTCGGTACGTGTGAGATCCACCTTTCCAAGTTTTTGGGGTTCATCTCATACTTCTGAAGATTTGAGGGTGCTGCCTGTTCCATACTCCTCCTCCTACTCCTCAACCATCCTTTTAGGGGTACAAACAATAGTAATTGGGGCCTAGTGTGGTGGTGTACGTGTGAGATACATACACTTTCTTTTTGATCATATTTTCTATTCCGCTATTCAATTAAAACCTTTGGGGATCAATTAAATTGCGTGATAGTCTGTGTCGGTACGTGTGAGATCCACCTTTCCAAGTTTTTGGGGTTCATCTCATACTTCTGAAGATTTGAGGGTGCTGCCTGTTCCATACTCCTCCTCCTACTGCTCAACCATCCTTTTAGGGGTACAAACAATAGTAATTGGGGCCTAGTGTGGTGGTGTACGTGCGAGATACATACACTTTTTTTGATCATATTTCCTATTCCGCTATTCAATAAAAACCTTTGAGGATCAATTGAATTGCGGGATAGTCTGTGTCGGTACGTGTGAGATCCACCTTTCCACGTTTTTGAGGTTCATCTCATACTTCTGAAGATTTGAGGGTGCTGTCTGTTCCATACTCCTCCTACTCCTCATCCATCCTTTTAGGGGTAGAAACAATAGTAATTGGGGCCTAGTGTGGTTTTGTACTTGCGAGATACATACACTTTTTTGGATCATATTTCCTATTCCGCTATTCAATAAAAACCTTTCTAGGGCAAGATCTTAAATTACAGAAATATGAGGAGACCGTCAAATAAGGGCCGTGGCCTGGGTCGTGGTGCTGCTGGTAGAGCTCCTATTGCAAGGAGAGGACGTGGTCGATCTGTGCCAGCTACACGCACAAGTGAAACACCTTCCTCAAGTGTGAGTAGGCGACAGAACCTGCATCAGTATTTGGTAGGGCATCATACGCCCCTAGAAGTGATGAGGCCAGAACAAGTATAGGTGATAGTAGATTGGTTTGCTGCTGACAGTGCCTCCAGTTCCTTCACATTGTCTCCCACCCAGTCTACTGCAGAAAGGTCACAGTTGGCACCTGCAGCCGATGTCCAACCGTCTTTCACCTCACCCCCTTGCAAATCAGGCAAGCAGTCTGAGCCCCAAGCCATACAGCAGTCTCTTCTTCTTTTTGATGACTCTGTCAGCAGGGTTTCCCAGGGCCATCCACCTAGCCCTGCCCCAGAAGTGGAAGAGATTGAGTGCAGCGATGCCCAACCACTTATTTCTCAAGATGAGTACATGCAAGGATCATCGCAGCACGTCTCCGATGATGACGAAACGCAGGTGCCAACTGCTGCGGCGTTCAGCATTGTGGAGACCGACAAGGAGGGCAGGGGTGAAGACTGGGTGGAAGATGATGTGGAGGACGATGAGGTCCTCGACCCCACATGGAATGAACGTCATGCAGGTGACCTGAGTAGTTTGGAGGAAGAGGCGGTGGTCGCACAGAGCCACCAGCACAGCAGAAGAGGGAGCAGGGTGCAGAAGCGGAGCGGCCGTGCCCTAGACACTACGCCCGCTACTGCCCAACGCAGCAAGGGAACGAGCGCACCAAAGTCAGCTCAAAGGAGTTCTCTAGCGTGGAAGTTCTTTAGAAAATGTGCAATCAGAGCTTGAAGCGAGGCATAAACCTTCTCAACCTGAGCACAACCTGCATGATCAGGCATCTAAGTGCAAAGCACGAGCTGCAGTGGAGTACACACCTTCAAAACCAAGAAACGTCTCTGGCTCATCCTGCTTCCTCTTCTGCTGCAGTCTCGGCCGCTCCAGCCACATCTGTAGTGATACCGGCACCTGCCACCCCGCAAACAGACGATCTGTCAGCAACACCACCACCTGGGTCACCAACAACCATCTCCACAATGTCCCGTGGAAGCGTTCAGCTTTCCATCTCCCAAACACTTGAGAGGAGGAGGAAGTACCCCCCTACCCACCCGCGATCCCTGGCCCTGAATGCCAGCATTTCAAAATTATTGGCCTTTGAAATGCTGTCATTCCGTCTGGTGGAGACGCACAGTTTTAAAAACCTTATGTCGGTGGCTGTCCCACAGTACGTCGTGCCCAGCCGCCACTACTTTTCCAGGCAAGCCATCCCTTCCCTGCACAACCAAGTGGGGGAAAAAATCAGGTGTGCACTGCGCAACGACATCTGTGCCAAGGTCCACCTAACTACCGATACGTGGACCAGTAAGCACGGTCAGGGGCGTTATATCTCCCTAATGGCACACTTGGTAAATGCAGTGGCGGATGGGCCTGAGGCGGATAGCAATTTGGCGCATGTCCTTCCACCACCGAGGATTGCAGGGCGCTTCAGTTTGCCTCCTGTTCCTAACTCCTCCTACTCCGCTTCCTCATCCTCTACCGCCTCCTCATCCGGACAGCGTAACACCTTCACCACCAACTTCAGCACGGCCAGGGGTAAATGACAGCAGGCAGTTTTACAACTTGCCTGTTTGGGGGACAAACCACACACCGCGCAGGAGTTGTGGAGGAGCATGGAACAGCAGACAAATGAGTGGTTGCTGCCAGCGAGCCTCAAGCCCGGCTTGGTGGTGTGCGATAACGGGAGAAATCTCATAGCAGCTCTGGGCCTAGCTGGTTTGACGCACATCCCTTGCCTGGCGCATGTGCTGAATTTGGTGGTGCAGAGGTTCCTTAAAAACTACCCCGATATGTCAGAGCTGCTGCAGAAAGTGCGGGCCGTTTGTGCGCACTTTCGGCGTTCTCACCCTGCTGCTGCTCGCCTGGCAGCGCTGCAGCGTAACTTCGGCCTTCCCGCTCACCGCCTCATATGTGACGTGCCCACAAGGTGGAACTCCACCTTGCACATGCTGGAAAGACTGTGCGAGCAGCAGCAGGTCATAGTGGAGTTTCAGCTGCAGCACGCACGCGTGAGTCGCTCTGCGGAACAGCACCACTTCACCACCAATAACTGGGCCTCCATGCGAGACCTGTGTGCCTTGTTGCGCTGTTTTGAGTACTCCACCAACATGGCCAGTGGCAATGACGCCGTTCTCAGCTTAACTATCCCACTTCTATGCCTCCTTGAAAAAACAATTCGGGCGATGATGGAAGAGGATGTGGCACAGGATGAGGAGGAGGAGGAGGATGAAGAGGTAACATTTCCAAGGCTTTCAGGGCAGTCATTCGCAAGGGGCTCCGAGGGTGGGTTCCTGCACACACAAACGCCAGGGACACAATTGTCCAGCAGGGGCACAGTTCTGGAGGATGAGGAGGATGAGGAGGAGGAGCTGGAGGAGGAGATGGAACCATGTTCACAGCAGGGTGGCACCCAGGCCAGCTCATGGCCATCACTGGTGCGTGGCTGGGGGGATACAGAGGACACGGACGATACATCTCCCACAGAGGACAGCCTTTCGTTGCCTCTGGGCAGCCTGGCACACATGAGCGATTACATGCTGCAGTGTCTCCACAACGACCGCCGAGTTGCCCACATTCTAACTTGTGCTGATTACTGGGTGGCCACGCTGCTGGATCCCCATTACAAGGACAATGTACCGTCCTTAATTCACTCACTGGAGCGCGATCGCAAGATGCGCGAGTACAAGCGCACGCTGGTAGACGCCATGCTGCTGGCATTCCCATCTGACAGCGGGGCCGCAGTGGAAGCACAAGGCAGAGGAGGAGGAGGAGGTCGCCAACGCAACCAGGGCACCGCCAGCACCTCAGAAGGCAGGGTTAGCATGGCCGAAATGTGGAAAAGCTTTGTCAGCACGCCACAACAAACAGCAGCACCAGCAGCTCAGATGGAACGTCTTAGCAGGAGGCAGCATTTTACCAACATGGTGGAGCAGTATGTGTGCACATGCCTACATGTAGTGAATGACGGGTCTGCCCCCTTCAACTTCTGGGTCTCCAAATTGGGCACATGGCCTGAGCTTGCCCTTTACGCCTTGGAGGTGCTGGCGTGCCCTGCAGCCAGTGTATTATCTGAACGGGTATTTAGCACGGCTGGGGGCGTTATAACAGACAAGCGCAGCTGCCTGTCCAGAGACAATGTGGACAAGCTCACGTTCATTAAAATGAACCAGGCATGGATCCCACGGGACTTTTCCGTACCTTGTGCAGAATAGCAATGGATACCGACCTTACCCACCCATTGTTCCATTTTTGCTCTTTCTCACTCTTTTGGGGTGTACCCTCATTTAAAATTTGTGAAAAGAAGCAGTGTTGGCTACCTCGTCCTCCTCCTCAGGGCCAGATTAACGTAGGGGCTATTGGAGCTGCAGCTCCAGGCCCCTACCTTTTATATAGGCCCCGGGTTGGCCATATTCACTGTTACCGCTCTTCTGTCACTTGAAAACACAGAAGTCTGGCTTCTATGCTCGCTTCCCCAGGCAGCACCCTCAGAACCTCCCCACACAGCGCGAAGGCCGGACAAGGAGGGACAGTTGCCGATGCATGGATGTGTTTATGGGCTTCAGAGACAGCATCCCATGTTGAATTAGGCATGCATGGCTGCACCCTTCCTCCTCTGGGTGCATAGCAAGGCACGGCCCTTAAGGCCCTTCAAAATCCTCAGCACCAAGCCCATGATGCTCTTAATCCGGCCCTGGTCCTCCTCCACCGCCGCTTCCACCTACACCACCCATAGGTGTGCGCAGCCTATTGCATTAAGGTGTGCACCCCAAAGTTGAAATACACATGCATGTGTTTGCCAGCAGGGAGAGTAATGTATCGGGGCCATGTACCTGTAGGCAAAGAGAAATAGAGCAGAGCAGGTCCGAGGGAGATCTTTCCCATCTCCTCACTGGCAATGCTATGTGCCCTAGGTGATTAGGGTGTGCCCAGGCACACCCGGCACACCCTGTGCGCATGCCTATGTCACCGCCACATCCACCACCACCTCAACCTCCCTCCTACTCCATATGGGCCTCAACCTTCAGAGATGAAGAAGAACATTGTTTTATTTTTCTGTTTTTTTTTGTTGTTTTAAGTTATTTCCCTATCCACATTTGTTTGCAGAGCACTTGCCATGCTCTTAATTACGTTTTGCTGCCATTTGCAGCACTCTAGCCCTTTCCTTTGGTGTTTTAGAGCCATTTTAGTGCCTTAAAGTTCGGGTCCCCATTGACTTCAATGGGGTTCGGTGTCCGGGAAAAGTTCGGTAAAAGTCCGGGACACGGACCCGGACTTTTTTTTAAAGTTCGGCCGAACCCGTCGAACACGGACATCTAGGTGTCCGCTCAACCCTAGAGGTAAGTATAACATGTTTGTTATTTTAAAAAAAAAATAATAACATGAGACTTTATAATCACTTTAACCAGCTTTATCTACCTTTTTTTCTTTTTAATTTTATCCTCCATTTGTACTTCTCGTACTCTAGTTCCTATGATCATACCAAATCCCATCTGTTTCCAATCCACCTATTGGCAAGCATGTACTTCCTTTTGTGAAGACACTTACAGTGGGTACGGAAAGTATTCAGACCCCCTTAAATTTATCACTCTTTGTTATATTGCAGCCATTTGCTAAAATCATTTAAGTTCATTCTTCTTCCTCATGAATGTACACATAGCACCCCATACTGACATTGTTGCAGATTTATTAAAAAAGAAAAACTGAAATATCACATGGTCCTAAGTATTCAGACCCTTTGCTGTGACACTCATATATTTAACTCAGGTGCTTTCCATTTCTTCTGATCATCCTTGAGATGGTTCTACACCTTCATTTGAGTCCAGCTGTGTTTGATTATACTGATTGGACTTGATTAGGAAAGCCACACACCTGTCTATATAAGACCTTCCAGATCACAATGCATGTCAGAGCAAATGAGAATCATGAGGTCAAAGGAACTGCCTGAAGAGCTCAGAGACAGAATTGTGGCAAGGCACAGATCTGGCCAAGGTTACAAAGATTTCTGCTGCACTTAAGGTTCCTAAGAGCACAGTGGCCTCCATAATCCTCAAATGGAAGACGTTTGGGACGACCAGAACCCTTCCTAGAGCTGGCCGTCCGGCCAAACTGAGCTATCGGTGGAGAAGAGCCTTGGTGAGAGAGGTAAAGAAGAACCTAAAGATCACTGTGGCTGAGCTCCAGAGATGCAGTCAGGAGATGGGAGAAAGTTGTAGAAAGTCAACCATCACTGCAGCCCTCCAACAGTCGGGGCTTTATGGCAGAGTGGCCCGACGGAAGCCTCTCATGTAAGACACATGAAAGCCCGCATGGAGTTTGCTAAAAAACACCTGAAGGACTCCAAGATGGTGAGAAATAAGATTCTCTGGTCTGATGAGACCAAAATAGAACTTTTTGGCCTTAATTCTAAGCGGTATGTGTGGAGAAAACCAGGCACCGCTCATCACCTGTCCAATACAGTCCCAACAGTGAAGCATGGTGGTGGCAGCATCATGCTGTGGGGGTGTTTTTCAGCTGCAGGGACAGGACGACTGGTTGCAATCGAGGGAAAGATGAATGCGGCCAAGTACAGGGATATCCTGGACAAAAACCTTCTCCAGAGTGCTCTGGACCTCAGACTGGGCCGAAGGTTTACCTTCCAACAAGACAATGACCCTAAGCACACAGCTAAAATAACGAAGGAGTGGCTTCACAACAACTCCGTGACTGTTCTTGAATGGCCCAGCCAGAGCCCTGACTTAAACCCAATTGAGCATCTCTGGAGAGACCTAAAAATGGCTGTCCACCAACGTTTACCATCCAACCTGACAGAACTGGAGAGGATCTGCAAGGAGGAATGGCAGAGGATCCCCAAATCCAGGTGTGAAAGACTTGTTGCATCTTTCCCAAAAAGACTCCTGGCTGTATTAGATCAAAAGGGGGCTTCTACTAAATACTGAGCAAAGGGTCTGAATACTTAGGACCATGTGATATTTCAGTTTTTCTTTTTTAATAAATCTGCAACAATGTCAACAATTCTGTGTTTTTCTGTCAGTATGGGGTGCTATGTGTACATTCATGAGGAAGAAGAATGAACTTAAATGATTTTAGCAAATGGCTGCAATATAACAAAGAGTGAAGAATTTAAGGGGGTCTGAATACTTTCCGTACCCACTGTATACACTCAGGTTGAGCAGTGTTATTTAGTGTTAGGTTCTGCAAGAACGCAGGATGCCTTGTCGCTGGCCTTGCAGCTTCCGCATGCATTTGCAAATATGTGTTAACTAAACTCCTGCTTTTAACTTATTTGTTAGACAGGTTTATTTTGGTTTGTTAGCAGACTGGTGGGTAAGTATTTCAAACTAGGGATCGGCTGTTTTTCACACACCCTCATTCATCCCATCTTGTTTTTCAATTGACAGGGATGGAGACACTGTGCAGTGCTCGCCAGTTCTCATATAAAGTCCCAAATTGCCCATTTCTTGTTCCTATGATCATACCAAAGGTAAATATATTGCATCAGCAAAGTTTTTCCTAGGCAAAGATTTAAAAGCAGCCTGGGGTTTTCAGGTGTGCTGTTCAAGCTATTTTGAAGAAACACAAAGAAACGGCAATTTTATCAAAAAAATGCTGCACAGTCAATGGTGAACTAAAATAGTGATTAGAATGATCCAAAAAATCAGTGAACATCAAAAAATATGATCATTATACGATAAATAAATAATTATAAACACCAATAAATATTGTGTTTAGCAGAGGCTGATAAAGTTGTTTACACTGTTAAATCCTCACCAGGTTGCTTATAGGATATACTGATTGCAAACAAACGGCAACGTTGAGGACTGTATACGCAGTGGTCACATTACTAATTTGCCTAAATTATTACATGCGGTAAATAAAGTCAAAGTCCAATGCATAAAAAAATAATGATAATGTGGTATTTACCACAAAATTAAAAATGTGCTGTTAAATATCGCCAAAAAAAACCCTGCGGTAAGATTGTAAGTCCAATTCATATACAGAAGATAGAGTAAAAAAGCATTTGATATTTATTACCAGGGTTTTGCTGGCGATACCACATGTGGTATTTGTCAGAAAGAGCCTGGGGGTCCCCACCAATAGCTGGTTGCTAAGGAGCAGGCCAGAAAGCCATCCACAAAGTCCTTAACAACGGATGACTCGTCAGCTGACACCTGAATGTAAAAAAAACATGTTGACAATTAAAAATTATGAAAAAAAAAAACAGCGTGGGGTCCCCCCAATGCATACCTGGCCCTTTGGGTCTGGTTAGGGATTTTAAGGGGAACCCTAAGCCAAACTTTTTTATAAAAATGGCATGGGGCCCCTCCCAAAATCCATACCAAACCCTTACCTGAGCATAAAGCCCGGCAGGTCAGGAAAGGGGGGCGAGCGAGTGCCCCCTCCCCGAACCATACCAGGCCACATGCCCTCAACATGGGGCGGTGCTTTGGGGACAATGACCTCATCCCCACAACCCTGGGCTGTGGTTGAGGGGGTCTGAAGGCAGGGGGCTTATCAGAATCTGTAAGTCCTCTTCCGACCAGTGCACACTGGGTTGGTGATGCCCTGGTGACATCGTCAGGTGGCGCCCCCCCCCCTTGTTAAAGAGGGCTTCAAGATTGATTCTGATAAGCCACCTACCTGGCCCCCTTACAACCACAGCCCAGTGTTGTGGGGAAGAGGGCTTTGTCCCCATCAACATGAAGACTAGCTGCTTTTGGGTGGGATGGCCGAGCCAAAGCACCCAGCCCCCCCATGTTAAGGGCATGTGGCCTGGCATGGCTCAGGAGGTGGGACGCTTACTCGCCCTCCTTTTCTTGGCCTGCAAGGCTGCATGCTTGGACAAAGATCTGGTATGAATTTGGGGGGACACCACACAGTTTTTTTTTTTAAATGATGTGGTGTCCCCTTAAAATCCATACCAGAACCAAAGGGCCTGTTATGGACTGGGGCGGGGGGGGGGCATGCTATTTTTTTAAACATTTTTCTATTGACAGCAATTGTATTGTATTGCGGGCAATTTCCTTCACTTTTTTTCTTTATAAATTTCATTTTTGTTGCAGCATGTTCTTTACATGCACATGGGGACAGGTATGCATTGGAGGGGACCTCCCGCTTTTTTTTTTTAATCATTTTGGGGAACCAGCTGAGTCATTCATTGTTAAGGACTTGGCGGCCGGCTTAGCAACCAGCTCAATGCCGTAATTTAATGAAAAAAATGTGTTTTTTAGCGCTCAGTTGAACAAATACCGCATTCATTATTTAACCCAAAATTCTTAGTGAATTGCACTTTCAAACCTGATTTACCGAAAACGTTATTTTGCCGCATTTTATTGCCCACTATTTAACTCTTAGTAAATTGAACTCTTTATCTTTTTTGTCTGAGTATACTGTAGATCTATGTTTGACCCAAGCATGTTTGAATCCACTTACTGTTGACTGACTCACTACCTCTGCTGCAGGTCTATTCCAAGCATCTTCTACTCTTGGGGTAAAATAATACTTTCTAAGATATGTTTTGAACTTTCTTCCTGCTAGTTTGAGGTCATGTTCCCGTGTTCTTGATCCTGACTTCATATTAAGAATTTATTCTAACATAAAAAAGGCCTAATTGGTCCAATATTTACTTACACAATTAAGAGTGTGGAGTGGGTGTGCTTTTTACTCACTGCAAAGCAGTGACCTCTTCATATGCATTGTCTGCACTTTCACATGTAATATTATGGGCCAAGCACATGAAAGTTGAAGCAGTATATGACACCAGGCCTACAACAGCATTACAGTAAAGTGGGGGATCCAGCACTCGTTCGGATCTCAAAATAAGTGTACACATATGGCACACAAACAGATAAAAATGTCAAGCAAGTAAAAGAACTAAGTCCAAAATTTACTCTGGGTTCCTTCCCTTTGAAGCTATACCACTATCAATTGTCCTTCATTTGATAGAAGTTTCATTAATTTACATTTTTGTTTAGTAATACTTAGCTCTTTAAAAGTCTACGCTTGATATATGTAACAGAAAAAAAGAAAGTACAAATAAGTTAGATTTTGAGCTGTATACCATAATAAATATTTTACATCTCTAATGTTGATGGTCTCTGGCAACTTATTCTGCTTTCAATTGTCCTTGAGATTACAAGGCCTTGCTCATTATTTCTTCGACCACTAACTGATAAACAGGTGGGCATAACAGTAGTTATTTTTTGTTTTTAAGTGATAAGTTGGATTCATTTAGAAAGCTGGCAGGTTTTTTGTAATCCAAAATAAGTACTCTTTGTTCCATAGGACTGTGCCAAGAATCCTTATAAATATTTTCTGCATAGTAGAAAAATGTCCAGAAGAACTTAACTAAGATGAAAAATAACAGAAACAAATAAAATAATGTTATAGAACTTAACCAAACCTGTGTTTTTCCAGTGCATGCTACAATTCCAATGACTTGTAGTATAACAGAAACATGATGGAGTGAAAGGAAGGTAAGTACACGGCATTCGTCTGTTTTTAGTCTGCCTTTAAAGTGATACTAAAGTACTGATTTTTTTTCTTTAAAATAACAAACTTGTTATACTTACCTGCTCTGCCCAGTGGTTTTGTTTAGAGCAGCCTGAATCCTCCTCTTCTCTGGTCCCTCGCTGTCGCTCCTGGTCCATCCCTCCTGTCGAGTGCTCCTACAGCAAGCAGCTTGCAATAGGGACACCTGAGCTGAGCCAGAGCTCTGTGTCTTTTCAGACACTGAGTCGCGGTTTGGCCCTGCCCCCTCTATTTTCTCATTGGCTTAATAACTTTTATTGACAGCAGCGGGAGCCAATGGCTGTTTTTACTGACCACATTCCGAAAATGCCTGGCAATTTTTCTGAACCTCTGACTTGAATACTTTAAAATCCAAGCATCAAATGAAGCTAGAGTGACATCAGGATTCTTAATGTGTTTTCTTGTTCTATGCCAGTGATGAGTATCCAGGGAACTTGTATTCTCAGAAAGAGAGCTCAGCAATAAAAACCTTTATATTTTTTTTTTACAAAGGTTTTTGTTAATTTTAAAAAAAGGCATCCACCAGTAAATACTGTTTACTATGAGCTCAGAGAGTGAGCCCCCAAAGATTTTACTCCTTCCAAGATCTTCTATAATAAGTGGGTAAATAAAATTACAAAATAAATGACTAACTTAATAAAAAAGATATACACTCTTATACTTGAGGTTAAGTCTTACTGAATTCCAAGTAGTTAGTTGGAGTTACAGCTCTGATATGTAGCATTAATTGTGTTATTGAAGGATCTAGTGTTCATACATGGTTGCAAAGAACAATGTAAGGAGACAGTGTAAAGGACAATTAGGTAAGCTAAACTCTGGAATACTCTTCTCTGGCTGGATGCCATTACTGAAATTGTGCATCTATCCTATTATTAGGAAGTAGAATCATTTTTTTTTTATGCAATCAGACACGAATATATAATCTACTGAGCATGCTGAGGCAGTTTTCCAGTAAGACAGTCTAAACATAAGTCATTTTTTTTTCTTAAACCAATGGGTTGAATAAGAAAAATTTATCAAATTTCCCTATCCACACACTTGATGTGGATAGGGAAATTACTGCCATTGGGGTATTATTTTCTGACAGTGGGGAGGCTTCCGTGCCATCGGAATACACTGATGAGTGCAGCCGGCTATAGCCTATATGTCCGGCTTAAAAAAATTATTTGATTAAGAGAAGAAACACTCAATGATCTATTTTGTTCGCTATACTGGATGACTTTAATAGTAGAACTTTGCAAGCACTGTTAAGAAGAAGATCAGTCTGCCTGAAGTTGCAAAAAGTGTGTCATTTGTTTGGTGGCACACAGTAGGCCCCTGATGCCCTACACTTGGTCCACCACTGAGCTCATTCAAAGTTTGTTTTACAGATTTCATTATCACGCAGCAGCTTTGTACATTGCTTCAGTCCCTGTTTCTATTGTGTCAATCACAGCCGATCACATGAGCGGCTCCAGCGCGAGCCGCTCATTCCTTTCTTAATGCGCGCCCCCCCAGGGGCGCGCAGCCCGGCGATCGGGGACGAGGCTCGTCCCTCAGACAGAGCCCATCCCCGATCTAGGTAAGGAGCCAATGAAATTGGCTCTTTACCACGTGACCGGCTGTGTCCAATCACAGCCGGTCACAAATGTCATCAGAGAACAGGTAACTAGCTGTCACCATGTTCTCCTCCTCACACACTGATCCTGTGTGAGGAGGAGATTGTGGTAGCAGCTAGTTACCAAGTACAGTGCACCCCAACCACACTGATTGCCCCCCCAATAAAAAGCACCTGTCACTAGCCCATAAAAGTACCCGAGTACCTGTCACCAGCCCATCAGGTACTCTGATGACAGGTACTCGGGTACTCTGATGGGCTGATGACAGGTACTCTGATGGGCTGGTGACAGGTACTCGGGTACTCTGATGATGGGTACTCGGGTACTCTGATGACAGGTACTTGGGTACTCTGATGACAGTTACTCGGGTACTCTGATGACAGGTACTCTGGTACTCTGATGATAAGTACTCAGGTACTCTGATTACAGGTACTCGGGTACTCTGATGACAGGTACTCGGGTACTCGGGTACTCTGATGACGGGTACTCGGGTACTCTGATGACGGGTACTCTGATGACGGGTACTCGGGTACTCTGATGACGGGTACTCGGGTACTCTGATGACAGGTACTCGGGTACTCTGATGACAGGTACTCTGGTACTTTGAGTACCCATCACCGGAGTACCCGAGTACCCGTCATTGGAGTACCCGAGTACCCGTCATCGGAGTACCCGAGTACCTGTCACCTACCCATCAGAGTACCCGAGTACCTGTCACCTACCCATCAGAGTACCCGAGTACCTTCCACCTGCTCATCAGAGTACCTGACACCTGAAGTACCCGAGTACTTGCCACCTGCTCATCAGTACCCATCACTACTCATCAGTACTCATCAGTACCCATCAGTACCTATCACCTATCAGTATCAGTACTGATCATCCAAACCCATCAGTACAGTATCAGTATCACCTATCAGTATCAGTACTACTCATCAGTACCTATCACCTGCCTGTCACCTGCCCATAAGAGTACCCGAGTACCTGTCACCTGCCTATCGGAGTATTTGAGTACCTGCCACTTGCTCATCAGTACCAGAGTACCTGTCACCTGCCCAGCAAAGTACCCGAGTACCTGTCACCCTTCATACAGCCACCATGTCTAAGTCCAAAAAGGTTTATATACGTCCTCCGTTTAAACCTAAATACCGGTGTTATGGCAGCAGATAGCTGCCATAACCCTGGTATTTTTTTTAAACGGTGGACGGTTGGCTTTCCGATAAGGGTGGTCCCAGCGGTGGATTCGCCGCGGGATCACCCTTCCGGGGTGGCGGAAGAGGTGCCCCCCCTCCCGCCGCATTCTAGTCCTTTTCCGGGCTTACCGGACCCACCGGCAGCGGGGAAAACGATCCGGTCCCAGATGCTCACAGACAGGATGTCGAGTGAGGGCAAGCTCGACTCGACTCTATGGTCTTGGAGGACCGGAGCTACGGCAAAATTCGTTGCCTAGCAACCAGTTTAAAGGTCCCTTTTTTTTTCATTTTATTTAATTTTTTTTTTATTTTTTTTTTATTTTTTCTATCTTTTAGTGTACTTGTGAGATCTGAGGACTTTTTGACCCCAGATCTCACAAAAAAGAGGTCCTGTCGTGCCTTTTTCTATTACAAGTAATGTTTACATTTCTTGTAATAGAAATAAAAATGATCAATTTTTTTTTTAAAAAAAAACAGTGTAAAAATAAAAAATAATAAATAAAATAAATAGTAAAAAAAAAAAAAAAAATTTAAAGCGCCCTGTCCCCGCGAGCTCACGCACAGAAGCGAACGCATACGGGAACCCCGCCCACATATGTAAACAGTGTTCAAACTACACATGTGAGGTATCGTCGCGATCGCAAGAGCAATAATTTGAGCCCTAGACCTCCTCTGTAACTCTAAGATAGCAACCTGTAGAAATTTTTAAAGTGTCGCCTATGGGGATTTTTAAGTACCAAAGTTTGTCACCATTCTGTGAGCGTGCGCAATTTTGAAGCATGACATGTTGGGTATCTATTTACTCGGCGTAACATTATATTTCACATTATGGAAAACAATTGGGCTAACTTTACTGGTTTCTTATTTTTTAATTCAAAAAAGTGAATTTTTTCCCAAAAAATTGCGTTTGGAAGACCGCTGCGCAAATACGGTGTGATAAAAAATATTGCAATAATCTCCATTTTATTCTCTAGGGTCTCTGCTAAAAAAAATATATAATGTTTTGGGGTTCTAAGTAGTTTTCTAGCAAAAACAACTGATTTTAGCTTGTAAACACCAAATGTCAAAAATAGGCCTAGTAAAGTGGCTAGGATGCATGATGATGCTCCTTGGATGTTGGGCCCCTCTATATGGCTAGGCTGTGAAAAAGTCTCACACATGTGGTATTGCCATACTCAGGAGGAGTGGCAGAATGTATTTTGGGGTGTCATTTTTGCTATGTACATGCTATGTGTTAGGAATATCCTATAAATTGACAACTTTGTGTAAAAAAAAAAAGTTTTTATTTTTTTCCCACATTTTCCAAAAACTTGTGGAAAAAAATGACATGTTCAAAGGACCCATAATGCCTCATAGAATATACGTTGTAGTGTTTGCTTTCCAAAATGGGGTTATTTTGTGGACTTTTTCATTGTATTGGTGCTCTAGGGCCTTGAAAAGTGTGATAGGTAGTAAGAAAGTTTTATGTGTATTTATGCTCCTAAAACGCCTTATGGTACTACTTGGACGTGGAGTCTCTTTTTGTGGCCAGGCTGTGTAAAAGTCTCACACATGTGGTATCACCATACTCAGAAGGAGTAGCAGAATGAATTTCGGGGTGTCATTTTTGCTGTGTACATGCTATGTGTTAGAAATAGCTTATAAATTGACAACATTTTGGGAAAAAAAAGAAAAAAAACATTTTCTTCATTTTCCCAAGAATTGTGGGAAAAAATTATAACTTCAAAAAACTCACCATGCCTCTTACTAAATACCTTGGACTGTCTACTTTACAAAAAGGGGTCATTTGGGGGGTATTTGTACTGTCCTGACATTTCAGGGCCTCAAGAAAGGAGATAGGCCATCAGTACATCTGGTGTGATCAATTTTCAGTAATTGGTACCATAGCTTCTAGACTCAATAACTTTCACACAGACTAAATAATATACACTAATTTGGGTTAATTTTACCAGAGATATGTAGCAGTATAAATTTTGGCCCAAATGTATGAAGAAAAATTTATTTTTTGCAAAATTTTATAATTGAAACTAAAAAAAAGTGTTTTTTTTGCAAAATTTTTGCTCTTTTTTTGCATATATCACGAAAAAAAAACCCCAGTTGTGATCAAATACCACCAAAAGAAAGCTCTATTTGTGTGAAAAAAATGATAAAAATTTTCTTTGGTTACAGTGTAGCATGACTGAGCAATTGTCATTCAAAGTGTGAGAGTGCTGAAAGCTGAAAATTGGTCTGGGAAGGAAGGGGGTCTAACTGCTCTGTATGGAAGCGGTTAAAGGTGATCTTGCGCTGATATAATCCTCTATTAGTGCTGTGAGGACCACCACCAACAACCAATCACACAGTCTCTTACCAAATCACATTGACACTCATGACAAAGGTCAATGTGGGCAGCAGATCCTATACACAACGTGAATAGCCCTGGGATCCCCTCAGCGTATCTTCCCCAATGTTGGTCAAAGAAGTGAGTGGAAGAGAGAGACTTGCTAGCGGTGGAAGCTCTCAGACAAGCTGAGACATGGGCTGCTAACCCCCTGTGTGGCCTGCCTGGCACCCTTACTTTGCAGAAGCCTTACCCCCCTGTATGGGACCGAAGACTAGCGGTGAGCCTGCTGCTTAACTACCAATACCAGGATATGGACTGTTTATTTACTTTGGCTGAAAGGTGTCCTGCTTATCTCCACATGATTATACTGTATGATTGAGACCAAGGGAGAGGAACATTGGGGAAGATACGCTGAGAGGATCCCATTGATATTCACGTTGTGGATAGGATCTGCTGCCCACATTGACCTTTGTGATGGGGGTCAATGTGATTTGGTAAGAGGCTGTGTGATTCGGTGTTGGTGGTGCTCCTCACAGCACTAATAGAGGATTATATTAGCGGAAGATCACCGTCAAGTTCTCCCCTTGGATGTGGACTCTGTCTCTATGAACCTATTAGCGCTACACTTAGTCCTGCTAATGTAATTGAATGTTTTTAAAAATGACCTTACCTTTTAAATCTGCAGTACTGTCATTTTCTGTAAAATGCAGTGCATATTGGCTACCCAGAGGCATTCTGTCCAAAAATGGTGTACAGAATGCCCCCCAGAAATGTCCTTTCCTGCTTGTGTGATTGACTTACGAATTTTCCAAGAAGTCTGCACTAAGATAAAAGTCAGATTTTGAGCATCCCTTGCAATACAAATTTTCTTTTCGGTGAGATGCTGAAAAGGGAAATCCCATCTAAA
This sequence comes from Pelophylax lessonae, assembly GCF_965119305.1. NCBI lineage: Eukaryota > Metazoa > Chordata > Amphibia > Anura > Ranidae > Pelophylax > Pelophylax lessonae. The sequence goes on from NC_138768.1 coordinate 769,500,553, forward strand.
GGGATGCAAACCTTGCTACTCTCCTCATTATAGCCCTGCAGGTGCAGTAGCTGATTGATAATTATACAATTGTTCCTATACAGGTTGAGAAAATATACAGCTATTTCTTGAGAATACCAAAAGGTAGGAATCTGCAACAAACTTGTCAAAATCCTTGCAATGTACGTTGATCACCCAGAGGGGAATACAGCAAAGAGGGGGATTGCTAGCAATCAAAATTACATTTTAGTTTCCTAAATGACCCTAATCTCTCCTAGTGCAGTTTGTTAGCTTTACCTATGCTATCCCTACAACAGCTTACATTTCATATAACAAATATGGCTGATATACGCCACCATTTTATAGTGAGGGGGCTGGCTTAACCAAAATCCCTCCTAATGGCCCTTCCAAGCCTGCTGGTCATGCTGGTTTGGGGGGCACGCACTCTCCCTATTATCCGCTTTTCTGACCAGCCAGGCTTCATACTTGGTATGGAATTAATGGGGGGCCCTATGACCAGGCTGCATGCTTGTTTCTTTATAAAGGGGCTCCCCCCATTCTCAATACCAGACTCCTTGGAGGCAAACCTGGACAGTCTTTAAAATGAGACATTTAAAGGTCAAAGGTTTCCTAGGACATTAAAATATTTGGAGTTGGCAATCATGCTTCAGGTCTACCTTGGTGATATTATGATTTTATATTGGTGGCCATCGCATTTAGGCTTGATTGTATGTCACATATTTTTGAAGCATTTAAAGTGCTAACTTTAATTTAAAAAAAAGAAAGAAAGAAAGAAAAAGAACTCTGCGCATTTCATATACACTGCAAGAATTTTGAAAAGGCCCATCTCAAATGTATACCTGCAGTTGTTTGACAGAACTTCACATCTGAATGGTATTGCATTTCTTTTATAACATTCATTGTAAAATGGCTTGTGAGGCAATTACTGTGCCTTGCGAAAGTATTCGCCCCCCTTGAACTTTGCGACCTTTTGCCACATTTCAGGCTTCAAACATAAAGATATAAAACTGTAAATGTTTGTGAAGAAGCAACAACAAGTGGGACACAATCATGAAGTAGAACGAAATTTATTGGATATTTCAAACTTTTTTAACAAATAAAAAACTGAAAAATTGGGCGTGCAAAATTATTCAGCCCCCTTAAGTTAATACTTTGTAGCGCCACCTTTTGCTGCGATTACAGCTGTAAGTCGCTTGGGGTATGTCTCTATCAGTTTTGCACTGAGAGAGACTGAAATTTTTTCCCATTCCTCCTTGCAAAACAGCTCGAGCTCAGTGAGGTTGGATGGAGAGCGTTTGTGAACAGCAGTTTTCAGTTCTTTCCACATATTTTCGATTGGATTCAGGTCTGGACTTTGACTTGGCCATTCTAACACCTGGATATGTTTATTTGTGAACCATTCCACATTGTAGATTTTGCTTTATGTTTTGGATCATTGTCTTGTTGAAAGACAAATCTACGTCCCAGTCTCAGGTCTTTTACAGACTCCATCAGGTTTTCTTCCAGAATGGTCCTGTATTTGGCTCCATCCATCTTCCCATCAATTTTAACCATTTTCCCTGTCCCTGCTGAAGAAAAGCAGGCCCAAACCATGATGCTGCCACCACCATGTTTGACAGTGGGGATGGTGTGTTCAGGGGGATGAGCTGTGTTGCTTTTACGACAAACATAATGTTTTGCATTGTTGCCAAAAAGTTTGATTTTGGTTTCATCTGACCAGAGCACCTTCTTCCACATGTTTGGTGTGTCTCCCAGGTGGCTTGTGGCAAACTTTAAACTACACTTTTTATGGATATCTTTAAGAAATGGCTTTCTTCTTGCCACTCTTCCATAAAGGCCAGTTTTGTGCAGTATATGACTGATTGTTGTCCTATGGACAGAGTCTCCCACCTCAGCTGTAGATCTCTGCAGTTCATCCAAAATGATCATGGGCCTCTTGGCTGCCTCTCTGATCAGTCTTCTCCTTGCTCTCTGCGCTTTAAACGGACCTCTGAGACTATCATAGTGCAGGTGTATTTATACAGAGACTTGATTACACACAGGTGGATTCTATTTATCATCATTAGTCATTTAGGTCAACATTGGATCATTCAGAGATCCTCACTGAACTTCTGGAGAGAGTTTGCTGCACTGAAAGTAAAGGGGCTGAATAATTTTGCACGCCCAATTTTTCAGCTTTTTATTTGTTAACAAGGTTTGAAATATCCAATAAATTTCGTTCCACTACATGATTGTGTCCCACTTTTTGTTGATTCTTCACAAAAAATTGCAGTTTTATTTCTTTATGTTTGAAGCCTGAAATGTGGCAAAAGGCTGCAAAGTTCAAGGGTGCCGAATACTTTCGCAAGGCACTGTATATATGTTATACCCGAACACGAACACGGACACTTTACTGTATATTCGGGTAAAAATCCGTGTTCGGTCGTTTTATTTCCGGGTTTTGCATGCTTTGGCGCTCTTTTCATGGCGGGCTTTCAACAGCCAATCAACAATCGTTTAACTGGTGTGCCTTAAGCCATCCCAGCCATGCCTGCAAATGTCTCATTAGCTGTGATTGGCCGTCTGAAGCATGTGACCAAGTCTTTATAAGTTCGAGGCAGCCGCAGCGGCGTCATTATGCTGCTTAGATCAGGGACAGAGCACACATCAACGTGCTGGCTGCTGATTAGGGAAAGATAGGCAGGAAAAAACCATTTGTGTCCGGATAGAATTGAGGGACAGGTCGGAGTGTTTAGGCAGGGCGAGTTGTAGGCATTTTAGGGATAGAGTCTGCTGAATGATAGGGTCAGTGTGTTCTACAAACTACAATCGATATTGCTGTGTGGGGTGGGGTCTGCACTTAGCTCTCCTGATCTACGATCTCTTCTCAATCCTGTTAGGGACAGAGTCTGCTGAATTTTAGGGAAAGTGTGTTCTACAAACTACAATCGATATTGCTGTGTGGTGTGGGATAGGAGATAGGCAGGTGTCAGTGATCCACATCCATTTTTCTGTGTGTGGGCTGCAGTGAACACAATCTTTTTGGGGTGCAGTGAACACAATCCTTTTGGAGTGCAGTGAACAAAATCTTTGTGGGGTGCAGTGAACAAAACCTTTGTGGGGGTACAGTGAACACAATCTTTGTGGGGTGCAGTGAAGACAATCCTTGTGGGGTGCAGTGAAGACAATCCTTGTGGGGTGCAGTGAAAAAAATCTTTGGGGGGTACAGTGAACACAATCTTTGTGGGGTGCAGAGAAGACAATCCTTGTGGGGTGCAGTGAACAAAATCTTTGGGGGGGTACAGTGAACACAATCTTTTTGGGGTGCAGTGAACAAAACCTTTGTGGGGTGCAGTGAAGACAATCCTTGTGGGGTGCAGTGAAGACAATCCTTGTGGGGTGCAGTGAACAAAATCTTTGGGGGGTACAGTGAACACAATCTTTGTGGGGTGCAGTGAACAAAACCTTTCTGGGGTACAGTGAACACAATCTTTGTGGGGTGCAGTGAACAAAACCTTTGTGGGGTACAGTGAACACAATCTTTGTGGGGTGCAGTGAACACAATCTTTGTGGGGTACAGTGAACACAATCTTTGTGGGGTGCAGTGAACAAAACCTTTGTGGGGTACAGTGAACACAATCTTTGTGGGGTGCAGTGAACACAATCTTTGTGGGGTGCAGTGAACAAAACCTTTGTGGGGTGCAGTGAACACAACCTTTGTGGGGTACAGTGAACACAATCTTTGTGGGGTGCAGTGAACAAAACCTTTGTGGGGTACAGTGAACACAATCTTTGTGGGGTACAGTGAACACAATCTTTGTGGGGTGCAGTGAACAAAACCTTTGTGGGGTACAGTGAACACAATCTTTGTGGGGTGCAGTGAACAAAACCTTTGTGGGGTACAGTGAACACAATCTTTGTGGGGTGCAGTGAAGACAATCCTTTTGGAGTGCAGTGAACAAAATCTTTGTGGGGTACAGTGAACACAATCTTTGTGGGGTGCAGTGAACAAAATCTTTGTGGGGTACAGTGAACACAATCTTTATGGGGTGCAGTGAAGACAATCCTTGTGGGGTGCAGTGAAGACAATCCTTGTGGGGTGCAGTGAAGACAATCCTTGTGGGGTGCAGTGAACAAAATCTTTGGGGGGTACAGTGAACACAATCTTTGTGGGGTGCAGTGAACAAAACCTTTGTGGGGTACAGTGAACACAATCTTTGTGGGGTACAGTGAACACAATCTTTGTGGGGTGCAGTGAACAAAACCTTTGTGGGGTACAGTGAACACAATCTTTGTGGGGTGCAGTGAACAAAACCTTTGTGGGGTACAGTGAACACAATCTTTGTGGGGTGCAGTGAAGACAATCCTTTTGGAGTGCAGTGAACAAAATCTTTGTGGGGTACAGTGAACACAATCTTTGTGGGGTGCAGTGAACAAAATCTTTGTGGGGTACAGTGAACACAATCTTTGTGGGGTGCAGTGAAGACAATCCTTGTGGGGTGCAGTGAAGACAATCCTTGTGGGGTGCAGTGAACAAAATCTTTGGGGGGTACAGTGAACACAATCTTTGTGGGGTGCAGTGAACAAAACCTTTGTGGGGTACAGTGAACACAATCTTTGTGGGGTGCAGTGAACAAAACCTTTGTGGGGTACAGTGAACACAATCTTTGTGGGGTGCAGTGAAGACAATCCTTTTGGAGTGCAGTGAACACAATCTTTGTGGGGTACAGTGAACACAATCTTTGTGGGGTGCAGTGAACAAAACCTTTGTGGGGTACAGTGAACACAATCTTTGTGGGGTGCAGTGAACACAATCTTTGTGGGGTGCAGTGAACAAAACCTTTGTGGGGTGCAGTGAACACAACCTTTGTGGGGTACAGTGAACACAATCTTTGTGGGGTGCAGTGAACAAAACCTTTGTGGGGTACAGTGAACACAATCTTTGTGGGGTACAGTGAACACAATCTTTGTGGGGTGCAGTGAACAAAACCTTTGTGGGGTACAGTGAACACAATCTTTGTGGGGTGCAGTGAACACAATCTTTGTGGGGTGCAGTGAACAAAACCTTTGTGGGGTGCAGTGAACACAACCTTTGTGGGATACAGTGAACACAATCTTTGTGGGGTGCAGTGAACAAAACCTTTGTGGGGTACAGTGAACACAATCTTTGTGGGGTACAGTGAACACAATCTTTGTGGGGTGCAGTGAACAAAACCTTTGTGGGGTACAGTGAACACAATCTTTGTGGGGTGCAGTGAACAAAACCTTTGTGGGGTACAGTGAACACAATCTTTGTGGGGTGCAGTGAAGACAATCCTTGTGGGGTGCAGTGAAGACAATCCTTGTGGGGTGCAGTGAAGACAATCCTTGTGGGGTGCAGTGAACAAAATCTTTGGGGGGTACAGTGAACACAATCTTTGTGGGGTGCAGTGAAGACAATCCTTGTGGGGTGCAGTGAAGACAATCCTTGTGGGGTGCAGTGAAGACAATCCTTGTGGGGTGCAGTGAACAAAATCTTTGGGGGGTACAGTGAACACAATCTTTGTGGGGTGCAGTGAACAAAACCTTTGTGGGGTACAGTGAACACAATCTTTGTGGGGTGCAGTGAACAAAACCTTTGTGGGGTACAGTGAACACAATCTTTGTGGGGTGCAGTGAAGACAATCCTTTTGGAGTGCAGTGAACACAATCTTTGTGGGGTACAGTGAACAAAACCTTTGTGGGGTACAGTGAACACAATCTTTGTGGGGTGCAGAGAAGACAATCCTTTTGGGGTGCAGTGAACACAATCTTTGTGGGGTACAGTGAACACAATCTTTGTGGGGTGCAGTGAACAAAACCTTTGTGGGGTACAGTGAACACAATCTTTGTGGGGTGCAGTGAACAAAACCTTTGTGGGGTACAGTGAACACAATCTTTGTGGGGTACAGTGTACACAATCTTTGTGGGGTACAGTGAACACAATCTCATACTTCTGAAGCTTTGAGGGTGCTGCCTGTTCTATACTCCTCCTCCTCCTCCTCATCCATCCTTTTAGGTGTACAAACAATAGTAATTGGGGCCTAGTGTGCTTCTGTACGTGTGAAAAACATACTCTTTTTTTGATCATATTTCCTATTCCGTTATTCAATAAAAACCTTTGGGGCTCAATTAAATTGCGGAATAGTCTGTGTCGGTACGTGTGAGATCCACCTTTCCAAGTTTTTGGGGTTCATCTCATACTTCTGAAGCTTTGAGGGTGCTGCCTGTTCTATACTCCTCCTCCTCCTCTTCCTCATCCATCCTTTTAGGTGTACAAACAATAGTAATTGGGGCCTAGTGTGCTTCTGTACGTGTGAAAAACATACACTTTTTTTGATCATATTTCCTATTCCGTTATTCAATAAAAACCTTTGGGGCTCAATTAAATTGCGGAATAGTCTGTGTCGGTACGTGTGAGATCCACCTTTCCAAGTTTTTGGGGTTCATCTCATACTTCTGAAGCTTTGAGGGTGCTGCCTGTTCTATACTCCTCCTCCTCCTCTTCCTCATCCATCCTTTTAGGTGTACAAACAATAGTAATTGGGGCCTAGTGTGCTTCTGTACGTGTGAAAAACATACACTTTTTTTTGATCATATTTCCTATTCTGCTATTCAATAAAAACCTTTGGGGCTCAATTAAATTGCGGAATAGTCTGTGTCGGTACGTGTGAGATCCACCTTTCCAAGTTTTTGGGGTTCATCTCATACTTCTGAAGCTTTGAGGGTGCTGCCTGTTCTATACTCCTCCTCCTCCTCCTCCTCATCCATACTTTTAGGTGTACAAACAATAGTAATTGGGGCCTAGTGTGCTTCTGTACGTGTGAAAAACATACACTTTTTTTTGATCATATTTCCTATTCCGCTATTCAATAAAAACCTTTGTGGCTCAATTAAATTGCGGAATAGTCTGTGTCGGTACGTGTGAGATCCACCTTTCCAAGTTTTTGGGGTTCATCTCATACTTCTGAAGATTTGAGGGTGCTGCCTGTTCCATACTCCTCTTCCTCATCCTCCCTTTAGGGTAGGAAAAAATTTAATCGGGCCTAGTCTGTGTTTGTACGTGTGAGATACACAGTTTTTTATCCTATTCCGCTATTCAATACACACCCTTTTGGTGTAAAAAACATTAAATTGCGGCATAGTTTGCATATTTGACTGTGAGATACACCCGTGCGATACTGTTGTTCTTTTGTTCCGCTATTCAATAAAGACCTTTCTAGGGCAAGATCTTAAATTTCAGAAATATGAGGAGAGCGTCAAATAGGGGCCGTGGCCTGAGTCGTGGTGGTGCTGCTGCTAGAGCTCCTGTTGCAAGGAGAGGACGTGGTCGATCTGTGCCAGCTACACGCACAAGTGAAACACCTTCCTCAAGTGTGAGTAGGCGACAGAACCTGCATCAGTATTTGGTAGGGCATCATAAGCCCCTAGAAGTGATGAGGCCAGAACAAGTGGAGGCGATAGAAGATTGGTTTGCTGCTGACAGTGCCTCCAGTTCCTTCACATTGTCTCCCACCCAGTCTACTGCAGAAAGGTCAGAGTTGGCACCTGCAGCCGATGTCCAACCGTCTTTCACCTCACCCCCTTGCAAATCAGGCAAGCAGTCTGAGCCCCAAGCCATACAGCAGTCTCTTCTTCTTTTTGATGACTCTGTCAGCAGGGTTTCCCAGGGCCATCCACCTAGCCCTGCCCCAGAAGTGGAAGAGATTGAGTGCAGCGATGCCCAACCACTTATTTCTCAAGATGAGTACATGCAAGGATCATCGCAGCACGTCTCCGATGATGACGAAACGCAGGTGCCAACTGCTGCGGCGTTCAGCATTGTGGAGACCGACAAGGAGGGCAGAGGTGAAGACTGGGTGGAAGATGATGTGGAGGACGATGAGGTCCTCGACCCCACATGGAATGAACGTCATGCAGGTGACCTGAGTAGTTTGGAGGAAGAGGCGGTGGTCGCACAGAGCCACCAGCACAGCAGAAGAGGGAGCAGGGTGCAGAAGCGGAGCGGCCGTGCCCTAGACACTACGCCCGCTACTGCCCAACGCAGCAAGGGAACGAGCGCACCAAAGTCAGCTCAAAGGAGTTCTCTAGCGTGGAAGTTCTTTAGAAAATGTGCTGATGACAGGACAAGAGTGGTTTGCACCCTGTGCAATCAGAGCTTGAAGCGAGGCATAAACCTTCTCAACCTGAGCACAACCTGCATGATCAGGCATCTAAGTGCAAAGCACGAGCTGCAGTGGAGTACACACCTTCAAAACCAAGAAACGTCTCTGGCTCATCCTGCTTCCTCTTCTGCTGCAGTCTCGGCCGCTCCAGCCACATCTGTAGTGATACCGGCACCTGCCACCCCGCAAACAGACGATCTGTCAGCAACACCACCACCTGGGTCACCAACAACCATCTCCACAATGTCCCGTGGAAGCGTTCAGCTTTCCAACTCCCAAACACTTGAGAGGAAGAGGAAGTACCCCCCTACCCACCCGCGATCCCTGGCCCTGAATGCCAGCATTTCAAAATTATTGGCCTTTGAAATGCTGTCATTCCGTCTGGTGGAGACGCACAGTTTTAAAAACCTTATGTCGGTGGCTGTCCCACAGTACGTCGTGCCCAGCCGCCACTACTTTTCCAGGCAAGCCATCCCTTCCCTGCACAACCAAGTGGAGGAAAAAATCAGGTGTGCACTGCGCAACGCCATCTGTGCCAAGGTCCACCTAACTACCGATACGTGGACCAGTAAGCACGGTCAGGGGCGTTATATCTCCCTAACGGCACACTGGGTAAATGCAGTGGCGGATGGGCCTGAGGCGGATAGCAATTTGGCGCATGTCCTTCCACCACCGAGGATTGCAGGGCGCTTCAGTTTGCCTCCTGTTCCTAACTCCTCCTACTCCGCTTCCTCATCCTCTACCGCCTCCTCATCCGGACAGCGTAACACCTTCACCACCAACTTCAGCACGGCCAGGGGTAAACGACAGCAGGCAGTTTTACAACTTGCCTGTTTGGGGGACAAACCACACACCGCGCAGGAGTTGTGGAGGAGCATGGAACAGCAGACAAATGAGTGGTTGCTGCCAGCGAGCCTCAAGCCCGGCCTGGTGGTGTGCGATAACGGGAGAAATCTCATAGTAGCTCTGGGCCTAGCCGGTTTGACGCACATCCCTTGCCTGGCGCATGTGCTGAATTTGGTGGTGCAGAGGTTCCTTAAAAACTACCCCGATATGTCAGAGCTGCTGCAGAAAGTGCGGGCCGTTTGTGCGCACTTTCGGCGTTCTCACCCTGCTGCTGCTCGCCTGGCAGCGCTGCAGCGTAACTTCGGCCTTCCCGCTCACCGCCTCATATGTGACGTGCCCACAAGGTGGAACTCCACCTTGCACATGCTGGAAAGACTGTGCGAGCAGCAGCAGGCCATAGTGGAGTTTCAGCTGCAGCACGCACGCGTGAGTCGCTCTGCGGAACAGCACCACTTCACCACCAATAACTGGGCCTCCATGCGAGACCTGTGTGCCTTGTTGCGCTGTTTTGAGTACTCCACCAACATGGCCAGTGGCAATGACGCCGTTCTCAGCTTAACTATCCCACTTCTATGCCTCCTTGAAAAAACAATTCGGGCGATGATGGAAGAGGATGTGGCACAGGATGAGGAGGAGGAGGAGGATGAAGAGGTAACATTTCCAAGGCTTTCAGGGCAGTCATTCGCAAGGGGCTCCGAGGGTGGGTTCCTGCACACACAAACGCCAGGGACACAATTGTCCAGCAGGGGCACAGTTCTGGAGGATGAGGAGGATGAGGAGGAGGAGGAGCTGGAGGAGGAGATGGAACCATGTTCACAGCAGGGTGGCACCCAGGCCAGCTCATGGCCATCACTGGTGCGTGGCTGGGGGGATACAGAGGACACGGACGATACACCTCCCACAGAGGACAGCCTTTCGTCGCCTCTGGGCAGCCTGGCACACATGAGCGATTACATGCTGCAGTGTCTCCACAACGACCGCCGAGTTGCCCACATTCTAACTTGTGCTGATTACTGGGTGGCCACGCTGCTGGATCCCCGTTACAAGGACAACGTACCGTCCTTAATTCACTCACTGGAGCGCGATCGCAAGATGCGCGAGTACAAGCGCACGCTGGTAGACGCGATGCTGCTGGCATTCCCATCTGACAGCGGGGCCACAGTGGAAGCACAAGGCAGAGGAGGAGGAGGAGGAGGTCGCCAACTCAACCAGGGCACCGCCAGCACCTCAGAAGGCAGGGTTAGCATGGCCGAAATGTGGAAAAGCTTTGTCAGCACGCCACAACAAACAGCATCACCAGCAGCTCAGATGGAACGTCTTAGCAGGAGGCAGCATTTTACCAACATGGTGGAGCAGTATGTGTGCACACGCCTACATGTAGTGAATGAGGGGTCTGCCCCCTTCAACTTCTGGGTCTCCAAATTGGGCACATGGCCTGAGCTTGCCCTTTACGCCTTGGAGGTGCTGGCGTGCCCTGCAGCCAGTGTATTATCTGAACGGGTATTTAGCACGGCTGGGGGTGTTATAACAGACAAGCGCAGCCGCCTGTCCAGAGACAATGTGGACAAGCTCACGTTCATTAAAATGAACCAGGCATGGATCCCACGGGACTTTTCCGTACCTTGTGCAGAATAGCAATGGATACCGACCTTACCCAGCCATTGTTCCATTTTTGCTCTTTCTCACTCTTTTGGGGTGTACCCTCATTTAAAATTTGTGAAAAGAAGCAGTGTTGGCTACCTCGTCCTCCTCCTCAGGGCCAGATTAACGTAGGGGCTATTGGAGCTGCAGCTCCATGCAGGCCCCTACCTTTTATATAGGCCCCGGGTTGGCCATATTCACTGTGACCGCTCTTCTGTCACTTGTAAACACAGAAGTCTGGCTTCTATGCTCGCTTCCCCAGGCAGCACCCTCAGAACCTCCCCACACAGCGCGAAGGCCGGACAAGGAGGGACAGTTGCCGATGCATGGATGTGTTTATGGGCTTCAGAGACAGCATCCCATGTTGAATTAGGCATGCATGGCTGCACCCTTCCTCCTCTGGGTGCATGCCAAGGCACGGCCCTTAAGGCCCTTCAAAATCCTCAGCACCAAGACCATGATGCTCTTAATACGGCCCTGGTCCTCCTCCACCGCCGCTTCCACCTACACCGCCCATAGGTGTGCGCAGCCTATTGCATTAGGGTGTGCACCCCAAAGTTGAAATACACATGCATGTGTTTGCCTACATGTACATGGCCCCGATACATTACTCTCCCTGCTGGCAAAGAGAAATAGAGCAGAGCAGGTGCGAGGGAGATCTTTCCCATCTCCTCACTGGCAAACAGAGCGATAATGCTATGTGCCCTAGGTGATTAGGGTGTGCCCAGGTACACCAGGCACACCCTGTGCGCACGCCTATGACACCGCCACATCCACCACCACCTCAACCTCCCTCCTACTCCATATGGGCCTCGTCCTTCAGAGATGAAGAACATTGTTTTATTTTTCTGGTTTTTTTTTGTTGTTTTAAGTTATTTCCCTATCCACATTTGTTTGCAGAGCACTTGCCATGCTCTTAACTACGTTTTGCTGCCATTGCAGCACTCTAGCCCTTTCCATTGGTGTTTTAGAGCCATTTTAGTGCCTTAAAGTTCGGGTCCCCATTGACTTCAATGGGGTTCGGTGTCCGGGAAAAGTTCGGTAAAAGTCCGGGACACGGACCCGGACTTTTTTTTAAAGTTCGGCCGAACCCGTCGAACACGGACATCTAGGTGTCCGCTCAACCCTATTTAGAACTGATGGTTGGCTATTCAGGCCCGAGAACTGCATACTGGGAGGAGGTCATATGCTTGGTCATGCTTGGAAAGCCCAGATATTTGAGGCATAGGTAGCTGTAAGCTGGGTTAGCAGTGGGCCATTAAGAGAATAATAACCAGGTTTTCTCAGTATTTTGATTCTCAGTGGCGATATAACTTCTAAGCACAGTAAAAACTTCTTAAATATGTTATCTTGCTCTGAATTATACTGAATACATTAACAGTAACATAGTAACACATTGTCATACAATGCTATTGAGCTTTGGAAACAATGGCACTTAAGAAAATTATCCATTGCTGCAGATCAACATGAAAATGCATAATCGTGGAAAGTGATATTAATCACTTCTGGACCGGAAGGATTTGCTCCCTTAATGACCAGGCCATATTTTGCGATTCGGCACTGCGTTATTTAACGGACAATTGCGCGGTTGTACGACGCTGTACCTAAATAAAATTGATGTCCTTTTTTCCCACAAATAGAGCTTTATTTTGGTGGTATTTAATCACATGTGCAATTTTTTGTAAAGATAAATCACAATAAGCGTAATTTAATTGGTTTGCGCAAAAGTTATCGTGTCTACTAACTACGGGAATTTTTATTTGGCGGACAGATCGGACCCCTGACTGACATTTTTGATACTTTTGGAGGGAAAAGAGACTTTACTACAGTTATCAGTGCTAAAAATATGCACTGTTACTGTAATAATGACACTGGCAGGGAAGGGGTTAACACAGTGGGTGATCAATGGGTTAAATGTAAGCCTAGGGGAGTGATTCTAACTGTATGGGGGTTGGGCTTTTGAAATGATCACAGAGACCTCTGTTCCTATATAGAAGGATCACAGGCGCTCTGTGATCATTCCAGAGAGAACGGTCAGCTATGTTTACAACAGCTTACCGTCCTTCTCTCTCAGCAATCGGAGTCACCGGCCCCTGTGCATCGGAGTCCCCACTGCCAAGTGGGGGTGGGAGCGTGCGCACTGCAGGCACGTGACCGACGTAGGTCAGTTTGCGCAGGAGGGCCAGCCTGCCGCAGTATATCTGTGGCAACTGGCAAGCAGTCGGGAAGAGGTTAAACTGTCCTTTTACATTTTTTTTTTTGATCACTTTTATTTATTTTATAAGGAATGTAAACATCCCCTGTAATAGAAATTGGCAGGGCAGGTCCTCTTTAATGTGAGATCTAGGGTCAAAAAGACCTCAGATTTTAGATATACCCATAAAAGCAAAGAAAAAAATATTTTTGTTTCAGCATGAAAAAAATGGGCTCTTCAAGGCCGTTGGGAGGAAGCGTTGTATGGCGTCCGGTCCCCCGAGGCCAAAGAGTCAAGTGGGGGCCATCTTGCCCTCACTTGACTTCATGCCTGGGACATGGGCGGACCGGATCGTTTTCCTCGCCATCGATGGCTCCGGTAAGCGGGGAAAACTAACAGGAAGCGGTGGGAGGGGGGGGGACCTCTCCTGCCGCCCATAAAAGTGATCCTGCGGCAAATGCACCACTGGGACCACTTTTATGTGAAAGAGGCCCACCCTGTAAGAAAATACAGGGGTTATGGCAGCTATCTGCTGCCATGACACCAGTTTTTAATGTTAAAGTACCAATGTACTGGGCGGTCTGGAAGTGGTTAAATGATACATTTTTTTTAAATCAACAGTATAAAAGCTTAATAAACCAAGCAATGAATAGTATTGTTAGTAAAAGATAAATGCTTTTTATGACACTCTTGATTACCCTTGATAATTAAGACTTTCGGTTCACCTTTCTCTAAAACAATAATATGCTCCAAGGAATTCCTACCTTCTTGCACCTTATTAATAAACCATTATAGGTATTCATTGTTGTACATGGCAATTCACGATGACATCGGACAAGATGTACTGTCAATGGAAAATGTTAACATAACTGGGAATTTCAGGAAAAGAACCTTGTGACCATGATGGGCTTTTTATTATTCACATCTTCTGTGTACAACATTATAAATACATGAAATGCAATGGTGATTGAGCTGAAGCATTCATTTGGCTTTCTTGATTTTCTATACATGAACATTTTTAATTCTTTATTTAAACTCTAAGCAATATCACCGTGGCTATATATTTTGTAGATAAATAGCTTATTTATTATTATTGCTATTGTCTGTTTATCCATAAATTAAAAATTATTTTGAACCATATAGGATGGGGAAGGAGTGGTACATAATGATGCAATAGATACAAATAAAAAACAGGTGCAATAATCTGTGCTAAATACACATATAATGATTGCTGCAAACACAGGTGTATAGATATACCCTTAATAAATTATAAACAAAAAGTGCTGAGCAAATCTAAAGGATTAAATGTCAATCAATGAAAAATAAATTACATATATGACCAAATGAAAAAAAAATGTGTGTACCCCACAAGTGAAAATATAATAAAAAAAATATATATAATGAAAAAATATAGTGTCCAGAAAAACTTATAAAATGTAAAAGTGAAGAAGTTCCATATACAAATGAAAGTTCCTTGGTGAAAATATATATGAGATTGGTCCAAAGGTGAATGGCAAAACAAACCAAAAGAGTCCAAAGGGCATGCAAGAAAAGATCCAACTCCCAAGAGAGTTCAGAGAGATCCCACCAATAGAGAAAATGGCAGCTTACCAGGGTATATTGGCCTCCAAATTATTGGAAAAGCCAAAGAAGGCCTCAGGGAAAAGAATCCCAAACAGCACTAAACGAATAATGCAGATCTCCACACACTCCTGGATAGACTGTCACTCTCTATATTAATCATATAAGGATAAGAAAAACGTAATAAAAGAAAGCAAGTGCACTTACATAAAGATAATAAAAACAAGCGATTCCATAAAAACTGCAGCAGAAGTCCTGGAATTCCACCATGTAAACACAAGACGGAACAGCCGGAAAGCGCAGTGAGGTCACGTCTGGTACCACCCCATGCGTTTCGTCTAATATTTGAAGCATTAATTCACCTTTCTTGATTTTCTATACATGAACATTTTTAATTATTTATTTAAACTCTAAGCAATATCTCTGTAGCTATATATTTTGCAGATAAATGGCTTATTTAATATTACTGCTATTGTCTGTGTATCCATAACTTAAAAATGTTCTGAACCGTATAGGATGAGGAAGGAGTGGTACATAATGATGCATTAAATACAAATACACATAAACTGGACAAGAAAACTGTGTTCCTTTTCTGTTGTACTTCTTAAAATTCAATACCACCTAAAACATATATTTTCCATTTCTGTGACTGCTGCAGTAGCTGCATTTATATCACATTCGTTTGTCAGTGGAGAGTTATTTCTCCAGAATCCAAGCTGTGTCCATTTGCTACTGTCATTACAAAGGAAAAAAAATGGTGCCATGCTTTTCCAGCAGATTCCCCATAGTGTAGAACAAAAAGTATCTGGGGAAGTTCATCTTCAAAACTGTGGCATTTTCATTAAAGAGATATTGTCACCGTACCCTTGTAGGACAAAGGAACCATGTTTCTACAAATGGTATCCCCTGACCCCCATCTTTTCATCTTTCCTGAGCTCCCTCACAGCTACGTGCTTGTCTGTTGATGCTGAAATGGACTGTGTGTACAATAAAGGTAGGCAATGAAGTTACTCTCCAAGTCATGTGCTTGTTTTCTTGCCTTGTGATTGGCTGCTTGTCCAGGGAACCATCACAGAGAAGAAGGTCACATGCTCCTCCATACCCGGAAATGCCAGGAATTCTAGCAGCTGCAGAAAAGCAAGGTGCTGCAGGTAAGGTGAGTATAAGGGGGTCAAGAAATTCCCTATGTAGAACCTATGTGTGTCCTGCATTGTCATGGTCACAGTGTCAAGGATAGCAAATATCATAAATAAACAGAGCTTCCAGTGTTTCTCCAATAATTAAGTAAAAAAACAACAAAAATACATTTTCAAACAAAACTTAATATATACTCCAAAGTCATGCTGGTAGGTTAATTGGATCCTGTATAAAAAAAAATTGGCCTTACTATGTGTATGTATGAATGTGAGTTAGGGACCTTAGATTGTATGCTCCTTGAGGGCAGGGACTGATGTGAATGTGCAATGTATATGTAAAGCGCTGCGTAAATTGACAGCGCTATATAAGTACCTGAAATAAATAAATAAATATAAAAAATATAGCTTTGTTAGCCAACTGCCCCACCTCTTCAAAAGATAACTGTATTTATTGGAAAGCACAGTTAACCTGTCTACCTGTATTTCACTTTCCTCTTTCTCCCAGATTCAACATGTACCTTACTTATTAACTTCCTGCGATCATCAAATTCAAAATCTTACTTTGCACTGGCCACACCTACAAAGTCGACCTCCATAAACTTATATTAGGTCATCCCTGGAGCTTATTCTGTGTCAAGAGATGGCCTTAAGGTCTATTTGGATCACATGCAATGACACAGCCAGCCAAATGAAGATTTCAGCTGCTGCATTTGAAAAAGACAATAAGGACTTCTGAACTTAATTCTGCTTGCCCTAAATCCTAATTAGGATTCAGTAGCTGTTGGTGAGAAACTCCATACTATTTCTACATTAAAAAAGCACATCACATCAGCAGTTAAAGAGCCACTGTCACTTTGCCCCTTTGCAAAGTACGCTTTGAACTGCCTCACTAATAATGCTCTAACTCTAGAGGTGTCAACTACTATTAAAATAAACCTGTAGTGAGGGAAAATGGGTCTGTCATTGCTTCAATACTTTCTGGCTCACTGACTTAGAACAAGTGTGCAGATTAGAAAATCAAAGCACCTAATCTAGTTGTTCTAGGTCAATGCCTTAGGACGTCCTGAATTTACTGGACTGGCATAACATCATTTTCAGAGAAATATTTTAGTCTTCATATTCTAATACAGGTAGTTATTAAATTCTAGAGTACAGGTTCTAATTAAATATATATATAATGCAAAAAGTGCAGCACTAAAATATCAATGACATAAGATAATAACTTAAAAGTCCATTCAAGAAACATAAAGAGGTGGGGGTGACTAGAGAACCCAAAGGAAAGTCCAGTTTTGAAACAAATCCGGGAGTGTAGATATAATAGCAATCCTTCCTCCTTGTGACACCCAGGGAATATGTAGAGAGGGGACACCTCAGTGCACTAATGTGAGAAGCAGCTTACCAAACAGCCATGGCTACTCAAATGAATGAGACAGCCTCGCCAGTTACAGGATAAATCTCAGGGACTTCAAGAAATCATAGGTAGCGCCAAGAGATGGTAGATTCCTCAAGGTAGCTCCATAGAAGTCAGATGGGAGTATGGAAAAAAATTTGTACAGAAGACCATAGCGTAATCCCGTAAGGTGATAATAGTAAAATGTATTAAAAGAACTACTCACATATAAGATGTACAAACAGCCACATAGAAAATGGTAGCTGGGGATCCAATAGCGGCGTCCCGCATGTATCGAGTCAACATAAAACAATAGTAGCCGGCTCGTAGAAGGGGCGTGTGGACATTTGCGTCTGGAGTCGCCAACGTTTCGTCATCAAAAGACGTAGTCTGGGCGATGTCTTTTAGGGTAACCATGGGTAACCAGACACTGGAGAGGGGGCAATTTTATCAGACAATTAAGTAAACGTGAATCCTATTGGATTTACGAGGCAAAGGTATTAGCCCCTAGAGGTTTAAATATTGAATTCGACCTGAATTGTTTTATAAGTGATAAATAAATTCCTAGTATCTGTCTTTACCCCTAATTTTTACCTTTTAATTAACTTAATAATGAATTTTTTTCTATATTTTCATATATTTTTAAATATAGTTATTTATTATATGGAATGAGATTGGGTGGTATTTATTAGGATTAATTATTTAATGTGAGGGATCATGTGTTTTTATATTATATGGTAATAAAATTATTCATTGTTTTTAGATGGGAATATAATGTGAAAATGATTTTAGTTAAAGGTTTTAGAGGGCTATTTATATTTACTAAACTGATGTAATATATGTATGTCTGCCATATCAATGTTAGGTGTTCTTTGGGGAGCGTGATGTCCATAGGCTCCTAATGAAAGCAATTTCATCTAAGTATTTATTGACTTGCAGATCGGTTGGTCTATGTGAGCCGTTTTTCGATATCTGCAATGTATAGGTCTGCACCGGCATTGAAAAGGTTACTAATGTAAGCTGGGTCCAGACACGGCGCCGCACTAGATCCCTTCCGTCCGGAGGGGGCGGGATTGAGCAGTATAATGGAAGCTAGGAGAGTCTAGTAATGGCGCCGCAGTATGTGGTATCTTCCGCCCTGAGTAGGAAAGGGCTGCGGCATCACTAGTGCTATATAAGCCTGGGATAGACGTTTTGGCTCCACCCCGCTGACGAAGTTAATTACGTAACGTGTACAGGGGGAGGAGCCTATGCGTCATCAAGCCGGTACCCGGAAGAACACTGGCAAAGACTGTAGTTTGATGTATTGTTAGTCCGCACTGCTAAGAGTGCCAGCAAATGTAAGTGCACCTCCTATCTATTGCATTAATAAACCCAATTCAAGCAGAGAGCACTAGATCTCTTGTTTTTATCCCCTATATCGATGCTGGTATATCTGGAGAGATGAACAGGAGATCCTTTTAAGAGGACCAGGCTACTGGAATATATCATTCATATGCGTGTTTTGGCTCTGCAAAGAGCCTATCCTTAAGGTGAGCTGCTAGTGTGTCACCAGCCACGTGGAGCACTTTTGAGTGGAGCATGCAAGCACCCTTAATCACCTATATATTTGGATGAAGAGATTTATCACGTTTGGGCACTAAATATGATTTTGGGACTGTATTGATTTGATATAATACCTGATTTGGACTTTTTTGCACTGACTTTTTGCACTGGATTTATATATGTTTATCTATATATATTCATATGTATATGATTACAATCACTGATTGATTTTGATTTATCTTCACTTATTTATGCTTACTTGGCGCAGCAATATTTTTATATATTGAGTTCACAGGTGTTTTTGTGTTTGCACTGATTGCTTGCTGCCTAGTACACCTTATTGCATATTTGTTTGGTTTGCGCTGATTATTCTTTTTCTATAAAATGTGTAACACTATACCTTTAAGAATAGTGAATAGAAAACATACAATAGTGAATGCAATGCAAACAAAGTAAGTGCAAAATCTAAACACAGTATCAATATACAGTAAGTTTAATTCCACCACAGTGATTGTAGAATATTGGGTAAAAGTCCACTAAAATTATATAATGTGTAATATTGACTTCTTGTGACAACTTATGTTCTCAGACACTCAATGAATCACCATTGGGGACACGCCTTCATCACTGCCCCCACTAAAATAACACCTCTTACCGAATCCAGAGATCCCTTATGGTAGCCAGAAAAGGAACCACTCCAACAGCCCCAGGTGATTCCTCTTCACTTCTGGTAATGCCCATGTTATATGTATCTCATCAAAGAAAAGACCATGCATAGCGTAATCCTGTAAAATGAATCCATATTTATTGTGAACATACGTACTCCCAAAGCAGCAGAAGAAATAAATCTCATCACATTCTATCATACAGCATGCATGCCTAGATTTGTCAGAAGTTACCTGTTTCCCCTGAAGACATAATTTCTAACAAAACGTGCATAAAGTGAGGCACACAATCTGACGTAACTACGTATGTGCACTGCATAGCAAAATGTGATGGGGCCTCTGTATTTGGTAAGAGACTTATTTTAGTGGTGGTGGCAGTGAAGGAGTGTCCCCGATGGTGAACTGGGTGTTGGGAAACTTAAGTCGTTACAAGTCATTATTACTCATATAATTTTAGTGGGCTTTTATATAATATTTCACAATCATTTTGGTATACTTAAGCTTATATTGAGATTGTGCTTAGATAATGCACTTACTTTGTTTGCATTGCATTCTCTATTGCATGTGTAATATATTCATTAATCTTAAAGGAATAGCGCTACACATGTATCTATGTATATATGTTTGTAGTATCTGTGGATACTAGTGAAAGCAGCTATCTTGACCCTGATATTGGTTATGTTTAGGGTTGAGCGAACACGGACTGTATTATTCGTGTTCGTACCGAATAATTGGATTTTTGTTACCCGAACACGGACACGAACACTTTACTGTATATTCGGGTAAAAATCCGTGTTCGGTCGTTTTATTTCCGGGTTTTGCATGCTTTGGCGCGCTTTTCATGGTGGGCTTTCAACAGCCAATCAACAAGTGTTTAACTGGTGTGCCTAAGCCATCCCAGCCATGCCTACAAATGTATCAGTAGCTGTGATTGGCCGTCTGAAGCATGTGACCAAGTCTTTATAAGTTCGAGGCAGCGCCGCTGCGGCGTCATTCTGCTGTTTAGATCAGGGAGAGAGCACACATCAACGTGCTGGCTGCTGATTAGGGACAGACAGGAAAAAAAAACATTTGTGTCCGGATAGAATTGAGGGACAGGTCGGAGTGTGTTAGGCAGGGCGAGTTGTAGGCATTTTAGGGAGAGAGTCTGCTGATTTTTTAGGGACAGTGCGTTCTACAAACTACAATCGACATTGCTGTGTGGGGTGGGGTTTGCAGTCACCCGATCTACGATCTTATCAATCCTGTTAGGGAGAGAGTCTGCTGATTTTTAGGGAAAGTGTGTTCTACAAACTACAATCGATATTGCTGTGTGGGGTGGGGTTTGCAGTCACCCCATCTACGATCTTATCAATCCTGTTAGGGAGAGAGTCTGCTTATTTTTAGGGAAAGTGTGTTCTACAAACTACAATCGATATTGCTGTGTGGGGTGGGTTTTGCAGTCCCGATCTACGATCTTATCAATCCTGTTAGGGACAGAGTCTGCTGATTTTTAGGGACAGTGTGTTCTACAAACTACAATCGATATTGCTGTGTGGTGTGGGATAGGAGATAGGCAGGTGTCAGTGGTCCACATCCATTTTGCTGTGTGTGGGCTGCAGTGAACACAATCTTTTTGGGGTGCAGTGAACACAATCTTTTTGGGGTGCAGTGAACACAATCTATTTGGGGTACAGTGAACACAATCTTTTTGGGGTGCAGTGAACACAATCTTTTTGGGGTGCAGTGAACACAATCTTTTTGGGGTACAGTGAACACAATCTTTTTGGGGTGCAGTGAACACAATCTTTTTGGGGTACAGTGAACACAATCTTTTTGGGGTGCAGTGAACACAATCTTTTTTGCCCACTGAGGAGGAGGGAGAAAAGTATTTTTCTATCAGGCACTGTGTGCAGCCTTTTTCCTTCAGCCGTGCTGTGCTGAGTGACTGATCATACACTGCTGTGTTCAGTTCACATGTGCTAATATTGAGTGGTTTCAAAAATCATACACTTTTTTTCTATTCCACTATTCAATATACAGCCTTGGGTTAAAACAAATTAAATTGTGGCCTGCAGCAGAGCTGAATGATATTTGGGGTTTTTGGGGTTCATCTCATACTTCTGAAGATTTGAGGGTGCTGCCTGTTCCATACTCCTCCTACTCCTCATCCAGCCTTTTAGGGGTACAAACAATAGTAATTGGGGCCTAGTGTGGTTGTGTACGTGTGATATACATACACTTTTTTTTTATCATATTTTCTATTCCGCTATTTCATCAAAAACCTTTGGGGATCAGTTAAATTGGGGGATAGTCTGTGTCGGTACGTGTGAGATCCACCTTTCCAAGTTTTTGGGGTTCATCTCATACTTCTGAAGATTTGAGGGTGCTGCCTGTTCCATACTCCTCCTACTCCTCATCCAGCCTTTTAGGGGTACAAACAATAGTAATTGGGGCCTAGTGTGGTTGTGTACGTGTGATATACATACACTTTTTTTGATCATATTTTCTATTCCGCTATTTAATCAAAAACCTTTGGGGATCAGTTAAATTGGGGGATAGTCTGTGTCGGTACGTGTGAGATCCACCTTTCCAAGTTTTTGGGGTTCATCTCATACTTCTGAAGATTTGAGGGTGCTGCCTGTTCCATACTCCTCCTACTCCTCATCCAGCCTTTTAGGGGTACAAACAATAGTAATTGGGGCCTAGTGTGGTTGTGTACGTGTGATATACATACACTTTTTTTGATCATATTTTCTATTCCGCTATTTAATCAAAAACCTTTGGGGATCAGTTAAATTGGGGGATAGTCTGTGTTGGTACGTGTGAGATCCACCTTTCCAAGTTTTTGGGGTTCATCTCATACTTCTGAAGATTTGAGGGTGCTGCCTGTTCCATACTCCTCCTACTCCTCATCCTGCCTTTAGGGGTACAAACAATAGTAATTGGGGCCTAGTGTGCTGCTGTACGTGTGAGATACATACACTTTTTTTGATCATATTTCCTATTCCGCTATTCAATAAAAACCTTTGGGGATCAATTAAATTGCGGGATAGTCTGTGTCGGTACGTGTGAGATCCACCTTTCCAAGTTTTTGGGGTTCATCTCATACTTCTGAAGATTTGAGGGTGCTGCCTGTTCCATACTCCTCCTACTCCTCATCCTGCCTTTAGGGGTACAAACAATAGTAATTGGGGCCTAGTGTGCTTCTGTACGTGTGAGATACATACACTTTTTTTGATCATATTTTCTATTCCGCTATTTAATCAAAAACCTTTGGGGATCAGTTAAATTGGGGGATAGTCTGTGTTGGTACGTGTGAGATCCACCTTTCCACGTTTTTGGGGTTCATCTCATACTTCTGAAGATTTGAGGGTGCTGCCTGTTCCATACTCCTCCTACTCCTCATCCAGCCTTTTAGGGGTACAAAACATAGTAATTGAGGCCTAGTGGGGTTGTGTACGTGTGATATACATACACTTTTTTTGATCATATTTTCTATACCGCTATTTAATCAAAAACCTTTGGGGATCAGTTAAATTGGGGGATAGTCTGTGTTGGTACGTGTGAGATCCACCTTTCCAAGTTTTTGGGGTTCATCTCATACTTCTGAAGATTTGAGGGTGCTGCCTGTTCCATACTCCTCCTACTCCTCATCCTGCCTTTAGGGGTACAAACAATAGTAATTGGGGCCTAGTGTGCTTCTGTACGTGTGAGATACATACACTTTTTTTGATCATATTTCCTATTCCGCTATTCAATAAAAACCTTTGGGGATCAATTAAATTGCGGGATAGTCTGTGTCGGTACGTGTGAGATCCACCTTTCCAAGTTTTTTGGGTTCATCTCATACTTCTGAAGATTTGAGGGTGCTGCCTGTTCCATACTCCTCCTACTCCTCATCCTGCCTTTAGGGGTACAAACCATAGTAATTGGGGCCTAGTGTGCTTTTGTATGTGTGAGATACATACACTTTTTTTGATCATATTTCCTATTCCGCTATTCACTAAAAACCTTTGGGGATCAATTAAATTGCTGGATAGTCTGTGTCGGTATGTGTGAGATCCACCTTTCCAAGTTTTTGGGGTTCATCTCATACTTCTGAAGATTTGAGGGTGCTGCCTGTTCCATACTCCTCCTACTCCTCATCCTGCCTTTAGGGGTACAAACAATAGTAATTGGGGCCTAGTGTGCTTCTGTACGTGTGAGATACATACACTTTTTTTGATCATATTTCCTATTCCGCTATTCAATAAAAACCTTTGGGGAACAATTAAATTGCGGGATAGTCTGTGTCGGTACGTGTGAGATCCACCTTTCCAAGTTTTTGGGGTTCATCTCATACTTCTGAAGATTTGAGGGTGCTGCCTGTTCCATACTCCTCCTACTCCTCATCCTGCCTTTAGGGGTACAAACCATAGTAATTGGGGCCTAGTGTGCTTTTGTATGTATGAGATACATACACTTTTTTTGATCATATTTCCTATTCCGCTATTCATTAAAAACCTTTGGGGATCAATTAAATTGCTGGATAGTCTGTGTCGGTATGTGTGAGATCCACCTTTCCAAGTTTTTGGGGTTCATCTCATACTTCTGAAGATTTGAGGGTGCTGCCTGTTCCATACTCCTCCTACTCCTCATCCAGCCTTTTAGGGGTACAAACAATAGTAATTGGGGCCTAGTGTGGTTGTGTACGTGTGATATACATACACTTTTTTTGATCATATTTTCTATTCCGCTATTTAATCAAAAACCTTTGGGGATCAGTTAAATTGGGGGATAGTCTGTGTTGGTACGTGTGAGATCCACCTTTCCAAGTTTTTGGGGTTCATCTCATACTTCTGAAGATTTGAGGGTGCTGCCTGTTCCATACTCCTCCTACTCCTCATCCTGCCTTTAGGGGTACAAACAATAGTAATTGGGGCCTAGTGTGCTTCTGTACATGTGAGATACATACACTTTTTTTGATCATATTTTCTATTCCGCTATTTAATCAAAAACCTTTGGGGATCAGTTAAATTGGGGGATAGTCTGTGTTGGTACGTGTGAGATCCACCTTTCCACGTTTTTGGGGTTCATCTCATACTTCTGAAGATTTGAGGGTGCTGCCTGTTCCATACTCCTCCTACTCCTCATCCAGCCTTTTAGGGGTACAAAACATAGTAATTGAGGCCTAGTGGGGTTGTGTACGTGTGATATACATACACTTTTTTTGATCATATTTTCTATACCGCTATTTAATCAAAAACCTTTGGGGATCAGTTAAATTGGGGGATAGTCTGTGTTGGTACGTGTGAGATCCACCTTTCCAAGTTTTTGGGGTTCATCTCATACTTCTGAAGATTTGAGGGTGCTGCCTGTTCCATACTCCTCCTACTCCTCATCCTGCCTTTAGGGGTACAAACAATAGTAATTGGGGCCTAGTGTGCTTCTGTACGTGTGAGATACATACACTTTTTTGATCATATTTCCTATTCCGCTATTCAATAAAAACCTTTGGGGATCAATTAAATTGCGGGATAGTCTGTGTCGGTACGTGTGAGATCCACCTTTCCAAGTTTTTTGGGTTCATCTCATACTTCTGAAGATTTGAGGGTGCTGCCTGTTCCATACTCCTCCTACTCCTCATCCTGCCTTTAGGGGTACAAACCATAGTAATTGGGGCCTAGTGTGCTTTTGTATGTGTGAGATACATACACTTTTTTTGATCATATTTCCTATTCCGCTATTCACTAAAAACCTTTGGGGATCAATTAAATTGCTGGATAGTCTGTGTCGGTATGTGTGAGATCCACCTTTCCAAGTTTTTGGGGTTCATCTCATACTTCTGAAGATTTGAGGGTGCTGCCTGTTCCATACTCCTCCTACTCCTCATCCTGCCTTTAGGGGTACAAACAATAGTAATTGGGGCCTAGTGTGCTTCTGTACGTGTGAGATACATACACTTTTTTTGATCATATTTCCTATTCCGCTATTCAATAAAAACCTTTGGGGATCAATTAAATTGCGGGATAGTCTGTGTCGGTACGTGTGAGATCCACCTTTCCAAGTTTTTTGGGTTCATCTCATACTTCTGAAGATTTGAGGGTGCTGCCTGTTCCATACTCCTCCTACTCCTCATCCTGCCTTTAGGGGTACAAACCATAGTAATTGGGGCCTAGTGTGCTTTTGTATGTGTGAGATACATACACTTTTTTTGATCATATTTCCTATTCCGCTATTCACTAAAAACCTTTGGGGATCAATTAAATTGCTGGATAGTCTGTGTCGGTATGTGTGAGATCCACCTTTCCAAGTTTTTGGGGTTCATCTCATACTTCTGAAGATTTGAGGGTGCTGCCTGTTCCATACTCCTCCTACTCCTCATCCTGCCTTTAGGGGTACAAACAATAGTAATTGGGGCCTAGTGTGCTGCTGTACGTGTGAGATACATACACTTTTTTTGATCATATTTCCTATTCCGCTATTCAATAAAAACCTTTGGGGATCAATTAAATTGCGGGATAGTCTGTGTCGGTACGTGTGAGATCCACCTTTCCAAGTTTTTGGGGTTCATCTCATACTTCTGAAGATTTGAGGGTGCTGCCTGTTCCATACTCCTCCTACTCCTCATCCTGCCTTTAGGGGTACAAACAATAGTAATTGGGGCCTAGTGTGCTTCTGTACGTGTGAGATACATACACTTTTTTTGATCATATTTTCTATTCCGCTATTTAATCAAAAACCTTTGGGGATCAGTTAAATTGGGGGATAGTCTGTGTTGGTACGTGTGAGATCCACCTTTCCACGTTTTTGGGGTTCATCTCATACTTCTGAAGATTTGAGGGTGCTGCCTGTTCCATACTCCTCCTACTCCTCATCCAGCCTTTTAGGGGTACAAAACATAGTAATTGAGGCCTAGTGGGGTTGTGTACGTGTGATATACATACACTTTTTTTGATTATATTTTCTATACCGCTATTTAATCAAAAACCTTTGGGGATCAGTTAAATTGGGGGATAGTCTGTGTTGGTACGTGTGAGATCCACCTTTCCAAGTTTTTGGGGTTCATCTCATACTTCTGAAGATTTGAGGGTGCTGCCTGTTCCATACTCCTCCTACTCCTCATCCTGCCTTTAGGGGTACAAACAATAGTAATTGGGGCCTAGTGTGCTTCTGTACGTGTGAGATACATACACTTTTTTTGATCATATTTCCTATTCCGCTATTCAATAAAAACCTTTGGGGATCAATTAAATTGCGGGATAGTCTGTGTCGGTACGTGTGAGATCCACCTTTCCAAGTTTTTTGGGTTCATCTCATACTTCTGAAGATTTGAGGGTGCTGCCTGTTCCATACTCCTCCTACTCCTCATCCTGCCTTTAGGGGTACAAACCATAGTAATTGGGGCCTAGTGTGCTTTTGTATGTGTGAGATACATACACTTTTTTTGATCATATTTCCTATTCCGCTATTCACTAAAAACCTTTGGGGATCAATTAAATTGCTGGATAGTCTGTGTCGGTATGTGTGAGATCCACCTTTCCAAGTTTTTGGGGTTCATCTCATACTTCTGAAGATTTGAGGGTGCTGCCTGTTCCATACTCCTCCTACTCCTCATCCTGCCTTTAGGGGTACAAACAATAGTAATTGGGGCCTAGTGTGCTTCTGTACGTGTGAGATACATACACTTTTTTTGATCATATTTCCTATTCCGCTATTCAATAAAAACCTTTGGGGAACAATTAAATTGCGGGATAGTCTGTGTCGGTACGTGTGAGATCCACCTTTCCAAGTTTTTGGGGTTCATCTCATACTTCTGAAGATTTGAGGGTGCTGCCTGTTCCATACTCCTCCTACTCCTCATCCTGCCTTTAGGGGTACAAACAATAGTAATTGGGACCTAGTGTGCTTCTGTACGTGTGAGATACATACACTTTTTTTGATCATATTTCCTATTCCGCTATTCAATAAAAACCTTTGGGGATCAATTAAATTGCGGGATAGTCTGTGTCGGTACGTGTGAGATACACCTTTCCAATTTTTTGGGCGCATCTCATAGTGCCGAGGATTTGAGGGTGCTTCAGTCTGCCTCCTGCCTGTTCCGAACTCCTCCTACTCCTCATTCTGCCTTTAGGGTAGAAAAAATTGTAATCGGGGCCTAGTTTGTGTTTGTACGTGTGAGATACACCGTTTTGTAAAATTTGTCCTATTCCGCTATTCAATATACACCCTCTTTGAGTGTAAAAAATTAAATTGCGGGATAGTCTGTATCGGTACATGTGAGATACACCTTTTTTAATTTGTTTGGCGTATCTCCTTCTACCGCCGAGGATTGCAGGGCGCTTCAGTTTGCCTCCTGTTCCCAACTCCTCCTACTCCTCTTCCTCATCCTGCCTTTAGGGTACAAAAAATTGTAATCGGGGCCTAGTCTGTGTTTGTACGTGTGAGATATACCGTATTATAAAAGTTTTCCTATTCCGCTATTCAATATACACCCTTTTGGAGTGTAAAAAATTAAATTACGGCATAGTCTGTATCGGCACGTGTGAGATACACCTTTTAAATTAGTTTGGCGCATCTCCTTCCCCCGCCAAGGATTGCAGGGCACTTCAGTTTGCCTCCTGTTCCCAACTCCTCCTACTCCTCTTCCTCATCCTCCCTTTAGGGTACAAAAAAATTTAATCGGGCCTAGTCTGTGTTTGTACGTGTGAGATACACCGTTTTTTATCCTATTCCGCTATTCAATATACACTCTTTTGGGGTAAAAAACATTAAATTGCGGCATAGTTTGCATATTTGACTGTGAGATACACCCGTGCGATACTGTTGTTGTTTTGTTCCGCTATTCAATAAACACCTTTCTAGGGCAAGATCTTAAATGACAGAAATATGAGACCGTCAAATAGGGGCCGTGGCCTGGGTCGTGGTGCTGCTGGTAGAGCTCCTGTTGCAAGGAGAGGACGTGGTCGATTTGTGCCAGCTACACGCACAAGTGAAACACCTTCCTCAAGTGTGAGTAGGCGACAGAACCTGCATAAGTATTTGGTAGGGCATCATACGCCTCTAGAAGTGATGAGGCCAGAACAAGTGGAGGTGATAGTAGATTGGTTTGCTGCTGACAGTGCCTCCAGTTCCTTCACATTGTCTCCCACCCAGTCTACTGCAGAAAGGTCAGAGTTGGCACCTGCAGCCGATGTCCAACCGTCTTTCACCTCACCCCCTTGCAAATCAGGCAAGCAGTCTGAGCCCCAAGCCATACAGCAGTCTCTTCTTCTTTTTGATGACTCTGTCAGCAGGGTTTCCCAGGGCCATCCACCTAGCCCTGCCCCAGAAGTGGAAGAGATTGAGTGCAGCGATGCCCAACCACTTATTTCTCAAGATGAGTACATGCAAGGACCATCGCAGCACGTCTCTGATGATGACGAAACGCAGGTGCCAACTGCTGCGGCGTTCAGCATTGTGGAGACCGACAAGGAGGGCAGGGGTGAAGACTGGGTGGAAGATGATGTGGAGGACGATGAGGTCCTCGACCCCACATGGAATGAACGTCATGCAGGTGACCTGAGTGGTTTGGAGGAAGAGGCAGTGGTCGCACAGAGCCACCAGCACAGCAGAAGAGGGAGCAGGGTGCAGAAGCGGAGCGGCCGTGCCCTAGACACTACGCCTGCTACTGCCCATCGCAGCAAGGGAACGAGCGCACCAAAGTCAGCTCAAAGGAGTTCTCTAGCGTGGAAGTTCTTTAGAAAATGTGCTGATGACAGGACACGAGTGGTTTGCACCCTGTGCAATCAGAGCCTGAAGCGAGGCATAAACCTTCTCAACCTGAGCACAACCTGCATGATCAGGCATCTAAGTGCAAAGCACGAGCTGCAGTGGAGTAGACACCTTCAAAACCAAGAAACGTCTCTGGCTCATCCTGCTTCCTCTTCTGCTGCAGTCTCGGCCGCTCCAGCCACATCTGTAGTGATACCGGCACCTGCCACCCCGCAAACAGAGGATCTGTCAACAACACCACCACCTGGGTCACCAACCATCTCCACAATGTCCCGTGGAAGCGTTCAGCTTTCCATCTCCCAAACACTTGAGAGGAAGAGGAAGTACCCCCCTACCCACCCGCGATCCCTGGCCCTGAATGCCAGCATTTCAAAATTCTTGGCCTTTGAAATGCTGTCATTCCGTCTGGTGGAGACGCACAGTTTTAAAAACCTTATGTCGGTGGCTGTCCCACAGTACGTCGTGCCCAGCCGCCACTACTTTTCCAGGCAAGCCATCCCTTCCCTGCACAACCAAGTGGGGGAAAAAATCAGGTGTGCACTGCGCAACGCCATCTGTGCCAAGGTCCACCTAACTACCGATACGTGGACCAGTAAGCACGGTCAGGGGCGTTATATCTCCCTAACGGCACACTGGGTAAATGCAGTGGCGGATGGGCCTGAGGCGGATAGCAATTTGGCGCATGTCCTTCCACCACGAGGATTGCAGGGCGCTTCAGTTTGCCTCCTGTTCCTAACTCCTCCTACTCCGCTTCCTCATCCTCTACCGCCTCCTCATCCGGACAGCGTAACACCTTCACCACCAACTTCAGCACGGCCAGGGGTAAACGACAGCAGGCAGTTTTACAACTTGCCTGTTTGGGGGACAAACCACACACCGCGCAGGAGTTGTGGAGGAGCATGGAACAGCAGACAAATGAGTGGTTGCTGCCAGCGAGCCTCAAGCCCGGCCTGGTGGTGTGCGATAAGGGGCGAAATCTCATAGCAGCTCTGGGCCTAGCCGGTTTGACGCACATCCCTTGCCTGGCGCATGTGCTGAATTTGGTGGTGCAGAGGTTCCTTAAAAACTACCCCGATATGTCAGAGCTGCTGCAGAAAGTGCGGGCCGTCTGTGCGCACTTTCGGCGTTCTCACCCTGCTGCTGCTCGCCTGTCAGCGCTGCAGCGTAACTTCGGCCTTCCCGCTCACCGCCTCATATGTGACGTGCCCACAAGGTGGAACTCCACCTTGCACATGCTGCAAAGACTGTGCGAGCAGCAGCAGGCCATAGTGGAGTTTCAGCTGCAGCACGCACGCGTGAGTCGCTCTGCGGAACAGCACCACTTCACCACCAATAACTGGGCCTCCATGCGAGACCTGTGTGCCTTGTTGCGCTGTTTTGAGTACTCCACCAACATGGCCAGTGCCGATGACGCCGTTCTCAGCTTAACTATCCCACTTCTATGCCTCCTTGAAAAAACAATTTGGGCGATGATGGAAGAGGATGTGGCACAGGATGAGGAGGAGGAGGAGGAGGGGGATGAAGAGGTAACATTTCCAAGGCTTTCAGGGCAGTCATTCGCAAGAGGCTCCGAGGGTGGGTTCCTGCACACACAAACGCCAGGGACACAATTGTCCAGCAGGGGCACAGTTCTGGAGGATGAGGAGGATGAGGAGCTGGAGGAGGAGATGGAACCATGTTCACAGCAGGGTGGCACCCAGGCCAGCTCATGGCCATCACTGGTGCGTGGCTGGGGGGATACAGAGGACACGGACGATACATCTCCCACAGAGGACAGCCTTTCGTTGCCTCTGGGCAGCCTGGCACACATGAGCGATTACATGCTGCAGTGTCTCCATTGGTCACCATTTTTTGATGTTGTTGAACACCTTTTAGCTATTTATTGATTGTATCATTATTTGGCACCTTTATATTCACTTATATTTTCACCTGCACTTGATTTTGTGATTTAATTGCTCATTTTGCAACATGGAATTGCAGTTCATCACCTATATATAATTTTTTCATCACCTTTATGATTTCTTCAAAATTTATTGTCATTTCAGCACTTTTGATTGCTCATAAGCACCCTCCTACTGTTCATATTGCGAGAGGAAAATATTGTGAATATTATCATTCATTAACACTTTTACCTATTCTCGTTTATGCACCTTCTGAGCACTTACCACTTTATTGACTATCACTATAGCACTTTATTCATCATTTTGTGCATTTATCATCATTGCTTTTATCATAATTTTTTGGATTTTTACTATTTATGGTCCACCAATTTTAGATATTTTGCGCCGAGTCCCTCTTGTTCTAATATCCAGTGGAGTCCATTAATTGCTAAGCAAGTGGACCTTAAAGCATTAGCACTTACGGTTTTTATTTAGCCCCTTGCAAAGCCCCACAGATACCTGTTATGCCTGCCAGTGACAGCCATCTAATGCAGCTTAATGGAAGGGAGTGGCAATGATGCTGCATTAAATTCACCTCTCTCATGTAAGCTGTGCTAGGGTGCACTACAATGCACATTAGCATACTAGTATTCTTGTTCATCATGTAGTAACTGGATTTGGGAAAAAGGTTTAAACTGACAAACATTTAGTTGTCCTTTATTATAACATCCCAATGAATGTGAAGTTCACTGGGGAGCACCTGACCTCAGTACTGCGTTTATTGCTTCAATATTTCTTATAAAGAAGGAAAATGTATTAGTAAGACCAGCCTGAGATGGGAGAATTTAATATAGAAAATGTCTATTTTTTCTTTTAATTTTATTTTAAGCACTATTGAAAGAACTGGTGCCACTGTAATTAATATTGTGTTTCGGTTATCTAATGATTGACTTTATAAAATTAAATGTCTGTGGCATTTTATAGTTCTAGCACTTGTAAATGCTTACAATTTGAACGTATTAATAAAAAAAGTTTATTGAATTCTGTTAAGAAAACAAATTATAAACTAAAAACAAAAGAAACTCCGTTTGGAGGGCATAAGAGAGAGTAATAAATGTAAAAGTGGGTAATTTGCAGTTTTTCTGTGGCAAAGTTTAAAAAGATTATATCAAGTCACACTCATCACTGCATATACATATACTGTCAGCAAGAAATTTGTTTTAATTAAGAAACTGTTTGCTTAACTCAGCTGTTATCAAGGGTTGAATTTTTTGCTTATAAATGTTTTTTGTACCAAAGAGAACGACCACTATGGACGTAAAAAAAAATACAGTATATACTGTACTTAGATTCATGTGAAATTACCTTATCTCCCAAGATTCATCATAGTGAAAGTGATACCTAAATAGTTCTTGTTTCTGTACTGCTCTTCATTTTCTTGTTAATCAAATACCAAATTATGTAAACTGGGTTAAACTGCACTTGAGTTTGGATCTCACCTAAAATATACAGTAACTTAGGAATTGCCCTTATACTGCAAGAAAGAGTTTAGGAAGAGTTATATACCAAATATATCTATTGAGCTTGATCCTAATATTCCTGTAAAAGAAAATCTCAGTAGCTGTGGTCATAACATAATTTAATCTGCTAACAAGCACATGCTGGAAAGATAAAACATTTTATGACAGCCAATTCCTTCAATTTACCACATACTGAGGGCTTTTTTCCAAAAGACCATAAATGGTAGTGTTTCAAATTTGCTCAAAAAAGATGAAAAAACCTTTTATGTATAGTGAGGTTTCCACATAATATTTAGGGGCATACATGCAATTCCCAAGCAAACACATGAACCCATTTGTGCTGAAGGGTAAAACAAATCTTAATGCCTAAGCACACACACACGCAGGGCTGCTGTTAGAAATCGCAAGGCCCCCTTCAGCCTACCTGACAGGGCCGCCACCTCGCTAAAAAGAAAAATATATATATAAAAATAAAAATACATGAAAACTATTTTCATTATTAGTGGACGCAAACACAACAAAACTTACAAAATTACAGGGGAAACAGGAGGGTACAGTACACGGGGGTGGGTGCAGTGTGCAGGAGGGCACAGTACGGTGGTTAGGAAGGTACAGGAAGGCAGCAGGGGGGTAAAGTACAGGACGGGGCAGGAAGATACAGTAGGGGGGACTGGAGGGCACAGTACAGTGGTTAGAAGGGTACTGCAAAGGGAGAGGGTAAGTGGACTGGACATAGTACAGGGGACAGGGGAATACATTATAGGGGTAGTAATGTATAATACAGATATGGTCTCCTCACGCAAAGCTTGCGCAGGGAAGCTGCTGTCACAGATCTTACCTGTTCTGGCAGGCTGTTACTGGGCTATATCTAGAGTTTATGGCTCTCTTCTGGCACTTTGCAGGGGTTAAGGAAGAACCCTGAGGTGCAGTGTCTTGCTACTGCTGCTGCTTCTGTGGGTGGGATGTGTACTGCGCCAATAACATGGGATGAATAGGAGAGGAGAGTCAGCAGGGATTGGTGCAGTAAACATCCCACCCACACAAGCAGCAGCAGTAATAAGATGCTCCACCTCAGGGTTCTTCCTTAGCCCCTGAAAAATAGAGGGCGGGTATGGGACTGGGAACCTCGGGGTAGGGGAGAAGGAGGATGGGAAAAAAAGGGGGGAGTGGGTAGGAGATGAGGGAAGGGTAGAGAAGATCTGGAGTGAAACTGGGGTATCCTGGTCTGTATAGGGATAACAAAAAGGTGGATTTGTGCTGGTGTGAGGGAAGTGGGAGCAGAGGCAAATAGATGAGGGTCAAGGGGACTGGAGAGGGATGGTCAGGGATGGGCATGGAGAATACTGTTGGCTGATGAGGAATAGCCATAGTATAATCAAAGCAAATGGTCTGGCTGGCAGGGAGGGTGAGAGGGAGAGATCTCCATTGACTAGTAATGATTCAGTGGGGAATGTGCAGGGTGGGGGATTCTTGCCATTTACAATGTTTGTGTTTTGGGGGGGACACACACCAATGTGAAGGTGAAGTGCCGCTAGAGAAGAAGAGGGGGAAGGGGGAGGGAGGGAAAGTGAAATGGAGGGACTATTGTTGGGAAAGTGTCAGGAAAATAATTCTAGCCAGCCGGGGAAGAGGTTGTAAATTTGCAGGGCTGCTAGATGTTGGCAAACTGGCTGGTTGGGAGAAGGTAGCCAGGGTTAACAATGATCTGACAGGAAATCAGCATGACAGGCAGAGACGGATGGATCTGTGTGAGGATAAAAGGGAGTGGGATGGGATAGTGGCTGAGGCGGGGAGGAAGATCCCGGAGTGGGAAAAAGCACTGAGGACTGCTGGAGGTGTGAAAAATAGATAACAGAACTGATCTGTAATGCAAAAGAGCCAACCAAAACAAGGGGAACTGTTCAGGAAACTGTGGGGAGGAAACTTCAAGGCCCCCTCCATGCACCTAGAACCCCTGGGCAGTTCCTAAAGGTACCTGTGTGAAATGAAAGCCCTAGCTCTCAGTCCAGTCACATCCACATGCTTTCCCGCAGCGCCCAGCGGGACAGGAAAATGCTGGGGCACCCGGGCACACAGGGGATCATATGTGGCTTAGATAAGGAAGCGGATCAGTGTTGTGTGGCAAGTGCAGGAACGATGCCTTGTGTGTCTCTCCCTCTGGCATTCAGCTGCCAGAGGGAGAGACATACAGGGCATCATTCCTTTACTTGCTACACCACACTGATCTGCTTCCCTGTCTGGGCCCCCCTGTGAGCCCCGGCCCCCTATAGGAGGACAAGTGGTCCCCCACTATCAGCGGCCCCCCCATCAGAGGCACACACGTATCTGTCAGTATTACATATCAGGCGTTCTGGGTCCCGATGGTTAGAACTCGATGAAACCCCGGTCTATATGCTGGGAGCATGCCGTGCGGAGAGCTCCCAGTACAAAGAGAGATGTGCAAATATGCGGGCCCACGGAAAAAAGCACTCAGTCCAGTGGGGCTGCATATTTGTGTATGGTCAGCGTAAAGGGGTTAAATGAAAAGAATAGAAAGGGTTACAAGGAATGCTGTATACAAAAATTGTATTATAAATACATTGTAAAATTCAACTGACTCCGCTCCCCCATCTTAAATGCCCACTGTGAAATCAGAAAAAGCAGGCAACAATGATGTCAGCCAACCACCAGCACACCTCAATCACACAGTCTAAGGTACCGGCACCAAAATCTAATGTTGTATATAAATTTCACAATGCTGATCACCCCCTACTAAACTCTGGGAACTAAGATGGAATGGGCTCTCAGTAGGGATCAAAGCATTGATCATTATTTTCTTCCAATCTGAGAGAATGCATGGCTGTCACAAAACCCTGACTGAACTAAACAGCACATTATGCAAATAATATGTGGGCATCTTTGGCTTCAACAAGAACAGTTCATGAATGAAAACCTATCAAATATGCACAAGCTGAAAGGTCTAAGGTTTTTAGTGCCATACCCCAAGGTTCAAGAACTCCAGTTTTTCCTCCCCAGAACAACAGATGCATTGTGCATGTAAATGAATCACAACCCCAGTATTAGTTTGTGTGTAACGTACCTCCTTTAGCTGTATACAGTAGGTTTCTGTGTGATGCCCCTCTTCCTCCTGGCTGAATTTCAAATTTCTCTTTGTTTCCTGTTTCCTTAATTTTCCAGTCCTGATACTACATCTCCCATGATCCTTTGAGCCTCTGTAGCTTCAGGGTGGGCTATTGGAGTCACTTGTACCAGTTTTGAGAGTTGATGTGGGTGGGTCCTAGGGTTACTGTGGGTGTTTCTGGATCTCCATGTGGATGATAAAAAGTGTAAATGTGTCATACCTCCTGCGTCATTCCTGTCTTGCAGCATGCCAAAGAATAATGGCTGAATGCAAGACTACAGAGGAAGAGCTATGGGGGGTTATTATCAAGGTGTTTCCTTCATATGTACATGAATCACTTCACAGAGTGCAGGGCTCTGGGAGAGCAGGATCTGAGGGATGGGACTCTTCTTGTTCACACTGGTTGGAATATTTAACTGAGTAGTAATGAATTCTTATTGTGATCCATTCAATCCTGCCCAGCAGGAGCACAGCTAGATTTCAGAACAGGCTGTGTATGAATAATGCTGTGATCTGTGAGAAGGGACTTGGGAAGTTTAGACTCTTCCTGTAGGTGTGACTGGGTGGGATTGAATGATAATTAGGATGTATTCAATCCCTCCAACATCAGAACTGTGAAAGAAGTTACATCAGTTACATCATACAGAGTGTCACATGGTACAAAGCCACAACTAAACCCAGAGTATCAGGGTCTCTGTAGACAACAGAGCAACATGGCACACATCTGATCTATGCTGGGACTGATCATTCCATTACGTTCTAGTTAGAAGAAAGTTGGAATTCAGCTTTCAGTGTTGAGACCCTTACTTTTTAACCTATTTATAAATGATAATGTGTTTGGGATTAAAAGTAAATTTTTTTTACAAATATTTTTTTATTGAGTTTAGCATATAAACCATACATGTTGTACATAAAATCTGTTATCCAATGGTATAAGAAAGCTACTGGGTACAGAAAAACTATGCATATTTTATGAACATGTGCTTGTATATAAAATAGAAAGGTTGGTTATAGCCCTTCTACCAGATCCCCCAAGCGGGAACATATTGTAATCTGAAGGAAGGAGCTCACTCTTGTATCTCTTAGGCATACCATTAGGCAGTTTGAGTACCACCAAGCTGAGCTGTGTATTAATGGAAATTGGTTGAGGGAGTGGAGGGAAGGGAGGAGATAGGAAGAAGAAGAAGAAGAAGAATACACTGTAAAGTCAAATTACATTATCCATTGCTCATGTCCTTTCCATCTGGCCAAATACTCCAGAGCAGAGTAAATTTCTGGAGGGACAATGAGTTAATAGCCAGAGATTTTTCGTATTGGTAATTCGTTTTGACCATATTGAGCACTTCTGAAAGGTTAGGTGTTGAGGGTAATTTCCACAGGCTCAATATTAATAAGCGGGTTGCCAGGAGCACATAGGAAACCACATGTCTATAGTATGTTGGGTACTTCTCTATACCTATATTAAGAATGGGTAGTTAAGGTCTAGGAGTTGTAATAATGCCTGTACATGGCGCTATGAATTTAAATGTTTGGTTCTAGAAACCTGTGAGTGCAGGGCATTCCCATAAGGTGTGTGTTAGATTTCCGACGTGACCACAATTGCGCCAGCATAAGGGAGAGTGGGAGGAAGAGAAACTTGCAAGATTGAAGGGCATGTAGTACCATCGATTTGTGATCTTTACGGTCATTTCCCAACGGTTAGCACAGTGTGAAGCCTTGTAGATGGAGAAAATAGCTGATGTTGCGTGTATGAGCGTTTCAGTTCCTTCTCCCATTTCTGCATGGGAAGGGATTTTTGGAATGTGTGTTTGTCTAACAGGATGTCGTAAAGGAAGGAAATACCTTTAACCTTGTCCGATGTATTGGTGTAGTATTGCCACACTTTCCGGTTGACTAGTAACTCCCTTGAGGGATTCTGGGAAAGGAAATGTAAGATGCGGGTGATGGTAAATAAAGTTTAATTTGGGAAGTGATACGTTTGCATTATATCCTCTCTTGTTTTGAGTTCCTTGTTGTTGAAAAACTGACCAGCCTCATGCACATCATGCCTGGGAAGAGTTGCTATGTTAACCACTTGCCGATCGCCCCACACAGATTTACAGCAGCAGGGCGGCTCGGCTGCACATAATTTCGTAGATCTATGTGATTATGTGCATTTGTTCCCAGCGGTGCATGATTAGACACAGCAGGAACCAGACCGCGGCAGGAGCGGGCACAATCACCGCCAGCCTCCCCCGATCTTCAGGGAAACTGACAGAGGAGCCGCCTGCCTATGTAAACAAAGCATGCGGCTCTTCTGTCAGACAGTCACACAGAGCTAAGCTGAAACACCGATCTCTGTGTGCCTTTCACAGAGCCCCCCCACAGTTAGCAAGCACTTTAGGCATACATTTAAACCCTTGATCACCCCCTTAATTAACCCCTTCCCTGCCAGTGTCATTTATACAGTAACAGTGCATATTATTTAGCACTGATTACTGTATTAATGTAACTGGTCCCCACAAAGTGTCAAAAATGTCAGTTAGGGGTCTGTTCTGTCCACCGCAATGTTGCAGTCCCGCTAAAAATCGCTGATCGCCGTATTTACTTATAAAAACAAAAAAATCAATAAAAAGTCCAAAAATGTATCCCGTAGTTTGTAAACGCTATAACTTTTGCGAAAACAATTAATATATGGTTTTTGAGATTTTTTTTTTACCAAAAATATGTAGCAGAATACAAATTGGCCTAAACAGATAAAAAAATTAGATTTTTTACATTTTTTTATTGGGAATGTTATATAGCAGAAAGTAAAAAATATTGTGTTTTTTTTCAAAATTGTCGCTATTTTTTGTTTATAGCACAAAATCTAAAGATCGCAGAGGTGATCAAATACCACCAAAAGAAAGCTCTATTGTTGGGAAAAAAAGGACATAAATTGTATTTGGGTACAGCATCGCGATTGTTAGTTAAAGTAACGCAGTGCCGAATCGCAAACAAATGGCCTGGTCATTAAGGGGGTAAAACCTTCCGGAGCTGAAGTGGTTAAGCAAAGGAACCATTGCTTCTAGTAAACTTATAGGAATTGGAGTATTGGGAAGAACATCAAGGGCATCTTGCTGTTTTGCTGCGTGTTGATAAGCTCTTAACTACACTTGCATAGGTAGGGTAACGGTATTTGTGTCCCAGGGTTTCCACCGGTCTCCTAAAAGCATCAATCGAAGGTCCTTGACAGGAGCTAGTTGTGTTTCAATTTCTACCCAAAGAGGGATTTCTTTCCCTGGGAGCCAGTGTTTAATTTGTTCTAAGAGGGTCGTCGAATAATAGATGGGTATATCTGGCATACCCGCTCCTTCCATGTGTCTGTGTTTAGTAAGTATAGAGGCAGCACATCTTGCCCTCTTACCCTTCCATATAAATTTGCGTAGGAGAATTGACAGGGATGCTAAATGCTTAGGTAGGAAACATATGGGGATAAATAAGTACAGAATTTGTGGCAAAATAGTAATTTTGAATGCCGCTAATCTACCATTCCATGATAGTTCGACTTTAGATATATGCTGTAATTCATTGGAAATGTTTAAATTGTATTTAGATTAGAGGAAAGCAGGTGGGAGGTTTTTGCTGTGATATTGATGCCCAAATAGTGTATAATTTTGTCCTCCTATGGAATAAGGACTTGATTTTGTAAGGTTCTTCTGATGCTGGGGTTGGCTCCTAAGTCCAGTATTACTGATTTGGAGGCATTAATTCTGTAGTAGAAAATTTTACTAAAGTTTTGCAGAGTGTGGTACATTTCAGAGAGGGATTTTGATTGGTTTGTTAAAATGAATAGCCTGTGATGCTCTACGGAGCGAGTCGCCCCAGGGATGGAGGTCTCTAGGCACGCTCCCGCTCCTGCGAGGTCACGGACCCCCCCGCCGCGCATGTGCCCGGCGGATCACGATCTTTCGTTGCACCGGAAGAAAGGCAGGCGGCTAATGTAAACAAAGCCGCCTGTCATTCTTCCCTGTGTAAGAATGGAGATCAGACGGTTCTACTATGTAGGACCGTTGATCTTTGTTCTTACACTAGTAGCCACAGCCAATCACAGTTAGAAACACGCCCCTAGGGACACACTTAACCCCTCCCTCTCCAATAAAGTTAACTCCTTCACTGCCAGTGTCATTTTTACAGTAACAGTGCATATGTATAGCACTGATTACTGCAGTAATGTCACTGGTAACCTCAAAAGTGTCAAAAATGTCAGTCAAGGGTCCGATCTTTCCGCCGCAATGTCGCAGTCCCGCAAAAAAATTGCAGATCGCCGCCATTACTCGTTAAAAAAAAAAAACAACAAAAATTACAAAAATATTTCCCTTAGTTAGTAAACGCAATAACTTTTGCGCAAACCAATCAAAATACGCTTTTTGTGATTTTTTTTTTTACCAAACATATGTAGCAGAAAGCAAATTGGCCTAAAATGTTAAAAAATTTTGATTTTTACATTTTTTGGGGAATTTCATATAAAAAAATGTGAAAAATATTGTTATTTTTGCAAAATTGACGCTCTTTTTTTGTTTATAGCGCATGATCATAAAATCGCACAGGTGATCAAATACCACCAAAAGAAAGCTCTGTTTATGGGAAAAAAAGGACTTTAAATTTGATTAAGTACAGCGTAGCACGACCGCGCAATTGTCTGTTAAAGTCACGCAGCGCCGAATCGCAAAATAGGCCCTGGTCAGGAAGGGGGTAAAATCTTCCTGGGCTTAAGTGGTTAACGGACAAGTTACTGAAGTTTGAAGTTAAAACTTCAAACCAGTAATTTCACAGTAAATAGATAAATAATAAATTATTATGTTATAACATATAGCACAACAATATAATATTTTGCTTGATTAAAAAAGTTCCTTTTCAGCAGTAGCAGATTCTCCCTATTAAATGTGTGAGAAAAACATGGAAATATGGGTAAACCTTATACTCATAAACCCATGTTTTTTCCTTGTAGTTAAGAGATCTGGGCTGGAAGGAAGCATTTGTCTTTTAGAGACATGCCCCCTTCTATGACACTGCCATGAGAGGAGAGCCTCCACTGCAGCATTTTTATTGGACAGCTTGGACCAATGGTGCTTTACTATTGGTCCCAGGCTCCAAGGTGTCCATTGAGCTCAGTGCCTGTGACAAGAAGTCAGATGCACTGTAAGCTCATCCTCTCAATCTGCTACAAACAGCGTGTGCAAGCTTGTATTTAAACTGGCTGTGCTGTATGTAGCTTCCGACAGGCTGCTCAAGGAGCCCCGTTTCTCCGGAACCATAGGTGCTAAGAGCCCCAAAGACTTGTTTTTTTTAATGTTCATGGCAGGAGAGGCTCTGCCTCCCTTGTCTCCCCTCACTGCACATCCCCTGGTTGACTGGACAACTTTGCGGCAAATAAGGTGAAATGTTGATCAATTTAAGTTATACACTTCAATAAGAACAGTTCATACCCAGAAAGGAATCAAATATGCACAAGCTGTAGAAGCAAGAAGCTGTTTGAAGCAATTCCATCATATTGCACATGAACAAATAAGAATATTGTCAGATCCCCAGTGTAGGAAGTGGCTGAGAAATACAGCTACTTGCACATGGTACTGATGTTTAGTGATGTATGAACAATGGTATTTCTGGCTGAAATTTCAGGTGTTTAATTTGCTAATATTCATACGTATTTGCACATATGCGCATACATGAGATAAATAAATTCTAACCTCTTAAAATTAACATTTTTCATGCAAATGTGTGTGTAATTGCATGCATATGTGCCTACACACAATAAATACCGACAGCAACTGATATTTCTGCAATATTTTAATCATCTATACGCAGCGCATGTTTTTCGCACCTGTGTGTGCAGGCACATTGAAAACAATAGGCTGAATTTAGATCAGTAAAAAACATGCCTAAATGCCTGAAAACACTCAATATTTTGACAGTGGTGCACAACAGGCCTTAACCACTTAAGCCCCGGAAGATTTTACCCCCTTCCTGACCAGGGGGTATTTTGCGATTCGGCACTGCGTGACTTTAACGGACAATTGCGCGGTCCTGCGACGCTGTACCCAGAAAGCTTTCTTTTGGTGGTATTTGATCACCTGTGCGATTTTTTGATCATGCGCTATAAACAAAAAAAAAAAACGACAATTTTGCAAAAATAACAATATTTTTCAAATTTTTTTATATGAAATTCCCCCCCCAAAAAAATTAAAAAATCAAAATTTTTTTAAATTTTTGACCAATTTGTTTTCTGCTACCTATGTTTGGTAAAAAAGCGCAAAAGTTATTGCGTTTACTAACTAAGGGAAAGATTTTTGTAATTTTTGTTGTTTTTTTTTTTAACGCGTAATGGCGGCGATCTGCGATTTTTTTTGCGGGACTGCGACATTGCGGCGGACAGATCGGACCCTTGACTGACATTTTTGACACTTTTGGGGGTACCAGTGACATTACTACAGTAATCAGTGCTATACAAATGCACTGTTACTGTAAAAATGACACTGGGAGGGAAGGGGTTAACTTTATTGGAGAGGGAGGGGTTAAGTGTGTCCCTAGGGGAGTGTTTCTAACTGTCATTGGATGTTGCTGTGTGTGTAACAGCACAGATCAACGGTCCTTCATAGCAGGACCGAGTGATCTGTGCTTTTACACAGGGGAGAATGACAGGTGGTTTTGTTTACATTAGCCGCCTGCCTTTCTCCCTCTCTACCCAACGATCGTGAGTGACCGGCGGACACCGGGTCCGCCGGTCACACGCGTCGGCTTCGTCGGGTACGAGCGGGGGCGGGAGCACGCCTCTGGCAGTGCGCGCTCGCCCCCTATTCGCTCCCAGGCTAGTGACGTACCGGTACGTCACTTTGCCTGGGTGGGGCTGACCGCCACCGTATATAGTCGGGCGGCGGTCGGCAAGTGGTTAAGGAGACACTTATAAGCTGGCAGTCACAGATGCAAACAACAAGCAAAAGCCAACACATCTTCATCAATAGTCCACTGCTGCTAATCCACTATGTATATCTTTAAAGGGTAACTCCACTTTTGTGGTGGAACAAAATAGCAAATAAAGGAAAAATATTATAGCGTATACAAGTCATATTGTAATTAAATGGTATTAAAAATCTTATAATACTTTTCCTTTTCAATCTGCAACTCTGTAATTTTCTGAAAATGCAATGCAATATGGCTACCTGGAAAAGTTTTGTACAAAAAATGTGTACAGAACGCCCCCCAGAAACATAATTTCCTGCCTGCGTGATTGGCTCATAAATTTTTCCAGAAGTCTGCCTAAGATACAAGTCAGATTTCAAGCATTCCCTGCAACAAAAATGTCATTTTTGGTAAGATACTACCAATTGGAAATCACGGCTAAAGGGATGCAGGCCCAGCAGCTTTCCTCATTAGAACTCTGCAGGTGCACCGGTGATTGATATTTATAAAACTACTCCCATTAGACTAACTTTACTGCATAGGCACAGCCAAACACACAGTGATTTCTTTAGAATAGCAAAAGGTAGGAATCTGCAACAAAATTTGTTAAAATCCTTGTAATGTACATAGAGTAGATCTCCCAGAGGGGGAATGTTTTTTTCTCAACAAAAGTAGAGTTACAGTACATTTTAAGGCTGTTCATAGACTCTACTGCATAGTGGGAACTCCCAGAGTCTAGTCACTGGGAGGGGGCAGTCTTCTCTTGCTGCCATCAACACATCCGCCTCATCTACCACCAAGTCATAATACATAAACAGTCAGGAAGCACAGATCAATGTCATGCCATGAATCCAAGATGGATGCTGGAGCAGAAGGCTATGAGTTGGTACCTACACTGATCCTTAACACCACAGACTTTTTCACATTGAATGTTATGGATAAAATGTGATGGTGTAAGAACCACCAACAACTTTCTTCTCCAGTGTTCTGGCACACTTTGGCTCATTGATGTGATCTGGTCCTCCCAGCTGCTGAATGTAAAGGTACACAAATGCCAGCTGAGATGGGTGTGTTGGTGGCAGCAAATAAGAATGGAAGGACAGTATGAACACCCCCAAAATGGCTGCATTTGGAAAAATGAAACCCCAAGGTGACCTAATTTTTTTTTCAGTTGTTGGAAACAAAGAAACACACTGGTACTAAGATGGGTAAAAATGAATTAAGGTATGCTTAGACTTTAAAAGTTGCTCCAACCAACAGAACACATATAGAACCATGCAAAGTGAAAGTTTTCTGTGATACATTGAAGAAAGTTCCCTGGAGAATACATTTCCTTCTGTGCAATAGGTATATGATATGGATAAACCCAAAACACTTACCCCCATTCAAAACAATGCCACAATTGATAGTGGTAAGTCGGGCTTAAACCCACCTCAAAAAGCAATCAGGCCTATCATTGGTGGTCAGTGGTATTTTAACAATGCTCACTCCCTGTCATTGGAAATTAGTGACTTTTTACCCCCCCCCCACCCTTAACATTTTAACAACTTTGGTGTTCAGTGGAATTTTACCACCCTCCTCCCCAAAACAATACTATAATCTTTGATGGTCAGTGGCATTTTAACCCCCCTCCATCATTGGTGGTCACTGACACTTTAAACACCCCCAAACAACCTCAAGGCATTGGTAGTCAGTGGCCCTTTAACTCCCTCCCACATTACAGACATGCAAACACACACACCTTTAATTGAAGCTTTCCTCCTGCGCTGCTAGGAGGATTCATTGATTAAATCTTTCTTATCCCCTTTCTCTAGTGGGAGAGGAAGGAAGGTGCTCAGCATTGTAAACAGTACTATGTGATTTACATTTGAAATCGCTGTGATTGACTCCAATTGGCTCTATGTCTTTCGTTTATACTTTTCACTGTATAATGATAGTGGAAGTAGTGGCTTTGTGCACATGCTGGGTGCATCTGTCTCTTACTTAGAAAGGATGTACAGGTATGTCCACCCTCCATAAAAAGCTTACAATTCAGCAACTTAATTAAAACCACCAAGTGTAAAATACTTAATTACTAACCTGGTGCTAATGGATTAGTGCAAACCAAACGTGGTAATTGTATTTTAAAAAGGCACACACAGCTTCACATAGTAACCTATAACAACTTCTGTTGCAGGGTAGATATTTGAGGTATTGGGAAAAGTCAAGAATATCTGTCAGAAAAAAAATATGAGTGAAAACCAGCATGGACTTATTAATAACAGAAATTGTCAGAAATATACTCACACATTGTCACCAACAATGCATGCACTGATCCGTGACATCACAAAGGGGGGGTGCCACAAGATGATGCTGCCAGGTGACCCCGCCCTTACCTTTTTAGGAACTGGCAAACTGCGGAGCCTGCAGTGGGCGGTTAGGCATCAAGGACGGCGGGAGCTTTTTTTTTATTGGGTGTGGCCGGCGGCGTGATTGACAATGGATTTGCATCAATGGACACTTTTTTTTTTTT
Organism: Pelophylax lessonae; assembly: GCF_965119305.1. NCBI lineage: Eukaryota > Metazoa > Chordata > Amphibia > Anura > Ranidae > Pelophylax > Pelophylax lessonae. The sequence continues at coordinate 769,545,399 of NC_138768.1, forward strand.
AATAATTGTCAAAAACTGTGTTGTGGATTTTGGGGGGACCACACGTCTTCTTTTTTTTTAATTGGGGTTCCCCTTAAGTTTTTCTTTTTTCAATAGCTGGGTGCCAAACTATTGAAACTACGAGTCAATTTAAATGTGACTTGACTTGTTTTTTTTTTTTTTTTTAGAGATGTCATTTTTGCTGCAGCATGTCCTATGTATGCTACAGATGTGCCACTTTACAGGCAGATTAAGGGGACCTCCCATACAACATATTTAAAGGAATTTTTCATTTTCATTTTTTTGTTGCACTTTTAGCATCAAAAAAATCACTGCTCCTGAAAAACAATAAAATAAAAAAATGTTTGCATTGATACATATACCCCAGGGCAGGCCCTGGACTGGGCCTTCTAAACTGAACTCAATGGGGTTCGGCGTTCCAGTTAGAACTTTTCCCCTGTTTGGAAGTTATGCTGCGAACGGAAAAGAGGGGTTCGACCCTTCTCTAGCAGGGGTCTCCAAACGTTTTAAACAAGAGGCCAGTTTGCTGTTCTTCAGACTTTAGGGAGGTTGGACTGTGGCCATTGGGAGTAAAAAAGTTCCTGACATCAGTGGGAAAAAACAATGCCCTATCTTTGGTGTCATTAGGAGGAATTGTGCCCCATCATTGATGTGATTGGGAGGAATTGTGTCCTTTCACTGGGGTCAGTTGGGGGGGAATTATGCCCCATTGCTGATTTCAGTGGATGCAATAGTACTCTAAGGGCCAGATAAAGCAAGCAAAGGGCCATATCTGGCCCCTGGGCCACAGTTTGAAGACTACTGATCTAAAGTTTGTCTTTGAGAAGAGAACATTTTATGTTTTACCTTTAAGCTTAAATTGGTCCCTGTTTCACCTTCCTCTCATTATTTAAATGTTTGGGGTTCCAAGACTGCAAGGAATGTTTTTTTCTTCTTTGGTGAACTTAATGGAAATTTGTATTTTTTTGTAACCTAATGTACTATGTTTCTATGATATATGAGTATACAGCACAGTAGGGGTTATTAAACAGGCTAGAAAATGCAAATTCTGGTGTAACTCCACATAGAAACCCGTTAGCTTCCAGTTTGTATTTCCAAAGCTAAAGTAAGAAGCTGATTGGTTACCATGCAAAGCTACACCAGATTCCAAGAGCAGCAGTTTTAGTAAATCAACCTCACAGTGTTTCAAAATATTTCTACATGTTCTAGTCAGTATGAGCAGAAGGTTCTAATTTAATCTAATCAACACCCCAAACTGCCTAGTTGTAATCACTGAGTAGTTAAAAAAAGACTTACAATCCCATACTTATCAGGATTATAGTATAAAAACAGCTTGCAGTAATATTAGTACTGATTAACTGTTGGAAGAAGAAAAATCATATGCAATATTACAATAAACTCCAGGTAGTCTGGTGAGAACAGCGCATGCAGCATGGTGTATTTACTTCTGATACATTTATTTAGCGGGCTGTGATTTGATTCACATCATCTATTACATTTTCTTGTTTTTATGTAGAGAAACCTAAACTTTATTATACAAACAACTACAAACTTTTGATTTTAGATTTGTTTTGACTAAACTTTTAAACTGCTGATGTAGGCAAGTATAATATCCGAGTCCAAGCTACAAGTACGATATTTTGTTTTTTATATTACCAAATTATGTTTATTGAACCTTGAGGGCTTTTCATATTTGAAAAGAATTAATCTCTGTTAGGTGTTATTTACTGAGCTGTGAGTTTAATAATCACTTTATTTTGTTTTGAATGTTTCTTCCCAACAGAACTGAAAAGTATTTCACAGCTATAATACAAGAAGCAGAACACATGTAGAACCATGTAAAGAGAAAGGATAGACTTGATTTTCCAGAAAAGACAAGGTTGGAGATTTTGGAAATATTTTTAGGAACTGATTGAGGGGGTCCGTGTAGGTGTTTGGAGGGTATTGTTGCAGTCAGTATGTGCAGCAGCGGAGTGCAATGATGGTAATGATGGTGGGCAGTACCAACCAGTGTTGGAGAGAAAATAAAAGGGTATGATGCAGGGTATGAAGGGTACTGCCTTCTATCATAAAAGGGTATGATAGAAGGCAGTCTGAAAGGAACTGTGTGCACGGGGCGAGAGGGGGGGGTGATGTGAAGGTTATGACAGTGGGTATTATGAGAGTGGGCAATATGTGAAAGAGAGGAGTGCAGAAGGTATAAAATGTCCAAAAGGAATAGTGATGTGATCAAGTGCACATCTTGTTCCATGTATACGTTCCTTGAACAGCTGTGAATACTGCTGTGAGAGAGGTGAGCAAGTTGTTTGTTTGGACGCCCAGCTATCTAAAGACTTGCAACACTGCAAAGCATCAACAACCTGGAAAGGGGTTTTGGCCTGACCCATCAGATGCTGGCTGGGGCCAGAAGAGATGAGGGTGGTAATGTGGAGGTGCAGGAGCCAGATGTAGGTAGCTTGGTTACACTTAGAATGATAGGTGGGGGGAAGAGCATTAGAGAGATTAGTCCTTAGTTCATACATCCCAATAAATATGCCAAGTTGTATGATGTTGGAGATATCAGCTCAGGAATAGCATTGCTGAAGCAGACTACTTTCCCTAGCTGCCAAGGAAATGACTGCTCTGGTAAGGATGGGAGTAAGGTTACAGGCAGGGATAGATAGATACTGGGGGTAGGGGATTAAGCTGTTAAAAGGACAGATCGGGCAATCTGTAACTAAGACCATGACTGCCAAACAGTATATTGTTTACCTGGAAAATAGGATGGATCAGATAGACAGTTTGTTGGCTGTGGCTGGGTAGGACCCAACTGCCATGATACATATTGGTACCAATGACAAAGTTAAAGGAAGATGGAGAATCCTAAAAAATATTTCAGGGACTTGGGAGCTATATTTAAAAAAAGGATGTCCAAGGTAGTATTTTAAGAAATACTGCCTGTACCTCGAGCCACACCAAACAGGCAGCAGGAGCTTAGAAAACCTAAAAAGTGAACAAAGAACTGGTACAAGAAGGGGGGTTAGGGTTCCTGAAAAACTGGGCTGACTTTTTTGTCAGTTACCAGCTCTATAGCAGAGACAGACAGCACCTAAATGGGGAGAGTTTAGCTCTATTAGGGGAAAAGATGGACAAAAAGTTTGAGGAAATGTTAAACTAGATTATGGGGAGGAGGGTTTAGAGGAAACGATTCTAGACAGTAAGTGAGGGGCAGAAAGTGCTACTGTGGTCAGTGTTGGTAGTGAAATTGGAGTACCTAGGACCAATGTGCATAGGCTAATAGAATCCTACTAGAGCCTCAGAACAAACAAGAATATCATAATATGTGCTGGTACAAAATTAAAAATCTTGTTCACAAATGCTAGGAGTTTGGTGAAAAGAATGGAAGAACTGGAACTACTGATAAATGAGGAGGATTTTGACTTTGTGGGAGTAACAGAGACCTGGTTTGACATCTCACATGACAGCGTTGCGACTTACCAGGGGTGTTAACTTGTATCGAAGGAACAGCGTAGGTAGAAGAGGAGGAGGGGTCACAGGGTAATTATGTTCACTGTAAATCAAGAAAAAGAAGACACAAGGGTAGCAAAAGAACATTAAATGTCCAGATTGACAACTTTACTAAACTTCACTTCATGCCTCAAGACATTAAATGGAAAGATATTCTAGAAACAAAAAAATACATAGGAAAAGTAAGAGTGCATTAAGAACAAAATCAACCAAAATGATGCTGCGCTGCCAAAATAATAAATAAATAAGCAAATCCTGTTGTGATACTCAATATATGTGCTGTTTTATACCAGACCATTCATTACATATCTATTAATTTCTCTGGTGTGACATCCAATAAATAAATTATGTACAAAATCAAAAACAGTTCATCCACTTTGCTTATTTTTTCTCTGTGCTCACAACTCCACGGCATTAAATAGGAAGATATTCTAGAAACACAAAACACGGAGGAAAGGTGGGAATGCTTTAAGAATATATTAATTAATGCCATTGGCCAATGTATTCCAATGGCAACAAAGATAAAAGAACTAAAGTTAATACTGATCTCCAGGTTTTCTGTGACTTTAAATAGTTTGTTTGGATTTATCGGCGTATAACACGCACTTTTTCCTACTAAAAATGGAGGGCAAAGCACCAGTGCGTGTTATACACCGATATAGTATAAAAAAAAAAAAAAAAGCCAGGCAGCGCTGAGAGGAAGAGGAGGGGGGCGGGCCGGGTGGAGCATAAGGAAGGACAAGCGGCTGCTGTCATAGGAAGTCCCGCCTCCTATGATAGACAGCACAGTGGCCCAATGTGGTCCACAAAAGTCCTTTTCAGAACTGGTATAGGTGTACTATTGTTTGGCCTATATTCTGTCTTTTGTCAGTGTAGGGAGAGGTTGCTGTGTGGAGCAGGGACAGACTGTTAGTGACACAAATCTCTAGCTAATAGGTCCACAAAAGTCCTTTTAAGGACTGGTATAGGTGTACTATAATTTGGTGTGCAGTATATAGGGGTGTAATACACTTATAATATACTTTCTAATATAGAAAGCATATTATACTGGATTTGAAGCGGGGTGTATTTGGGTACTGCAGAAATTTTGCCTCTTTTGCTGCGTTCCCTCTGCTACACACAGTGGCAAACGTTACTGGGAAAAAAAGTATTATAACTGGTGTGATATACCAGTGGCCCCCCGAAACGACAGATTGAAGCGGGGTGTTATATAACAATATACTTTCATAATAGTGTATTTGGGTACTGCAGAAATGTTGCCTCTTTTGCTGCGTTACCTCTGCTACACACAGTGACAAATGTTACTGGGAAAAAAAGTATTATAACTGGTGTGATATACCATTGGCCCCCCGAAACGACAGATTGAAGCGGGATGTTATATAACAATATACTTTCATAATAGTGTATTTGGGTACTGCAGAAATTTTGCTTCTTTCGCTGCGTTAACTCTGCTACACACAGTGGCAAAAGTTACTGGGAATTTTTGTTTATAACTGGTGTGATAGACCAGTGGCCCCCCAAAACGACAGATTGAAGTGGGGTGTTATATACCTTCTTCCACATATACTGCGCTTCTCTAGAGACTTTTGTCCCAGGGTAATTTAATTATGTCAAAGGATGCACCAGGCTTGGTTGAGTGGCTCACTCAGCCTTCCTCTTCTGCACCCTTCTCATCCTCTCTATCTGCACCCTCTTCACTCTCTGCTGTGTGCACCCCCAAAGACACCACCACCACTACCATATACCCTCCGCTCGAGTCACAGGAATTATTTTCCGATCCATCACAAGACATTTACGATGTGCATCCATTCTTGGCATCGGATCAGGAAGAGGAGGTAGCAACAGCCGCCACTCAGCAGTCTGACGACAGTACCCAGATCAGCCCAAGGAGGTTGGTCCCCGCTGTTGCTGCCTACACCGAGATCTCTAATGTTAGTGGTGGGGAAGGTGACGTCGATGGTGCAGAGGCAAAATTTCTGCAGTACCCAAATACACTATTATAAAAGTATATTGTTATATAACAACTAGTGATGTCGCGAACATAAAATTCGCCGTTCGCGAACGGCGAACGCGAACATCGGCGAATGTTCGCGAACCGGCGAACATTGCAAACCGCCATAGACTTTAATAGGCAGGCGAATTTTAAAACCCACAGGGACTCTTTCTGGCCACAATAGTAATGGAAAAGTTGTTTCAAGGGGACAAACACCTGGACTGTGGCATGGCGGAGGGGGACCCATGGAAAATTACGTAGTTGACGCAGAGTCGGGTTTTATTCCATAAAGGGCATAAATCACCTAACATTCCTAAATTGTTTGGAATAACGTGCTTTAAAACATCCAGTGTGTGTATACGATCAGGTATGATGTTGTATCGATCAGGTAGTGTAAGGGTTACGCCCGCTTCACAGTGACAGACCAAATTCCCCGTTTAACACACCGCAAACAACCGCAAACAGACCAGAACCGACCAAAATGGGACAGGAACTGGGCTTTAAGGGTTAGGGTTAGGTTTAGTGTTAGGGGCTAGGGTTAGGGTTACGGTGAGATACTTAGGGTTAGAGTTAGTAACCCTACCCCTACGCCTCTAACCCTCTAACCCTAAGCACTAAAAATAACCCTAACCCTAGCCCTAACCCTAATTCTAATTTTTTTTCTGGTTCTGGACATGCTACAGAGCTGAAACTTCACAGGTACACTTTTTAGACCCCCAGACACTAAATCACACAAAAAAAGTTCTTAAAAATTGTAATTTTTTGTTAGAGAGCCAATTATTGGAAAAAAAAAAAATTCTTTGGATTTAGCATCTGGTGGGTCTAAAAAGTGTACCTGTGAAGTTTCAGCTCTGTAACATGTCCAGAACAAGAAAAAAATACGAGTTAGGGCTAGGGTTAGGGTTAGGTTTAGGGTTAGGGTTATTTTTATGGCTAGGCTTAGAGGGTTAGGGTTAAGGTTAGAGGGTTAGGGGCTAGGGTTAGGGTTACAGTGCGATACTTAGGGTTAGAGTTAGTAGCCCTACCCCTCTAACTCTAACCCTAAGCACTAAAAATAACCCTAACCTTAGCCCTGACCCTAACCCTAGCCCTAACCCTAATTCTATTTTTTTTCTGGTTCTGGACATGCTACAGAGCTGAAACTTCACAGGTACACTTTTTAGACCCCCCCCCCCCCCCAGACACTAAATCACACAAAAAAGTTATTAAAAATTGTCCTTTTTGATAGAGAGCCAGTGATGATTGGAAAAATTAAAAAAAAAATAAAAATAATTTTTATAATAAATCTAGGGGGTCTAAAAAGTGTACCTGTGAAGTTTCAGCTCTGTAGCATGTCCGGAACCAGAAAAAATTACCAGTTAGGGCTAGGGTTAGGGTTATTTTTATGGCTAGGCTTAGAGGGTTAGGGTTAGGGTTAAGGTTAGAGGGTTAGGGTTAAGGTTAGAGGGTTAGGTTTAGTGTTAGGGGCTAGGGTTAGGGTTACGGTGAGATACTTAGGGTTAGAGTTAGTAGCCCTACCCCTACCCCTCTAACCCTCTAACCCTAAGCACTAAAAATAACCCTAACCTTAGCCCTGACCCTAACCCTAGCCCTAACCCTAATTCTATTTTTTTCTGGTTCTGGACATGCTACAGAGCTGAAACTTCACAGGTACATTTTTAGACCCCCCCCAGACAATAAATCCAAAGAATTTTCTTTTTTTTTTGTTTTTTTTTTTTTTTTTAAGTTTTCCAATAATTGGCTCTCTATCAAAAATGACAATTTTTAAGAACATTTTTGTGTGATTTAGTGTCTAGGGGGTCTAAAAAGTGTACCTGTGAAGTTTCAGCTCTGTAGCATGTCCAGAACCAGAAAAAAAAGATCATTTTTCAGTAGAGCAGGGATGGTGGGAACCCCTTTTACACCTATATGATCTTTTTTTTCTGGTTCTGGACATGCTACAGAGCTGAAACTTCACAGGTACGCTTTTTAGACCCCCCAGACACTAATCCAAAAAAAGTCATGCCTGCCACCGTATATATCAGTGGTGGGTGGGCAGTGGCACTACAGTGGGCACAGTACACTCTGTGGACCTGAGAGTCACTGGCAGCCCAGGCAACTGCAATAATAAAAAATATATTTTTTTTTTCAATTTGCAACAAGATGCTGTGCCACCGTATATATATATCAGTGCAGTGCACTGCAGTGGGTACAGTACACTCTGTGGACCTGACACAGCACTCACTGCAATTATGACAGAGGAAAAAAAATATTTTTTAAAATGCAAGGTATTGTGCCTGTGCCACCCGAAATGAGTGTGGTGTGCACACAGTACAGTCTGTGGTGGGTCTGTGGCCTCTCACACACAGCGGGCAGGCAACTGCAGTGTACAATAGATATATATAAGAAAAAACTCAATTACCAGCCCTTAAAAGGGCTTTTGGGGACACTATATATATATATATATATATATATATATATAAAAATCCTCAATTATCAGCCCTTAAAAGGGCTTTTGGGGACACTAGATATATATATATATATATATATATATATATATATATATAAAAAAAGAAAAAACTCAATTACCAGCCCTTAAAAGGGCTTTTGGGGACACTAGATATATATAGATATATATATCTATATATATATAAAAAATTACACAAATACCAGAAGGGCTTTTTGGGGTGCTGTCAGGATGCTGTCCTTACAGCAGTAGTGGACCAAGAACACTGACTAGCAAGACCAGGAACACTGACTAACAACTGTCCCTAGCTATTAACAGCAGTAGCAGCAGCAGCAGCAGCAGTTCTCCCTGCTCTCACTAACACACACTGCTTCAGAATGATCTAAGATGGATGCTGCCCTTGCTTATTTATAGGAGGGGGGAGGGAGGTATGCTGATTGGCTGGAAATGTGCCTGCTGACTGTGAAGTTCAGGGTCAAAGTTTGCCTCAATGATGTATTATAGGGGGCGGACCGAACATCGCATATGTTCGCCCGCAGCGGCGAACGCGAACATGCTAAGTTCGCCGGGAACTGTCCGCCGGCGAACAGTTCGGTACACCTCTAATAACAACCCGCTTCAATCTGTTGTTTTGGGGGGCCACTGGTCTATCACACCAGTTATAATACTTTTTTCTTATTGCGTTTGTCACTCTTTGTAGTTGTAGTATCGCTGCAGAACCGCTCACCAGTCACAATGCTTCACAATACAAATCCACTATAATATGCTTTCTATATTCATTTAGCATTGCGACTTCCTCATCTTCCTGCTCCTCGACAGCTTGATCAATGACACGACGCAATGCACGCTCCAGAAAGAAGGCGTAAGGTACGATGTCACTGATGGCGCCCTGGCTGCGACTGACCAGTTTGGTGATCTCATCAAATGGCCACAGAATTCTGCATGCGTCGTGCATGAGCAGCAACTGGCGCTTTGAAAAAAGCCAAGCTCCCCAGAACCTGTCCTGCCGCAGAGTTCGTACAGGTAGTCGTTAACTGCACGTTTCTGCTGGAGCAGCCAATCAAGCATATACAAGGTTGAGTTCCATCACGTCAGGCAGTCACAAATAGGACGTCTGACGGGCAGGTAGTGTCACCGCTGAATATCAGCAAGGCGAGCCATGGCTGTGTAAGATCTTCTGAAATGGGCTGAGATTTTCCTGGCCTGTCGCAAGACGTCCTTGACCCCAGGGTATTTGACAACGAATCGCTGCACGACCAAGTTCAGGACGTGTGCCATGCATGGCACGTGTGTAATTTTGCCCTGTTTCAGCACGCTCCACCCACTTTACCAACTGTCAAATTCAGCGGTGTTAGCCACTGATCTGCCTGTGAACGCAAATCTGAAAGGAGTGCAAGACCAGTGTGGCTGTTGGCTTCCAGATACAACAGACGCAGCACAGCATGGCAACGTCTCACCTGGCATGTGGAATAGGTTCTGGGGATCTTGGGTGTGCGCAGCGGAAGAGAAGGTAGAAGCGGAAAAGGAGGAGTCAGTCAAGGAGGAGAGGGAGGCTGGAGTAGGAGGAGGAGAAGAAGAGGCAGGCCTGCATGCAATCCGTGGCGGTAAAACCAAATCTACACGGGTGCCACGGGTTACATGCTTGACGGCCGTCAGAAGGTTCACCCAGTGGGCAGTAAAAGTTATATACCTTCCATGTCCGTGTTTTCTAGACCACGTGTCTGTGGTCAGATGTACCTAGGCACCGACACTGTGTGCCAGAGATACATTCACTTGCCGCTAAATGTGGCCATATAGCTCTGGAATGCTCTTCTGAGAGAAATATTCCTTCCTGGGACCTTCCATAGTGGTGTTCCAATGGCCACAAATTTTCAAAAGGCCTCCGAGTCCACCAGTTTATATGGCAGTAGTTGGCAGGCTATCAGTTCTGACAAGCCAGCGGTCAACCGTGGTCAACATTGGGCAAGATGGTTATCCAGCGTCATCATTTTTTTATGCTTGGAAGCCTGCCTTTTTCTAGAAAAACGTGAGGATGGCACGATGGAAGGTGGAGTGTGAGGAGAGAGGAGAAGGAGAAGAGGCTGGACGGTGAGAGCCTGGAGTGTGGCTTTGTGGGTTCTGACGGCGTTGCTTCCACTGGGTTTGGTGATGGGAGTCCAGATGCCTTCTTAGGCCCCTTTCACACAGGCGGACCGTTAAGATCCGCCTGTCTGTTTTTATGGCGGATCTGAACTGTCCCCCCATGCATGTCCATGGGGCATCGGATGTCAGTGGAGACATGTCCGCTGGTGCTGACATCCGATCCGTCAAATCTGGATTGATGGAAACCCTATTTTCCATCCGTCCAGCGGATCGTCCCTAGGTGAGTGTTGGGCTTACCGCGACTTATGCGTTGTCTGCAAAGGCTCCAGCATCAGGGAACGCATAGACCGATAGGTGTCCGACTACATCGGGTTAACGCTCTGAGAAGTGATGAACCCCTGGACTACTGGGTAGGCGGGCTTGACCTCTGACCAGAGCTTGCACAATTTGCAATTGAACTGTTGGCTTGCCCCTCGTCCAGTGTCTTGTCCGAAAGGATGTTCAGCGCAGCAGGGGGGATCGTGACCGATAAGCTCACTCGCCTATCTCACGACAGTGTTGACTACCTCACGTTTCTAAAAATGAACGAGGCATGGATCTTGGAGGAATTCAACACATGTGACCAGTAGACCATGTTTGATTCAAATTACTCATGACAGGCCACAAATATCCGCCACCACCCATAACAATTCATGATCCCTGTCTTAGGTAAATACAGCGGCATAAAAGGCCTTTTATGTCCATTGAATGCCTAATTGCTACAGTCTGTCCCTGCTCCACACAACAACCTCTCCCTACACTGTCAAAAGACTTTTGTGGACCTATTAGCTAGCGATTTGTATCACTATACAGTCTGTCCCTGCTCCACACAGCAACCTCCAGCCACAGAATACAACATTCTTTGCTGTCAGGTGAACGCCTGTTGGCTAATTTTTGGGGCGTGTACTGGCCGATACTTACTTCTGTATCCTGTGAATGCCTAATGTACCTCCAGCCACAGAATACAAAGTTCTTTGCTGTCAGGTGACGCCTTTTGGCTAATTTTTGGGGCCTGTACTGGCCGATACTTACTTCTGTATCCTGTGTATGCATAATGTACCTCCAGCCAAAGAATACAAAGTTCTTTGCTGTCAGGTGCACGCCTGTGGGCTAATTTTCGGGGCCTGTACTGGCCGACACTTACTTCTGTATCCTGTAAATGCCTAATGTACCTCCAGCCACAGAATACAAAGTTCTTTACTGTCAGGTAAACGCCTGTGGGCTAATTTTTGGGGCCTGTAATGTGCGACACTTACTTCTGTTTCCTGTGAATGCCTAATGTACCTCAGGCCACAGAATACAAAGTTCTTTGCTGTCAGGTGAACGCCTGTGGGCTAATTTTTAGGGCCTGTAATGGCCGACACATACTTCTGTATCCTGTGAATGCCTAATGTACCTCCAGCCACAGAATACAAAGTGAACGCCTGTTGGCTAATTTTTGGTGCCTGTACTGGCCGACACTAACTTCTTTATCCTGTTTACGCTTAATTTTTCAGACTGGAATTAAAAATCAATGGGTCTGTAAACGTTTCTCTAAATTGTGGAACGGATGCGGACCCATTTTACAGATGTGTGAATGGACCCTATATGTATTTGACATATATTTACCGGCTGCTGTCAGTTCTGGCTGATTTAGAAAAAAAATATATATTTTTTTTTTTTGCTGAAAAAAAATAAATAAAATTTTATGGCAACTTTTCCAAAAGCAATACTTCTGGTATGTCAGTGTCCATGTTGTGGGACTATGTGTGCACAGCTAGTAAGTATTTTGTGGCTGAAAATATGACCTGGAGGTTTTTCATGTTCGCCTGCCATTAAAATCAATGGGGCCTGCCGCGTACCTGTGGTTAGCGAACATTTGAGCGAGTTTGCACGAACCATTCGCGAACTGTCCCAGCAGATGTTCGTCATCACTACTGAGCAGCAAAAAACCTAGGATTGGAGTCGTCCATTAGAACAGAGTAGTATTTTCCGAGATCAATTTAGCTGTGTCCGGTCTCCTCAGCAGTTTCTCCAATGAAGACAAAAATAGCAGAGAGGAAGGGGAGCCAATCTGGGCTCTAAGAGCATGTCGGAGCTGGAGATTAAAAAAAAAAAAAAAAAAAGGAGGGAGGCAATTTAAAGTCCATTCACAGTTGAGCAAATGACTTAAAGCCCTGCTCAGTATACAAATGATTAAGGTATTTAACATCCCTAGAGATCCAACGCTACAGATCAAGGATCGTAAGAAGCTCATTCCAAAAAGGGTTGTACCAACCAAAGTGGGTTGTTAGGAGAAGCAGTCCATACATCCTTAGAAAATTGAGTCACTATAGTAATAAATAGGGATAGTGTGGTTCTCAGCATAGTTGCCCCAGGACAAGTAGGTACTTGCCTGCGATAAATAATATTATGTAAGAATTCAAAGGATGAAACTATGGCAGCTTCAGTTGTAGTAAAGACATTAGCCAAAGATGGATGCAACTAATCATACACTACCACTAGCTGGGAAGCCAGGTAATACAAGTAAAAATTTGGGAAGGCCAAACCTGCCATATAAGAGGGCAATTTTAAAATCTCCAAGGCCATCCTGGGTGCATGACGGTTCCATAGAAAACTCGTGCAAATGGAATCAATTTGCCTGAAAACTGTTTTCAGGATTTTGCAGTGTTGGCCATCACATATAGGAGTTTTGGTAAACAAATCACCTTCAGCAAATTGACTCTACCCATAAGATCCAATAGTAGATCCATCCACTGGTCCGTTCACTGCTGCAATTGAGTAATGACAGGGCACAGGTTGTTTACTATATAAGAACTTAGGGGCAATTTTACTACCACTCCCAGATACCGGAAGGAATTTATGATCTGGAGTTGAGAACATGGATGCACCACTTGCTCAACCCCCGGGTACAGCGGAAAAAGACTGGACTTGGCCCAAATTTACCCGGAGGCCTGAGTACATACGAAAGGTTTCCATTTCTTGCAACAAGGAACATAAAGAGGTAGAGGGGTCAGATAAGTATATAAGGGTGTCATCCGCATACAGGGAAATGTGTTCCTCTATAGTGCCAACAATTAGGCTTTGTATAGAGGATGAAGATCGTATGTGGACAGTCAACGGTTCTATGGCCAGGGCAAACAATAACAAAGATAAAGGACAGCCTTGGCTTGTTCCTCTTGAAATTGAAAATGTAGGGGAGATAAAGTTATTAACAAGAACCCTGACCTTCGGGTTAGTATATAGGAGCCATATCCAAACAAGCATCCGGGGTCCAAATCCATATAGCTGTAGAACTTTAAAAAGATATGGCCACTCCACACTGTCAAAATTCTTTACAAGTACAGTATCTAACAAGACAATAACATGAGTGGTGGAGTGTCCATGGGGGTAATGAAAATTTTGGAAAAGTCTACGTACAGTGCCTTGCGAAAGTATTCGGCCCCCTTGAACTTTGCGACCTTTTGCCACATTTCAGGCTTCAAACATAAAGATATAAAACTGTAATTTTTTGTGAAGAATCAACAACAAGTAGGACACAATCATGAAGTGGAACGGAATTTATTGGATATTTCAAACTTTGTTAACAAATAAAAAACTGAAAAATTGGGCGTGCAAAATTATTCAGTCCCTTTACTTTCAGTGCAGCAAACTCTCTCCAGAAGTTCAGTGAGGATCTCTGAATGATCCATTGTTGACCTAAATGACTAATGATGATAAATAGAATACACCTGTGTGTAATCAAGTCTCCGTATAAATGCACCTGCACTGTGATAGTCTCAGAGGTCCGTTTAAAGCGCATCAGAGCATCATGAAGAAAAAGGAACACACCAGCCAGGTCCGAGATACTGTTGTGGAGAAGTTTAAAGCACAAAACTTGAATTTTATTTTACAAAGGTATAAAAAATCCCAAGATTTGGGTGTATTCATTATTATCATATGTTTCCTTGCTTTTGTACCTATATACTTATATGATGAGGTCATTTTAGGGCTAGCCACCCACATGTTGTCTTGTATATTTATGTCATCTTTTGTATTCCCTATTTTCGTATTTTATACCTTTGTAAAATAAAATCCAAGTTTTTACATAAAGATTATCACCGCATTGCTTCTAATAGCATTTGAACTACTATTTAAGACCTAAAAAGTCCCATTTGGGGGTTTTCCCTCTTTGTTGATTAATGAGATGGGTCTGTAAGCATCACAATCCAGCGGGTCCTTATGTGGCTTGAGGATGAGGACTATCAAAGCCACATTGAAGGTCAGCAGGAGAAGAGGGCTCAATAGATGTTTAAATTTACTATACCACTCAGTGGGGTACCCATCTGGGCTAGATGCTTTGTGAGATGGCATCTGAGCTATCGCTAGTTCTATTTCCTAGACAGTGAGAGGAGCATCTAAGTCCTGACTACTACTCTCACTTAAGGAGGGAAGGGATATATCTGCCAAATATGCTGTTAAAAGATTCTCTGTATACAGTCGAGGTGTAAAGTTGAGTATACTGTAGAAAGTTGCAAAAGCCTCCAAAATCTCTCAGGGAGCATCCCCCACCATATCAACGGAGACAAGTATTTGAGGAATAGATGTAGGGGTATATTCTGGATGCACCAGGTAAGCTAACAAGCGTCCAGCTTTATTGCCGTGTTCAAAAAAATTTTGAGAGGTATATAGCATGCTTTTCTTGATAAGAGCTAGAAAACAAAGCTCGAAACTCCTACGAGAGTGTAACCAGGTAGCATGAGTGTGGGAAGTGGGGTCGGTACTGTAGGCTACCTCTGCCTGTAGTATGGTAGACTCAAGGTCTTCAGTACACATGTATGTATGCTTTTAGAGTATACCAGTCACTGCCATAAAGGCTTCATGCAAGGAGACCTTAAAGGCCTCCCGATCTGTAGCTGGGGTCGTGGTACCAAGATTCATCCTCCAGAACTCCACTACATGCTCAGAGCATGTTCCAGAAACTGTCTGATCCTCCAACCACTGGGAATTTAAGGCCAGGCCAGTGGGGGGAAGAAGGTTAACCTCCAGTAGGAGCGAGGCATTGTCTGAGACTCCCTGAGGAAGTACAGAGGCTGCAGAGATAAAAGGAAGAGTTAACTGAGTGGCGAAGGCTAGGTAAATGCATGATATTGTACAAAATTAGTCTGAATGGCAGGTAAATTGTCTATGGTCGGGATGTTTGCACCTCCACACATCCATCAAATCGTAAACGCGTATCCAATCTAAGAGGGTTTGAAAAATTTTCCCTTAACCCGTAAACGGTCCATAGAGGGGTCAGGAACTGCATTGGGGAGATCTAGTGTGAGTGATGAAGTGATGAGGGATGACATTTTAGTAAAAATGTCTGCTGAGAAAGGGGGACGGACATAAGTATTGACCAGGGTCAGGGTGGTTCGCCCAATCTGAAAGAGGGATGAAGCGACCTTCTGGGTCAATTTTGACTTTGAGGAATTCCGTGTGTAAGGATTTAGCTAAAAGGATGGACGCTCCCCTAGAGTATGAGGTATGGGTAGCGGGGAAGGAATGTACACCCAGGATTTTTTAAGTGCTAAATATTTAGGGGCTACTAAGTGGGTCTCTTGAAAGCAGACAAGATGTGGCTTGTATTTCTTAAGAAAAGAAAATACCAGGGATCGCTTCTGAGGTGAATTTAAACCCCTAACATTCCATGACAAAACTCTTAAAGCATGAGCCATAGGAACAACCGTGTGAAGCTAGTAGCAGGAGTAAGGCCGGTCAGAGAACAGCTATCATTTCTCATCTCAAATGGAGAGTATAAAAACCAACGTTAGACATATGGGAGACATAGGTAACAAAAAGAAAAAGTACACCAGAAAGGTAAAACAAACACAAATAACCCATCCCACCCACCCTGCTCTTCCATCCCAATTATAGAGAGCCTAAGACCCTAACAATAAAGTGTAAGTCAAAGCCCGTGGTGTTAGCACCACATGCAGGTAGGGGGTAGTAGCAGAGGCAGAGGACAGAGCACCAAAGCGCATCCTCTCTACAGGTCATCACAAATATGATGAAGTAAAGTTTTCTTCCAGGTGTATGTCACATCCAGGTATACAGATGAGGACGGTTAGTATAGAGATATACACTGGAACAAATAACAGCTACTAGCAATGTGTGCCGTAAAAAAGGCAACATAGGTGAGGGGGTAGGCCATAGGGGTGAGAAGGGCAGGAGCCGCCAGTTCACTTGAGGTTTCACGCACAGACACAGACAGAGGGGCCAGGGAATCCTCCGCATTGCTAATCCGCTCCTCTGTAGCCCTTGTACAGTTACGTAGGTTCTGCACATTTTGTTTAAGGAGTGAAAAGTCTGTATGTATGGTTTCTATTTGTGTAGTCAAGGTAGTCTGAGAGCCGGTTCACACTACCACGACCAGAGAGTCACCCCGTGACTTGAAGAGACTTGTTTAGAGACTTGTTTAGAGACTTGTTTAGAGACTTGTTTAGAGACTTGGAAGAGACTTGTCCACTACTTTGAAGAGACAGGCAACTTTGTCTGTGGGGAATGCCTGGCTAATCTCTTTCTTCTTCCTGGAAAGTCTGATAACAAGTCGCTTCAATTAAGATAAGGAGACGACTCCCATTGAAGTATATGGGACAGTCGGATCACAGGTCGCCTCAAAGTAGTACAGGACCCTTTTCTGAAGTCGGAGCGACTTCAGTAGTGCCAATTAAGACAGCACTGATTGATTAACGTTGCTTTTGTTATGTCAAGCGACCTGGGGCTACACAAGTCGCCTCACAAGTCGTGCTAGTGTGAATGGGCTCTTACAGTCTTGTATGGCAGACATTATTTGAGTCAGGGTGGGTTCAGCTGGAAAGGGTACAGACTCACCAGATAAAGCAGTGTCACAAGCTGGATCTGAACTGTCGTCAGGGTTGTGCTGTGAGACAGGAGATGCAGAATATGGAATCCGGGACAGAAGATTAAAATCATCTTGTGCAGTCTGTAGAGGGAGCAAGGAGATAGCTGAGAAGGAGAGTCCACCTGTGCCATCTTGCTTGAAGTACTTGTCCAGCATTTTGGCTGTTGCAGGAGGTTTGTTCGAGCTGTATTTCCCCATGGTGATGGCTCAGAAGGTGCACGCAGCCTGGAGGAAGCTGTCAGTGGGTAAAATGGGTGGATCAGTGCAGGATGGGTTGTAGGATGGCAGGGAACTCTGGATTTAGTGATCCACTTGGTCCGCCATCAAGCCACGCCCCCCCCCCCAAAAAAAAATCATTGCTCCCTGCCAAACACAAGTTTTAAAACATTTTTTTTGCTTTTAAAACTTGTTTCCCATGGCAACGGTCATTTGTTTGCCAGTCCCTTGATTATTAGCCCAAAAAACAGCTTAAGATTATTTTTAACATTCAGCTCCTATTGATTTCAAAAAGGTTTCAATTCCTCAAACTAAGCCAGGTGTGTTCACCTCATCCTTACTCACCATGTTTTGAGGATCTCCATCCCCTTTTTCAAAAGTAACGTATAGTATACCACAGATCAAGAAACATATTTCATGCTTATCCATAAACGATTGAACGTAACCATATTGACAAGAGATTAAATATTATTATTGAAATTATATCAACTATGTGCTAAATTCATTGATGCATCCACGTGAATATACATCTAAATTGATAATACGAGCAAAACTAATTATAATCAAGGAGATCAGCAGCTGCAGACGCCATATTTCTCTATTACATGAAATGTCGCCAGTGTTGGGTGAATGAAGCTATGAATCAGGCTTGTCATTTCACTACAGCCTCAAGATATTTTCATTATTTGTTCATTTACATAAACACCTACAAACCTTGCCATACCAAAATTATTAGATTAAAGCTTTTTTTTACCCCAACACTTCATATTCCTAATATGTACCTGCTGTACCATGTATTTGAATGAGAAAATATCCTGTTCTCTTTGTATTGCTTCCTTTATGTGAAATCCCTGGTGTTCCTACCAGTTCCTCTGCTTTGCTATTAAAAACTGACCACAGTAAGCAAGAGAACACCCCATGGTCAGTTCTCTAGCTATGCTGGGAACTCAGGCTGCTCTCCTCCAATGATCAGACTTGTCCTGACACGCCCCCGCTACACAGCCATTCACTGGAAAGCTCAGTGTGCTGCTGCTTCTCCTCCCCCCTAGCTCTTATGCAGCTGAGAACAGAGGGATTGTGATCACTTATAAAAAAAGGGAAAAAGGGTATTTATAATATTTTTTTATATCTATACAAAAATGTTTTGCCTTTCATTTCTTTTTTAAACTGAATGGGTTGTTTTACAAGGGGATCACTTACAATTACATTAATTTTCTTCTGGATCATTTAAATTATGTTAATGAAAATATATTTTATGTACAGACGGTCCCCGGGTTACAAACAAGATCGGGTCTGTAGGCTTGTTCTTAAGTTGAATTTGCTTGTAAGTCGGAACAGGTATATTTTTTAAGTGTAGCTCCAGCCAAAAAAATAATGTTTGTTTTTTTGGATAGCGAAGGAAGGGTTAACATCCCTGTAATATTCTGTTTCTATGACAATTGGATTTTGAAAATTTTGGATTGCTGTGGAAACAAGAATTGGAGATAAAGCGTCAGTGGAGACACCTTTTGCCCATGAGAACTTTTTCAGGAGTGAATTTTTCTTTCTAGGGGTAGATTTCCTCTCACTTCCTGTTGTCTCCCTCCGTTTGTAAGTAGGAGTCGTTTGTAAGTCA
The DNA here is from genome assembly GCF_965119305.1 of Pelophylax lessonae. NCBI lineage: Eukaryota > Metazoa > Chordata > Amphibia > Anura > Ranidae > Pelophylax > Pelophylax lessonae. The sequence goes on from NC_138768.1 coordinate 769,564,159, forward strand.
GATGTTTGCAACCCGGAGACCGCCTGTATTTGTTTAATAAAGACATCAGGGCTGATTTACTAAGGGAAGAAAGACTGTTCACTTTGCAGTGCAAATACTTTTTTTCTTTTATTTCCCTTGCACACGATTTTTTTTTTAAATAAATACAACTTTGATTTATTAACTAAGCTAAGGGATGATTCTTTCCTTTAGTAAATAAGCCACACATTGCCCCATGATGTTGCTTACCCCTGTGCTCCTTGATTACCATTTGTTAACTCCACTTATTCTAATAGGCATCACCAAATCAGCAGGTTGAGCCCCATAGGATGGAGTTTTGCCTTAGATAAAGGATGATTGATAACCAGAAATGTAACTGTAAAGAATAAAATGGAGATAAGACTCAGGAGCAAAGAACGCTCACTTAAAAAAAACCCTGAGGAAAATGAATAGTCACTGAGGAACACTATTTAGTTTCACTGACTGAACATGGATAGCTGTGGGACCTGTTTTTGTTGCATGCAGTTATAAAGAATTCCCAGGTGAAGTTCCATGATCATATTACTCTAAAGCAGGTTTTTAAAATATTATGTTTTTGGGTCAAACACATTCTTCTTTATGTGTTATGGTGCTGATCATTTCTCTAGTGGTTACATTGCAAAGCTATGTGTATGGCCGACACAAGCCTGCTGTATCTATATTTAAAGAAAAAAAAGAAAAAGGATGAAAAGAATAACACAAGTTTTAGAATTCTGCAAGGTGAAGAAGTTAATGATGGAAAATGTTATTGTAGTTTTTAGACAGGGTAACTGAAGCAGATTGCACTCCTGGAATACCAATCACTCTACATAGAACATGTAATGAGATAGATTCATGATCCCACAGAAGAATATACTTATGAGGGAATATTTTAAACAAGGAAAATGTAAAAGAAGCAGAAGCAGAAAGTGTGGAATGCTGGCAGTGGTTTATAGTGTCTCTATATACCATAATGGTGTGCAGCTTGCCTGCAAATTGGTTGCTAAATCACAAATTCCATGAAGCACATCCAGCAGGTGGACACATGAAAATAGCAGCACTCATATTCTGGGCAGTTCAGAACACTATAGTTTAAATAGTAAATCTCCCAACTACTACCATCATTTGTGGGTCATGCAAGGGACACAAGTCACAGGAGACTGTGTTTATGCTAAAAAATGGCCATTAATGGGTCCTTGTAGGCATAGATTGTGAGCTGTGCTAAGATTATGATTATTTGTCTTTATTTTAGCATTTTAGGAAGTCTTGATTTCTCCAGTAGGGTTTAGTATTATTTTCAATGGCCAACTTTTCTCTCCAAAGATCTTGACCTAGGCAAAATACAGGGGAAACAATGAGGCTTAGCATCTCCATTATATTCACTAATACATTTCTTTTTCTTTTTTTAATGCAAGTGGTGCAAGTACTTGGATTTGAGTTGATATCAGCCTCTTGCAACCCCTATACTTCAGATCTAAGACTGGGAAAAAAGACACAAAGAAAGGCGCCAATCAGTTGTGTTGCAGTGCAAAAAGCATGGTGATAAAAGGAAAAAGTGGAGCGATAGAGCTCATCAGTCTTTTGCTTCTCTTTTTAATGTCCAGTCAAAGGGCGGGGATGTAGAAAAGACTTGTAAGTGTTTCTTAAATGCAGCAGAGAAAAAGTACTGTATTTTCTGGCGTATAAGACTACTTTTGAACCTCAAAAAAATCCCCCAAAAATGGGGGGTCGTCTTATACGCCGAGTATAATATCTCCAAGGTAACCTAAGTATAAGTATTACCGGTAGATGAAAATTAGGGGGGTCGTCTTATACGCCCAGTTGTCTTATACGCTGGAAAATACGGTAAGTATTCTATCCTGCCAGACAGGCCTGTACTGTTCGGCAGATCTGTGTAATACTTGTTATTTGATGGGCAGAAATGTATATTCTGAAGAGAAGCCCCTTAGTCTCTCACTAATATTCGTTAATCTCCATGCATGATCATGCCCTATTGATTATGGTATTACCATGTTTGAGTCTGTCTCCACTAGGGTTTTACAGGGAATATACAATATGTTGTTTCTCACTGTTCACCAACATACAGTATATTCCCCAATTCTACAGACTAGTCTAAAATAATCAAAGGGAAAAATAAGGATCAATTATCCCCAACCACCTAACCCAGGGTTTCTCAATCAGGGTTACATGGAACCAAGCGGTTCCTCCAAAGGTTGCTAGGGGTTTCTTGAGCGTTGAGCAATGTCTGCCTCTCTGATAAGAACAAACTGATGGCATTAATCTTTTCAGCTATCTGTAAAGGGGTAATTCTTCACAATGACCACAATTGAAAGGGGAAATCTTCCCATTAACCATCACACTAATGTACTGTATTATGAGTTGTAGATATAGTCATTTTTTTTCCATAATATATTTTATTTAGGAAAAAGAACAGTGTACAATCATCAGGGACAATAAGTATACATTGAAAAGAGTACAACAAGGTAAGACAGCGGATGATAATATGTTAACCATGCATAGACCAACAAAAGTGGGGATAAGTCCGTCTCAACATGGAGAAGAGTGGACCTGAAAAGTATGTCAATAAGTGGGTAAAGCTAGAGAGCTTGTTATAGACTTTTATGTAGAGGCGGACGTTTACGTGGCTTATCAGATCATTATAGCAATAGTATGGGTGATATGTAGCAGTAGAGGGGTATAGATCATCTATAGGGGTACCTATGTCAGGTTCAAGGTTAGAATTATTAGGAAGTTAGAAATTGTTAGGAAGTTAGGTGAGGTGAGGGAGGAGGCAGAACAAGTCTAGCAGTTGGGGGGGGGGGTCTTTTGAAATCTAGGAAAGGGGTTGTTCCTGATCTAAGAGGACTATTTGGTAAATGTAGTCATTTTTAGCAGGGGTTCCTTTGTGTTGCAAAGGGTGAGAAAGGTTGAGAAAGGCTGACTCCTTCTGTATCTTTTTGGTAAGCATATTGTGCTCTGGAACACTTTGTAAAATAACATGGTGCTCAGGCATTACATCAATCAATGATGTGGAGGCTGAATATCAACTGGTGTAAAAAGACCACCAAAGGATGCAATATATTTTGCTCTTCTTTACAACTCTATTATTGGAATGAGTATCAAAAAAGCAACTGTTCACTGTTTCCTTTACTGGTTCAAAAATCTGTGTACTTATGGTGATAAATTAGCAGATACAGCTTTTCTATAGTTTTCAACAAAAAGCTGTTTCATCGGTCTGAGAATAAACTTCCACTAATATCATATATCCTGAAATATTTCAGAGAGTTCAGCCACACAAGCAAAGAGAATTGTCTCCATTATGCTAAGATAACAGTGATTTTGAATTTGAATAATTATGTTGGTCTAAATTACATACAAATTAATAGTTTTGTATAATTGGTGCCAGGAGGCAGTAATCAGAGTTCCTACATCCAGTGTAGCATTTACTAGGCATTTGCCAAGCTTTGCTTTGCTTTCTTTTCACTGCTTGCCAAACCTAATTAGTTTTTGCCTTTCCAAGTTTCTACAAATACTCTCACTTTCACTTCATATTTCGCAATGCCGACAGATGCAATACATTATACTTTTGCATAATTCAGTTTGAAGAACTCTTGAGCGCATCAATTTTACTAATGCATACCAAACAAAATAAAAGCAATTTTGAGGAGGCAGGGGTTTCTAATTGGAAAACAAGTAGAATAGCTAAAATCTAGAAGCCCCATATCAATCCAGACAGTTGTCCTTAGTCAGCTTTGGCTAATATTGCCCATCAGGAGCTTATTTCGATATTAACATGAAAGTGATATGCAGTTATCAAGATGTTGCTTGTAAGATTCATTTTTATTAATTGCATTTTTATCATTAAGAATAGATTGAAATCCAGTGGATAGTTTGGAATAGGCTTAACAATTACTACAGGATTGGAGACTGAGTTTTAACTCAAAGTCTCTTTGCCTGTAGATAAACTAACAGTCTTGCCTAGTTCAATGCTTTCAAACAGGCTGTACAGACTTTCTTAAAGTAAAACTCTATTTTCTGCTCATGTGATTGGCTAAATGCTTTTCCCCAGTTATTTTTTTATGAAGAAAAAACAGTGCAATTAGTTCATGAAAACCCTAAGGTTTCGTTCACATATATGCTAATTGGATGCTTTTTGAACTGCATCTGATTTGCATGACTTATGACCCTGCAGAACTGTGGGGCAGTTCAGATGCAATTTCTAGGCTCATTGCCTTCTATGGGACCGCATTTGAATTGCACATCTGTTCAGTTTTGAACACAAACTCTATTCACAAAAAAAAAAAAAACAGAGTGAGGCCCCCCTCCCAATCAATACCAGGTCCTTTAGAGTCTGGTATGGATTTTGAGGGGAACCCCATGACAAAATGTAAAAAAAGTTGCATGGAGGGCTCCCCAAAATCTATACCAGACTTATCTGAGCATGCAGCCTGCCAGGCCAGAAAAGGAGGAGGATGAGTGAGCCATACAAGACCACCTGAACCATACCAGGCCACATGCCCTCAAAAAGGAGAGTGCTTTGGGGCAGGGGAGACTCTGCCCCCCCACCCCAAAATACCTTGTTCCCATGTTGATGGGGACAAGGGCCTCTTCCCCACAACTCTGGCCAGTGGTTTTGGGGTCTGCAGGCAGGTAGCTTATAAGAATCTGGAAGCTCCCTTTAACAAGGGGGACCCCAGATCCCAACCCCTCTATGTGAATAAGTATGTACCCCTACTCATTCACTAAAAAAAGTGTCAAAAATAAATAAAAACACAGAGAACGTTTTTGACATTTCCTTTATTTAAAAACAAAAACAATATCCGTCTGTCCGCTGACCTAAAAAAAAAAAAAAAAAAAAAAGCCCAGCTCACACCAAATGCTTCTGCTGTCTGCCTGCTCTGGGGTCTTATAATTCTTTATTAGCTAAGGGGCGGAGCCAGTAAAGTCACCTGGTGATTGTCAAAAACTCTGTATTTTTTATTTCTTTTTGAACCTTTTTTGGTGAATGAGTAGGAGTACAATGTACCCCCATATTCATTTACATGGGACACCAGGAGCTGATAAGCCCCCCACCCACAGACCCCCACAACCACCGGCCAAGGCCCCACCTGCTTAAAGCACCCCCCCCCCCCACATTGAGGGCATTTGGCCACCTTTCCCTGGCCCGCCAGGCTGCATGCTCGAACAAGTGTATAGAATAGATTTTGGGGGATTCCCCATGTCATTTTTAAAAAAAATGTTGGCGTGGGGGTTTTCTCAAAATTTATACCAGACCTAAGGGTCTAGTATATATTGGGGGGGGGGGGACTCTCATGCCGTTTTGTATTGCAAGCAATGTTTTCTTTTTACATTCACCTGTCAGGGGGAAACCCCGTTGACAGCTGATAAGTAATCCATTGTTAGGGATGCGGCTACCGGCTCGCTCTTTAACAACCAGCTAATGTTAAAGACACTGGTGGCTGGCATCTCTATAAATTCTAATCTGAACTGCTGAACAAATGCTTTGGAAATTAGCAGTGAAAACTGAGGGGAAATTTTCACTGGACACGTGTAACACTAGCCTAAGGGCTTGCTTACAGTTGAGGTGCCCTCTGAAGAGCAATCTGCAGCATGACGCTTTTTAGAGGGTGTTTGGCAAGCAGTGAGAAGGCATTATGCCACCTCCTCACCTTATGGTCTAACTCTTAAAAACCTATGCCCCCTACATGCATTGCACAAAGTAGCAAGGCATTCACAGTGCACCCCTATTCAGTTGAATGGGTCAATTTCAGTGGGCAGTACTGTCTGCCACACAGCGCAGGGAGGGTAATTATTTACATGCTGTCTTTGCAGCTTAAGAGGTAGCAGTGGGGGGTAAAAACTTTTCTCAACTGTTTTCTAACATTCCGCAGTCTTCAGTCCTAACACACTTCCCCACCCGTTTGTTTCGTTTAGCAACGAGAACCAAGAGGCGTCATTTGGCATGTGTGAAGCAATGGGATCAGATGTGTCCATCGGCTTGTTTTTTTCTTTAAGCGGGTTGGTGGGTGCTATTCATGTTGATTGATATTTATCTGTATTGCTGAACAACATAATTAACTCAGGATTTACATTGAGGGACTTATCACTTTTTTTGTGAATGTGTTAGGGCCTTATGCACCCCTTAAGCCCCGTACACACGTACCGATGGTCGGCTTACAAATGTTCCTCTTTTCTCCCCGGGATGTCGGTGTCTGCTGAAAAGTGCAAAGACAGCACAAGGACAGCACAAGAATTTTGTCCGCCGACTGCAGAAGTGATGTCATGTAATGGTTAACTTTCCCTGTGTTTTCTATTTTCTGAGCATGCCCAGTCTTGCAAATCTGCGGTCTGTCGGCAGAATTCTGTACTGACAGGCGAACAATCGTCCGTTCTGGTGTCGGCATACAAATATTTTCATGTTTGCACGAAAGACTTTTGTCCGCGGATTGTGCGCAGACATCTGTCGGAGGCACCATACTAACACGCGTACAATCGGCAGATCCTTCGTCCACCGACGTTTGTATGCCGACGATCGGTACGTGTGTACGGGCCTTTACTCATTTACATGGCGGGTGGTTTCTGGATCCCCCCTTCCTGACATATAACTGTAACCTAGTAAGTTCATCTATAATATATAATATGTATATATATATATATATATATATATATATATATATATATATATATATATACACAGTATCTCACAGAAGTGAGTACACCCCTCACATTTTTGTAAATATGTTATTATATATTTTCATATGACAAAACTGAAGAAATGACATGCTACAATATAAAGTAGTGAGTGTACAGTTTGTATGACAGTGTAAATTTGCTTTCCCCTCAACATAACTCAACACACTAAACTAAACTAAACCACTGGCAACAAAAGTGAGTACACCCCTCAGTGGAAATGTCCAAATTGGGCCTAAAGTGTCAATATTTTGTGTGGCCACCATTATTTGCCAGCACTGCCTTAACCCTCTTGGGCATGGAATTCACCAGAGCTTCACAGGTTGCCACTGGAGTCCTCTTCCACTTCTCCATGATGACATCACGGAGCTGGTGGATTTTAGAGACCTTGGCCTCCTCCACCTTCCGTTTGAGGATGTCCCACAGATGCTCAATAGGGTTCAGGTCTGGAGACATGCTTGGCCAGTCCATCACCTTTACCCTCAGATTCTTTAGCAAGGCAGTGGTCATCTTGGAGGTGTGTTTGGGGTCGTCATCATATTGGAATACTGCCCTGCGGCCCAGTCTCCGAAGGGAGGGGGATCATGTCCTGCTTCAGTATGTCACAGTATATGTTGGCATTAATGGTTCCCTCAATGAACTGTAGCTCCCCAGTGCCGGCAGAACTTATGTAGCCCAAGACCATGAAACTCCAACCACCATGCTTGACTATAGGCTAGACATACTTGTCTTTGTACTCCTCACCTGGTTGCCGCCACACACGGTTGACACCATCTGAACCAAATACGTTTATTTTGGTCTCATCAGATCACAGGACATGGTTCCAGTAATGCATGTCCTTAGTCTGCTTGTCTTCAGCCAACTGATTGCGGGCTTTCTTGTGCATCATCTTTAGAAGAGGATTCCTTCTGGGTTGACAGCCATAGAGACCAATTTGATGCAGTGTGCGGCGTATAGTCTGAACACTGACAGGCTGACCTCCCACCCCTTCAACCTCTGCAGCAATGCTGGCAGCACTCATACGTCTATTTCCCAAAGACAACCTCTGGATATGACACTGAGCACGTGCACCCAACTTCTTTGGTCGATCATGGCAAGGCCTGTTCTGAGTAGAACCTGTCCTGTTAAACCACTGTATGGTCTTGGCCACCATGCTGCAGCTCAGTTTCAGGGTCTTGCAAATCTTTTTAAAAGCCTAGGCCATCTTTATGTAGAGTCACTATTTTTTTTTTCAGATCCTCAGAGAGTTCTTTGCCATGAGGTGCCATGTTGAACTTTCAGTGGCCAGTATGAGAGAGTGAGAGCGATAACACCAAATTTAACATACCTGCAGCTGCAGCATGGTGGCCAAGACCATACAGTGGTTTAACAGGACAGGTTCCACTCAGAACAGGCCTCGCCAGGGTCGACCGAAGAAGTTGAATTCATGTGCTCAGCATCATATCCAGAGGTTGTCTTTGGGAAATAGACGTATAAGTGCTGCAGAGGTTGAAGGGGTGGGGGGGGGTCAGACTGTCAGTGCTCAGACCATACGCTGCAAACTGCATCAAATTGGCCTGCATGGCTGTCTTTCTAGAAGGAAGCCTCTTGTAAAGATGATGCACAAGAAAGCCCACAAACAGTTTGCTGAAGACAAGCAGACTAAGGACATGGATTATGAGACCAAGATAAACGTATTTGGTTCAGATGGTGTCAAGCATGCGTGGCGGCAACCAGGTGAGTAGTACAAAGACATGTGTGTATTGCCTACAGTCAAGCATGGTGGTGGGAGTGTCATGGTCTGGGGCTGCATGAGTGCTGCCGGCACTGGGGAGCTACAGTTCATTTAGGGGACCATGAATGCCAACATGTACTGTGACATACTGAAGCAGAGACTGATCCTCTCCCTTTGGAGACTAGGATGCAGGGCAGTATTCCATCATGATAATGACTCCAAACACACCTCCAAGATGGCCACTGCCTTGCTAAAGAAGCTGAGGGTAAAGGTGATGGACTGACCAAGCATGTCTCCAGACTTAAAATCTATTGAGCATCTTTGGGGCATCCTCAAACAGAAGGTGGAGGACTGAAAGGTCTCTAACAGCCACCAGCTCAGTGATGTCGTCATGGAGGAGTGGAAGAGGACTCCAGTGGCAACCTGTCACTCTCTGGTGAACGTAAAAAACAGGAATATCGGCGCAAGCATAAATTAAATGAATAGATGGAAATAGATAAAAGCAGCTGACACCAAGGTAAAAAATATGTAAAACCCAATGTAGAACTGATGGTGAAAAGTGCAGTGCTAAAAAGACAATAAAACATCAATGGATAAATGAAGAGTCTTTGAATGGCACACAACAGTCTTATAAAAAGAGGGGAAACAGTCCAATAAGAAATTCCAATGAAAGTGCTCAGTGCTGATCAATAAACAGGACACAAGTGCTTGTTCAGTGCAATCCTTCACCAGAGGTGCTAGCCTCTCACCTGAAGGCTGTGATAAAACAGCCTTAAAGTACACTCCCAGCAATGTGAAACTCCTGACCAGGACAGCAATCACAGAGGACATCTCTTCTTTTTAATAAGGTGTTCACAACGATCCCCATGTAATAAAAAGGGGGAAGACAATAGTGCAATATGTTTCAAACACCACAATTTATTGTTAAAACAAATGGACAGCCTCTTACTTCAGAGTAGTTCAAAAGCGAGCAGTACAACAATCCATCTGGTCTCCAGACAGAGCCGAACGCTCTGCCGACAGGGGCTACGAGTGACGTCACGATCTCCTAGCCCCTGTCGGCAGAGCGTTCCGCTCTGTCTGGAGACCAGCTGGATTGTTGTACTGCTCACTTTTGAACTACTCTGAAGTAAGAGGCTGTCCATTTGTTTTAACAATAAATTGTGGTGTTTGAAACATATTGCACTATTGTCTGCCCCCTTTTTATTACATGGGGATCGTTGTGAACACCTTATTAAAAAGAAGAGATGTCCTCTGTGATTGCTGTCCTGGTCAGGAGTTTCACATTGCTGGGAGTGTACTTTAAGGCTGTTTTATCACAGCCTTCAGGTGAGAGGCTAGTACCTCTGGTGAAGGATTGCACTGAACAAGCACTTGTGTCCTGTTTATTGATCAGCACTGAGCACTTTCATTGGAATTTCTTATTGGACTGTTTCCCCTCTTTTTATAAGACTGTTGTGTGCCATTCATAGACTCTTCATTTATCCATTGATGTTTTATTGTCTTTTTAGCGCTGCACTTTTCACCATCAACTCTCTGGTGAACTCCATGCCTGAGAGGGTTAAGGCAGTCCTGGAAAATAATGGTCGTCACACAAAAAATTGACACTTTGGGACATTTTCACTTAGGGGTGTACTCACTTTTGTTGCCAGCGGTTCAAACATTAATGGCTGTGTGTTGAGTTATTTTGAGGGGACAGCAAATTTACACTGTTATACAAGCTGTACTCTCACTACTTTACATTGTAGCAAAGTGTCATTTCTTCAGTGTTGTCCCATGAAAAGATATAATAAAATATTTACAAAAATGTGAGGGTGTACTCTTGTGAGATACTGTATATAGTATATATACCCTGTGTATTTTCTGTTTTTACTGATATTCATTTTCAAGCCAAAAATATAATGTTCTCTCGCTCTCTTTCATTTTTTTCTTTCTTTTTTTGTAAGAGTATTTGCTGATTAAGCCATTGTTACACAATGCCACAGATCCAATTTACTCATTTCGCACATAAAGACCCATTACAGGTCTGGTATATTCCTATCATGTTCTGATTTTATAATCTGTTCATATCTAATAAAAGGTCATCAAATTACAGCATATTTTACCTTGCACACTTCATTAAAATAGTCTACAATAAAGCACTATGGAACATTCCTAATTTGATATTTTCAAGGTGCATTAGTGGGTAAAGCATGCAGCTTTATGTCTGTACAATGTCTTTAATTAGGTTCATACTGTGTTAGTTCTAGTGAACACTTGAGGTAAGGACTTTCAGATGTAATTCTTTAATTTTGGTTTACATGACGTACAACATTGAATATTTGACACTTGGTAAATCCCCCCTAATCCTCCATGCTCTCCAGGCCTCTATTCAACATCATTTAAAAGGTTAGGCAATGGACTGTTTATGAGGCAGGAGATGCATTTAATTACCATCAGTTACTGAAAGATATATTATTTCTAGAGTTTATTAATAATTTAGTAACGTAATGAAGGAGCAAAGACATGAGAGACAAGACAATGGCTGCTAGTAAAGAGTCAGGAATGAAAGTGACAGAATTTAACTGATATTGTATATAAGGCCCCGTTCACATACAAGCGACGCTACTTCCCGGGGCGACCTCCGAGGTCGCGGTGCGAGCAGCGCGCCGCGACCTCGGAGCGGCCGGCACGGACTTCATAACATTGAAGTCTATGACGGTCGCTCCGGGTCGCCCCAAAGAAGCTCCGGACCCTTTTTCTAAGTCGGAGCGACTTGTGTCGCTCCTATTAGAACGGGTCCGCAGCTTCCCTATGGAAGGCGACCTACTGCGACCTGTGAGGCTCGCCTTAGTGTGAACGGGGACTAAAGGTCACTAACGTGATTGTAAACACTTATTTATTTATTTATGTATTTTTTTTTATAGCAAACATGTTATACCTACCCGCTCTGTGTAATGGTTTTGCACAGAGCAGCCGCGATCCTCCCCTCCTTGGGTCCCTCTGGGAGCTCCCTTCCTGGGAGCCACTCCCAAGCTGTTTCTGTGTATCTATAGAGTGTGGGTCAGCCCTGCCCTTGCTCCCTCCTCAATGGCTGTTATTGACAGCAATGAGAGCCAATGACCCCATTACTGTCTCTAGGCCTATGAGGAGGGAGAGTTCCGGAAAATCTGCAGCACTCACGCACATCAAAATTGATCAAAACTTAGCTCAGGTAAGTAAATTGGGGGAGGGGGGGGGGCTGGCAGGGGGAAAAGAAGGGGACAGAAGGTTTTTTTTACCTTAATACAGAGAACGCATTAGGGTAAAAAAAAAAAAAAAACTCAGCCGTTGGAACCACTTTATTTGTATAAGAAGCATCTAGCAAGCATCTTCTCAGAACAGTCTCCTTCTGGCAATTAGATATCTGCAAGGACATTGTGGATCACAAAGTGACCCAGAAATCTTATACTTCCTCTAAGAGAATTGCTCCTCGGGTATTTTGTGGTCTGTAAGTGCATGGTATATTATTATTGGTAAGCCCCATTTGGATGAACATTAAGTGTATGCCCTGCAACATATGTAGTGCTATTGATTGATCATTCAATTTCTACAATATAAACAAAGTTTAGGCATCAATGCGTGTTGACTCAATTCTTGGGTATACAGGTTAGGTCACTTTAAAGGCAGGATTTTTTTCCTTAAAAATAAAAAACATGGTAGCTGCAATCAGTGTTAATTTCGTCGACGAAAACCGACTAAAACGTTTTCGTCGACTAAATTAACACAATTTTAGTCGACTAAAATACGACTAAAACTAAAACCATTCAGATGACTAAAATACGACTAAAACTAAAATGGCATTTTAGTCTTAAGACTAAAATACGACTAAAACTAAAATGGCATTTTAGTCAAAAGACTATAACTAAAACTAAATCAAAATTTGCTGCCAAAATGAACACTGGTGCATGCTCAAAGCTTAATACCATAAATAATAACACATTAGATTTTTCACTCCAGGACCAGCAGTAGTATATAATGAGTTTGGAAATTGTAGAGAAATGCTTAAATAATGTATTACAAATTACAATTGAACTACACCCATTCGATTATAGATGACTAAAATGAGTTTTAGTCGACTAAAATGTAGGATGTTTTAGTCGACTAAAATGTACTGGAGTTTTAGTCGACTAAATACAACTAAAACACTTGCAGAAGACTAAAATGGGACTAAAACTAAAATGCCATTTTAGTCCTAAGACTAAGACTAAAACTGAATTGAAATTTGCTGCCAAAATTAACACTGGCTGCAATGTCCCCACTGGAACCCTACCATGAGTTGGTACTCCCAAAGTGTGTTTAGCATAATGCTCTTAGACCTCACATTGTTTGCCCTTAAATATTGAGGTTTCCATTTTCTACTATTTACTATGTAGCATCATTGGTTCTTCTTAAGCTTATGCCTCTGTATATATGCAACTGTAAACTTTCACTCCTGTGATTTACTGATATGTTTTCATTGCCAAGCATTGGCTTTTCTTGTTTTTTTCCATTTTGGATGTTACATCTGAACTTTAAGACCCCGTTCACACTGGGGCGACCTGTCAGGCGACCTGGTCGCCTGACAGGTCGCCGTAGGTCGCCTGCCATAGAGAAGCTGTGGACCCGTTCTAATAGGAGTGACATAAGTAGCTCCGACTTAGAAAAAGGGTCCGGAGCTTCTTTGGGGCGACCCGGAGCGACCTGCATTGACTTCAATAAATTGAAATCCATGCCGGGCGCTCCGAGGTCGCGGTGCGAGCTGCGCACCGCAACCTGTGAGGTCGCCCCGGCAAGTCGGATCGCTCATATGTGAACCGGCTCTTACAGGTCTGTTATATTCCTGATGCCTTTTCTTCTCAATAAACAAACAAACAGTGGTTTTGCACAGAGCAGCCTGGATCCTCCTCTTCTCACTCGCCGGAACTCCTGGCCCCTCCCTCCTGCCGGGTGCCTTTATAGCAAGAAGCTTGCTATGGGGGCACATGAGCATGCTCACTCCCGAGCTGCTGTTCTGTGTTTCCATTTACACACAGAGCATAGTTGAGCCCCACCCCTGCTCTGTCCCCATTGCCTGCCAATGACTCCTGCTGTTGTCTAAGACAGTGAGGAGGAAGACACCTGGGAGAGCTGCTGCTCTCGTGCACATCACTGGATCAAGATGGGGCTCAGGTGAATATTGGGGGGGGGGGGGTGGAGGCTGCTGCACACAGAAGGTTTTGTTACCTTCATGCATAGAATAAATGAAGGTAAAACATCCTAAGCCTTTACAATCGCTTTAAGTTACACTATTGAATTCAATTTCAATCTAAATGTAGATTTAAACTCAGGATTTGAGTTTTGCAAAAATAAATATGCAGTTAATGGAAAATCTGCATTTTGGTGATTTGGTCGTGTAGACCCCATTTGTTTTCAAATTATCATCTTCCAGTTCCCTACTAAATGCATAATATGCTGTAAAAGGAGCCCAAAAGACATGATCCAAAACTAGTGTCCTGCTTATAGTGCCAAACGAGCTTAAAGGATGGGAATTTATCCCCCACGCCTCCCCCGGCATCATTAAAGGTAAGTATATACTATACGAACTGGGATTGCCAGTAAAGCATTTGCCAGTAAAGTATTTTCATAAACTTAATAAAGAGAACGAGAAAGCTACAAAAAGCTGCTGAAGTGTGGAAGTTGCTCACATCCCTAAACTCTAGACTGTATATGTACACTCCCCCAAAAAGGTGGGACTTTATAGGGCAAAAATAAAAAAAAAATCAGTTAAAATATTATACATTTTGTTACATATATCAGTTGTGAAAGTAGCAATATACAAATGTTTAAAAACAATGCAGTGAAATACTTGATTGTACAGCTATAGTCTGTTGTAACTGGGGGTAAAAGAGACAACCACCTAACACGTTTCAAAAAAGCTAAGATTGTTTTCTCCTTCAGGGGTATTAGACTATAGATTTAAAAAGAACATGGTTCGGGTAAGATTCGACATACAGGTAATATATCACATTAATTCAGATATTTAGTAAACATTATATTTATACTGACCGATTTGGTATGTACAATAGAATAACCGCATAGCTAAAAGTGGGGTGCTAATTATGTGGCAAGACATACAACACAAGGATATCTCCCAAAAGGGACGGAGCCCGCAGTCCAGAGGCTCATCTGAACCAGCGAAATAATATATAAAGAATGCTAAATGTTCCATTCACCATTTGTATGGCTAAATAGGAACCGTGGCAGCCCCCCTAGACACAATGTGTGCCTACCTTCAATGCATCACCATTCAGGAAAAGATAAAAAAGGAAAAATCACGTCCCACTCATTTCAGGATGATCTGTAACAGTGAATATAGAATTTGGCTTGGCCCAAAACTGGTTTACATTGTTTGGGACAGGGGACACCGCAGGATTGTAATCTAAAGAGTGAAAAAAAGTGCAATAAAATTTATATATAGTAAAAAGAATGAATACTGGCAAAAAAAAAAAAGTATTCATTCTTTTTACTATATTTTTTTTCTCGCTTTTTTTCATCCTGAAATGAGTGGGACGTGATTTTTTTCTTTTTTATCTTTTCCTGAATGGTGATGTGTTGAAGGTAGGCACACATTGTGTATAGGGGGGCTGCCACGGTTCCTATTTAGCCATTCAAATGGTGAATGGAACGTTTAGCATTCTTTATATATTATTTGTTATAGATTTACTTCCATATTGGGGACCCATCTGTGTTTGCCCTCGCTGGTTCGGATGACCCTCTGGACTGCGGGCTCCGTCCCTTTGGGGAAATATCCTTGGGTTGTATGTCTTGGCACATAATCAGCACCACACTTTTATCTATGCAGTTATTCTATTGTGCATCCCAAATCAGTCAGTATAAATATAATGTATACTAAATATCTGAATTGATGTGACATATTACCTGTATGACGAATCCTGACTGAACCATGTTCTTTTTAAATCTGTAGTCTAATACCCCTGAAGAAGAAAAAAATCTTAACGTTTTTAAAACGCGTTGGGTGGTTGTCTCTGTTACTCCCAGTTACAACAGACTATGGCTGTACAATCAAGTATTTCACTGCATTGTTTCTAAACGTTTGTATATCGCTACTTTCACAACAGATGTATGTAATAAAATGTATAATATTTTAACTGAGATTTTTGCCCTATAAAGTCCCACCTTTTTAATACTGTACATATACAGTATTAAAGAGACCCTGACTCATGCAAATGGAAATATCCCAAATGTGTCTTCTTCAGCTATCTTTAGTATAATCTGCTACTATAGCCCCTTATGTCTCTTCTCTATGATATGCACAATATGGTCCAAAGTTGGTGGACGCCCAAATATCACACCTATATTAGCTTGTCAGAAATCATATTCCCAAGCTATATGCATTAATATGGAACTGGCTCTCCCTTTGCAGCTATAAAAGCCCTCACTCGTCTGGGAAGGCTTACCACAAAATTTTGGAGTTTGCCTGTGCGAATTTGTATTTTTGAAGTTAGGTACCAATGCTACTTGACAAAAAGATCCGACTCGCAACAAGAGTTCCTGGTCATATTTGGGCCTCTCAAATTCTACCACATAAAACTCATTAAACCATGTCTTTATGAGCCTGTCTTTTTGCACAATGGCTCAGTCATGCTGTAACTGAAAAAGGCCTTCCCCAAAAAGTTGTTGCAAGGTTAGAAGCACACAATTATCAGATTTGTCAATTCTATAAAAGTTTTATACACAGTTTCCACTGACATTTGCTGTAAACTCTTTTTTGTATGTGTATGTCCAGCGGTAACAAGCCAGGCAAATATATGTATGTTGGAGCTCAGGTAAATCTATTTGGATAAACTTGGAGCAGTGGAGGATTGTATAACTGTATGCACTGGATTGTAACTGGTGATGATCAAATCTTTGACAATCCCCTTTGTTAGAGGTTCCCATAAGCACACAGATATTTGTCTGGCATACTAAGTAATGAGGTCTTTGACCCATATTGGTTCACTTAATAAGCATGAGCTCTATCCAAGATCACAGGCCCCCTGCCGATAACGTTCTAATCTGCTGCCTGTTTGGCATGATAACCAGTGAGAATCATACTTTTATTCGAGAACAAAGGGTGCAGTAGGTCATGGGGCAGAATTCTCTGCTCACTATGATGAAATACACCTAACATGAAAGTACTAGTTCTAGTAAGTACTATATACACTGCCAGGGCCGTTGCTAGACTATTTTATGCCCTAGGCAAGACCAGCTACTTGTGCCCCCCCCCCCAACAGTGGTGGAAAGCCAGGGCCTGGTAGTTCCGCCACTGCCCAAGACACCTGGCATCTTCCTCTGTCCCTTATTCCTCCCCCACTGCCATCCCTCCCCTCAGCTCACAAGGATCATTTATGATGGAGAGAGAGTGCCGACTCGTGGCTGCGCCCCTAGGTGGCAATGCGCCCTAGGCGGCTGCCTAGTTTGCCTTGTGGAAGCATCGGCCCTGTACACTGCTCAAAAAGGAACACTGTGAAAACACATCAGATCTCAATGGGGAAAAATATCATGCTGGATATCTATACTGATATGGACTGGGTAATGTGTTAGGAATGAAAGGATGCCACATTGTTTAATGACCCAGAGAATCAAAGTGCTAAAATGATGCAGCAGGCTAGTCCAGTTTGTTGAAATTTCATTGCTCAATGGTACTCAGTAGTTTGTATGGCCTCTACGTGCTTGTATGCATGCCTGACAACATTGGGGCATGCTCCTTTTGAAATGACAGATGGTGTCTTAGGCTTTCCTCCCAGATATGGACCAGGGCATCACTGAGCTCCTGAACAGACTGAGGTGCAACCTGGTGTCGTCAGATGGACCAAAACATAATGTCCCAGAGGTGTTCTATTGAAGCAATAGGCGAGCGTGTAAGCCATTCAATGGTATCAACTCCTTCATCCTCCTGGAACTGGCTACATACTCTCGCCACATGAGGCTGAGCATTGTCCTGCACCAGGAGAAACCCAGGACCCACTGCACCAGCGTAGGGTCTGACAATGGGTCTAAGAATTTCATCCCGGTACCTAATTGTAGTCAGCGTGCCATTTTCTAGCCGGTAGAGGTCTGTGTGTCCCTTCATGGATATGCCTCCCCAGACCATCAATGTCCCACCACCAGCATAACATTCTCCATGGCTTCTCCAGTTCCTTTCACGTCTGTCACGTGGGGTGAACCTGCTTTCATCTGTGAAAAGCACAGGGTGTCAGTGGCGGACCTGCCAATTCTGGTGTTCAATGGCAAATGCCAATTGAGCTCCATGGTGCTGGGCAGTGAGCACAGGGCCCACTAGAGGACATTAGGTCCTCATGCCACCATCATGAAGTCTGTTTCTAGTTTTTTGGTTAGAGAAATTCCCACATATGGCCTGCTGGAGGTAATTTTGTAGAGCTCTGGCAGTGCTCATCCTGTTCCTCCTTGCACAAAGAAGCATATACTGGTCCTGTTGATGGGTTAAGGACCTTCTATGGCCCTGTTCAGCTCTCCTAGAGTAACTGCCTGTCTACTGGAATCTCCTCTGTGCTCTTTAGACTGTGCTGGGAGACACAGCAAACCTTCTGGCTATGGCACGTATTGATGTGTCATTCTGGAGGAGTTGGAACGCCTGTGCAACCTTTATAGGGTCCAGGTATTGTCTCATGCTACCAGTAGTGAAACTGACCCTAGCTAAATGCAAAACTAGTGAAAAACTAGTAAAAAACAGTCAGAAAAGATGAGTAGGGAAAAAAATTTCAGTGGCCTCCACCTGTAAAACCAAAAGGTTGTGTCGTTGATGCCTGACTAGTGTTCCTGTTGTTAATTTTATTCACAACAAATCAGCTGAAACTGATTAAAGCGGAGTTCCAGCCATTCACTCACCTGTCCAACGGTCCAGCGATGCGGCCACCCGAAGCCTCGATCCTCTCCCTCGGCGCCGGCATCACTGCTGTGGGCACCCGGCTGTGACAGTTTGCGGCTTCACAGCCGGGTACCCACTGCGCATGCGCGAGTCGCGCTGCGCATCTTGATTAGCCGGCAATCTTCTGGGACCTCTGACGTGTCCCAGAAGATTGCAGGGAGGGAGGGGGAGAGGAGAACTTCCGTTCAGGGCGCCGCAGCGCTCCGAGCGGAAGTGGGAGCGGGTACCTGTCAAAACTAGGTACCTGCTCCCCCCCCCTAAAAAAATGACATGCCAAATGTGGCATGTCAGGGGGTCAGGACTCCCTAAAGCGGAAGTTCCACTTTTGGGTGGAACTCCGCTTTAACAACCCCCTCTGCTACTTAACTGACTAGATCAATATTTCAGGAGTTTAATTGACTTGATGCTATACTCTGATTAAAAAGTGTTCCTTTAATTTTTTTTGAGCAATGTACTATAAAGGTGTTGCCTTGAAAGGTTAGTGCAACACTTATTTTATTCGATATATTACATCATAGGTTTTGAGCAATCTGTATCACAATCCCCCGCATATTCTAAGACACAGAAGTACAATACTCAATGGACCCTGCACACTCTTGGGTGCCCTCTAGCCTGTAAGATAGAAAAGAAATGCATAAAATGTGATTCCAGGCAGAAATAAAGGGCATAAATTAATGAAGCTCTGTATTCATTCACACATTCTTATTTTTTATTCATTATTTTTATTTCAATGCAAGAAGTGTAAGTCCCTGAATTTGACTTGATATCAGCATCTGCACAGCAGTGCTCAGACTAACAGTAAAGAATAGAATGACAGAGAGATGAACATATGAACATATTATTCTGCTGTTTCTCTTTTCACTGTCAAGTAACAGGCAAGGGTAAATGACAAGATCTGTAACTGTTACTTGAAGTCCAACTTTGAACACCTTAATTGTATATAAAAACAAATAGAGTAGGATGGTATTTTTGAGTTGCAATTTGAATCCACTAGCAAAAAAAAAAATTATAAAAACAATACATTTCATTTTTACAAAGATTAAAAGTTTGTATATTTTTACACACTTTACAATATATAAAGCAGAGGTTTAGACCCTGTATTGTTATAATATTTATGGTTCCAAACGCAGCTTAAATTGTATACTTTTGGATACCATAGTATTTTTTTACCCGGGTGAATGAGGGGTAGCTCTGCTGACTACCAATATTCAATCATGTGCGAGCACAAATATAGTTTTTTTCTATTTTCCTTGCATGTGATCAGGTATTTTGTGCAAAGTAAAGCTTCACCTCATTTACTAAGCTCTGGAGCACATTCCCTTGCAGAGTGCAACTGCACTTGGAAAGACAACAGTCTATTTACCTTTAGCAAATCAACCCCTAGATCTTCTGCCATGCCAAGGTGTGCTGTGAAAAAAGGATTGCGTAAACCCCTAAAGTTAAAAAAGTGGAAGAGGGCGTGGCTTCCGGCGGAGAAGATGGACGCATTCTAGTCCGGCTCCGCAAGGCCACCCTGGACACGCCGCATCCGTAGAGCCCCCGCCGCCCGGTATCAACAGCCCGCAGCACCGGAGGAGACAGCAGTTACTCGCGGGGATGGCACGCCGCAAGAAGGGGCCGGAACAGCTGACCAAGCTGTCCGGTTTCTGGATCTCCCAGAGCGCCGGTCTCCAGCAAAATGGCGGCGCCCGCGGACCGCAGCAGCAGCCCCAGCAGCTGAAGAACCTAAATCCGCGCCCATCCGCTGCTCCTGCGGTTCGCCAGATAGCAAACCCGGACAGTGGGCAATCCTCTGGCTCCCCGTCGCCTCCTTCACCTTCTTCCAGGAGCCCTGCAAAGAATAAGCAGAGGAGAGAGTCGCCTCCACGGCACCACCAGGGAGCAGGTATGGACATCAGTGTTCCCCCCTCTGCTATGTCTCTGCAGCCACCCAGCCACCCTGATCCCTTCGCAGCACTCCCTTCCAGCAGCAATCCTATATCAGAGGGGGTGATGAGGGACATGATGTACACCCTCCGCTCCACCATGCAGGCGGACATGCAGGCCTGCATGCACCAGTTTAAATCTGAAATGGTGTCCCTGGGGTCCAGAGTGGATGCCAGTGAACGTGCTATGGGGAAACAAGCCTCCTGCATCAATGCTGTGGTGGATAGAGTGAACACGCATGATGAGGATATCCAATGGCTAAAAAATAAAGTGGCAGACCTGGAGGATCGCTCCAGGAGAAATAACATCAAGATCAGAGGCATCCCTGAGACAGTTCAGACCCCTCAACTCCTGGAGTATGTCACTACTTTATTCACTGCCCTGGTGCCTGGGGCCTCCGCAGCAGACCTGGCTATTGATAGGATTCACAGGTTGCCAAAGCCGTCCTTCCTGCCCAATGATGTACCTAGAGACGTTCTGCTACGGGTGCATTTTTATCGCATGAAGGAACAGATCATGGTGGCATCCCGTCAGGCAAATAACAACCTTCCGGAGGGCTACGGGGGCCTTCAGCTCCTCCCAGACCTCTCCAGACACACCCTCCAAGCTAGACGTAACCTGGCGACGGTGACTAAAGCTTTGCGCAACCACGCCATACCTCATAAATGGAGGTATCCCGCCACGCTTCTGGTTACCCATGGAGGCTCCACGGTTACCATCCGTACCATGGAAGAAGGTATCCTGGCTCTGCAGACCTGGCAGATCTTACCGCCACAACAGCCCTCTCCTTCTGCCTCTTCTCCATTGCACACACTGGAAGACGAATGGAATGTGGTGTCCCGGAAGAGGCAATCACGGCTGACATCTGATCATAGGGGCTCTAGTGCTTGACTCAACTTTCCTGTACAAGTGTCCACGGCCATGGGAAATGTTGCTCCCTCTTGGCCCTCCGTATGCTCGTAGTCGGCTCATCCCGACCACGAACCGCAGAGACGGTTCTCTTCTTAGTTTCTGTTTCCCCTACCTCCCCATGTTTGGCATTGGCAACGCTACACCCTCGTTTTGACACGACTCGTTATGGCACGCACTTGGCTAGCTCTCTTTTGATGTCCCACAGACAAGATGGATCTGCATCCCGTTTTCTCCCGCCTAGCAATGACCATCAAGCTATTGTCGATTAATGTTAATGGTCTCAACCATCCTGCGAAGCGGCGTACACTATGGCTGGAGGCTTCAACCTCTAGAGCGGATATAGTGGCGGTGCAGGAGACCCATTTCCGTGCTGGATCCCACCCATCTTGCTCCCATAAGGATTTTTCACAAATACTCATTGCATCTGACTCTGTGAAACAGCGAGGAGTCATGCTGGCCTTCCGGAACTCCCTTGCATTTACACTACACGCATCAGTCTTGGACCCCAATGGTCGCTTCATCATCGCTGTATGTGACATTAATGGCCTACCGTTGACCATCGTCAACGTTTATGCTCCGAACACTCACCAAATCCGATTCCTGCGCAGACTACTCAAGCAAGTATACAAGGTTCAGCGGGGTCATCTTCTGTTGTGTGGGGACTTTAACCTTGTTGCCGACCCCGGGTTGGACTCTTCGGCGTCCCCCCGGGGCCGCCAACGTGGACTGGGAGATTTCTTGCATACTGAACAATTGTTTGATGTTTGGCGGTGTCAACATGCCACAGAGAGGGACTATTCATTCTTTTCGTCAAGACATACTTCTTACTCTAGATTAGATATGTTTTTGCTAGATAGGTATCTTTTGTGCAAAGCATCCTCCTCTGAGATTGGGACTATTTCTTGGTCCGACCATGCGGGGGTGACACTTTCCATTGAGGAAGCCGTGAGAGTGGCTCCTCCGGGTGTGTGGAGATGTGACACCCGCATGCTTCAGGGCCCAGGTTGTTTCTCTCACATTTCTGCTAGTTTACGTGAATTTTTTGCTATCAATGCCCCCTCTGTCTCCGACCCGTGGGTGCTGTGGGGTGCACATAAGGCCTTTGTTCGAGGGCAGTGCATTCAGCAGCGGGCGCGGCTCGGGAGACGGAGGGCTGCAAAGTTGAACACATTACTGGATAGGATACGTGTGCTGGAGGCGGACAACAAGAAAAACCCCTCGGTGACCACCTCCTCTGAACTAACTCGCCTCCGTCAGGACCTCCGTCTTGTGCTCTTGGAGCAGTCAGACAAACATCTGGGGTTCTTGAGGCTCAAACATTATTCTCAGGCTAATAAGGCGGGTAAACACCTAGCACAGCAAGTCAAGCGTAGACAGGCCAAGGCCAGGATCCCCTTTCTATTGCATCCCGAGACTAAACACAAAATAACACACCCACAGGACATTGCTGACGAGTTCGCCAAATTCTATAGCGCCCTTTATAATCTGAAGGACAGTCAGTCTGACCCCCAGCCCTCGATGGAGTGTATAGCGGACTTCCTGAAGTCGATTAACCTGCCCTCTTTGTCGCCAACCCAGCTAGAAGAACTTAATTCACCCTTCACTATAGACGAGATTCGTACCAATATTGCTTCCCTTCCCAAAGGCAAATCACCCGGACCGGATGGTCTTCCTAACGAATTTTATCACCTATTCTTCCCACTTGTAGGACCGACCCTTACTGAAGTGTTTAATAAAGCCATGGTGGAATCCACCCTTCCCCCCGATATTTTGGGCGCACACATTGTAACGCTTCCCAAACCTGGTAAAGACCCTGTGTCCCCGGCCAACTTCCGTTCGATTTCTTTGTTGAACTCGGATGCCAAAATATATGCTAGGATACTATCAAAGAGAATCCAAAAGTTTCTACCGTCACTGATTGGTAAGGACCAGCTAGGTTTTACCCCAGGAAGACAGACCTCAGATGCCACCAGGCGGTTGATAGATGTAGTGCACGTCGCTCAGACTTCCAAATCCCCAGCTCTATTACTGACACTAGATGCCGAAAAGGCTTTTGATAGGGTACACTGGGGGTACATGTCGGCTACACTTCGCAAATTTGGTTTCTCTGGCCCTATCCTGTCCGCCATCTTAGCCCTATACTCTTCTCCGTCGGCGCAGGTCTTCACGTCGGGTTCCCTTTCCAAACGCTTCTTGATTTCGAACGGCACTAGGCAGGGGTGCCCATTGTCCCCATCCATATTCAATTTATTAATTGAACCCCTGGCCGAAACGATAAGGTCTCACCCATTGATCACTGGTTTCTCCCTCCCCAGCTCGCATCATAAAATAACGCTTTTTGCCGACGACGTTATTTTAATGCTTACGAACCCCCTTACGTCGCTTCCGGCAGCTTATGAGGTACTGCGCTCCTTTAGCAATGTGTCGTACTATAAATTGAACGTGTCCAAATCTACTATTTTAAACCTTGGCGTGGACCCTGATACGCAAACAACTCTACAAACCAACATACCCATTCCATGGTCGTCGGACAGTATCCACTATTTAGGCATTGATATCCCCCCGATCACCTCGAAACTACTTCCGCTTAACATGAACAGGTTGTTAACTAAAATTACGGAGGACACTTCTCGGTTGAACACAAAATATCTTTCCTGGAGCGGGCGACTAGCGACATATAAAATGTACATTCTTCCCCAACTGTTGTACTTATTTCGGACACTACCCATTCCGATCCCTTCCACCCAATTGGCTAAACTGACAACCCATATGCGACGTTTCGTTTGGGACAACAAACGGGTGCGTTGCGCATCCTCTGTCTTGCCCAGAAGGAGACGCCTTGGAGGGGCAGCAATGCCGGATATCCCAACCTATTACTGGTCTACTATCCTGGCACAAACAAAACAATGGGTCAAGCCAACGGATGAACCACTTTGGGTCCTGTTGGAGGCTGACATAGCTCCCTTCCCTGACTTGCGGGTTCTGCTTCTCAGTGACAAATGGATCCCCTGGGATGTGTCGGGTCTGCCCCCCACAATGCAAGCCTCGGTTCGGGCGTGGCGCAAATCGGTGTCCTCGGCGTCGGATCGGGATGTCCTCTCCTCACAGCCACTCCCGCTGGCGTTGCTGGCTACACATATCTCTGACTTACCGCTTCATATCTTCCACTCCAGAAACATAACCCTAATAGAACACCTCTACCAAGGGTCCCATCTACTTTCTCCTACAGAATTGACGGATAGATATGCCCTACCACGGTCCCTTCTTTTTCATGTATACCGCATCCACCATTTCCTAAAGAAACATCCCTTACAGAGTCTACTGGTGGATGGTGGGCTCTGGGATCTCTTGGTTACCCAGCGCATACCGCCCCCCAGACTGTCTCAATACTACCACATCCTGTTAGATGACGAGAAGTTTTACAAGTCAATTCAGATGTTCAAATGGGACAGGGATCTTAGGAAGAGTTTTACGGTGTCCCAATGGAAGTTGGCAATCTCATCTGCCACGGATCACACACACTGTGTCAATCATTGGGAGATGATGCTAAAAATAGTCAACAGGTGGTACTATACCCCCTACCGCCTTGCAGGTTTCTCAACGTCCTATTCACAACTCTGCTGGAGGGGCTGTGGTCAGGTGGGCACACTTCTCCACATTCTCTGGGCATGCCCGTCCCTTACCAGTTATTGGAGTCAGGTATTCAAATATATGGCGACTCACACTGGTTGTTTGATCAACCCGACCCCGGCCCTGGCCGTACTAAACCTAGGCATTGAAGTCATTCCGCACCAATATAGGCCATGGTCAGCACACGTGCTCCTAGCCGCCAGGTCCATTATCCTACGGAATTGGAGATCTACGGAATCTCCCAATCTGACAGATGTGACATCCCTACTACGTGCAAATTACCAATTTGAGAAGGCATTAGCACTTAATTCCCTCTCCATGTCAAAATTTCGACACCATTGGGAATTTTGGTCACCTCCCTGAGCTACCATGCTTTTTCGCGGTTGTATTGTATTGCTGACGTTATTTTTTTCTTTGGTTACTGAGAATGTTTGAATGTATCTAATTGTATAGTACATGTTGTACTGATTTCAACTAGAGCATTGCCATGCCATGCCTCCCCATTTCCAATTCCCCCTCCCTTCCCTCCTTACATTCCCTGTTTCTGTGTCTGTTTGTATTTGAAATGCAAATAAAAATTATTATGAAAAAACAAAAAAAAAAAGTTAAAAAAGTAAATTAACCACTTGCCGACTGCCGCACGACTATTTACTGCGGCGGTCAGCCCCTCACAGGCAAAGCCGCTTGTCATTCTCCCCTCTGTAGGAATAGTGATCATACGGTTCTACTATGTAGGAACGTTGATCACTGTTCCTACACCTCAAGCCACAGCCAATCAAAGTTAGAATCACGCCCCTAGGGACACACATAACCCCTCCCTCTCAAAAAAAAAGTTAACCCCTTCACTGCCAGTGTAATTTTACAGTAACAGTGCATATTTATAGCACTGATTACTGTAGTAATGTCACTGGTAACCCCAAAAGTGTTAAAAATGTCAGTCAAGGGTCCGATCTGTCCGCCGCAATGTCGCAGTACCGCAAAAAAATCGCAGATCGCCGCCATTACGCGTTAAAAAAAACAACAAAAATGACAAAAATCTTTCCCTTTGTTAGTAAACGCGATAACTTTTGCGCAAACCAATTAAAATACTCTTTTTGCGATTTTTCTTACCAAACATATGTAGCATAAAACAAATTGGCCAAAATTGTTAAAAAATTTTGATTTTTACATTTTTTTGGAGGAATTTCATATAAAAAAATGTGAAAAATATTGTTATTTTTGCAAAATTGACGCTCTTTTTTTGTTTATGATCAAAAAATCGCACAGATGATCAAATACCACCAAAAGAAAGATCTGTTTGTGGGAAAAAAAGGACGTCAAATTCGTTTAGGTACAGCGTCGCACGACTGCGCAATTGTCTGTTAAAATCACGCAGTGCTGAATCGCAAAATAGGCCCTGGTCAGGAAGGGGGTAAAATCTTCCGGGGCTTAAGTGGCTAAAGTAAGAAAGTTAATTGCCTGTCAAAGGACTCAATGGATAGAAATTCAAATCCTTTGACATGCAATAACTTTTTTTATTATTCAAAGAGACATACATTGTAAGAGTAGGGATGATCGAACGGTTCGGGTCGACCATCGGTTCGACCCGAACATTGGCTGTTCGAGGTTCGGCCGAATTTAGAACTTTTTGCGGCAAAATGTACCTGTGAAGTTTAAGCTCTGTATCATATCCAGAACCATAAAAAAAAAGATTGTTTGTATTTTGTCACTTATAGAACAGGTTAGTGGCTTCTCGCTTTTCACACATTGCCGGTTTAGTAGCAAGCGTTTTTTTGGCCATTTTTTGGGTTCTTTGGAGGCAGGGAAAACATCTGAACTTGTGTATAGTGGTATATATACACACATACTTATATGTATATACACACCTAGACATATATAGGTGTGAAAGGAGCAGAAAAAACTACTTGCGATAATGAAATAATTAACACCAATATAGTTACGCTCCTATCAAACCTATATATGTCTAAGTATGAAATAAATATAAGTATGTGTGTATATATACCACTATACACAAGTTCAGATGTTTTGCCTGCCTACACACATACTTATATTTATTTCATACTTAGACATATATAGGTTTGATAGGAGCGTAACTATATTGGTGTTAATTATTTCATTATCACAAGTAGTTTTTTCTGCTCCTTTCACACCTATATATGTCTAGGTGTGTATATACATATAAGTATGTGTGTATATATACCACTATACACAAGTTCAGATGTTTTGCCTGCCTCCAAAGAACCCCAAAAAATACCCAAAAAAACGCTAGCGTCAAAAAAAAAAAAAAAAAACGCACAGGTGTGTTATTGCAGGCATTTTTTGGGGGTTTTTGGAGGCAGGCAAAACATCTGAACTTGTGTATAGTGATATATATACACACATACTTATAGTTTTTTCTGCTCCTATATGTCTAAGTGTGAAATACATATAAGTATGTGTGTATATATACCACTATACACAAGTTCAGATGTTTTGCCTGCCTGAAAAGACCCCAAAAAATGCCCAAAAAAAACCCTTGCTACTAAACCGGCAAGGTGTTAAAAGCGAGAAGCCACTAACCTGTTCTATAAGTGACAAAATACAAACAATCTTTTTTTTTTATGGTTCTGGACATGCTACAGAGCTGAAACTTCACAGGTGCACTTTTTAGACCCCCCAGATACTAAATCCAAAGAATTTTTTTTTTTTTTTTTTTTAATTTTTTCAATAATTGGCTCTCTATCAAAAATGACACTTTTTAAGAACTTTTTTTGTGTGATTAATAGTCCCTGTGGTATGACCCAGAACCCTAGGCACTTTTTAGGTTAATTTATTGGGTTTTAGGGCTTCAAAATTGTGTTTTTTGATTACAGAAGTTCGGGTCTCATTGATTTCAATGGGGTTCTGAAATCCGGGCCGAACTTTCGGGAAGTTCGGATGTTCTGGCCGAACCGAACTTTTGAAAAGTTTGATCATCCCTATGTAAGACTTCAAAGATAAAAGCAATTGCATTGTTCAAGTCCCAAACTTGCTTCTCGGGTCCTACATTGGTTGGAACAAAGAGCTCATTCAGCTCTGCAAATGTAGCAAGAGTAAAATACAGAACCGCGCTCCCTAAAAGGTATCCCAATCGATTCACTCAGTATATCCAACTTCCAACACTGTCCCTGCCCTAAGCCATGCTAAACTGACGCATTTCACCCTGATCTTATTTGAATAGGATTCCTTTTTATGCAGTACAGTTCTGTATTTTACACTTGCTACACATGCTTTGTAAGGCAGTAAGGCAGTAAGGCAGTGTTAGGGTGTTAGGGTCCTTTCACGCGGAACGGAGTCCGTTCTGTTCAGCGGGGGGATTGATCTGATGATCCCCGCTGAGCAGGTGGATGACAACTCTGTCTCCGCTGTTTGCGGAAACGGAGCTGTCAGATCCGTGCTGTCCTCTATGGAGAGATTGGATGAGAACGGACCGCCTGTCCGTTCTCATCTGATCCCATCCGATCCCATCCGCCAGACGGATGGAAAATAGGGTTTCCATCCATTCGGATTTCACGGAAATGATTGGAATCAGATAGCAGCGGGTGTCAGCGAAGATTTCTCCACTGACATCCGCTGCCCCATAGGGATGCATGGAGGATCCGATCCGGTCCGCCTGAAAAACTGACAGGTGGATCGGATCAGATCGCCCGTGTGAAAGGGGCCTACCTCCCTTCTGTCTGCAGCAGTGCCAGGTGTCTTGTGAGTTATGGAATGAGAGAGAAATTATTAATTTCAAATTAAGCTTTCTATTATTTCTTCTTAGCAGTAAAATAGGATTTCCTGCAATTCAATTTTTTTTCCTTTTTGTGAGACAATGTGGGTTTTATTATCTTACTGTGTGTCTGCAGCAGTCTGCACTGCAGATTTATTTTTTTATATATATATTTTTCCCTGCAGTTTCCTTTAGTGAGACGGTGTGGGTTTTATTATTTTGCTGTCTGCCTGCACTGCAGATTTTTTTTGTTACTGTTGTTAGCCATCTACTAGATAATGATATTGGTAGATCTTTGTTTTCATGTTAAGCATTGCCAATTCTAAGGACTGGGCGGTAATACTCCTTCTCTTTCCCTTTCTTTTCCTGATATAATTTATATATTTATTTATTTTATTATTTGTTGGAAAAAAGTAAAATATTATATTAGTACTATCTAAAAATAGTTGAAATCCTCTCTTCCCTGCTCCTAAACTCCCACAAAGAATAGTTGCATGGGTGAGGTTATTTTAGGGGGTGGTGCATGCTGGTCATGCTACCTGATTGGCTGCACTGCAGTAAAGTGAATATAACTGTGTAAAATGTGATTCCAAATAATTATTATACACAGTTTCCAAGTCCAATACAACTAATAATTGTTAATTGTCAGTTTTGTTCTTTAAATACATGTGCTAGTAGGTAGCTAAGGCCTACTAAATTAATCCCAGTGCCGCACGCCAAATCCTACTCAGAAATAAAGAATATTTCCGTATCAACGAATAAATCAGAAATAACGAATGACCGAATAATTGTATAAATGGAAAAATCTGAACTAACGAGGCTTACGAATACAGCCAATTAAGGAATGGTCTGAGTCCGAATACAAATACTTCTGAAGTTACGAATGATCCAAAGTAAAAAATGCCGATCATAATGAATGATCCAATAACCAGAAGAAAAACAAAACAAAAAAAAAAAAAACAAATTAAATTAAAATGAAACAAAACAAATTTTCCGGCAGTGCATGTGTCTAATCCATACTTGCGTTTCTCAAAATGTTTCCCAGCTTCTGTGCAGGCATATCAGCAAAATCTTAAAAAAGAATAGCGCGCAAATGCAAAAGAAATAACTACCAAATCTGAAGACAATCCATAAATAAAAATGGGGGTTTGGTCCCACCATATGGCCATATCGTGCTCAAGCCCACTACTCCGTCAAAGTACCCCATTATCAGTGGGTCCTACACTATCCATGAAAAAGAGATGAATCCAGCCTAACCCTTGGAGATAATACTCCTTGCTGGGAAGGATGTGCAAATGCACTACAGGGGACTCCTCCTATATCCACTTGATGGTGGACACTGATTGAGTACAGGTGTGTGTGGGGGGGGGGGGGTGGGGAGGGTTGCTCAACTTCGAAAGTCTGGTTAGACCGAATACATAAACAGGCAAAAAATTTGGGGGAGCATACCCATGTATTTCTAAAGCTGCTGCAGCTATGAACCAAAATACATGTATATTAAAAAAGAATAGCGCGCAAATGCAAAAGAAATAACTACCAAATCTGAAGACAATCCATAAATAAAAATGGGGGTTTGGTCCCACCATATGACCATATCGTGCTCAAGCCCACTACTCCGTCAAAGTACCCCATTATCAGTGGGTCCTACACTATCCATGAAAAAGAGATGAATCCAGCCTAACCCTTGGAGATAATACTCCTTGCTGGGAAGGATGTGCAAATGCACTACAGGGGACTCCTCCTATATCCACTTGATGGTGGACACTGATTGAGTACAGGTGTGTGTGTGGGGGGGGGGGGGGTGGGGAGGGTTGCTCAACCTCGATAGTCTGGTTAGACCGAATACATAAACAGGCAAAAAATTTGGGGGAGCATACCCATGTATTTCTAAAGCTGCTGCAGCTATGAACCAAAAGACATGTATATTAAAAAAGAATAGCGCGCAAATGCAAAAGAAATAACTACCAAATCTGAAGACAATCCATAAATAAAAATGGGGGTTTGGTCCCACCATATGGCCATATCGTGCTCAAGCCCACTACTCCGTCAAAGTACCCCATTATCAGTGGGTCCTACACTATCCATGAAAAAGAGATGAATCCAGCCTAACCCTTGGAGATAATACTCCTTGCTGGGAAGGATGTGCAAATGCACTACAGGGGACTCCTCCTATATCCACTTGATGGTGGACACTGATTGAGTACAGGTGTGTGTGGGGGGGGGGGGGGTGGGGAGGGTTGCTCAACCTCGATAGTCTGGTTAGACCGAATACATAAACAGGCAAAAAATTTGGGGGAGCATACCCATGTATTTCCAAAGCTGCTGCAGCTATGAACCAAAAGACCCATACCAACCATATCCCCATTTTTATTTATGGATTGTCTTCAGATTTGGTAGTTATTTCTTTTGCATTTGCGCGCTATTCTTTTTTAATATACATATCAGCAAAATCTAAATGTTTCTATAACCTCTTGCCTTGAGCATTGCTAACTAGAGATATCGCGAACCTAAAATTTGCCGTTCGCGAACGGCGAATGCGAACCTCCGCAAATGTTCGCGAACCGGAGAACCGGGTGAACCGTCATAGACTTCAATAGGCAGGCGAATTTTAAAACCCACAGGGACTCTTCTGGCCACAATAGTGATGGAAAAGTTATTTCAAGGGGACTAACACCTGGACTGTGGCATGCCGGAGGGGGATACATGGCAAAACTCCCATAGAAAATTACATAGTTGACGCAGAGTCGGGTTTAAATCCATAAAGGGCATAAATCACCTAACATTCCTAAATTGTTTGGAATAACGTGCTTTAAAACATCCAGTGTGTGTATACGATCAGGTATGATGTTGTATCAATCAGTTAGTGTAAGGGTTATGCCCGCTTCACAGTGACAGACCAAACTCTGACAGCGGCGGACGCGAGCAAGCGATGTTCGCCGGGAACTGTTCGCCGGAGAATAGTTCGGGACATCTCTATTGCTAACTACACAACTCATGGATCCTAGGTATTTACACACCTCTCTTTTAGTATGTAATTAGGCTTCTACATTTGCATAAGGGACAGAGTACAGAACTGCACCGAACAATGTGGCTCCTCATGAAGCACAGGATTAGGGTAAGGATAAGGGTGTTGATAGCATTGCCCAATTATATACCCAAATCCCGGCAAAAAAATGAAAGTGTTTCATAGAGAGAACTTTCTAGGATAAAATAATTACTACACCCATTCCTTCAGACAGTAGTACCACCTTCATCCTCTGCCACCAATGCTGAGCAAAATTAATTAAACAAATTCTGAAGATGGCATATGGATAACTTAAAATATGGATAACGCAGAAGAGGACATGTTTGCAATTGTTTCATTTGCAATTCAGAGCATTTACATACTTTAGCTTTAATGATTCACATGAGGATAGGTAGGGAATCCGAAGAATCCATTTCTCAGTGTTTAAATTTAATTGTTTCAACTGGTTGAGCATATCAGCGATCTGCAACAAACATTCCCTCATGGAAGACTAGCTGATTTACCATAACTCCCCAGTTAAACCAATTTTCTCATCACTATTTAGCCCATAGTAATCATTGATTTCAGTTTACTCTAGTAATATAAATAAAAGTAAGTCTCATTTCCCAAGACTAGAATTCTTTCTAAGGTGATTTTCGAATAATCTGATCTAAAAGTGTTCGGGTTTAATGACTAGACTCTTCATGATATGGGTTTGTCTGCTGGAGATGGAGAATAATTTAATTTCTCTTGACTTGACTGGAAATTAAAAAGTGTACAGATATTGGCTTTACAGGCGGATTCTTTGTGAGGAATAATGTGCTGAAGCCAAGTTTTGAAATTCCTAGCTTCATCTAGAATTTTTTTTTTCCTGGTGCTCCAGAGATTTCAATCAAAAGTACTGAGACTATTTTTATAACACTGCACGTTTCTAAACTCTTTATCTAAACTTTTCTTTCTGTAAAGGTCAAGTTCAAAAATACCTTGGAGGATTACATTTTTACAGCTTAGAGTAATCATTTTAACCAGCAGTCAGCTGATTAGAAATCTCATATTAGAACATTAAAAGATATTTTGTTGCACTGTATGTACACAGAATTTTTATTGTTTTTATTATTTTTTAAACTAGACAATGTATTGAGCTGCAAAGCTTAGATAAGTTAGCCTGCCTTTATCATAATTAGGAGTAGGGCAATGGAAAGCTGAATAACAGCATTTACTGGCCATAAAAATGCTTGTCCTCCTATAAAAACACAATAAAGTAATGTGTACATAAATTACCATCTGCTATTTGTGTCCATAAGAACAACAAAATTAAATGAAAAATATTAGGAAAAACAACACTATCAATGCTAATAGCGCGCTAAGAACATTTTTGTGACTTAATGAGTCAGCGCCTGTCATTGCTCTAAAGCTGCACTTTGTATATTTAGTTACTGGAAATCTAGGCTTTAGAAAGCATTTTTCTGTGTATAGTTTGTATATATTGCATATAAATGTAATCCCTATGGTTTCTGTTTGTGCTATTACATTTTTGTGATTGATCATAGCAGTCCAGGGAAAACTCTTTAGGTATGCTAGGCTTTTTCTAAGTTGCACAGGGCATTGAGTTATTAATTAGAGTGTAATAAGCTGTGTCAGGATTAAAAATATAAAGTATCAGTGCAGATACACTTAGTTTACTAACCCTCCCCCAAGTACACCCACTTACATTGCCCCTGTAATTACTGGTCCACTGGCACCACAGAACCACTAGTCAAAACTTTCCTTGCTTACATGCATTCCACACTCTCCATATGGTCCTCTCTGTTTGTACTCCATGCACCACTGAGTCTACACAGTGGAGATCTCACTGAATTGATGTTGCTTTATTTGGAGTTGGGATATGCAACAGTTGATGTGTTATGGGGAGAGCAGCTGTGAGACTCTGATGCAGACAGTTTCCAATGCTGATGGTTTTATCTTATTGCCCATACTGACCTACTGTTATACACAGGAGACAAAGTCAAGCATCCTCCTGGGACCTAAGAACTTGGGGCTAGACAATGGTACTTAAGTATGTACAGAATCTCACAAAAGTGAGTACACCCCTCACATTTTTGTAAATATTTTATTATATCTTTTCATTTGACAACACTGAAGACATTACACCTTGCTACAATGTAAAGTAGTGAGTGTAAAGCTTGTATAACGGTGTAAATTTGCTGTCCCCTCAAAATATCTCAACACACAGGCATTAATGTCTAAACCACTGGCAACCAAAGTGAGTACACCCCTAAGTGAAAATGTCTACATTGGGCCCAATAAGCCATTTTCCCTCCCCGGTGCCATGTGACTCGTGTTACAAGGTGTGAATGGGGAGCAGGTGTGTTAAATTTGGTGTTAATACTCTTACTCTCTCATACTGGTCACTGGAAGTTCAACATGGCACCTCATGACAAAGAACTCTCTGAGGATCTAAAAAAGAATTGTTGCTCTACATAAAGATGGCCTAGGCTATAAGAAGATTGGCAAGACCCTAAAACTGAGCTGCAGCACAGTGGCCAAGACCATAGAGCGGTTTAACAGGACAGGTTCTACTCAGAACAGGCCTCGCTATGGTCGACCAAAGTAGTTGAGTGCACGTGCTCAGCGTCATATCCAGAGGTTGTCTTTGGAAAATAGACGTATGAGTACTGCCAGCAATACTGCAGAGGTAGAAGGGGTGGGGGGTCAGCCTGTCATTGCTCAGACCATACGTAGCACACTGCATCAAATTGGTCTGCATGGCTGTCCTCCCAGAAGGAAGCCTCTTCTAAAGATGATCCACAAGAAAGCCTGAAAACAGTTTGCTGAAGACAAGCAGACTAAGGACATGCATTACTGGAACCATGTCCTGTGGTCTGTTGAGACCAAGAGAAACTTATTTGGTACAGATGGTGTCAAGCGTGTGTGGTGGCAACCAGGTGAGGAGTACAAAGACAAGTGTGTCTTGTCTACAGTCAAGCATGGTGGTGGGAGTGTCATGGTCTGGGGTTGCATGAGTGCTGCCGGCAATGGGCAGCTACAGTTCATTGAGGGAACCATGAATGCCAACATGTACTGTGACATACTGAAGCAGAGCATCATTCCCCACCTTCAGAGACTGGGCCATGGGGCAGTATTCCAACATGATAACGACCCCAAACACACCTCCAAGACGACCACTGCCTTGCTAAAGAAGCTGAGGGTAAAGGTGATGGACTGGCCAAGCAGGTCTCGAGACCTAAACCCTATTGAGCATCTGTGGGGCATCCTCAAATGGATGGTGGAGGAGCTAAAGTTCTCTAACATCCACCAGATCTGTGTTGTCGTCATGGAGGAGTGGAAGAGGACTCCAGTGGCAACCTGTGAAGCTCTGGTGAACTCCATGCCCAAGAGGGTTAAGGAAGTGCTGGAAAATAAGGGTGGCCCAATGTGGACATTTTTACTTAGGGGTGTATTCACTTTTGTTGCCAGCAGTTTAGACATTAATGGCTGTGTGTTGAGTTATTTTGAGGGGACACCAAATTTTCAGTTATAAAAGCTGTACACTCACTACTTTACATTGTAGCAAAGTGTCATTTCTGCAGTGTTGTTACATGAAAAGATATAATAAAATATTTACAAAAATGTGAGGTGTGTACTCACTTTTGTGAGATACTGTATATACAGTGGGTAAAATAAGTATGGAACACATCACCATTTTTCTAGGTAAATATTTTTCTAAAGGTGATATTGACATGAAATTTTCAACACATGTCTGTAACAACCCATGCAATCCATACATACAAAGAAACCAAAACAAACAAGTCCAGAAATTAAGTTATGTGTAATAAAATGGAATGACACAGGGGAAAAGTATTAACCACTTACCCACTGGGCACCTAAACCCCCTTCCTAACCAGACCAATTTTCAGCTTTCAGTGCTCTCATATTTTGAATGACAATTACTCAGTCATGCAACACTGTACCCATATGACATTTTCATCCTTTTTTTGCACATAACTAGAGCTTTCTTTTGGTGGTATTTAATCATCACTGTTTTTTTTATTTTTTTGCACTAGAAATTAAAAAATAAATGTGTAAAAAAAATGAATTTTTCTTCATTTCGGTTTTAAAATTTTGCAAATTTAGTAATTTTTCTTCATACACTTTGGCCAAAAGTTATACTGCTACTTATCTTTGGATTATGAGTCTTTTGAACATGTAATTTTTTTCCACAAATTTTTGGAAAGTGTGGAAAGAAAATAAAAATTATAAGCTATTTCTAACACATAGCATGTACATAGCAAAAATGACACCCTGAAATACATTCTGCTACTTTTCCTGAGTATGGCAATACCACATATGTGAGACTTTTACACAGTCTAGCCACATACAGAGGCCCAAAATTCAGGAACACCGTAATTTCCTGACTACCCATTACACTTTCGTGAGGCCCTATATGGCACTGATAAGCACTGTAGTGGCACTGATGTGGCGCGGATGAACACTGACGTGGCATGGATGTGGCACGGATGAGCACTGACAAGGCATGGATGTGGCACAGATCAGCACTAACGTGGCATGGATGTGGCACAGATGAACACTGACGTGGCATGGATATGGCACAGATGAGCACTGAAGTGGCATGGATGTAGCAGGGATGAGCACTGACGTGGCATGGATGGGGCACAGATGAGCACTGACATGACATGGATGTGGCATTGATGAGCACTGATGTGGCATAAATGAGGCATGGATGAGCACTGACGTGGCATTGATGTGGCACGGATGAGCACTGACGTGGTATGGATGTGGCACGGATGAGCACT
Organism: Pelophylax lessonae; assembly: GCF_965119305.1. Lineage (NCBI taxonomy): Eukaryota > Metazoa > Chordata > Amphibia > Anura > Ranidae > Pelophylax > Pelophylax lessonae. The sequence goes on from NC_138768.1 coordinate 769,600,504, forward strand.
GATGTAGCATAGGTATGTCACGGATGAACACTGATGTGGAATGGATGAGCACAGATGAGGCATGGATGTGGCATAGATGGGCATACATAAGGCATGCTTGAGGCATGGATGGGCATGACTAAGGCATGACTGAGGTATGATTGAGGGATGATTGAGACATGACTAAGGCTTAAATGAGGCATGGATGAGGCATGGATGAGCAGTGCTGCTTTCTCCACTCCTTGCACGCTGTACTGATCTCTGTGTACAGCGTGCGAGGAGAGAACTGAACCGGACATGCACCGGTTTGTTAACAACTGATCGCTCTGTCATTGGATGGAATGATCACATGGTAAAGGGCCACTCTCATTGGCCCTTTACCATGATCCTTTGGACCCGGCAAGCACGAACACTTCCCTGTTCGTGCTCCAGGGGGCGCGCGGGAAGCGTGGGAAGAGCGATTCTGGGAGGACGTCATGCCTTCCCAGAATAAGCCGACCGTGCTGTAGCCATCATTTGGCTATGGCCCAGTCGGCAAGTGGTTAAACACAGGTACTGAAATGTATTTAATACTTTGAACAAAATCCTGTGTTGGTAATGACAGCTTCAAAGCACCTCCTGTATGGAGAAACAAGCTTTATTTTCTTTGAAACCAGTTGAGAATTTCCTTGGCTTTGTGTTTGAGATCATTATCTTGCTGAAATGTCCACCCTCATTTCATCTTCATCATCCTGGTAGATGGCAGCAGAATTTTATCAAGAATGTCTAAGTACATTTTTCCATTCATCATTCCTTCAATGATATGAAGTTTGCCAGAACTGTACGCTAAAAAAACAGCCCCACACTATGATGTTCCCACCTCCAAACTTCACTGTTGGTATGGTGTTTTTAGGTGATATATATATATATATATATATATATATATATATATATATATATATATATATATATTATACACAGATACATACACACACACACACACGCACACCACATGAACTTTAACGGCATCCCAGTCTTGTGCCGTAGGGTTCAATATTGAGTTGGCCCTTTGCAGCTATACCCACTTCCACTTTTCTGGGAAGGCTGTCCACAAGATTTAGGAGTGTGTCTATGGGAATGTTTGACCATTCTTCCAGAAGCGCATTGTGTGGTCAGGCCCTGATGTTGGACGAGAAGGTCTTGCTTGCAGTCTCCACTCTAATTCATCCCAAAGGTGTTCTATCTGATTGAGGTCAGGACAGTGCAGGCCAGTCAAGTTACTCCACCCCAAACTTGCTCATCCATGTCTTTATGGTCCTTGCTTTGTACACTGCAAATCATTTGGTGGAGGGGGATTATAGTGTGGGGTTGTTTTTCAGGGATTGGGTTTGGCCCCTTAGTTCCAGTGAAGGGAACTCTTAAGGCATCAGCATACCAAGACATTTTGGACAATTTCATGTTCCCAACTTGGTGGGAACAGCTTGGGGATGGTCCTTCCTGTTCCAACATGACTGCACACCAGTGCACAAAAAGTGTCCATGAAGACATTGATGAGCAAGTTTGGGGTGGAGGAAATCGACTGGCCTGCACAGCCTGCACAGTCCTGACCTCAACCCGATAGAACACCTATGGGATGAATTAGAGTGAGACTGCTAGACAGGCCATCTTGTACAACATCAGTGCCTGACCTAACCAATGCGCTTCTGGAAGAATGGTCAAAAATTCCCATAGACACACTCCTAAACCTTGTGGACAGCCTTCCTAGAAGAGTTGAAGCAGTTATAGCTGCAAAGGGTGGGCCAACTCAATATTGAACCCTACAGACTAAGACTAAGATGCCATTAAGTTCATGTGCATGTAAAGCCAGTTGTCCCAATACTTTTGGTAATATAGTGTGTGTATGTATACCAGGGGTGGGGAACCTTTTTTCTACCAAGGGCCATTTGGATTTTTGTAACATCATTCGGGGGCCGTACAAAATGTATGCATAAATGTAATAGGCATTGCTTTGCGGCAAAAAACGCTGTAAAAAATTGCGTGACTTTGAGGTCACAAAAGTGTGAAAGGGGCCTTCAGTAATCAAGGTATAGTGTGCCCCCTTTCAATGCAGACTGACCACAGCATGCCCCCCTTTCAATGCAGAGTGACCACAGCATGCCCCCTTTCAATGCAGAGTGACCACAGCATGCCCCCTTTCAATGCAGACTGACCACAGCATGCCCCCTTTCAATGCAGACTGACCACAGCATGCCCCCCTTTCAATGCAGACTGACCACAGCGTGCCCCCTTTCAATGCAGACTGACCACAGAGTGCCCCCTTTCAATGCAGACTGACCACAGCATGCCCCCCTTTCAATGCAGACTGACCAGAGCGTGCCCCCTTTCAATGCAGACTGACCACAGCGTGCCCCCCTTTCAATGCGGAGTGACCACAGCGTGCCCCCCTTTCAATGCAGACTGACCACAGCGTGCCCCCCTTTCAATGCAGAGTGACCACAGCATGCCCCCTTTCAATGCAGACTGACCACAGCGTGCCCCCTTCAATGCGGAGTGACCACAGCGTGCCCCCCTTTCAATGCGGAGTGACCACAGCGTGCCCCCCTTTCAATGCGGAGTGACCACAGCGTGCCCCCCTTTCAATGCAGACTGACCACAGCGTGCCCCCTTTCAATTGCGGAGTGACCACAGCGTGCCCCCCTTTCAATGCGGAGTGACCACAGCGTGCCCCCCTTTCAATGCAGACTGACCGCAGCGTGCCCCCCTTTCAATGCAGACTGACTACAGCGTGCCCCCCTTTCAATGCGAAGTGACCACAGCGTGCCCCCCTTCAATGCAGAGTGACCACAGCATGCCCCCTTTCAATGCGGAGTGCCCAGAGCGTGCCCCCTTTCAATGCGGAGTGCCCACAGCGTGCCCCCCTTTCAATGCGGAGTGACCACAGCGTGCCCCCTTTCAATGCGGAGTGCCCACAGCGTGCCCCCTTTCAATGCGGAGTGCCCAGAGCGTGCCCCCATTTCAATGCGGAGTGCCAAGAGCGTGCCCCCCTTTCAATGCGGAGTGCCCAGAGCGTGCCTTCCTTTCAATGCGGAGTGCCCAGAGCGTGCCTTCCTTTCAATGTAGAGTGCCCAGAGCGTGCCCCCCTTTCAATGCGGAGTGCCCAGAGCGTGCCCCCCTTTCAATGCAGACTGACCACAGCGTGCCCCCCTTTGAATGCAGACTGACTACAGCGTGCCCCCCTTTCAATGCGGAGTGACCACAGTGTGCCCCCCTTCAATGCAGAGTGACCACAGCGTGCCCCCTTTCAATGCGGAGTGCCCAGAGCGTGCCCCTTTCAATGCGGAGTGCCCAGAGCGTGCCCCCTTTCAATGCGGAGTGAACACAGCGTGCCCCCCTTTCAATGCGGAGTGACCACAGCGTGCCCCCTTTCAATGCGGAGTGCCCACAGCGTGCCCCCTTTCAATGCGGAGTGCCCCCCTTTCAATGCGGAGTGCCCAGAGCGTGCCCCCCTTTCAATGCGGAGTGCCCAGAGCGTGCCCCCCTTTCAATGCGGAGTGCCCAGAGCGTGCCCCCCTTTCAATGCAGAGTGCCCAGAGCGTGCCCCCCTTTCAATGCGGAGTGCCCAGAGCGTGCCCCCCTTTCAATGCAGAGTGCCCCCTTTCAATGCGGAGTGCCCAGAGCGTGCCCCCCTTTCAATGCGGAGTGCCCAGAGCGTGCCCCCCTTTCAATGTGGAGTGCCCAGAGCGTGCCCCCCTTTCAATGTGGAGTGCCCAGAGCGTGCCCCCCTTTCAATGCGGAGTGCCCAGAGCGTGCCCCCCTTTCAATGCAGAGTGCCCCCTTTCAATGCGCAGTGCCCAGAGCATGCCCCCCTTTCAATGTGGAGTGCCCAGAGCGTGCCCCCCTTTCAATGCGGAGTGACTGAAAACAATGCAGAGTGAACAGCGTGCCAAGCCCCAGTGCACTTGACTTACCTGTTCTAGCGGCGGGCGGCTTCCTCTCTTCGAGTCCTCCCGCGTCCCGCCTCCCGCCTCCTCCTCGGCCAATGACATTGGCCGAGGAGGAGGCGGATCTGTGAGACAGTAGCGAATTTTCATTCGCTATTGTCACACAAATGGGCGGGCTCGAGGCACGCTGCTCTGCGCTTCGGGTCCAGCCTTTTCGGAGAATTCAGTGTCAGAACGGAGCCATCGGCTCCTTCTGACACAGCAGCACGGGGGGCCGGACAGAAGGATCGTGCGGGCCGGAGGTTCCCCACCCCTGATGTATACAAAGAAGCTCAGTTGAAGTGCTTGGGCATTTTCATGCATGCAGGTTCTAGGATGATACAAAGGGAAAGATGACTTGAAGCTTTCCCAGGATTGTTAAATCCTCATATAGGATCTGGGATTTGGAGGCTCTGAGAGATTTTTGGGTGGGAAAGAGCCTTCAACCCTGATTACAGGACATTTGTCCTGAAAGGGTTACCCCATCAGTGAGAGAAAGAGGTGAGAGGAAGCAGTCAGCAGGTCTCTGTGAGGTGGTGTCTGTAGCAGGAAACCTTTAATAGGAAGCTTGTTAATGCTTGTTAGAGACAAGTTTTACTAAAAGTTAGCCAAGTCTTTATGTTGTATAACAGAGTTATGGACTGTTTTTGTTTAATTTGCTGAAGAAATACATTTTTGTTTGCCTAGTTTTTGGACGAAAAATAAAGACTTTACTTTTAGTGTTAGTGTTCCAACCCCTAAAAATTACAATATACACTGCTAAAAAAAAATTAAAGGAACACTTTAAAAACACATCAGATCCTAATTTGGGGAAAAAAAAATCATGCTGGATATCTATACTGATATGGCCTAGGTAGGGTGACCAGATTTCCAAACTGCCTTTTTTTTGCCAATTTTTGGGTGAGGGCAGGGGTGTATCATGAAATTAGTGGGCCTGTGTGCAAGATTAAAAGTGGGCATTAGGCAGCAAGAAGAAAAACAATGTGGCGCGCATATCGTGCCACTGCGAAAAGTGAGTGTGGCTTAAATATTGGCTGTAGCTTAAAGGGGGTGTCGTTAAATAGAGTCTAAAGCCCCGTACACACGTACCGATTGTTGGCCGTAAATTTTCAGCCAACGTCCGATCGGCCGATTGTCGGCTTGTTAGTATGATGCTTCCGACAACCGACTGCGACTTTTCGGCCGAACAAAATCTGGTGTGCATGCTATAAAATTTTTGTTGGCCAACAACAGAACGGCCGATTGTTCCTCAGTCAGTACAGATTTCGGCCAACAAAAAGCAGTTGAGCAAGACTAGGCATGCTCAGAGAAGAAAAAACACACGGAAAGTAGACCAGCACGACATCACTTCTGCAGTTGGTTGTTGTTGGCCGACAAAATTCGTGTGCAGTCTAGAGCACATTTCAACCAACACAACAACACTGGACAAAAGACGGCCAATCGGTCGGCCAACAATCGGTGCATGTGTACGAGGCTTAAGATGACTTATTTAGCGCAGAATGTGATAATGTTAAAAAGGGACTGTATAGTGCAGAGTGTACAGTGGTGGGTAGTATGTACAGGAAAGGAATATGTGTAAGATTCTGGTACCTCTGGTACCCTTATTTTTCACTTTTCTTTCAAATATGCGTCCCACCTTTCTAATTAGGTGGTACACATACACCTTTAAGACGGATGACGTCATCGCCGAGCACTGCAGAGCGGCTATTTCAACCGCCGACGTTCTCTCTCACATCGTTCGTTCAACCTGCCGTGTGTCCACATGCTTACAAGCTTGCCTTGCTACCGGAAGCTCCAGCTATTCTCTTTTACTTGGAAACAGACCGGAACCTCGCTACCGATCCCTGTATCTCGCTACTGGATCACTCCCTTACTACTGGACCCTGCTACTACTAACTTTACTAGTGATAAGTACCCCACAGGGGAATCCTCTATAACCTTACTTACACTATCTACCTCTGCACATAAGGACTCTTACTATCTATGCATACTAATTCTATCATCTGCACTGTTACATAGATTGCTAGCTCTTGAGTCTACTACCATCTATCCTTGCACTGGGTTAGTCTATCCTGTATTTGTCATCTGCTGTCCTTACCACCTGTTACCATACTCGATTACTAACCTATCTGCATTCTACCTAATACCATCTAATACTCTCCTGAACATTTCTATCAAGTGCTTGCCATCTCTGTCACTGTTCACACCTGTCCCTTCAGCACATCATCTCCATACTGTTATATACATCCTATCACTCCAGGAACATCTTATTGAGTGTGTATATCTGTATGCTGAAGCTGACAGGCCCACAGTGATGAGTCTGGAGAGTTGGATCTGGTTATTCAACACATCTCTACATGACTACTGAGTGGAGATTCTGCAGCTGCAAATCCAGCCTACTACAAAAACGCAGGAGCGTTACAATATGGAGTGTATGGAGGTGGGTAGTGTAACGGCACCCCGGGCACAAAAGGGTTAAAACCGTTTAGGAGATCTTCCCCTTCCAGAGCTACAGGCACAGCTACTTGCAGGACACCAAACTCCCGAACTGGAAACCAAGGAATGATGCAAACAGTGTAGCTGGAACCTTATGAATGCTGCATACAGCTGAATAGGAAAAACCATATGAAGGGTTTACACTCCTAGCAGTCAAACTGGAACAGCATACAATAAATCCCCCCCCCAATAACGAGACAAAGCTCCGAGTTGAGGGTAAAACAGGAACAACATTTATTGAAAGAACACAGCACACTTTTATACAGAATTTGGAACATCCTTCCCCCAACAACCGCTTTCCCATTGGTCAATTGCACAGTACCTGCAGTTCCCCATAAGGTCCTCTCCGGCCATGCAAATGAGGGCCTCTCCAGCCATGCAAATGAGGGCTTGAAAATGAGTCAGCAGTGATTGGTCAGATAGCTTGACCAGAAGGACTGTCATGTGCAAGGAGACAGAAGCCCCCAGGGGGTAATCAATGTACACAATGCCAGACACCGAACAATGGTTCCCTAAAGAGCCCTCAATACACATTACTCTGAGTGTCAATACATCCCTTAGCAGACAACAGGTGAGGTCGTTGGCACACCTGACAATAGGTGAATGGAAAGCCACCTCAGACCAAAAGCAACATTGTTTAGACAGCCCGTCTCCACATTGAACTTCCTGGAATGACCATATTAGGAGTGCACTTCCTGTGCCTTACAGTTTACAGGAATAAGGTTTAGCTTCCAGGATAGAGGCAAGACTCCATTAGCCACATGGTTGACGAAACACAAAAAGACACAAAAATGCATAACTCCCAGTCTACTGAACAGAACCCCCACATTCAACCCATCCCCAGATAGCCTGGATCTGAGCGCTCAACATATCCAAACAGCGTTCAGATGCCACACACACAGTCAAATCGCCATGGGGTTTACGTTTAGCATGGGCTGATGAGAGGGTCCATAGTCACATTGCAGGAGGCGAGCAACCAGGCTTCTCTGATGCCCAGTGGCGAGATTGGTCTCGTCACAGGTAGTATGTAGAGATGTATAGAACTGTTCGCCGGCGAACAGTTCCCGGCGAACTTAGCATGTTCGCGTTCGCCGCTGCCGGCGAACATATGCGATGTTCGGTCCGCCCCCCATAAGACATCATTGAGGCAAACTTTGACCCTGAACTTTACAGTCAGCAGACACATTTCCAGCCAATCAGCATACCTCCCTCCCACACCCTCCCACCTGCTATAAATAAGCAAGGGCAGCATCCATCTTAGATCATTCTGAAGCAGTGTGTGTAGTGAGAGTAGGGAGAGAGCTGCTGCTGCTGCTGCTGCTGCTGTTAAGCTAGGGACAGTTAGTCAGTGTTCCTGGTCTTGCAGTGTTCTTGGTCCACTACTGCTGTAATATCAGCACCCCAAAAAGCCCTTCTAAGGGCTGGTATTTGTGTTTTTTTTTTTTATATATATATATATATATATATATATACCTAGCGTCCCCAAAAGCCCTTTTAAGGGCTGGTAATTGAGTTGTTTCTTCTTATATATATATATATATATATATATATATATATCTATATCTATCTAGTGTCCCCAAAAGCCCTTTTAAGGGCTGGTAATTGAGGATTTTTTTTATTTATATATATATATACATATATATATATATATATAGTGTCCCCAAAAGCCCTTTTAAGGGCTGGTAAGGTAATAGAGTTTTTTCCTTATATATATATCTATATATATCTATTGTACACTGCAGTTGCCTGCCCGCTGTGTGTGAGAGGCCACAGACCCACCACAGACTGTACTGTGTGCACACCACACTCATTTCGGGTGGCACAGGCACAGTACCTTGCATTTTAAAAAATATTTTTTTTTCCTCTGTCATAATTGCAGTGAGTGCTGTGTCAGGTCCACAGAGTGCACTGTACCCACTGCAGTGCACTGCCCACCACTGATATATATACGGTGGCACAGCATCTTGTTGCAATAAATTGAAAAAAAAAAATATTTTTTATTATTGCAGTTGCCTGGGCTGCCAGTTACTGTCAGGTCCACAGAGTGTACTGTGCCCACTGCAGTGCCACTGTGTGCCCACCCACCACTGATATATAAGGTGGCACAGCAGCTTGCAAAGTAAAAAAAAATATATATATTTTTTAATTGCAGTTGCCTGGGTGCCAGTGACTGCTGTCAGGTCCACAGAGAGTGTACTGTGCCACTGCCCACCCACCACTGATATATAAGGTGGCACAGCAGCTTGCAAAGTAAAAAAAAAATATATTTTTTTTTAAATTGCAGTTGCCTGGGTGCCAGTGACTGCTGTCAGGTCCACAGAGAGTGTACTGTGCCACTGCCCACCCACCACTGATATATAAAGTGGCACAGCAGCTTGCAAAGTAAAAAAAAATATATATATATTTTTTAAATTGCAGTTGCCTGGGTGCCAGTGACTGCTGTCAGGTCCACAGAGAGTGTACTGTGCCACTGCCCACCCACCACTGATATATATGCCTGCAAGAGAAAAAGCCAGCCGCAGAGAAGCCGTATTCCTGAAAATATAAGAAAAATGCTGTTTTTTAGGGGTTCTGGACATGCTACAGAGCTGAAACTTGACAGGTACACTTTTTAGACCCCCCAGACACTGAATACAAAAAATGACATGCCTGCCTAAAAAAATGCCCGCTAAATGCCTGCAAGAAAAAAAGCCAGCCGCAGAGAAGCCGTATTCCTGAAAATATAAGAAAAATGCTGTTTTTTAGGGGTTCTGGACATGCTACAGAGCTGAAACTTGACAGGTACACTTTTTAGACCCCCCAGACACTAAATACAAAAAATGACATGCCTGCCTAAAAAAATGCCCGATAAATGCCTGCAAGAGAAAAAGCCAGCCGCAGAGAAGCCGTATTCCTGAAAATATAAGAAAAATGCTTTTTGTTAGGGGTTCTGGACATGCTACAGAGCTGAAACTTGACAGGTACACTTTTTAGACCCCCCAGACACTAAATACAAAAAATTACATGCCTGCCTAAAAAAATGCCCGCTAAATGCCTGCAAGAGAAAAAGCCAGCCGCAGAGAAGCCATATTCCTGAAAATATAAGAAAAATGCTGTTTTTTAGGGGTTCTGGACATGCTACAGAGCTGAAACTTGACAGGTACACTTTTTAGACCCCCCAGACACTAAATACAAAAAATGACATGCCTGCCTAAAAAAATGCCCGATAAATGCCTGCAAGAGAAAAAGCCAGCCGCAGAGAAGCCATATTCCTGAAAATATAAGACAAATGCTGTTTTTTAGGGGTTCTGGACATGCTACAGAGCTGAAACTTCACAGGTACACTTTTTAGACCCCCCAGACACTAAATACAAAAAATGACATGCCTGCCTAAAAAAATGCCCGCTAAATGCCTGCAAGAGAAAAAGCCAGCCGCAGAGAAGCCGTATTCCTGAAAATATAAGAAAAATGCTGTTTTTTAGGGGTTCTGGACATGCTACAGAGCTGAAACTTGACAGGTACACTTTTTAGACCCCCCAGACACTAAATACAAAAAATGACATGCCTGCCTAAAAAAATGCCCGATAAATGCCTGCAAGAGAAAAAGCCAGCCGCAGAGAAGCCATATTCCTGAAAATATAAGACAAATGCTGTTTTTTAGGGGTTCTGGACATGCTACAGAGCTGAAACTTCACAGGTACACTTTTTAGACCCCCCAGACACTAAATACAAAAAATGACATGCCTGCCTAAAAAAATGCCCGCTAAATGCCTGCAAGAGAAAAAGCCAGCCGCAGAGAAGCCGTATTCCTGAAAATTTAAGAAAAATGCTGTTTTTTAGGGGTTCTGGACATGCTACAGAGCTGAAACTTGACAGGTACACTTTTTAGACCCCCCAGACACTAAATACAAACAATGACATGCCTGCCTAAAAAAATGCCCGATAAATGCCTGCAAGAGAAAAAGCCAGCCGCAGAGAAGCCATATTCCTGAAAATATAAGACAAATGCTGTTTTTTAGGGGTTCTGGACATGCTACAGAGCTGAAACTTCACAGGTACACTTTTTAGACCCCCCAGACACTAAATACAAAAAATGACATGCCTGCCTAAAAAAATGCCCGCTAAATGCCTGCAAGAGAAAAAGCCAGCCGCAGAGAAGCCGTATTCCTGAAAATATAAGAAAAATGCTGTTTTTTAGGGGTTCTGGACATGCTACAGAGCTGAAACTTGACAGGTACACTTTTTAGACCCCCCAGACACTAAATACAAAAAATGACATGCCTGCCTAAAAAAATGCCCGATAAATGCCTGCAAGAGAAAAAGCCAGCCGCAGAGAAGCCATATTCCTGAAAATATAAGACAAATGCTGTTTTTTAGGGGTTCTGGACATGCTACAGAGCTGATACTTCACAGGTACACTTTTTAGACCCCCCAGATGCTAAATCCAAAGAAATTTTTTATTTTTATTTTTTTTTAATTTTTCCAATAATTGGCTCTCTATCAAAAAATTATAATTTTTAAGAACTTTTTTTTGCGTGATCCCTCTCCGGCATGCCACAGTCCAGGTGTTAGTCCTCTTGAAACAACTTTTCCATCACTATTGTGGCCAGAAAGAGTCCCTGTGTGTTTTAAAATTCGCCTGCCTATTGAAGTCTATAGCGGTTCGCCCGGTTCGCCGGTTCGCGAACATTTGCCGATGTTCGCGTTCGCCGTTCGCGAACGGCGAATTTTAGGTTCGCGACATCACTAGTAGTATGTACAGGAGAGCATTGCGAAGTGCATGGCAGGGGTAGTTATTGCAGAGAGAGGAGTGAAGTTCCACCTAATAGTCTGTCAGTCACTGCTATACCACCTTGGTAGATCACTTTTCAGAGGGACTACGACAGGGAGTACAGCAGGTCTGTCTACCTTTACATCCTCCTCCTGAGTGCACCCTTAGTGCCTCCAGAGTGCCCCCTTAGTACTACTGTACTAAGGGGCACTCCAAAGGATGTAAGGGGGAACTCTGGAGGAAGTAAAGGAGCACTCTGGAGGGAGTAAGGAGGCACCCTGGAGGATGTAAGGCGGCACTCTGAACAATGAAGGGGACACTCTGGAGGATGTAAGGGGGCATTCTGGAGGGTGTAAGGGGGCACTCTGGAGGATGTGAGGGGCACTTTGGAGGAAGTAATAAGGCAGTCTGCTGGTACTAACTTAGTACCTCCAGAGTATCCCCTTAGATCCTTTAGCGTGCCCCCTTACAACCTCCTTCAGAGTGCCTCCTTACATCCTCTGAACTGTCCCTTACATTCTTTTCCAGAGGGTCTTTTTATTACTTTCAGAGTGCCCCTTTACTTCCTCCAGAATGCCCCCTTCATCCTTTGGAGTGCCCCTTACACTCTCCTCCAGAGTACCTTTTTAGTACCTTCAGAGTGCCTCCTTACATCTTCCTCCAGAGTGCATTCTAAGTACTACTGTACTAAGGGGCACCCTGGAGGATGTAAGGGGGGACTCAGGAGGCACTAAGGGGCACCCTGGGGAGAGCCCTAAGGAGTGATGGGCATTAATCCATGCTATGTCAGTGTTAGGAGGAGCAGAGCACATCACTCACCACATGGCCACTCTATTCTAGTCCTGCTTGCCTTCTCCCTGCCACAGCCCCAACATACGCCCAGTCCAGCCTGTGGTGTTTGACCCATGTCCCCTGCGTGGATTACTGCAACTCCTTGTCAGTGTCACTTCCTGCAGCACATGTCACTTGTCTTTGCGGTGAAGTGCAGGGAGGAGGGAGAGGAGGAGTTCCAGGACTGGAGTCTGGACACTGCATGCTCCTCTCAGGACAGCCTCTGCCACTTCTGCTTCCTTGCACTGCCATCGCCGGACCGGCCACCTGACACTTGAGCAGTAGCAGCAGTTGGCACTTCCGAGCAGACAACGGGTGAGCTGACACAGAGTGGGCGTGCGGGGAGACATTGGGGTTTATTGACTAAAGGCAAATCTACTCTGCTCTACAAGTGCACTGCAAGTGCACTTAAATGTGCAGTCGGTGTGGATCTGATGACATGCAGAGAAAAAAAAAAAAACACAATTTTTGCTTGCACATGATTGGATCATTCAATAAAATTATCAGAGCTTCCCCTCATTTCAGATCTTCCCCTTGCAGTGCACTTGTGGTGCACAGTGCATTTGCCTATAGTAAATCAACCCCACTGTCTGGACAGTGAAGAAGATCACATACACACCTGTCCATGCTGCATGCCGCTGGGCACCCGGGAAAGGAGGAGGTGTCGAGGTGAGTAGAAACAGCCATGCAGCACTAGGCGCAGGCCTCACTGTCTGAGAGTAAGGCACGTCGCTGGTTGCTAGACGCCAGGCAGGGCCGGCCCTAGCAACTAATTCCGGAAATGTAGTTGGTAGGGGGGCTGCACTTGCTGTTTCCTCTATTTCATTCCAGGACACTGTATTGTACCGGAATGAAGGTGCCCGAGACAGACTTGTCAATTGTGGGACAATCCGAGACACGTGGGCACCCTAGGAATGGGTAATGTGTTAGGAACAAAAGCATGCCACATCATTTAATGGAAATTAAAATTATCAACTTACAGAGGGCTGAATTCAAAGACACTTCAAAAATAAAAGTGAAAAAATTATGCAGCAGGCTAGTCCATTTTGCTGAAATTTTATTGCAGCAACTCAAAATGGTACAATATCAGTAGTTCGTATGGTCCCCCACGTGCTTTTATGCATGCCTGACAATGTCAGGGCATGCTCCTAATGAGACAACGGATGGTGTTCTGCAGTATTTCCTCTCAGATCTGGACTAGAGCATCACTGAGCTCCTGAACAGACTGAGGTGCAATCTGGCAGCGTCAGATGAACCAAAACATAATGTCCTGGGGGATGTTCTATTGGGTTTAGGTCAGGCGAGCGTAGGGGGGGGGCCATTAAATGGTATCAATTTTTAAATCTTCCAGGAACTGCCTGCATACTCTCACCACATAAGGTCGGGCATTGTCATGAACCAGGAGGAACTCAGGACAAACTGCACCAGCGTAGGGTCTGACAATGGGTCCAAGGAGTTCAGCCCGATACCTAATGGCAGTCAGGTCACCATTGTCTAGGCTGTAGAGGTCTGTGCATCCCTCCATGGATATGCCTCCCCAGACCATCACTGACCCACCACCAAACAGGTCATGCTGAACGATGTTACAGACAGCATAACGTTGTTCTTAGCTTTTCCAGATCCTTTCACGTCTGTCACACGTGCTTGGGGTGAACCTGCTCTCATCTGTGAAAAGCAAAGATCGCCAGTGGCGGACCTCCCAATTCTGGTGTCCAATGGCAAATGCCAATCGAGCTCCACAGTGCTGGGCAGTGAGCACATGACCCACTAGAGAACGTTGGGCTCTCAGGCCACCCTCATGAACTCTGTTTCTGATTGTTTGGTCAGAGACATTCACACCACTGGCCTGCTGCAGGTCATTTTCTAGGCCTCTGGCAGTGTTTATCCTCTTCAAAGGAGCACAAAGGAGCAGATACCGGTACTGCTGATGGGTTAAGGACCTTCTATGGCCCTATCCAGCTTACCTAGAGTAACTGTCTGTCTCCTGAAATCTCCTCCATACTCTTGAGACTGTGCTGGGAGACACAGCAAACCTTTTGGCAATGGCAAGTATTGATGTGTCATCCTGGAGAAGTTGGACTGCCTGACACTGACCCTAGCCAAATACAAAACTAGTGAAAAACAGTCAGAAAAGGTGAGTAGGGAAAAAATTCAGTAGCTTGCACCTGTAAAACCATTCCTGTTTCATTAACACCAAAGCAGCTGAAACTGATTAACAAACCCCTCTGCTACTTAACTGACCACATCAATATGCCAGGAGTTTAATTGACTTCATGCTATACTCTGAATAAAAAGTATTCCCCTAATTTGTTTAAGCAGCTTATACTTCTTACCTTTTTAATGTTTCCAATCAGAAGGTTTCATTACTGACTGCAAGCATTTCTGAACAATGATAGAATTATGCTGGCCATACACTATACTAAAAATTGTTCAAACTAATTTTCGAAAAAATAACACTCGTCCGTGAGAGCAAATGATCGTGCCATAATGTAATGACCGATAAATCATTTAATGCACATAAATTAATGTTTTTTGTACATTTTTTCACATATACCTTGTGCAAACAGTTTGAACGAGAAACACATTACCCTTTCAATTTATTGTTCATTCGGCAGAAAATTCCCAAACTTGTCCTTAGTTTTTTCGGCTCAAAAACGTCACAACCGATTACCGATTCGTGTCCATTAACTGGCCGAAAAAGAAATGAACTGTCCAAATGACCAAATTTAGGCAAATTTTTCTGTATAGCCAGCATTAGTCTGTCCCAGTACAAAGGTTTAGCTTCTAAATCTTTAACCCTTTAATACAACTGACAGTGTTAAATCTTGTTTACAAATGACAATGAGATCTGACAGAACAGTACAAGTAGGATTTTGTTATGGAAAACACAGTTCTCCAGCCCCTTTAAACAAAGGGGTTTATTTACTAAAGGCAAATCCACTGTGCACTGTAAGTGCTCTTGGAAGTGCAATCACTGTAGATCTGAGGAGGACATGCAGGGGAAATAAAAATAGCATTTTTGCTTGCACATAATTAGATGATAGAAGTCAGCAGAGCTTCCCCTCAGATCTACAGTGACTGCACTTCCAAGTGCCATTGTAGTGTACAGTGGATTTGCATTTAGTAAATAAACCCCAAAGAGTATTAAGAAGGATTTTCCAATGCTGGAGTTATCAGAAAAGACCTGTTAAAGTCTAAATAACTCTAAAGATTTTTTTTTTTTTTTTCGTTTAGGACAGAGTGGAAATTAGAACACCTTTAAGGTTTTTGTTGACTATGCCCTTATCAGGGGAGATTCACCCTCTCCATTTGTCATATTAACCATTATCAATTAAGCGAAGGAGACCCCCAAACTTTCAGTTATCCTCAGAGCAGTAATAGAAGGTAATGGATTCAGTAGGGGCACTAGTTATGATGACCTTGATGCCGAGCATTACATTTCCTCTCAATTCCTGATTTGGCTATGGGACAGGAAATTGAGGGAAGTCTCCCCAATGGGATATAGGTGGCAAACAAAATAAAAATTACAGGGGTTATACCCATGCTTTACTGTATCCAAAAAAGTTTTGCCTTTAGTTTTCTCTTAAAATGGTAATCAGCAATTTTGTAATATTTTTATGTGAAGGAAAATATTTAACAAATATGAAGTAAGTGTTAACCCAATTTGTCTGCAAAAGTGGAAATAAACTTTAGGTTTTTGAAAATAAATGAAAATGACCAAAAGCTAAAAGGTACTGTACATTTGAGTATCATCTGTATAGAAGTGGCAGCAAAGACTAAACAGCTGGTTAGGGTCATGGGTATATAAGGAAAAGACAAGAGGACCAAATCTGTTACAATAATATAAAAGGAGAATATTGTATGAATGAAAGACATTAAAGTTCATACGTAAAGACAAGGTGATCCACAAATGTTACATAGAGATAAACCAATAGTTTGTAACATATCTTTGATTGTTAAGTTATTATTCATATTTTTTCATGGAAAAAGGAGCACTATGAGTGCACCATATGAGATCATTGGCTGAGTCAGAGAGAAAAAAAATAATAATTTTGTGTCCCATTAATGGAGTGATTTAAAGGCATTATAAATTGTCCAGCCTGCACCTTATGTTTTTTAATTGCATAAGATGTGCATTGATCATGTGGTTTAATGGTGCCATTTGTTGATCTGTACAGACAGCCTATTGTAGAGTAAATCTTCACATTCTTGATTTGTAAATTTATGTTTGAAACATGAGGCATGCAGCATGACATTACATGGGTTAGTGCATGACCTCTAGCTGTAGTGTGAGAACCAACACTTCCTGTGAAGAAACAATATATCCCACAATCCCTGGGTTTCATGGCCTAGTGCTGGTACAGGTAAAATCAACAGAGCTTACCATCCTAGGAAGAGATGTGATTGTTTCAAAAGCACTTCTGATGCAGCACAGAGAAATGGCTAGGTATGCATGTGACCCAAAACAAGAAGTTGCTTGTTCCACTGGTGAATAGAGAAAATGTAGGTAGTTGAAAGTGGATCTAAAGGCTGAAGGTTCTGTACCTTAATTCATTCTAAGCATTAGGGTACAGAACTTTCTGTGTGCCGCCCCCCCCCTTATACTTACCTGAGCCCGATGTTGATTCGGTGCTCTGCAAGAGTGCAGCATTGCTGCTCTCTCTACTTATTGGCTCAGACACAGTAGGGGGAGCCATTGGCTTCCACTGCTGTCGATCATAGCCAGTGCGGAGTAAGCAGGGGGCAGGGCCGAGCCGTGCGTGTGTGTCAATGGCTCAGGAGCCAGCCTACATGAGTGCCCCCATAGCAAGCCCCTATAGGGGCACTCATAGCACTCAGCAGGGGGTAGGAGCCAGGAGTACCAGCAGGGAACCCAAGAAGAGGAGGATCGAGGCTGCTCTGTGCAAAACCACTGCACAGAGCAGGTAAGTGTAACATGTTTGTTATTAGAGAGAAAAATTACTTTTACAATTACTTTATTAAATGAACATAGGGGAATTGATCAGCCATGACACTAAAAACTACAGCCACAACATGCAAGCCCATCAATACAAAGTGAGGTAAACAAACAACACAGGGAATATAACTACTTTAAGAGACTGAGAGGGGGGGGGGGTTCACTAGCCTCTGAAATGCATTTCCTGACAGCCCTTGTGAGTACACGTGTCCTGGCAGTGTGAGCACATCATCCGGCTTTTCTTCTGTGTCCCACAGCAGCAGTTCTTTGCCTGTCTATAATTCCTAGCTGCAGTGGTTCTGGTATAGCAGCCACGGAGGGAGCTGCTCTCTGATCTTCCATTTCCACAGATGTCCCAACTGTACACTGATACACTGATATAAGAGACATTTTTTTGTTTACTTTTGTTTGTGAGTTAAATTTTTATCTTTTTTTGATGTTTACAATAAACTAGCATACTACAGTATGGCCGGCTTGGTGCACCTCTCTCTTTTCTTTTCTGATAACTATATTAATGCCTAGTTAAAACAATGAAAACATTTGGAGGTGCACAATATCTTTAAAGGTGCATGGGTAGATCCTTTACTTCCAGCCAATCTGAGTGATAAGCCTGCCTTGGTATGGGCACCTATTAAAGCAGAGTTCTACACATTTTTGTGTTTATTAAAAGTCAGCAGCTACAAAAAGTGTAGCTGCTATCTTTTACTAAACACACACTCACTTGTCCCAATGGTCCAGCGATGCGGCCGCTCAAAGCCTCGCTTCTCTCCCTCTACTCTCCGGCATTGCAAGTGTGGGCATCCGGCTGTGACAGCTTGCGACTTCACAGCTGGGTGTACACTGGGCATGTGTGAGCCACGCAGTGCCTTCCCCATTGGCCTGCAATCTTCTGGGACCTGGGACCTGTGACATGTCCCAGAAGATTGCAAGGAGGGAGGGGGAGAGGAGAACGTCTGCTTGAGTTGCCCAGGCGGCTCGAGCGGAAGTGGAAGCAGGTACCTGTGAAAACTAGGTGCCTGTCCTGTCCCCCCCCCCCAAAAAAAAAAAAAAAAAACAAAATGGCACACCAAATGTGGCATATTTGGGGGAGAGGAATGCTTAAAGATGAACTTCCCTTTTGTGTGGAGCTCCGATTTAGGATGAAATAGAGGGATGACTTTTGTTGTTAGATGCAGACTAAAGGTATAGTTCCTACTATACAAAAGGTTCCTAAAAGAAAAACCCAAGACAATTTTATGAAATCATGGCCAATGGCCAATAAGTCTTCTAGAATCTGCATTATGCTAAAAATAAACAAAACATTTTAAACAATTCTGATACAATTAGTTCTTGGAATAGATTTCTTAAGTGTATGCTGTCCCTAACAGCTAAAAATATAAGAAAAAGAGCAGTATTAATAATAAACAATACATGTTCATGCAAACTCTCGCAATGCACTATAAAACTGCACATTCTGTATTCATTAAAGTTTAATGCACTTGTCGAAAGCTTCCCCATTGTACTGCGTGCCGGAATAATTCTGTCCATCAACTGCACTAGTCATCACTACTTAAAAACCCAGCAGGACTGAAAAGTGTTTTGCTTAGTGAGGCAGCAGCCATATTTGATAGATTATTAAGTCAGCTCTGAGTTTATTAGTACTGTAAAGCTTTACAGAAAGAAAAAAAAAAGCTAAACAAATGTCAATCTCAGTTACCGGCGATGAAACACTGAACTGTCTGTGACACAGCAAAATTAATTTGCGACTAGGTAAATAGTAATGAGCATTGACATTTACAGATAAGCAGAATCAATTTATGATTTCCCATTACTGAATGCCAAATTGTGCACAATAACCATTTAGAACAGAACAGAGCAGCTCGCCGAAGCTTAAAATAACAACTTATCTAAAATTTTTTCATCCTAAATCAAAATAAATCCACTGTTGTCCTCAGTCTCTTAAAATACGGTCAATAATTAATCAATTTAGGCTTCCGCATACCTTCACTGAAATTATTTAAATGACTTTGCAGAGAAGCTAAGCATTTTTTTTTTCCTTTTTTCGTCCCTGATTTACGTTCAATTATTTTTATGCAGGGGTGATCCGTGCTGTATTTTTGCCATCCCTGCATTTGTGTCAAGACAGAAATACAGTATATTGTCAAGACAATTGGAAAATGTTTCAACCAAGCGAACATTTGTACTCAGGAGCTACAAAAAAATCCTTTCTGTCTGTCAACGTTGATTTTGAAACACTTCTTTGAACTACAGGTAAGTATCTAAAAGCATTCAGGATGTAATTGAGCACTGCAATGCTGAAACATTAATATTTATACACAAGCTCTTTCCAAGCATCACACAAAAACATAGGAATAAGCAGAACATCAAGTTGAAACTTCTTCCCTTAATGGAAAAAGGAGAGGAGTTAATTAAGCAATATTCACCAGGTGTTGGGCAATTGCCTGAGGATAATTATATCCTCATTTTATTCTCCAACACAGATGAGTTTCTTAGAGAAAGCTATACGTGCTAAAATCTATCCATTGCTTTCATCATAATTCATTCCCCATTATACATTTTCAGTGGGTTTTCTATTAGCAGGTAGGATCCTCAGGCAAAGACGGATCATTAATTGAATGTCTCTCTACCCCTTCACCATAGAAACAAATGATGATCCATAAGTCATTGGCTGACCCTATGGTCTTTTCATTTTAGAGTTTAAAGTTGCCGCTGGGATCTTTACTGGGCATGATGAAAAAAGGGAAATAATTATATTTTTAAACATGATCTAGTACTTTGATATTAACTACATATTGCTAAATGATCATTGCCTATTTTATACATATTAAGTATGGAAGGAGATGACACACAGACCTGCAGTCTAAAAGAAAATGTCAAGATCAAGCAAATGGGGGGGCAAGATGTATTTCATATGGAGGGAAAGGGAGTATTTGGGAAAAGTTTTATTGTCACCCTTCTATTGCAGTCTGTACCTTTATTTGGTGAAATTCTCCTTAACTTTTTGTCTCAGTGGCAGGGAATTGTCAGAAAATGAGTGATGAGAAAATATCCCAATGCGGACAGAGACAAAAAACACATTTAAGTACAGTTGATAGACTTTTATTATTGCTCATTGTGCCTTCCTGTCCTGGTGACCCCATTCCTTTAATTTTTGACTATGATTTTGCAGAGGTGTCACTAAAATTTGCAATGAGGGGAAATCCCCCAATAAAATTATGGACAGCAATGAAGCCAGGTGGTGGTTTTAACTATTCCCTAATCTATATTAACCTCCTTAGCAGTATTCCCGAGTGTAGCTCGGGGTTAAATTTCAGTGCCATTAGTGGTAACCCCGAGCCACACTTGGGGTACTGCCAGGAAGCATCGCTGGATTCTGTCCCCGGGATCCCGCAATGTGCAGTATACGGCGGCTGGATCTTCCGCCCGATGCTGTGAGCCCCGGCTTCCGTCTCCTGCGATGTGACGCTCGCAGGGGGGTGGAACCGGCGGCAAATTTGAAAAGTAAAACACACAAACACACTGATATATTGTAATCCTATTGGATTACATTACAAAATAAAATACATTTACATTAGTTTGCCCCCCAGTGCCCTTTCCTGCTGTTTTACTGTACTTATATATGTATACACACACACACATATATATATATATATATATATATATATATATATATATATATATATATATAATATATGTATACACACATATATATATATATATATAATATATGCATACGTATATATAAATATATATATATATATATATATACTTTAACTTATTTATAGTTATTTATTATACTATCATTTATGATTTTGTGTTTCAAACTTTATCATACCCGAGATGTTATAAAGAAGAACGCAAAGTAAAAAAATAAAATCATATGTAACTAGTTGGTTTGGGCTGCTCGTCCTTAAGAATTACTAGCAAAATAATGGTACCGCTTTCAGCACCTAAAATCGGAAAAAATCATCCCGCCAGGGTGGTTAAGAAAATAAAAAACAAGCTAAAGTTTGGTTTTAAATAGCTGAGAAGTCCCTTCTTTACCATCATGTGCAGAGGCCACTATGTTTTTTCCCTGCCCCCAAGGATTATACTTTAGTGCCAACCCACCTCCATACTCAGAGGATAGACAGGCAATTCAATTACTCAATTACCTGATTACCTTGGGAGCAGAGTGGTGCTTTAGGAGTTCTGCTAAAACAGTGACTTCATTGGGGCAAGAAAGAGAGTTTGTGATTAGCACTCTTGTTTTTTTAGCACTGAAGATGTGTGTTTAATTTCCACCAATCAAAGTAAACAAATTGCAAACTTTTATGACTTTTAGACCTTATCGGTAGGCATTGTAGCAACAATGTCTTTGGTGCTGTTGATTTATCCATTAATATTTGCCATCAGCTGTAACATCAAACAAATTGTATTATATAAAAGGCACAGAAATATGCAACATTTTAGAAACCTGATAGGTCTATTTCTTTAAGTCATGCGACAATAACAGATAATACCCCCCAAAAAATCCAATACCCAAGCAATAAACTATAATATAAATGCAGTATTTCCTCACAGTGATGTCATATTCTTGCCATTACGATAAACAGCTGCATTGGAGGTCAAACATCCTTGTACATGAGGCATTTTATTGCAGTTTGTAAGCTTTGGCAAGGTCTTGTGAGTCCAAACTAAGGCTAAGCATACAGTACACATGTGGATTTTCTCCAAAATCCACTCTACACAGAGTTAATGGAGGAACTTTGTCTTTCAGCTATTGTACTCAGATGGCCACAACGCCTGTAGCTTTCTGAATACCTGAACAATGACTGCATCTAATACAATGAAATTACTCTTTGGCTGATAATTTTCCATTGGGCTCAGCCAATTCTTTAAATGACTCGAGCTGGGTAGTGCCAACAAAACCATTAATGGCTCAAATTTTGCCTGATAAGAAGTTCTGGAAATTCTAACTCCAGCTGATTTTTTATTAATTCTGTATAGTATGAGGAAGGATTAGAACTAGGGATGAGCCAAACATACCTGGGTTCAATTTGTAGTACATTTGGTGAATATTATAGACATTCGGAGCTGGATTTGGAGTCCAAACAACTTGAAGTCAATGGTAGGCAAATGTTAAAGGTTAGTTCTGAACATTTCTAGGCTAATAGACAGAAGATTGTCAAAAATGATGTAGGAGGGTGAGCATGTATCAGAGCAAGAAAAAATAAAAAATTTAAAAATCTTCTTGGCAGGGAGCAGCAAATGTATTAATGCTTAAGTGAAATATTAGTTACATAGTTACATAGTAGGTGAGGTTGAATAAAGACAATAGTCCATCCAGTTCAACCTGTGTAGGTGTGTGTGGCTGTAATCATCTCACATAGCCCTTAATGTCCTGATCCTTGAGATGTAAGTCTAAGAGTTTTTTGAAAGCCACCATACTACCCGCAGAAACCACCTCTTGTGGTAGAGAATTCCACAATCTTGTAGCCCTAACTGTAAAGAACCCCCCTCGTTGCCTGAGGTTAAAACGCTTCTCCTCTAATCGCATTGTATGTCCTCGAGTCCTCATGCAATCCCTTCGAATGAACAGCTTTTTTTCTAAGCTGGGATCCCCATTGAGATATTTATAAATTGCTATCATGTCCCCCCTCAGACGTCTCTTCTCCAGGGAGAATAAATCGAGCGATTGCAGACGCTCTTCATAGTCAAGGTCCTCCAATCCCCTAATCAGTTTAGTTGCCCTTCTCTGGACTCTCTCCAGCTCCAACACATCCCTCCTGAGGACTGGCGACCAGAACTGGACAGAATACTCCAGATGCGGTCGGACCAGAGTTTTTTGTTTTTTTTCAAATTCAATGTTTATTGAGGAGACAAAGGCATACAAGTCATCTAAGGCAGTGAATTGAAATACAGCCAAGTAACAAGAAAACAGCGTAACATGAGGCGTAAATCATATAAACATAGCCGTATGTGAGAAACGATAACATACAAAGCACTAAGGTACGTCTCAGGACGGTAGGTTCCAAGACAGACCCACACTCCTACCGGCATCTGTCACATGGCCGGCACACCGGAGTGCGGGGAGCGTCCAACGGGGTCACCAATCCGAGAGATCACAAGAGGTCGTAGTGTCATGCATGCCTTACAAGAACGGGGGTATTTTTCAAAGAAAAGAAAAAGAGAGAAAAAAAATGAAAAAGGAACAGGTAAAGGAAGTAAAGAGCAAAGAGCAGGAAGTTCTACTTTAGAAGGGGGGGACGACCAGGAGGAGGGGAGGGGGAAAGGGAAGACAGGTCAAACACATGAAAAAAGGACAAAAAAAGGGGGGGGCAGGGGGGCCGGACCAGAGTTTTATAAAGTGGAAGGATTATAGTCTTATCTCTGGAATACATCCCTTTTTTTATGCATGCTAATAATCTGCTGGTTTTGGCAGCTGCCGCTTGACATTGCATGCTGTTGCCTAATCTATCATCAACCAAGACTCCCAGATCTTTCTCCATTTTTGATTCCCCCAAGGGTTCCCCTCCTAACGTGTATTGTGTTTTTATGTTTTTAGTCCCCAAGTGCAAAACCTTACACTTCTCCACGTTAAACCTCATTTGCCATGTCGTTGCCCACTCCGTTATTTTGTCCAGGTCATTCTGTAGGATATCTGCTTCATGCTGTGCAGTTATTGCCCTGGCCAATTTTGTGTCATCTGCAAAAACTGATAACGAACTACTGATCCCGTCCTCAATGCTGTTTATGAATAAATTGAAAAATTTGAATTGAAAAATGCTAAATTCCTCCCATGTCTGCGAAGTGGCGCAACCTACAACTTACTACTGCAAAACTCACATTTGCAAAGGAAGACAAAATGCCATATAGGCTAAGTTCACACAGCAATTGAGAGCTGCCAGAGTGCTCCTGCAGCTGTCTGTTCCTGGCTGCAGTAGGGGGCAGTGTGGTGCATGATTCAAAGCATCACATCCCTCTCTTTTTTTTCTTTTTTTTTGTACAAACTTTATTTGAAGTGTACAAAACCTACACTTCATTCATAGCACTGTGCAGCAGCTCGATGCACTGTGCTGCTGTAAAGTTCCATGTGATTCGGCACAGTGCGTTGCAATAAAATATAGCATGTCTGCATTTTATCACAGCACGTTGGCTGAGTTGCAGTGTGAATATGACACACAGGAAACAGTTGTTTTCTGTCTGTCCTTGCAGTGACAGGCGTTTTACAATGCAGTAAAATGCCTGTCACTGCACTATGTGTGAATTCATCCTTAAACTGCTGGAAAATGACAAATTCATCTTTTTGTAAACAAACATTTGGGGATTCCCTTCATCTTTATCAGACTTTTATTCTAGATGTGGGGCTGCTATAAATGTTAAAGTGATAATAAAGTTTTGGGGAAAAGTTTAAAATGTGCCTTTTGCCTGGAAACTAAGCCCTCCAGCGCTGTGATGGGTGGCTCTGAGGAAGAGGCGTATGCCTTGAAACGCATCAGCCGTCATCCTAATAGGACAAGGGACATTCATATGGACTACTCTCGATACTCAAGAATTTGAGTCCGATGTGATTCATTTATACCTTTATTTGTGAGTAGCCAATTCTATGTTTTAACAATAAAGCCTATATTGAGGATAATGCGCTAGGTCGATGCACCTTTCTTTGTGTTTCTTGTTTGCTCCAGCGCTGTGATGCCATGGCTTTCCCAGTGTTGCCATCTTCACCCGATCTTCATTCCGTAGCACACAGAGCAGACAATAAATGTGATCCAAGGTGCACATGGACAGCTCAGACCACACTTACTGTTGACAGGTGGGGGGACATTTATGACAGAAAGGACCTCTACAGTATCTTCTGTTATAAAAAACCTTGTTTGTCAGTGGTTTTTACCATATTGACTTCACTACCACTTTATTTAGGGATCCCACACAAAATAAAATATGCTGTGACAGGCTAGGAAAGGTGGTGGAAAGTATGCTGCCCCCACTACCAAGCCATTACAGGCAACATGTCCTCAACATGGGCTGTGCTTTGCCCTCTGCCCTTTATGTTGATAATGGGCCAGGGTTGTGCTGAGCCTATTGGAATTTGAAAGCCCCCTTAAACAATAAGGATGTACCCAAATACTGCACCCTCCCCCCCAATGTGAATAAGTCAGGGGTAGATAGTACCTCTACTCAGTCATGAAAAAAGTAAACAGTAAATAAACACACACACTTTTGACAAATATTTTAATAAAGAAAAAATGTCCCACAAACATCAATTATGTCATCTAGCAATGCTGGATCACATCAATCACAACGAATGATGCCCATGGACCCACTGAAAGAAGGGTCTCGTATGGAATTTTAAAGAGGACTCCACACTTTTTTTTTTCCCCTTTAGAACCTTGACAGCAGAAGAAGGAAGGTGTCATCTATAATACTGGGAGAAAAACGTGTGTGGGTTTACCCCTTAAAATCCATATCAGACCTGAAGGGACTGATATGATTTACGGAGGGAACCCCATGCTGTTTTTTTCCTTCATTGCCACTTTGTTTACATGCCCAGGAATTCACAGCCAGTAAATGAATAGGGACGGATGATGTCACTGTTTGCTAAGGATGCAGTGAGTGCTGGCAACTGCTGCTTACCTAACAATCTTGACAGTGGAAGAAAGAAGCAACCATATATAGTAGAGATAAAACCACAACTATACAGTGGGTATCTAAAGTTTGGGCACCCCAGGTAAAAATTTGTATTAATGTGCATAAAGAAGCCAAGGAAAGATGGAAAAATCTCCAAAAGGCATCAAATTACAGATTAGACATTCTTATAATATGTCAACAAAAGTTAGATTTTATTTCCATCATTTACACTTTCAAAATAACAGAAAACAAAAAAATGGTGTCTGCAAAAGTTTGGGCACCCTGCAGAGTTAATATCTTGTTCTGCCCCCTTTGGCAAGTATCACAGCTTGTAAACGCTTTTTGTAGCCAGCCAAGAGTCTTTCAATTCTTGTTTGAGGTATCTTTGCCCATACTTCCTTACAAAAGTCTTCCAGTTCTTTGAAATGTCTGGGCTGTCTGTCACGCACTGCTCCTTTAAGGTCTATGCATAGATTTTAAATTTTGTTGAGGTCAGAAGATTGTGAAGGCCATGGCAAAACCTTCAGTTTACACCTCTTGATGTAATCCCCCATGGATTTCAAGGTGTGTTTAGGATCATTATCCATTTGTAGAAGCCATCCTCTCTTTAACTTCAGCTTTTTCATAGATGGCATCAAGTTACCATCCAAAATTTGCTGAAATTTTATTGAATCAATTTTTCCTTCTACTCGTGAGATGTTCCCTGTGCCATTGGCTGCAATACAACCCCAAAGCATGATTGATCCACCCCCATGCTTAACAGTTGGACAGAGGTTCTTTTCATTAAATTCTGTGCCCCTTCTTCTCCAAACGTACCTTTGCTCATTCCGGCCAAAAAGTTCAATTTTACCCTCATCGGTCCACAGAACTTGTTTCCAAAATGCATCAGGCTTGTCTATATGTTCATTTGCAAAGTTCAAATGCTGATTTTTGTGGTGAGGACGTAGAAGAGGTTTTCTTCTTTTGACTCTTCCATGAAGACCATATTTTACAAGTATCTCTTTTTAGTGGAATAGTGCACCACAACTCCAGTGTCTGCCAGATCTTTCTGGAGGGATTGTGCAGTCAAAAGTGGGTTTTGAATTGTTTTTCTCACAATCCTGCGAGCTGTTCTGTTTGATATTTTTCTTGGTCTTCCAGATCTTGCTTTAACTTCCACTGTTCTTGATGACTGCCATTTCTTAATTACATTCCAAACAGAGGATATTGACATCTGAAAACGCTTTGCTGTCTTCCTCTAGCCTTCTCCAGCTTTGTGAGTGTCAACTATTTTCAGTTTCAGTTTTCTAGACAACTGCTTAGAATATCCCATGGTGCTGATTGTTGGGGCAAGGTCAGATGAGTCTGCGCATTTAAAACCTTTGAGATTGACATCACCTGGTCTTCCCAGATGATGATTGAGAACAATCCATGACACTGGCAGTTCTCAGCCTTGCAAAGGGGGCAGTGCATGCTATAAATTCTGCAGGGTGCCCAAACTTTTGCAGACGCCATTTTTTTGTTTTCTGTAATTGTGAAAGTGTAAATGATGGAAATAAAATCTAACTTTTGTTGACATATTATAAGAATGTCTAATCTGTAATTTGATGCCTTTTGGAGATTTTTCCATCTTTCCTTGGCTTCTTTATGCACATTAATACAAATTTTTTCCTGGGGTGCCCAAACTTTCGATCCCCACTGTATATGAAGCTTGTTTCCTGCTGAACAAACTGAAAGTCCGGTGTTCAGATGAACTCCCAAACAAAGTTTAGTCCAAACCTATGCAACGCATCAAGAGCTCATCCCTAGTTAGGACTAGAGATGTATAGAACTGTTCGCCGGCGAACAGTTCCCGGCGAACTTAGCATGTTCGCGTTCGCCGCTGCCGGCGAACATATGCGATGTTCGGTCCGCCCCCCATAAGACATCATTGAGGCAAACTTTGACCCTGAACTTTACAGTCAGCAGACACATTTCCAGCCAATCAGCGTACCTCCCTCCCACACCCTCCCACCTCCTATAAATAAGCAAGGGCAGCATCCATCTTAGATCATTCTGAAGCAGTGTGTGTAGTGAGAATAGGGAGAGAGCTGCTGCTGCTGCTGCTGCTGTTAAGCTAGGGACAGTTAGTCAGTGTTCCTGGTCTTGCAGTGTTCTTGGTCCACTACTGCTGTAATATCAGCACCCCAAAAAGCCCTTCTAAGGGCTGGTATTTGTGTTTTTTTTTTTTTTTTTATATATATATATATATATATATATACCTAGCGTCCCCAAAAGCCCTTTTAAGGGCTGGTAATTGAGTTGTTTCTTCATATATATATATATCTATATCTATCTAGTGTCCCCAAAAGCCCTTTTAAGGGCTGGTAATTGAGGATTTTTTTATTTTTATATATATACATATATATATATATATAGTGTCCCCAAAAGCCCTTTCAAGGGCTGGTAAGGTAATAGATTTTTTTCTTTATATATATATATATATATATATATATATATCTATTGTACACTGCAGTTGCCTGCCCGCTGTGTGTGAGAGGCCACAGACCTACCACAGACTGTACTGTGTGCACACCACACTCATTTCGGGTGGCACAGGCACAGTACCTGGCATTTTAAAAAATATTTTTTTTTTCTCTGTCATAATTGCAGTGAGTGCTGTGTCAGGTCCACAGAGTGCACTGTACCCACTGCAGTGCACTGCCCACCACTGATATATATACGTTGGCACAGCATCTTGTTGCAATAAATTGAAAAAAAAAATATTTTTTATTATTGCAGTTGCCTGGGCTGCCAGTGACTGTCAGGTCCACAGAGTGTACTGTGCCCACTGCAGTGCCACTGTGTGCCCACCCACCACTGATATATAAGGTGGCACAGCAGCTTGCAAAGTAAAAAAAATATATATATTTCTTTAAATTGCAGTTGCCTGGGTGCCAGTGACTGCTGTCAGGTCCACAGAGAGTGTACTGTGCCACTGCCCACCCACCACTGATATATAAGGTGGCACAGCAGCTTGCAAAGTAAAAAAAATATATATATTTTTTTAAATTGCAGTTGCCTGGGTGCCAGTGACTGCTGTCAGGTCCACAGAGAGTGTACTGTGCCACTGCCCACCCACCCACCACTGATATATAAGGTGGCACAGCAGCTTGCAAAGTAAAAAATATATATATATTTTTTTAAATTGCAGTTGCCTGGGTGCCAGTGACTGCTGTCAGGTCCACAGAGAGTGTACTGTGCCACTGCCCACCCACCACTGATATATAAGGTGGCACAGCAGCTTGCAAAGTAAAAAAATATATATATATTTTTTAAATTGCAGTTGTCTGGGTGCCAGTGACTGCTGTCAGGTCCACAGAGAGTGTACTGTGCCACTGCCCACCCACCACTGATATATAAGGTGGCACAGCAGCTTGCAAAGTAAAAAAAAATATATATATTTTTTAAATTGCAGTTGCCTGGGTGCCAGTGACTGCTGTCAGGTCCACAGAGAGTGTACTGTGCCACTGCCCACCCACCACTGATATATAAGGTGGCACAGCAGCTTGCACTCATAGTACAACAGTAACAACACATTAAAAAAAAAATGACAGGCAGAGGCAGGCCACCCCGCAAGGGCCATCGTGGTCGTGGTGCTGTGATTTCCTTAGGCTCTAGAATAATGCCCAGTGTTCAGAGGCCACCACAGCCCCTGAACTCAAAAAATTCTGAGGCCATAGTTGACTGGCTTACACAGGACACCCAATCGTCTACAGCTTCCGCTCGGAACTCTAATGCACCATCCTCCTCCAGCTCAGCTTCGGGCACCTCTCAATTTACCACTCGCCAGCCCGCCGGCACCACCACCAACACTAGCACCACAGCCGCTTCACTTGATCCGTCAGAGGAGTTATTTTCACATCAGTTGGAAGAAATAAGTGATGCGCAACTATTAGTGCCAGAGGATGTAGATAACGGGGATATGTCTCAGTCAGGCAGCATTATACACATGGACGTACATTGTGATGATGATGATGTTGTACCTGCTGCTGCTGCCTTTGCTGAGTTGTCAAGTGAAGCGGCTGATGATGACGATGTGTCTGTGGATGTCACCTGGGTGCCTGCTCGAAGAGCAGAAGAAGAGGGGGAAAGTTCAGATGGGGAGACAGAGAGGAGGAGGAGACGAGTTGGAAGCAGGGGGAGGAGGTCATCGCAAGGAGCTAGTGGCGCAGTCAGACAGCATGTAGATTCGGCACCCGGGGTCAGCCAGACAGCACGCCAATCAACGCAAGCTGTTGCCACCACCAGAATGCCGTCCTTGCAAAGCTCAGCAGTGTGGCATTTTTTTTGTGTGTCTGCCTCTGATATCAGCGATGCCATTTGTAACCTGTGCCAAAAGAAACTGAGTCGTGGGAAGTCCAACACCCACCTAGGTACAACTGCTTTGCGAAGGCACATGATCTCACATCACAAACGCCTATGGGATCAACACATGAGTAAAAGCAGCACACAAACTGAAAGCCACCATCCTCCTCCTGGTCCAGCATCTTCAGCCACGTCAACCACTGCTGTCCTCCATGCCCCCTATCAACAACCCGCCCCTCCGCCTCTCACCTTCAGCAGTTCCTGCTCGTCACCTGCCCACAGTCAGGTGTCTGTGAAGGAAATGTTTGAGCGCAAAAAGCCAATCTCGCAGAGTCACCCCCTTGCCCGGCGTCTGACAGCTGGCTTGTCGGAACTCTTAGCCCGCCAGCTTTTACCATACAAGCTGGTGGAGTCTGAGGCCTTCAAAAAATTTGTCGCTATTGGGACACCGCAGTGGAAGGTACCCGGCCGAAATTATTTTTCACAAAAGGCAATCCCCAACCTGTACTCTATTGTGGAAAAAGAAATCATGTCACGTCTGGCACACAGTGTTGGGGCAAGGGTCCATCTGACCACTGATAGCTGGTCTGCAAAGCACGGTCAGGGCAGGTATATAACGTACACTGCGCATTGGGTAAACCTGCTGGCGGCTGCCAAGCATGGAATGCGTGGCTCTGCTGCAGAGGAGTTGGTGACACCGCCACGACTTGCAGGCAGGCCTGCTGCCACCTCCTCTACTCCTCCTACTCCATCCTCTATGCTAACCTCCTCGGCTGAGTCCTCTTCTGCTGTTGCGTCTTGCTCCACACCAACTGCACCCCCCCAGCTCCCCAGGGGCTATTCCACATGCCGGATACGACAGTGTCACGCTGTCTTGGGGTTGACTTGCCTGAAAGCAGAGAGTCACACCGGACCAGCACTACTGTCCGCCCTGAATGCACAGGTGGATCAGTGGCTGACCCCGCACCAACTGGAGATCGGCAAAGTGGTGTGTGACAACGGGAGCAATTTGTTGGCGGCATTGAATTTGGGCAAGTTGACACATGTGCCGTGCATGGCACATGTGTTGAATCTGATTGTGCAACGTTTTGTGCAGAAGTACCCAGGCTTACAGGACGTCCTCAAGCAGGCCAGGAAGGTGTGTGGCCATTTCAGGCGTTCCTACACGGCCATGGCGCACTTTGCAGATATTCAGCGGCGAAACAACATGCCAGTGAGGCGCTTGATTTGCGACAGCCCGACACGTTGGAATTCAACACTGCTAATGTTCGACCGCCTGCTCCAACAAGAAAAAGCGGTCAACGAGTATTTGTATGACCGGGGTGCTAGGACAGCCTCTGCGGAGCTGGGTATTTTTTTGCCACGCTACTGGACGCTCATGCGCAATGCCTGTAGGCTCATGCGTCCTTTTGAGGAGGTGACAAACCTAGTGAGTCGCACTGAAGGCACCATCAGCGACATCATCCCATATGTTTTTTTCCTGGAGCGTGCCCTGCGAAGAGTGCTGGATCAGGCCGTAGATGAGCGTGAAGAGGAAGAGGAAGAGTTGTGGTCACCATCACCACCACCAGAAACAGCCTTACCATCGATTGCTGGACCTGCGGCAACACTGGAAGAGGAGTGTGAGGAAGAGGAGTCAGAGGAGGAATGTGGCTTTGAGGAGGAGGAACACCAACCACAGCAGGCATCCCAGGGTGCTCGTTGTCACCTATCTGGTACCCGTGGTGTTGTACGTGGCTGGGGGGAAGAACACACCTTCAATGACATCAGTGAGGACGAGGAATTGGACATGAGTAGCTCGGCATCCAACCTTGTCCAAATGGGGTCTTTCATGCTGTCATGCCTGTTGAGAGACCCTCGTATAAAAAGGCTGAAGGAGAACGACCTGTACTGGGTGGCCACGCTACTAGACCCCCGGTATAAGCAGAAAGTCTGTGACATGTTACCCAATTACCGGCAGTCGCAAAGGATGCAGCAGCTACAAAATAAGTTAAAAACTATGCTCTACACAGCGTATAAGGGTGATGTCACAGCACAACGGGAATCCAACAGGGGAAGAGGTGAAAGTAATCCTCCTCCTACCACCACAACCACGCCGGCAAGGACAGGACGCTTTACAGACGTCTTGTTGATGGAGGACATGCGGAGCTTTTTTAGTCCTATGCATCGCCACAGCCCTTCGGGGTCCACCCTCAGAGAACGACTCGACCGACAGGTAGCAGACTACCTTGCCTTAACTGCAGATATCGACACTCTGAGGAGCGATGAACCCCTTGACTACTGGGTGTGCAGGCTTGACCTGTGGCCTGAGCTATCCCAGTTTGCCATTGAACTTCTGGCCTGCCCCGCTTCAAGTGTGCTGTCAGAAAGGACCTTCAGCGCAGCAGGAGGTATTGTCACTGAGAAGAGAAGTCGCCTAGGTCAAAAAAGTCTTGATTACCTCACGTTTATTAAGATGAATGAGGCATGGATCCCGAAGGGACTGACAGTGGGGGATGCATTTGACTAAAAAAGGCCTGGTGATGACTGAGATGCCTTGGCCTAAAAATGGTCCACACGCTGCTGTATATAATCATTCTCTGCATGCCGGATGACTTACGTGACGTCTCCGCCACCAACTACGGTTCAAGCAGCAATGTTTTAGTGCACTTTCTGCCTTAAAACCTCAATTTTTCAGGCCGCTGCTACAGCAGCGGCTGCAACAATACCTACTTTTTCATGCATGTGTACATGCCTAATTTTTCTGGCCTCTGGTGCTACACTGTGGCTGCAAAAAAACAAAAAACAAAAAAAAAGGCACATACATGTGTCAATTCCCCTTCGTGATCGTTACCTTGTCGTGGTGAAGGGGCTTGCGTATCACAATGAAGCGATCACCTCTAGGATTGTGTTGGCACACCCCAGATGATAAGGTCGTTGCTTCATTGTGTACAGACCAAAAGCGATCCGCAGGATAATTTTTCATAAAAAAAAACATTCATTTTCTTTCATTCTTTCTGCGGAGCTGGGTATTTTTTGGCCGCGTTACTGAATGCTCATGAACAATGGCTGTAGGCTCATGCGTCCTTTTGCGGAGATGACAACCCTGGTGGTCAGTCGAACCCAAGGCAACATCATCGACCTCATCCCATATGCGTTTTTTCTGGAGCGTGCCCTGCGAAGAGTACTGGATCAGGCTGTAGATGAGCATGAAGAGGAAGAGTTGTGGTCCTCATCACCACCAGAAGCAGCCTTGTCGTTGTCAATTGCTGGACCTGTGGCAACGCAGAGAGAGGAGTCTGAAGAAGAGAAGTCAGAGGAGGAAGGTGGCTTTGAGGAGGTGGAATACCAGCCACAGCAGGCGTCCCAGGGGGCTTGTTCTCACCTTTCGGGGACCCTTGGTGTTGTATGTGGCTGGGTGGAGGAAGAGACCTTCAATGATGTCAGTGAGGACAAGGAACGGGACATGGCTAGCTTGGTATCCAACCTTGTGCAAATTGGGAGTTTGCGGTTGTGCAAATGGACTGACTGACTGTTAAACGGGGAGTTTGGTCTGTCAGAGTTTGGTCTGTCACTGTGAAGCGGGCAACGGGCGTAACCCTTACACTACTTGACCGATAAAACATCATACCTGATCGTATTCACACACTGGATGTTTTAGTGCTGGTTTACACTGCCGCTACCACTAAAGTAGCGTCGCTTCCAGTGCGACTTTGGCGCGACTTAGCGCGACTTTGGCGCGACCTCATCGCGAGGTGACTTTTTATTTGGCCAATCACAATATCATGTTTTGTTACCGTCACCTAATTTCCTTTTCCTGTTTTTTGTTTTACATATTTCCCCATGTGTGCAGTGTTGTCTGTGTCATAGCTCAACTGATAGGCATGTTTGCCTTGGCATATCATATTTCAGCTTGCCAGAAAGAAAAAAAGACAGCTGGAAAGACACTGCATTAGTTTTCTACTAAAAATCATAAGAAAAATGCTGTTTTTTTTGGGTTGTGGACATACTACAGAGCTGAAACTTGACAGGTACACTTTTGTGACCCCCCAGACACTAAATACAAAAAATGACATGCCTGCCTAAAAAAATGCCCGATAAATGCCTGCAAGAGAAAAAGACAGCCGCAGAGAAGCCGTATTCCTGAAAATATAAGAAAAATGCTGTTTTTTAGGGGTTCTGGACATGCTACAGATCTGAAACTTGACAGGTACACTTTGTGACCCCCCAGACACTAAATACAAAAAATGACATGCCTGCCTAAAAAAATGCCCGATAAATGCCTGCAAGAGAAAAAGACAGCCGCAGAGAAGCCGTATTCCTGAAAATATAAGAAAAATGCTGTTTTTTAGGGGTTCTGGACATGCTACAGATCTGAAACTTGACAGGTACACTTTTGTGACCCCCCAGACACTAAATACAAAAAATGACATGCCTGCCTAAAAAAATGCCCGATAAATGCCTGCAAGAGAAAAAGACAGCCGCAGAGAAGCCGTATTCCTGAAAATATAAGAAAAATGCTGTTTTTTAGGGGTTCTGGACATGCTACAGAGCTGAAACTTGACAGGTACACTTTTGTGACCCCCCAGACACTAAATACAAAAAATGACATGCCTGCCTAAAAAAATGCCCGATAAATGCCTGCAAGAGAAAAAGCCAGCCGCAGAGAAGCCGTATTCCTGAAAATATAAGAAAAATGCTGTTTTTTAGGGGTTCTGGACATGCTACAGAGCTGAAACTTGACAGGTACACTTTTGTGACCCCCCAGACACTAAATACAAAAAATGACATGCCTGCCTAAAAAAATGCCCGATAAATGCCTGCAAGAGAAAAAGACAGCCGCAGAGAAGCCGTATTCCTGAAAATATAAGAAAAATGCTGTTTTTTAGGGGTTCTGGACATGCTACAGATCTGAAACTTGACAGGTACACTTTTGTGACCCCCCAGACACTAAATACAAAAAATGACATGCCTGCCTAAAAAAATGCCCGATAAATGCCTGCAAGAGAAAAAGACAGCCGCAGAGAAGCCGTATTCCTGAAAATATAAGAAAAATGCTGTTTTTTAGGGGTTCTGGACATGCTACAGAGCTGAAACTTGACAGGTACACTTTTGTGACCCCCCAGACACTAAATACAAAAAATGACATGCCTGCCTAAAAAAATGCCCGATAAATGCCTGCAAGAGAAAAAGCCAGCCGCAGAGAAGCCGTATTCCTGAAAATATAAGAAAAATGCTGTTTTTTAGGGGTTCTGGACATGCTACAGAGCTGAAACTTGACAGGTACACTTTTGTGACCCCCCAGACACTAAATACAAAAAATGACATGCCTGCCTAAAAAAATGCCCGATAAATGCCTGCAAGAGAAAAAGCCAGCCGCAGAGAAGCCGTATTCCTGAAAATATAAGAAAAATGCTGTTTTTTTAGGGGTTCTGGACATGCTACAGAGCTGAAACTTGACAGGTACACTTTTTAGACCCCCCAGACACTAAATACAAAAAATGACATGCCTGCCTAAAAAAATGCCCGATAAATGCCTGCAAGAGAAAAAGCCAGCCGCAGAGAAGCCGTATTCCTGAAAATATAAGAAAAATGCTGTTTTTTAGGGGTTCTGGACATGCTACAGAGCTGAAACTTGACAGGTACACTTTTGTGACCCCCCAGACACTAAATACAAAAAATGACATGCCTGCCTATAAAAATGCCCGATAAATGCCTGCAAGAGAAAAAGCCAGCCGCAGAGAAGCCGTATTCCTGAAAATATATGAAAAATGCTGTTTTTTAGGGGTTCTGGACATGCTACAGAGCTGAAACTTGACAGGTACACTTTTGTGACCCCCCCAGACACTAAATACAAAAAATGACATGCCTGCCTAAAAAAATGCCCGATAAATGCCTGCAAGAGAAAAAGCCAGCCGCAGAGAAGCCGTATTCCTGAAAATATAAGAAAAATGCTGTTTTTTAGGGGTTCTGGACATGCTACAGAGCTGAAACTTGACAGGTACACTTTTGTGACCCCCCAGACACTAAATACAAAAAATGACATGCCTGCCTAAAAAAATGCCCGATAAATGCCTGCAAGAGAAAAAGCCAGCCGCAGAGAAGCCATATTCCTGAAAATATAAGAAAAATGCTGTTTTTTAGGGGTTCTGGACATGCTACAGAGCTGAAACTTCACAGGTACACTTTTTAGACCCCCCAGATGCTAAATCCAAAGAAATTTTTTATTTTTATTTTTTTTTAATTTTTCCAATAATTGGCTCTCTATCAAAAAATTATAATTTTTAAGAACTTTTTTTTGCGTGATCCCTCTCCGGCATGCCACAGTCCAGGTGTTAGTCCCCTTGAAACAACTTTTCCATCACTATTGTGGCCAGAAAGAGTCCCTGTGTGTTTTAAAATTCGCCTGCCTATTGAAGTCTATGGCGGTTCGCCCGGTTCGCCGGTTCGCGAACATTTGCCGATGTTCGCGTTCGCCGTTCGCGAACCGCGAATTTTAGGTTCGCGACATCACTAGTTAGGACCTCTGTAGGTTGCTTTTCGCTGGGAACTCAGCTCACAAAGCAGGTATTATAACTGAAATATCCCTGTCTTGCTTTCTCAGTGAAAAGATTGTCATTGGGACAGAAAAATAGGTTGAAATCCCTCCCAAACAGACATGTCATCAATTCTTTTTAGGCAGAGGGAGAAAATGCCAGAACAACCATCAGCTCTTTATTGCTGTCTGTTGCCCTGTTAGAGATTATTCTCCCAACTGGATACAGTAAAAATTAAAAAAGTAAAATGTTAAAAACACAAAAGCAAACAAATAAAAAACAGATACACATAATACACCCTCAAATGTTTAAAGTATGATGATACACAGATATACATCAGATTCCTTATTGCACTACACCAATTTGGTCTCCCTGCATTCATTAGAGGTCTAAGAATAGTCTTAAAGGTTCAATTTTAGTAATAGATTAAATGGATAACGTAGTAGAGAGTAAAGAGTTTTAGTGCAGGTTTGCTAAAACACACAATTTCAATTGTATCCATTGTTTATTAGTTGAACACAGTTTTATTGTTCATAATTTATAGGGATTGTTGAGATGATGTTGTGTTTATGTGCAGTGTGAAAATCTCAAAGTGTACACTGAAATCAGAGTAAGCTATTTCAGTACAGGAGCTTAAACATATTGGACTAGGTGGGACTTTAAGTGAGACCCAAGCTGGTGTTGCCCGGCGTCTCCATCCCTATAACAAGAAAAAAAATGAGGTTGAAGGATTGTAGAGGTGCATGAAAGTCAGCAAGCCCCCAGTCTGATGTCCTCACCCTCCAGTCTGTCACTAACCAAATAGACCTGTCTCTTGATACAAAGAACAGGGGTTTAGTTGACACACATTTGCAAACGCATGTGAAAGCTGCAGAGTCACTTCACGGCACCCTGTTAAATCTGCAGTCCTAACACTCCTAATTTAGTGTCCTCACACTGGAGGCACATGGCCGCTAATGGATGGATGGGGGAACAGGTGAGAGGGAGACAGCCCAACCTCCCCCAAACCAACCTCATCCATGACTGGCTGTTGTCTCAAAGACTCAAATAATTAGGTTATAACGATGGTACAAACTGGAAGAGACCAACTGAAAAGCATTACACCTTTATCCCCTTGGTGGATGCAGTATAAAGATAGGAAGGGATTTTATGTATGGGGCATGGCCTGTAAAGCACAATGCCTTTGAAATCCCTAATTTCCTATTTGGGACTTTGTGTGAGACAAGCAGGTCATGCTATTGGTCTCCATCCCTGTATACGGAAAACACTATGGTCAAATCAAAACTGCATCCACCAAAAACGCACGAAAATCGCACGGTGGGACTTTGTATGAGGCACCAAGCTGTAAGCAAGGCGTCTCCATCCCTGGTTGCTTAAACATATTGGACTAGGTGGGACTAGGTGGGACTTTAAGTGAGACCCAAGCTTAACTCACTTAAAGTCCCACCTAGTCCAATACGAAGGAAAATTATCATGATCTCTAAATCTTTTTGTAAGCCGCTGCTATGATTTTAGAGTAATAACCTCTAGCTCTCAAGTTATCACTTAATTCATCAGACTAACAAATAAAAGCATTGAAAGATGAAATAATTCTGCACAATCACAATAATTGCTCATGTAAAATAAATTGCTTGATATGGGATAGATGATTGCTAGTATAATATTAGAGGGTGTTTCTTTTCTGTAAGACCTTGTCACCAAAAAAATCTATTACTATGACAATATGGAAAGTGTCGTCCAAACTAAAATCAGCAGCAGGCCATATTAGCTTCAAGTCCAACTGCAGGAACTTTAAAAACCCTCCCTTGCAAAGGGAATAAGCCCCCAATGCAAGGGTTTACTGCTCGTTCAAGCCTAGGGATCAGAAAAGCAGTTTTACTTACATGATTCTCTGCTTATCTCCAGGAAAACCACAAATCCATGCCTTTCCCTCCACTATCCTTTAGTCTTTACTTCTGGTAGAACTAATCTTGGGTTTTTCTTATATAAATTTATAATTACCTAATGTGACAAGTCCTTAGTCTGAGTGACATGGACACTCCCCATTGTCTTTACTTTTGGTTGAAGGGGCAAAAAGGGAGAAGCACAATATTTTCTCAGAGATTTGCTTTAAAATATACATGTACCTGGACTATAGACTTTAAAGTATTTACAGAAGTTGCAAGGGTTAAATCAGCATGTCCTTGTCATTTTAATTCTCTCTGAAATCCATGGTATTTTTTGCAGCTACTGTCACAAGACTAAAAGTAAACACTGGCCAGTATTTGCAGATGGCCATTT
This sequence comes from Pelophylax lessonae, assembly GCF_965119305.1. Classification (NCBI taxonomy): domain Eukaryota; kingdom Metazoa; phylum Chordata; class Amphibia; order Anura; family Ranidae; genus Pelophylax; species Pelophylax lessonae. The sequence goes on from NC_138768.1 coordinate 769,639,207, forward strand.
TGACCCTTCTCTGCGTAGGATGAAGCTGGTGATTAGTTAATAATTGATCCCCTGTATGAAGCTAGACACTTGTCCTTCTAAATGATGGTAAGATACTCAGGTGATATCCAGATGTTATGTTGTGATTGGTTAAACCAGGGGTGTCCAAACTATGGCCCTCCAACTGTTCAGGGACTACAATTCCCATGAGGCATTGTAAAGCCTCGTACACACGCGTCGAAAATCGTCAGGGAATTTTCGTCCAACAACCGATCTGCCGATTTTCGGCTTGTTAGTATGATGCTTCCGACAACCGACTCCGACTTTTCGGCTGAAAAAAAAATCTGGTGTGCAGGCTATAAAATTTTTGTCCACCATCAAAACACGGCCGATTTTCGTGCAGTCAGTACAGATTTCGACAGGGAAAAATCTAATGAGCAAGACTGGGCATGCTCAGAGAAGAAAGAGCACAAAGAAAGCAAACCAACACATGACATCACTTCTGAAGTAGGATTTTGTCGGGCGAGAAAATTCGTGTGCAGTCTAGGCACATTCCAACCAACAAAACACCACTCTGGACAAAAGACGGACGATCGGTCGGCCGACAATCGTTGCGTGTGTACTAGGCTTAAATCTCTGACATTCACCAACATAACTAGGCATGATGGGAATTGTAGTTCCTGAACAGCTGGAGGGCCATAGTTTGGACATAGCTGGGTTAAACAATATGATTAATGTTCTGATTGGCTGAGAACTCTTGTCCACCCCCCCCCCCCCACACACACACACACACGTCACTGACCCTATATAAAGGTACTGACGGCATTGATAAAGTGAACATGCTTCAAACTCATACCCTGTATGTGTCTTGTTTCCTTCATTGCATGTTCCCGATATCATATGAGACCCTCTACTGGTCATCCAGGGAACAAAGATAATTGACAGTACCTTTCATTTACATATTTCTAAAATGCATTAAAAAAAGCAAACTTTCCCTGACATCTTGCTGCATGAAGAATGAAGCAATTTATTAACAAGAAACCTCCAACATTCCCAAGACTCTAGAGTTGGATTTCAGTCAATTTCGAACAGCTCAAAAACCTCAGATGATTGTTTAAAATAGAGAGTTGTCAGGCTGCCAAGTTATGCTCTCAGTAGAAAATAGCTGAGATTTCAGTTTAATTCAGATTATTTTTGTCCACAATACCAGCAGCCACAGAGATGAGTGGATGATTGTTTTAAAGTTCTTTTGTTATTTGTTCAGAATATACCTTATATATACCTTAGTGTATAATAATGGACATAGGTTTACTTTAAAGTAGACCTGTGCTTAAAATGTTAATATTACTAAAAGTGTGTTACTAGTCTACTGCATAATAGCTCATTTACTGTAGTAAATTTACATCTACAGAGTTACATTATGAATTCCTTTGAAATTATTGTACACTCCTGTTATGCTTTTTTTAAGTATAACGGGGGAGAGAAAGCTTCAATCTGAATATCAGTGCCAATCACAATAAATCCCAAAAGAAAAATCCCCACAGACAATAATAAGCATAACAAAAGGGAAAGGTGGGAAGAAAACACCAAAAAAAAAAAAAAAAATGGGGGATCAACCTGATTCTAAAATGATAATGCAAGTAACAATACATGAATTGCTTCAGGTGTCCCACAATAACTTTTAAAGCCAAAAAATCAGATTTTTGCACTTACTGTAAAATCCATTTCTCTTTCGTTCCTTGATGGATGCAGCTCTCCATTATTCAGAACCACAAGGTTATATTGCTCCCTACAGGAGTAGGAAACTAGGCAGAAAAAAAGACTTGGCTATGCTGACACTGCTTGTTAATAAACTGAAGGCCTATAGCAGAGAGGGGGATATATATACCACCTAAGACTGCCCATAGGCACAGCCAAGTCTTTTTTCTGCCTAATGTCCTACTCCTGTAGGGGGCAGAATAACGGTGATCCTACCAGTTGCCAGATCCTGCTATTGCAATCTGACCACACTAAGTATGGAATCAGATCCATGCTTGCGTGGTCAGTTTAAAAGTCAAAGCTCCTTCATGGAAGATGCAGAATGACATGCTAACACACAGCGTTCTTGTATCTCCTGTAGTCAGCATGGTGGTCGCACCCCCCACCCAGCCTTTTGCAGCTGAAGCCAGTAGGAGTGCTTCACATACTTCACATACAAACAGGGAATACCCTTCCCCACTGGGTGATGAGAAATGGCCCTCCCCAAGCAGAATATTGCACTAAACCTCAGGTAAAAAAGAGAACCCGAGCCTTCACTAAGTGGAAGAGTGGATTTGATAATAAAGTTGGCAGTATCCCCACCCAGTACAGGACCTCTGTGAACAGAGGGAATTCCTTTCCTGGGAAATTAACCAGTAATCTAAGCAATGTAATTGGGAGCGGGACAAATAGCGCAATCAGCATATAATATTAACCACTTGCCGCCCGCCCGCCGTCAATTGACGGCAGGACGGTGCGACCATTGTTCTGGGAAGACGTCATATGACGTGATCCCATTCAGCAGGGCAGGCGCGCGATCGTGTGCGCGCCGCCCTGCACTGCCGGTGTCAGCGTTTCCCCGGGACACCCCCCGTCACCGGCAGGGGGGAAACAGCCAATGGGCATGGTTGTTTCCCACGTGATCGGCTGTGTTCCAATGACACAGCCGATCACAATAGAGGAGCCCGGAAGAAGACCGCACATGCGCGATCGGGAGTGCGCAGCGCGGTAATGTCGGTGGCTCTGTGTTCCCTAGGAACACAGCTAGTCACCGGCAGTAGTAAACAGTCACTGACAGTGGCTGTTTACTATGTGATCGGCTGTGAATCCATTCACAGCCGATCACAAAATGTAAACACAGAGCAGTAACTCAGTGTTACTAGCTCTTCTCTCCTCATACAGTTTCTAGTGTGAGGAGAGCAGAGCTAGAAACAGTGAGTTACTGCTCTGTACACCTGTCAAAGTAAAATCACACAAATAAATGTCCCCACACAGTCCTCAGCCCCCCCCCAATTGCACCTGTCACCCAACAGTCACCTCATCAGTGCCCAGAAATTGACACCCATAAGGCTACGTTCACAAGTGAGCGTAGCGATCGCGGGCAGAATCACTGCGATTCTGCCCGCTATCCGGAAATCATTGCAAATTGCGGGACGCCTTTGAGTTGCCCGTGATTTGCAATAGCACCCCAAACGCTGTGCGATGTTGCCGCGATTTCCACCTGCCGAATCGCGGTAACATCACGCAAACATCGCATGACGCCCAAAAAAGGTACAAGAGCTTCTTTGGGGCGTCATGCGTTGTTTGAGCGATGTTACCGCGATTCGGCAAGCGGAAATCGCAGCAACATCGCACAGCGTTTGGTGTGCAATTGCAAATCACGGGCAACGCACAGGCGTCCCGCGATTTGCAATGATTTCTGGATCGCGGGCAGAATCGCAGTGATTCTGCCCATGATCTCTACGCTCACATGTGAACATAGCCTAAAATTCACCGGAGTCACCAGAGACTGCCATCAGTACCGCCGTGCACAATCGCCCGTCACCTGTCACCCATCAGTGACCATCGCCCGTCACCTGTCACCCCATCAATCACCGTCACCTGTCACCCCATCAGTCATCGTCATCTGTCACCCTATCAATCATCGTCACTTGTCAACCCATCAGTGATCGTCACTTGTCACCCCATCAATCATCGTCACCTGTCACCCCATCAGTCATCGTCACCTGTCACCCCATCAGTCATCGTCACCTGTCACCCCATCAGTCATCGTCACCTGTCACCCCATCAGTCATCGTCACCTGTTTGCCATATACATGCAACCACTTACCGACCGCCTAACGACTATATGCGTCGGCCATTAAAAGCTAAATACTGGGGTTATGGCAGCAGATAGCTGCCATAAACCCGGTATTTTTTTAAACAGCGGGCGGTCGGCTTTCAGATAAGGGTGGTCCCAATGGCGGATTCACCGCGGAATTACCCTTACGGTGCAGGGGAAGAGGTGCCCCCCTTCCGCCGCGTCCCAGACGTTTTCCCAGCTTACCGGACCCGCCGGCAGCGGGGAAAACTATCCGGTCCCGGATTCTCAGAGACAGGAAGTCGAGTGAGGGCAAGATGGCCCTCACTCGACTCTATGGTCTTGAAGGACCGGAGCTACGTCAAAAGTCTTTGCCTAGCAACCGGTTTAAAGGGCCGCTTTTTTTTTTTTTTTCCTTTTTCAACAATTTTTTTTTCTTTTTTAGTGTAGTTGTGAGGTGTGAGGTCTTTTTGACCCCAGATCTCACATTAAAGAGGACCTGTCATGCCTATTTCTATTACAAGGGATGTTTACATTCCTTGTAATAGGAATAAAAATGATCAAAACATTTTTTTTTTTAAACTGTGTAAAAATAAAAAAATAATAAATAAAATAAATAAGAAAAAAAAAAATTAAAGCGCCCTGTCCCCATTAGCTCGCGCGCAGAAGCAAATGCATACGCAAGTCCCGCCCACATATGTAAACAGTGTTCAAACCATACATGTGAGGTATCTCCGCGATCGTTAGAGCGAAATAAATAATTGGAGCCCTAGACCTCCTCTGTAACTCTAAGCTGGTAACCTGCAGAAATTTTTAAAATGTTGCCTATGGGGATTTTTAAGTACCAATGTTTGGCGCCATTTTGTGAGCATGCGCAATTTTGAAGCATGACATGTTGGGTATCTAATTACTAGGCGTAACATTATCTTTCACATTATGGAAAAAAATTGGGCTAAATTTACTGTTTTCTTATTTTTTTGTTCAAAAAAGTGAATTGTTTTTAAAAAAATTGCATTTGGAAGACTGCTGCGCAAATATGGTGTAATAAAAAATATTGCAACGATCTCCATTTTATTCTCTAGGGTCTCTGCTAAAAAAAAATATATAATGTTTGGGGGTTCTAAGTAGTTTTCTAGCAAAAAAAATGATTTTAGCTTGTAAACACCAAGTGTCAAAAATAGGCCCAGTCTTAAAGTGGATAAATGGACAACTTTGAGAAAAGGGCTACTTGGATGTTAGGCCTCTGTATGTGGCTAGGCTGTGTAAAAGTGTTACACATGTGGTATCGCCATACTCAGGAGGAATAGCAAAATGTATTTTGGGGTGCAATTTTTGCTATGTACATGCTATGTGTTAGAAATATTGCATAAATGAACAGCTTTGTGTAAAAAAAATGCGTTTTCATTTTCTTTCCACGTTTTCCAAAAACTTGTGGAAAAAAATGACATATTCAAAGGACTCATTATGCCTCAAAAATTATACGTTGGGCTGTTTGCTTTCCAAAATTGGGTCATTTTATGGGGGTTTCCATTGTCCTGGTGCTCCAGGGCCTTCAAAAGTGCGATAGGTTGTCAGGAAATGATATGTGTAATTTGTGCTCCTAGAATGCCGAACGGTGCTACTTGGATGTTAGGCCTCTGTATGTGGCCAGGCTGTGAAAAAGTCTCACACATGTGGTATCTTCATACTCAGGAGGAGTAGTAGAATGTGTTTTGGGGTGTAGTTGCAAGTACATATGCTGTGTGAGAGAAATAACCTGTTAATACGTCAATTTGTAAAAAAAAAAAAAATCTTCATTATGCAAAGAGTTGTGGGAAAAAATTACAACTTCAAAAAACTCACCATGCCCCTTATTAAATACCTTGGAATGTCTACTTTCCAAAAAGGGGTCATTTGGGGGGTAGTTGTACTTTCCTGACTTTTTAGTGTCTCAAGAAATGAGATAGGTCTTCAGTACATCAGGTGTGGTCAAGTGTGATCAATTTTCAATGATTAGCACCATAACTTGTGGACTCTATAACTTTCACAAAGACCAAATAATATATACTTATTTGGGTTATTTTTACCAAAGATAAGTAGCAGTATAAATTTTGGCCAAAATTTGTGAAGAAAAATTACTCATTTGCTAAATTTTATGACAGAAACAAAGAAAAATGCGTTTTTTCACAATATTTTCAGTCTTTTTTTATTTATAGCACAAAAAATAAAAAACCCAGTAGTGATTAAATACCATCAAAAGAAAGCTCTATTTGTGTGAAAAAAAGGACACAATTTTTTTATGGGTACAGTGTTGCATGACTGAGTAATTGTCATTCAAAATGTGAGAGCACTGAAAGCTGAAAATCAGTCTGGGCAGGAAGGGGGTGAAAGTGCACTGTAGGCAAGTGGTTAACCATAAGTATATAGATGCACACCAGTATGTAAATATTACAAGCTTTATATAAGAAAAGAATAATAATAGTACATACATCCATAGTAAAAAACAAGTATTATCAACAAAAGGCCCAACAAGAGTGGTGGAATTATGCTCATATACCCAGGTATATACAGTATAATTATTAATAAGAATACCTCTAGATGCATGTTGCAAATCATTTGGTGGAGGGGGTATTATGGTGTGGTGTTGTTATTCAGGGATTGGGCTTGGCCCCTTAGTTCCAGTGAAGGGAACTCTTAAGGCGTCAGCATACCAAGACATTTTGGCCAATTTCATGCTCCCAACTTTGTGGGAACAGTTTGGGGATGGCCCCTTCCTGTTCAAACATGACTGCACACCAGTGCACAAAGCAAGATCCATGAAGACATGGATGAGAGAGTTTGGGGTGGAGGAACTTGGCCAGCCTGCACAAAGTCCTGACATCAACCCGATAAAACACCTTTGGGATGAATTCGAGTGGAGACCTCGAGACAGGCCTTCTTGTCCAACATCAGTGCCTGACCTCACAAATGCGCTTCTGTAAGAATGGTCAAACATTCCCATAGACACACTCCAAAATCTTGTGGACAGCCTTCCCAGAAGAGTTGAAGCTGTTATAGCTGCAAAGGGTGGGCCAACTTAATATTGAACCCTACAGACTAAGACTGGGATGCCATTAAAGTTCATGTGCGTGTAAAGGCAGGTGTCCCAATACTTTTAACAATAAAGTGTGTGTGTGTGTATATATATATATATATATTTATTTTTTATTTATTTTTTTGTTATTTTTTATAGTAACTTGATTTTGCTCTTATTCTGTCTCCTGTCAAATACCACCATGAAAGAAATATGACCAAAACTCATGCCAGTTTGTAATATGTAAGCAAAATATTAATGACATCAAATAAAATACTGTTATTTTTTAAGGAAACCTAAAATATCTCCTAAATTATATGGATGTTAACTGTAAAATATTCCCATCCTATTCCTTGACCTACATACCTCGGTGACATGAAACATCATTATGCATCATATATTGGTCTTTATCCTTTCTGTGCTCTGTGCAGGTAACATATGCCGTTATGTTAAGCACATCATTTCTGCCCTAGAGGGTAAAATGTCATACCACTTGTACATCATTATACATATAACCTTCAAATTACATTAACAATGCCCACTATTACCTGATTTCTGATGTGACCTTTTCTTTAAGTATATTTCTGAAGAATAAAAAAGGATGCCCAACCTAACAATGTAAGTATGAATATATATATATATATATATATATATATTCCATAGATATATATATATATATATATATATATATATATATATATATATATATATATATATATATACACATATGAAATAGGCATTTCTTTCAATCAGCTAGATTTGGGTACAGCGTCGCATGACCGCGCAATTGTCCATTAAAGTAACGTAGTGCCGAATCGCAAAAAAATGGCCTGGTAAAATCTTCCGGAGCTGAAGTGGTTAAGGAGTGTGGCAGGGGTGTGTGTCCTATGCCTACATACTTTTGCTAACAGGTGTCCCTCATCCCCATCTCAAAAAGTTGGAAGGTATGCCACACTCTGGATGAAGGAGCAACAGAGACACCTGGTGACAGCAGCATTGTCAGTCAGGGGGTTGTTAGATGTACTAGCAGATATAGATCCACTAAACAAATTGAAGTCAAACTCCAGCTAACACTATAAAAACAGTTACAGCAACTTTCTCGTTTTGTTTTTTTTCATTTTGGGATCCTACATCTGCAGGACAGCTTGTTCAGTTGAAAAACAACAGACTTTCTGGCCCGATCACCAAGTGAAAATAAAATAAAGAAAGCCTAAAAAAGAAAACGAATACAGCCCTCACATCTGAGATTTGGTAAGCTGTAATATAATAGATAATTGTTTTTGTTTTGTTTTTTTAATTTTAAGATAAAGGTTTTGCATAAATAAATAAATGTTGATCATCATAAGCACCATAAGTTAAATGGTTTGGCTCAACCCTCCAATTGCTATATCTGCAGGACAGCGTGTTCTGTTGAAAAATAACAGACTTGCTGGCCCGATCACCAGGTGAAAATAAAATAAAGAAAGCCTAAGGCCCCTTTCACATGGCTCCGTTCCATCGACGGAGTCCATTTTGCTCAGCGGGGGATCGATCTGCCTGTCCGTTCTCATCCGATCCCATTCGCCAGAGGGATGGAATAGGGTTTCCATCCGTCCGGATTTGATGGACAGGATCAGATCGGATAGCAGCAGGTGTCAGAGGACATGTCTCTGCTGACATCCACTGCCCCATAGGGCTGCATGGAGCATCCGATCAGATCCGCCTGAAAAACTGACAGGCGGATCTGATCGGATCGTTAGTGTGAAAGGGGCCTAAAAAATGAAACTAACACAGCCCTCACATCAAAGACTTGGTAAGCTGCAATATAATAGATAATTGTTTTTGGGTTTAACACCACTTTAAGTGTGAAGACTGAGACTGGGGGAGTTCTGCCATGAGCAGGAACAGATAGAGCGATGTGACAAAGTTTCTATGGGCTGAAATACATCTTGGTTTGTTGTTATGCTAAACAATCCTTGTGTGGGCACAACACTGTGCTACTTTTACATTTAGAAAAAAACCTCTAAATTGCTTATGCCTTACAAATATGACTAATGCTTTTGCTTATTTTCTTTCACCACTTCTGTCTTTTTCACCTAGGTCACAATGACATAACATGTACTGCCTGCAGACTCCTGGGATATCTGTGCCATATATTTTTAAATGCAAGATTTATGCTGACAAGCTAATGAGTTAAGAGGTTGCTGTGTTTAGCACAGTCCACAGGCACAAAATATTCTTGCGCATCATAGGGGGGGCACAAAGAGTCCCAGGAAGAAAAAGAGATGGAATCATGGGCCCTTACTGCAATTTGTCACTAGCAGAAGAGCACTGAGCAAAAAGACGCTAAGGATTGCAAAGAAGCAAAATCCTGCAATTAAAAAAATTTAAGTAACAAAAGTCCCCCGACCCCAGCGCTTAAGAAGCACAGAGTTCCTAAATTCAATATTATGCAACTGGTGCAGCCGCTATAAAATCACATAACATAAAACAATAGAACATTTAAATTAATATAAAACCAATTCAAATGTTTAGCAGTACTCCTTGATAATGTCTAGATAACACCATGTGTCTTTTCAGACAGTGAGTCCTAAACAAAGTTTATCATTCCATCCCAAATTGATTCCTCCAAATAATTCAATCGATGAAAGTGCCTTCATCACACTACATGTGCACCACTTCCCAATAGATATTGCATTAACCAGAAAAGCCTCATATCAATCACCCCTCATGGGGAATATTCAGGTGATCACAAATTAAAGTAGGGATCTCATCCTGTGTTACTATTCCACCATTGGATAGCTATAGGCCCACTGAAGAAGTCGTAATGACGAAACGCGCCTGGCAGGGACCTAGCGACACCCACGCCACCGGCTGCTCTGTCTCCACCTGGGATCACTGCGCTCAGATTGAGGACAGGTGAAGAAGACCGAGCGAAAGGAGGAGGTTATGTCATTTGTTCATTTTGATATGCTGTGAAACTTTTTATCCACTGTGAGTGCATTTTATGAAGGGGGGTTTAGGCTATTTAATAAATCTTATTTGACTATATTATGCTATGTAGCCCCCTATTTTTCTTTCAATATGATTCTGAGTTCTATTGCTCTGGGCCTATTGTTATCCAATGGTGGAAAAGTAACATAGGTTGTGATCATTACTTCAGTTTGTGATCATCTGAATATTCCCATTATCAAGGAGCGCTGCTAAACATTTTAATTTGTATTATATTAATTTAAATGTTTTATTGTTTTAGAAAAGCCTGCAATTACTGATCAATATCAGTTGCCATTAAACAACATTTAAAAAGGTCCCCTTTTTGTAATTTTGAAGATTCAGGTGATGTTTCTTTTTAGGATGCATACAACGTATCCCCTGTATGAATCCTCCTTCAGCAACTTGGAGGAACTCCGCTCATGCAAATACATTGTACATCTGCACACAGGTCTTGATATAAAAAGCTCTTTTACTTTATTACAATAGCATTACAATACAAAACAAACTCCCATTTCTCAACATTTCAAACCATGCTTAGCTATTTATTAAAGAGGTTGTAGAATCAGAAGGTTTTTTATCTAAATGCATTCTTTGCATTAAGATAAAAAGCCTTCTGTGTGCAGCAGCCGCCCTCAGCCCCTCTAATACTTACCTGAGCCCATCCAGTGATGTACACAAATGTCTCAGCCATCCGGGGCCCTCCCTTCTTGAATTGAGCATATATTAGCGTGGCGACGAGGGTAGCATCCATGCCCCAGATGTGAAGCAACACGTAGGGCTGAACTTACGCTCATGACGTCACCACGCACCAGGGTAATAAGCGTGATATCACTGTAATATTTTGCACAGTTCCCAGTACTCTAATGGTGGAAATGGATAGACAACATAAACTCTGAGCAAAGCCCACCCTGACCTAAGTAGATTGCATCTGCACTTTTAAGCCCATGCTCTTCCCCAGCACCAACGGTTTAACTTTAAACTGCATAAAGGGTTCTTTACTGAGAGCGGTAAGGATGTGGAATTCTCTTCCACAAGCAGTGGTACTGTTAACTGCAAACACACACACACATCATAGGTTGAACTGGATGGACTGGTGTCTTTTTTCCTCCTCACCAACTATGTAACTTACCTTCACTTACATATTCCTGTAACAATTGCATGAGTGGCAGGGAGAAATTGCTGAATCTTTTAACCCCAAATCCTTTTTGAAGCTTGTTGAAAGCTTGCTAAAGCCTGCTAGCAGCTTGCTTAAAGTGGCAATCAACACACGCATTAGGATCTGTGTTCAACATTTTACAAACTGGAGCTGAATGAAACTTGAAAAGCTTCAACAAAACTTGCTGAAAGCTCTGCACATGCTTTGTCAAAGTTTGTTGTTTACACTGCTTTAATAAAAGATGAAGATTGTGGGAAATAGGCCTTCAACAGTTGTACAAAATAAAAAAAACTCAGCAGACTTTGAGCGAGTGAGTATGTCTGAGTTCCCTGGTCTCAACTCTGGTCCATTATGTACTTTTTGAAGTTATGCACTTTAGGTCCTCATTACTATCATTACTATACAGGATCCTGCTGCTTGGTCCATTTATATTTAGTTTTATCTTCACTGCTTATGATTTTTGCTTCACCTGAAGACACTGCTCTACTGGAGATTGAGTTGTCAGCTGGGACACATCCCAGCATGTACATAGGTTTAAACAATCTAAGGCTAAGTTGTTGTCATTGACATGATTATTTAGACCAGGGATGTTGAATTAAAATTCATGAAGGTCCAGTCAGTAAAATTTTCTTCCATCCAAATTATATGTTTGGCTCTCAATGGCACCTCTGCACAAAGGCAAACATGGCACATCTTTACGAGTGCCATATCGCATGGTGCCAAAGTACCATGCAGCTTGGTACGGCGCAATTAATAAAAGAAAGGTCAGGGACCTATTTTTCTGCGTTTCTGCTTATGTATAAGGCAGCCCACTAAAATAAATGGACCGCCTACATACGTTACACAATAATGTGGACCTAATCTCAGATCCTTCACATCAAAAATCTTTTTATTACATCAGTGTTCTCAGTCCCCCTGCACATCATCCCCCTTCACATTAGAGTCCTCAGCCTCCCTTCACATTCTTGTTTGCGGCCCCCACTATATCACCTTCTACTTTAAATTGCAGTTCCCAGCGCCTTTCAAATCACCCCCCCCTTCACACTCCTGTCCTCGCCCCCTTTATAGTACCCCTCCTTCACATTGCAGTTCCCAGCACCCCCTTCGCATTCCTGTCCTCACCCCCTTTATAGCACCCCCCTTAACATTACTTCCCTCACCCCCGTTATAGCATCCACCTTCACATTCCTGTCCTCACCCTCTTTATAGCACCCCTTCACATTCCTGTTCTCACCCAATTTATAACACCCCCCTTCACATAACTGTCCTAAACCCCTTTTTAGCACACCCTTCACATTCCTATCCCAATCCCCTTTATAGCACACCCCCTTCACACTGCAGTCCCCAGCCCCCCTTAACATTTCTCTCCTCGCTCCCTTTATAGCACCCCCCTGACATTCCTGTGCTCACCCCCTTTTTTTGAGAATCCCCCTTCAACCACAGTCTCCAGCCCCCTTAACATTTCTGTCCTGACTCCCTTTATAGCACCCCCCTGACATTCCTGTGCTCACCCCCTTTTTTTTAGAGCCCCCCTTAACACCGCAGTCTCCAGCCCCCCTTTACATTCCTGTCCTCACGCCCCTTTGTAGAACCCCATCCCCTTCATATCACTACCTTTACATTTCCGCCCTGCCTCTTTTATATCACCCCTCTTTCCCCCTTTTCATCAGCAGTGCCCTCTTCCCTGTCCTACCTTACACAGGGTACAGCAGCTGACATTGGAAGTGCAGCAAAGGGATGGACTGACGGTGGGACCTACCCCAGTTAACAGATTGGTTGCTAGAATACAGGGGAGATCTAGCAACCAATCAGTTACCTGGGCCAGCCCCCATCCTCTGTGCATCACTCTGCTGCTCCTCCGATGTCAGCTCTGTAAAGACAACAGAGCTAGTGGTAGAAGCGGCGGAGGAAAAAAAAAGCAGATCCTAAATGGCATGACTGTGGAGGGGCAGGACAGAGCATTGACTCGGTCCAGACTTGGCCCGCGGTCCACCATTCAGTGATGTCTGATTTAGACTGTTGTGAACAGTTGGGCAAATAACCTTTTTGAGACTTTTTGATAGTTGTGCAAGTATAATGGGTCCTTGGAAGTCTCAATCGCATTCTTTGCTGAATGTGTGGGCCATGGCTGATAGTTTCTAGGTTACACAGCTGGAGCACTTTTTCCTAACCCTTTAGATCCAATTTCATGCACAACTGACCTTTGTTTAGGGGTCAATTATTAGGGGATTATTTTATCTTTCATTTGTATAGTCACCTTTTAGTAACCACGGTTAATGTTTTGCACATTGTTGTTGGTAGAGGTTTCCTTAAAATAAAAAGGGTGAATTGGATCAAAGGACCCAGACCACCAGGCGGCGCTGATAAATCATATATACATGGTAAATCTGAATGTGAACTATATTCCAAAGACACCCATGATATTAAATCCAGAATTAAATAAATACAATACACAATAATTAAAATATGCAGTATTGGGATAATTAATAATAAAACAATAAATGTGTCTATAAATGCTCTGTAAATGCTCTATAAACAAGTCCAATTAATAGGGGATGATCCTGAAGTGCACCATGTGAGGGAAATCATATGGTATAAATAGTCATTCACCACATCACGTGCAGCCTCTCCCAATGGTACCACACTCACCAGAAATCAATGGGTAAAAGACACATCATATCCTTTGAATGCAACCAAGACCTCAATGACCACCCCAGACTCTGTCTTCTTAGGCAGATAAAAGCAGTGATCCTGGACTAAGCAATTCTCTCCACACCATTCCTTTTCACTCCAGGAAGGGGGATAACCAGGATTCTTATTCCAATTCTCCACAACAATATATTAAAACTGAAGCATATATGACAAGCCTTTAAAACAGCTGGATCTGCATTACTTGTCCTCACCCAGTCACCAACCAGCAGTAGAACAGAGCGATGGATAGATGTAGCAGTCCAGGTGCTTGACAGAGCCATGTAGTCACACCCTTACGCGTATCGTCATGGACTTCTTCAGAGGGCGTGGCTATGCGGCGCAACTCACATTCATTTATGGCACACTAAGCCAATCCAGCTCTGCCCTCGCCCCTCTCGGAGCGGGAATGTACAATTACATCAAAATTGAAGAGGGGGGTACCCGAACTATGAAGGCTCAAACTCAAAGCACTTCACATGATACAATCTACCCCCGAACGGTCAGATAAACTAATAGGGCAGCATAGCTAATCCATTTAACACAATGAGATGGATCGAAAAAAGGGCTGTATTGAATATAGCAGTAACCCAAATTCTAAATGGTATCACCGACCCCCTCTGATTGGTTAGTCTGTTTGTGTCCCCATAGCCATTATCCGGGACCAGGCACACAGCAATCTTAGAGTGGTATACCTTAACAAAACCTCCCCCAAGTTAAAATATATTTACTTAAGGGGAATTAGACCTCAGCCCAGTAGTTACATAAATCTATCTTATACATCAGAGATAGCAGGTGCATTGGGTCCCCAAATAAGTGTTCAACAAAAAGATTTTAGTTAGGGTAACCCCCACATATAAAATCTCACATAAATTTAAACTAAAAAACGATATAAAATAATACCACGATTAGTAAAATTCCGCACACAAGCCCATAAATTATGTAAGCTCTGTGTGAAAACTACTATCACCACAAATTCCAATACTGCAAAAAATATGGACAATAATCACAAAATCTAAATAAAATAAATAAATAAACCACCTCTAATAAAATAAGAAGGAGAAAATTGTTAATATTATCAAGTGCAAAAATGAATACATCATCCCCCTTATAAGTGGTGTAGACTGCACTGTCTCCAAATACATAAATAAAATATCAGTACAGAAAAGAGAGACGATATACTACCCCATCCAAATGATGAGTGTACCTCCCCACAATGTCAACAAAGACCGAGAAAAGGGATGCAGAAAGGATAAGTAGCTCATCCCCACCCTCCTAAGAAAAGGGGGAGGGAATAACTTACCCTTCCTGCAAGATGGAGAACATAAAGAATATATATAGAGAGCAGTGAATAATAATATAAAGATAGGAGTATAATCTTAAATGATAATCCATAACTGCCCCATCCTTAATAAATGCTAATCTATATATATATATATATATATATATATATATATATATATGTATACTGTATATATATATAGCCATCACTGATCAGGACAAACTTGTCCCTATCAATAATCGCTTATAAAGCAGTTGAGGTCTAACTCAACGTTCATCCCCTTTGGGTGGAGAGTATCAGTGAGAAAGATCCACTTAGTTTCGTTTTTTGATAATTCTCGCACACTATTGGACCCTCTCCTGGATATTGGTGTAGATGAAATACCCCAAAACTTCAACCCTGAGGGGTCCCTGTTGTGTTTAAGGCGAAAATGGAGTGAAACACTATGGTTCTTAAAACCTATCTTGATATTGTTGATATGTTGGGAGATGCGCTTGCTTAGAAGGCGTTTGGTGTGGCCTATATACATTAAACCACAAGGGCACTCCAAAGCACAAACTATGTGTATTGAACGACACGATATAAAGTCAACAATATCAAAAGATTGCCCATTCGCACTCAAAGTAAAGTTAGTAATTCCTTGCAAATGCGTGTTAACCTGACGGCACACATTGCACCGTCTGCATGCAAAAAAGCCAGCTTTATTCCAAAAAGTTGTGGGCATTTAGGGGGATCAACTACCTTCCTTACCAAACGGTCAGCATATGACGGTGCCTTCCTATAGATAAAGGAAGGGCACTCAGGTAAAACAGGTCCGAGGATTTTGTCCATCATGAGCACATTCCAACATTTCTGTATAATACTTTCCACCTCCCTATACTGGGAGTGGAAATTAGAGATGAAGCTGAACTCATGCTTATTATCCAGAACTGCTACCTTATCTTCCAAACACCGAGGTTTCATTATTTTGGCACGTTCTTACAGGGATCACCATATATTATATTTTATGTGCCAAACACTTAGCCTATTGCTTCCATTTAGACATTTCTAGTGGACAGTCCCATTTCTACCGTTAGCCCTTTAACCTTTCCTCAAGGTTACTTGTTTCTGTGGACTATGTCACAATTTTTGTGATATTTAACCACACAGATTTACCTTTTTTTTTGTAAGTTTTGATTGAGTTTTAGAATTTGGAATTTATCATACAAGTTTATTATCATGGCACAATCTCCATCCTTACCACCAAAGCTTTTCTTCTGTCTTTTAAGACATGTTTTTTTAGATTTTTTCATACTATATATTTAAAGTGAACACCAATAACTAGATAGAACTAATGAAAAAAAAATACAATCATTTTAACTAGGGGATTGGACTTTTGTAGGATCGCTTGTGGCAGTTTGTAATTTTTCTCCCTTTTTTGCATTTCATATACCGTATATACTCGAGTATAAGTTGACCCGAGTATAAGCCGAGGCCCCTACTTTTACCACAAAAAGATGGGAAAAATGATTGACTCGAGTATAAGCCTAGGGTGAGAATGCAGGGCGGCGGGCATGTTACAGGAGAATGCAGGGTGGTGGGCATGTTACAGGAGAATGCAGGGTGGCAGGCATGGTACAGGAGAATGCAGGGTGGCTGGCATGGTACAGCAGAATGCAGGGTGGCTGGCATGGTACAGGAGAATGCAGGGTGGCTGGCATGGTACAGGAGAATGCAGGGTGACTGGCATGGTACAGGAGAATGCAAGGTGGCTGGCATGGTACAGGAGAATGCAGGGTGGCTGGCATGGTACAAGAGGATCCGGGGTTGTGGGCATACTACAGGAGATGCAGTGCTGTGGGCATGGTACAGGTGGACAATGCCCGCAGCACTGCATCCCTTGTAGTATGCCCGCAGCCCTGCATAATGGCAGGTAGTGCAGCTGTTTCACTTACCTGTTCCAGAGGCGCCTTCATTTTAAAAATGGCGCCGCCCGGCACCGACACATCATTGCGCACGTGCCGCTCGTATACGTTCGGCTATTCCCGGCCTGTCCCGAGCAGCAGCGGCGCATGCGCAGTGACTTGTATGCGCCGGGCGGCACCATTTTTAAAGCTTAAGCACGTCGGAGCGGCCAGGGACTTTTTTTTTTCTTGACTCGACTATAAGCCGAGGGGGACATTTTCAGCGCAAAAAAATGTGCTGAAAAACTCGGCTTATACTCGAGTATATCCGGTATAGTACTTTTTTATTTTCGTTTTTTCACTTATTGTTTTTAGTCCCTATTTACTTTTTGTACCTGTGTATGCATGATGGACAATTTAAAGGCATACAGAATAATAAAGTATTCTGAATTCTGTATGCCTTTAAATTGTCTATCAGTTCTCATCAGGGCTTTTTCTGGTGTTCTGGCACCCCTGCCAGAGACAGTGTGGGAGGCACCAGGAGCAAAGACTGTTGTCGCATTGGAGTGATCATACGGCGGAGCAGGCGAGCAGGAGATAGAGCTGAACACTGGCTGCAGCCTGAGAGCGGAAGGCAGAGTGGTCTGCACTCCGCTCCACCTCTCCCTGCAGTTCGTAAGCTTATTTTGGCGCACCTGCGCCAGTGAAGTCACTGTCGCTGTGTAGCAGTGTGAAGTGGGTCGACCATGTGTCACAAGTTTTTAGACTTTTTTTGGTAAATGATTGGGCCATCTCTTTGCTGGACTGGGCTGTCTTTTTGCAGGGTTGGGCTGTCTCTTTGCTGAACTGGGCTGTCTCTTAGCTGGATTAGGCCATCTCTTTGCTGGACTGGACTGTCTCTTTGCTGGAGTGGGCCATCTCTTTGCCTGATTGTGCTGTCTTTTTGCTGGACTGGGCCATCTCTTTGCTGGACTGGGTCATCTCTTTGCTGGACTGGGCTGTCTCTTTGCTGGATTGGGCTGTTTCTTTGCTGAATTTAGGCTGTCTCTTTGCTGGACTGGGCTATCTCTTAGCTGGATATGTCTGTCTTTTTGCTAGATTGGACTGTCTCTTTGCTGGACTGGGCTGTCTCTTTGCTGGACAGAGCCATCTCTTTGCTGCATTGGGCTGTCTGTTTGCTGGATTTGGGCTGTATCTTTGCAGGATGTGGGGCTGTCTCTTTGCGGAATATGGGGCCGTCCCTTTGCGGGATATGGGGCTTTCTCTTTGCAGGATACGGGGCTGTTAAAATCATCTGGAAGTGCATTCCAGTATCATCTGAGCTTACCATGATAAGTGCTGGATATTTCAATTTTTTTTTGCATTTTACTGCATTACATTTTATTTTATTCCATACAAATTTCTTGTATAGCCCCCTAAATTATACATGGTTACCTGCTCTCTAAAGGGGATGCTAGGAGGTATGCAGGGGTGGATACAAGGGGCGGTCCTAGGGAGTGGTTCTAGGGGTGGATATGGGCAGAAACAGGCGTGGCCTAGGGGAGGGTGTGAGTTCCTGCACCTTTTCTCTGTGAAAAAAGCCCTGGTTCTCATTATTACTATATCACACATGAAGTTACTGACTGTGGTTGTCTTTCAGGGGCTTGAACTCATATACTACATGGTTTTCACTCACCTGTCTCTTTAACTTTTTTGAGTGCTTTACCTACATCAATATTTAGGTAGTTGATGGTGGTATTTGTTCCCCTGCCACCATGATTAAGCCCCGGTGGCGGGGTGAAACATGTTGGAGTCATGATCTGCATGAATCAAGCTGAGGCTGGGTTTACCTGCTAACCACTCAGGCTGCGTGAGGTGTGCAACGGCCATGCAATCTCTTCCTATTTGTACAAAATAAAGTTTGTATCATATAAATAAAGACAGTTGGATAAATGATTTTCCAGCAGTCCCATCAATGGACAGTAAAGCAATTCTTACTACATCTAAACTACATATACAGTACATGTACAGTATATTATCCAAATACCCACGGGTCTTACAGATCAAAACAGAAGAATTTTTATTGTCGATGTTTCAATGAAGTTCAGTCCATCTTTCTCAAGACACAACCATTAATACATAATAGCTAATATAGAGGTAAGGCAGTAACCCTTTACCGGCACTTTTAGCACAAAGATACATTTATTGTTATTAGCAATCTACCCTTGGCATATTCAATAATAATATTTTAAAACTTCTAGTACTAGCATGGCCTGGTTGTACAGAGATTGGATCATTGATTTATGTATCATATTTATTGATTTCCATTTCCTAATAGCACATTTAACTTTCTCTATAGAGGATAGAGAGCTTAAAATGTTTCCGTGATCATAAACAACGAGTTATTAAATAGGTTTCCTCTATTTTGGAGTAAAGAAATATTGACATGATAGGAATCTTGAATATGAAATGCCAAATGTTCTTTTTTAAAGTATTCCTGGAATTTCATCTGCACCATTGTCCTCAAGGCAGTGCCATGCTGCTGGCAATGAAAGCTAAATTTGTATTTAATACATTTTAGTGGTAGTAATAACACTCCAATTTTTTGTAGTTATATAACGAGCACATTTCCTATATTTTGAAGATGTACACTGAGGATATTAAGAGCAGGAGTTAGGTATATCATGCACTAAAAAGAAGACTGATAATTAGTAGAATCTGGGTATCCTTTATCTGTGGGGACACACTAATGGCTGTATAGGAAACCCTAAAGGAATTAGAGGCTTTCCAGTAGTATAGTTGTGAATGACATTTTTCTAAAGGTGTTCCCAGTGTTTATGTATTTCTTAAAGCTAATCTACAGGCACAAAAGCATTGGATTGAATATGTTCCTCTATAGCAGTGGCCTCCAAACTAAGGCCCTGGGGCCAGATACGGCTCTTTGCTTGGCTTTATCCAGCCCTTGGGGCACTATTCCTCCAACTAAAATTAGATTATTCTGCCACTGAAACCAGCAATGGGGCATAATTCCTGCCACTGACACCAACAATGGGGCGCTATTCCTCCCACTAATCCCAAAGATGGGACACTGTTTACTACCACTGATGTAAAATGAAAAACATTCCGATTCCTGCTGGCCACTGTCCGGCCCCCCTAAAGTCTGAAGCACAGGAAACTGGCCCTTTGTTTAGAATGTTTGGAGACCCCTGCTCTACAGCCTTCAAGGATATAAATCTACTTTGTGAGCACCAAATGCTTTTGCAACATGGATTATTACATAAAAGTAGAGCTGACACAATCACTGTGCTACAAATCGCTTGTGCACTACAAGCTGCCAGCAGACCAAACCAAAGACATTACTGGGAATTCATTTCTCTACATTAATTTCACCACTACATCTATTGAAGAAGCCATGGTTGTCACTAAATCTGGAATTCAAACATATCTATTTTTGTTCATCTCATTACATGGTAGATGGATCTGACTAATAGGTTACACAAGAAAGATAACATTGTTTTTTGCTTTTAGTTCATCCCACAGAAAGTGACAAGAACACTAAATTCCCTGCAAGATCATGTATTTTCTGTATTTGCTGAACAATTTATTAAACTAAAAAAAAAATATATATATATATATATATATATATATTCAGGCACCACATTGCAGGACTAGTAGTAAGCCGTAATATAATACATTTTTTTGTTATAAGGTTTAAGGTAGTGGGCAGATGCATAGTTTGTTAGTGTGGGTTGCTCCTGACAATATGCTAAATGAGTGTACTGTAAAGGAATCCAATTGATAGCTAAAGTAAGAATTTGAAAGAAAAAGGCTAGTATGTTTTTTTGGATTTTACTTGCTAACCATTCATAATCAAATGGGGATTTCCAAGGTTTGTGGAACATTATCCTCAATGGACCCTGGGCACTTGTTGCAATGAACTTTACTTCTGTGAACAATTGGTCAAGGTTGTCTTGCCAGTCAGCTACAGATATCTCTTTGTTAGTAAAAGGAGATGAGGTCTCTTTTGTTGTGCTCCCACACAAACTGTAAAGGGAAAATTATCAAACCCAAAGCCCACAGTCATTTTCTGTTGGAAATTGATTATTTATATCCCTTTAGGAAACCTCTGCACAACCCTGTGATAGCCACTTTTTATCCTCAAATTTAAACAGATCTAAATAAGGAAAAAATAACACTGGCCCAATATGTGTTTTCTATCATATGTCATGACTGTTCAGCAGTGTCGAGAACTGTAGACATCACATGATTACTCAAGGGGTGTGTATGGTTCCTGCGCTGTCTGGAGTGTTGTGGGTTTCCTTAATGCTGCACCACTGATACTGATACTAAAACAGTTAAACAATATATACAATGGGGGTAGTGATGCGCTTTAAGGTGAAAAAATATATATAAATAAATAAATAAATAAATAAATAAATATCAAGTGCTTGTGATGAACGTGAAGGGAGAAAATATTCTGTGTAATATATATATATATATATATATATATATATATGTAGTGTCTCCTTTTATCTGGTGGGTGTCCATATAAAATTATTCCTGTTGTAAAAGTGCTGTGTGCTTCAAGTTTCTAAACCAATAAATTATTAAATAAATAAATAAGTAAATGAAAAGACAATATTTCATCAAGATAAATATGCGATCTCTAGTGTGACACACACATATCTTAGTGCTCATAAAAAGTGCTGAGTACTTGCTAAATTCCACCTCATCAATAAAACAATATATAAATAAACGTGATTAAAACTGTATTCAATCAGTATAAATGTGCACCAATGCAATCTTAAAAGAAGTCTATGTTGAAAAAGTCCAAAAAAATCTTCAAAATTATGTTTCAATCCTTCTCTTATTGTAGATGATATTAACATAGATATAGTGACTTTTCTCCTCCACTTTGTGCCACTTCTAGGTGTGCTAAACTCTCACCTCTATTTTGAGGGTTATGCAGCTGTGGTATATCTCCGGGGTCTCTGGGGTAATGGTCGTTCCTCTTTCCCCTTATCGATGTGCACTCAGCACTTTTTATGAGCACTAAGATATGTGTGTGTCACACTAGAGATCGCATATTTATCTTGATGAAATATTGTCTTTTCATTTACTTATTTATTTATTTAATAATTTATTGGGTTAGAAACTTGAAGCACACAGCACTTTTACATCAGGAATAA
The DNA here is from genome assembly GCF_965119305.1 of Pelophylax lessonae. NCBI lineage: Eukaryota > Metazoa > Chordata > Amphibia > Anura > Ranidae > Pelophylax > Pelophylax lessonae. Next base: position 769,661,205 of record NC_138768.1, read on the forward strand.
TTTTATATAGCCACCCACCAGATAAAAGGAGACACTACATATATATATATATATATATATATATATATATATATATATATATATATGCAGTATATATATTTTACACAGAATATTTTCTCCCTTCACGTTCATCTGTTCATCACAAGCACTTGATATTTATTTATTTATATATATTTTTTCACCTTAAAGCGCATCACTACCCCCATTGTATATCACATGATTACTGTTGATTCCCAGTACTTTTAAACAAACTATGAGGGTGTGGTCTAGCTCCGGTCTTAGATGGACATCTGAGCCGAGCTCTCCTTCCCATCGTGACAGCAAAACTCGGTTATAAGGGACCAAATTAGCTTATCCAGCATGGGGAGAGGTGATTGCAACTCTTCAGCTTCACGCAACCTGAGAGATCTGGGGACACAGCTGTCAGGAAACATACCAGCGATCTTCTGCATACCTCCGAGTGAAGGCCATGGGGCCTTGGGACCAGAGCCTTGAACCATACGGAACGGAGACCTGAGTCCTCTGAATTAAAATGGAAGCAAAAACGCTCCTCCTGCACAGAATCTCAGCCTCATAGATCTCCAAATGTTTGCGGCAGACATCAAACCCACATTATCAGCAGCGATCACAGATCTTAAAGCTGATATACAAGCGATCCCAGCCAGGGTGGGGACTTTGGAACAGGCCACCACCCGCCATGCTGATGCAATAAGGCAAATACAAAAAACTTCAGACCTGCAACTTTTACACAATCTTGAGATACATCAACATCTAGAAGATCTTGATAATCATGGCCGCTGCCACAACATACGCATAAGAGGAATCCCTAAAACAGTAGACCAATCCCTTCTAGAACAAATGGCCTCAGCTATCTTTAACAACCTTCTAGACAGGCCAGCAAATTCCCCTGTGGAAATGGAAAGAATTCATAGGGCCCTTAGACAAAGACCCCCCGAGAGACATCATATGCTGCCTGGTCAATTTTCCCCTAAAAAAGGCTATCTTTAACCACTTGCCAACTGCCCGCCCGGTTTTACAAGGGTCGCATGAGTGGTGCAAGGGGGCGAGCGCGCGTTGCCGGCGGCGTGCTCCTGCCCCCACTAGGCAGTGGGAATGCGGATCCATGGAACCGGCAGCCGCGATTGCCACCAGGCACCCGTGATCGCTCCTCGCTGAGAGAAAAGGACGGTCAGCTTTTGTAAACACAGCTGATCGTTCTTCTCTCTGAAATGATCACAGAGCGCCTATGATCCTTCTATATAGGATCACAGGTTTCTGTGGGCATTTCACTCCCCTAGGCTCACACTTAACCCTTTGATCACCACTGTGTTAATCCCTTCCCTGCCAATGTCATTATTACAGTAACAGTGCATATTTTTAGCACTGATTACTATAGTAATGTCACTGGTCCTACCAAAAGTGTCAAAAATGTCACTTGAGGGACCGATCTGTCCGCCGCAATGTCGCAGTCCCAATAAAAATGACATAAATCTTTCCCCTAGTTTGTAGACGCAATAACTTTTGCGCAAACCAATCAAAATACGCCTTTTGGGATTTTTTTGTATACCAAAAATATGTAGCACAATACAAATTGGCCTAAAAGGATGAAAAACTTAGAATTTTAAATTTTTGGGGGGGGGATATGGTATATAGCAGAATGTGAAAAATATATTTTTTTTTTTCAGAATTGTCGCTTTTTTTGTTTAAAGCGCAAAAAAAAAAAAAAAATTGAAGATGTGATCAAATACCACCAAAAGAAATCCCTATTTGTGGGAAAAAAAGGACATCAATTTTATTTTGGTACAGTGTCGCACGACCGTGCAATTTTCTGTTAAAGTAACGCAGTGCCGAATTACAAAAAATTATGCCTGGTCATTAAGGGGGCAAATCTTTCTGGTCCAGAACTGGTTAAAAAGGCCAGTGAAATTAAACTCTATCAAGTTCTCGAATATCACTCTCCAGTACCGTCGGGCACTATGCCTTTTTTTGGAACAGCTCCAAATCAGGGGAATCCCATAAAGATTGAAATTTCCTTTCTGTCTATCTGCCACGTGTAGAGGCCATACTGCATTACTGCGCACTCCAGATGATCTTCAAGCCTTCTGTGAATCCCTAAACCTCCCTATCATCAAAGTGCCTGATTGGGACAGCTCCTTCTCTCTCACAGAAGCATGGATTGAGGTCACAAACAACTGCACCCCAAGACCTCAAAGGTACCGAGACCGTCGTCACAGATCACCATCTATCCAGCATAACAGGAGAAGAGAAGCACCACATAGTCCTGGATTATCACCACCTCGCCATTGGGACCGTATGGATACCTAACTTTTGATGGAGCCTGTATTTCTACAAGTGCTCAATTCTTCTTTAAATATGTATTTGTCACTAGTGATGGACGAACATCGGCCGGGGCGGTTCGCAAACGTCAGCCGCAAATTTTCTCAAAAGTCAGCGAACCGCGAGTTCGCGGCAGGCCCCATTGACTTTAATGGGAGGTGAACTTTAAAAACCTTTAGGTCATATTTGCAGCCACAAAGGACTTACTAGCTGTGCACAAATAGTCCCAGCACATGGTCAATGTAATACCAGATGTATTGCAATTGGAAAAGTTGCCCTAAATTTTTTTTTTTTTTCATAAATCAGCCAGAACTAACAGCAACCGATAAATACATGTCAAATACATATAGGGTCCATTCACACATCTGTAAAATGGGTTCGCATCCATTCCAGAATTTGGCGAAACCTTTACAGACCCATTAATTTTCAATTCCAGCCTGAAAAATTAGGCATTCACAGGATAAAGAAGTAAGTGTCGGCCATTCCAGGTCCCAGAAATTAGCCCACATGTGTTTACCTAACAGCTAAGAACGTTGTATTCTGTGGCTGAAGGAACATGAGGCATTCCACAGGATACAGAAGTAGGTGTCGGCCAGTATTGGCCTCACAAATTAGCCCACATGGGTTTACCTGACAGCTAAGAACGTTGTATACTGTGGCTGAAGGTACATTAGGCATTCACAGGATACAGAAGTAAGTGTCAGCCAGTATTGGCCCCAAAAATTAGCCCACATGGGTTTACCTGGCAGCTAAGAACGTTGTATTCTGTGGCTGAAGGTACATTAGGCATTCACAGGATAACTAAGCCAGTGTCGGCCATGAAAGGCCCCAAAAATAAGCCCACATGGGTTTACCTGACAGCTAAGAACGTAGTATTTGGTGGCTGGAGGTACATTAGGCATTCACAAGATAAAGAAGTAAGTGTCGGCCAGTATAGGCCCCAATATTTAGATCACATGGGTTTACCTGACAACTAAGAACATAGTATTTGGTGGCTGGAGGGAGGTACATTAGGCATTCACAGGATACAGAAGTAAGTGTCGGCCAGTATAGGCCCCAAAAATTAGCCCACATGGGTTTACCTGACAAATATGTAGCACAATACAAATTGGCCTAAAAGGATGAAAAACTTAGAATTTTAAATTTTTTGGGGGGGATATGGTATATAGCAGAATGTGAAAAATATATTTTTTTTTTTCAGAATTGTCGCTTTTTTTGTTTAAAGCGCAAAAAAAAAAAAAATTGAAGATGTGATCAAATACCACCAAAAGAAATCCCTATTTGTGGGAAAAAAAGGACATCAATTTTATTTTGGTACAGTGTCGCACGACCGTGCAATTTTCTGTTAAAGTAACGCAGTGCCGAATTACAAAAAATTATGCCTGGTCATTAAGGGGGCAAATCTTTCTGGTCCAGAACTGGTTAAAAAGGCCAGTGAAATTAAACTCTATCAAGTTCTCGAATATCACTCTCCAGTACCGTCGGGCACTATGCCTTTTTTTGGAACAGCTCCAAATCAGGGGAATCCCATACAGATGGAAATTTCCTTTCTGTCTATCTGCCACGTGTAGAGGCCATACTGCATTACTGCGCACTCCGGATGATCTTCAAGCCTTCTGTGAATCCCTAAACCTCCCTATCATCAAAGTGCCTGATTGGGACAGCTCCTTCTCTCTCACAGAAGCATGGATTGAGGTCACAAACAACTGCACCCCAAGACCTCAAAGGTACCGAGACCGTCGTCACAGATCACCATATATCCAGCATAACAGGAGAAGAGAAGCACCACATAGTCCTGGATTATCACCACCTCGCCATTGGGACCGTATGGATACCTAACTTTTGATGGAGCCTGTATTTCTACAAGTGCTCAATTCTTCTTTAAATATGTATTTGTCACTAGTGATGGACGAACATCGGCCGGGGCGGTTCGCAAACGTCAGCCGCAAATTTTCTCAAAAGTCAGCGAACCGCGAGTTCGCGGCAGGCCCCATTGACTTTAATGGGAGGTGAACTTTAAAAACCTTTAGGTCATATTTGCAGCCACAAAGGACTTACTAGCTGTGCACAAATAGTCCCAGCACATGGTCAATGTCATACCAGATGTATTGCAATTGGAAAAGTTGCCCTAAATTTTTATTTTTTTCATAAATCAGCCAGAACTAACAGCAACCGATAAATACATGTCAAATACATATAGGGTCCATTCACACATCTGTAAAATGGGTTCGCATCCATTCCAGAATTTGGCGGAACCTTTACAGACCCATTAATTTTCAATTCCAGCCTGAAAAATTAGGCATTCACAGGATAAAGAAGTAAGTGTCGGCCATTCCAGGTCCCAGAAATTAGCCCACATGTGTTTACCTAACAGCTAAGAACGTTGTATTCTGTGGCTGAAGGAACATGAGGCATTCCACAGGATACAGAAGAAGGTGTCGGCCAGTATTGGCCTCACAAATTAGCCCACATGGGTTTACCTGACAGCTAAGAACGTTGTATACTGTGGCTGAAGGTACATTAGGCATTCACAGGATACAGAAGTAAGTGTCAGCCAGTATTGGCCCCAAAAATTAGCCCACATGGGTTTACCTGACAGCTAAGAACGTTGTATTCTGTGGCTGAAGGTACATTAGGCATTCACAGGATAACTAAGCCAGTGTCGGCCATGAAAGGCCCCAAAAATAAGCCCACATGGGTTTACCTGACAGCTAAGAACGTAGTATTTGGTGGCTGGAGGTACATTAGGCATTCACAAGATAAAGAAGTAAGTGTCGGCCAGTATAGGCCCCAATAATTAGATCACATGGGTTTACCTGACAACTAAGAACATAGTATTTGGTGGCTGGAGGGAGGTACATTAGGCATTCACAGGATACAGAAGTAAGTGTCGGCCAGTATAGGCCCCAAAAATTAGCCCACATGGGTTTACCTGACAGCTAAGAACGAAGTATTCTGTGGCTGGAGGTACATTAGGCATTCACAGGATACAGAAGTAAGTGTCAGCCAGTATTGGCCCCAAAAATTAGCCCACATGGGTTTACCTGACGGCAAAGAACGTAGTATTTGATTGCTGGAGGTACATTAGGCATTCACAGGTAACAGAAGTAAGTGTCGGCCAGTATAGGCCCCAAAAAAATTAGCCCACATGGGTTTACCTGTCAGCTAAGAACGTAGTATTTGGTGGCTGGAAGTACATTAGGCATTCACAGGATACAGAAGTAAGTTTCGGCCATGAAAGGCCCCAAAAATTAGCCCACATGCGTTTACCTGACAGCTAAGAACATAGTATTCTGTGGCTGAAGGTTCATTAGGCATTCAAAGGATACAGAAGTAAGTTCGGCCAGTATAGGCCCCAAAAATTAGCCCACATGGGTGTACCTGACAGCTAAGAACGTAGTATTCTGTGGCTCAAGGTTCATTAGGCATTCACAGGATACAGAAGTAAGAGTCGGCCTGTTTACGCCCCAAAAATTAGCCCACATGGGTTTACCTAACAGCAAACAAAGTTGTATTCTGTGGCTGGAGGTACATTAGGCATTCACAGAAAAAATAATTGTCGGCCCTGAAAGGCCGCAAAAATTTGGCATTCAATAGACATGAAATGCCTTTTATGCCGCTGTATTTAGCGAAGACAAGGACCAGGAATTGTTGTGGGTGGATGGCGGTCTGGCAGATATTTGTGGCCTGGCATGAGGAATTTCAATGAAACATGGTCTACTGGTCACATGTGTTGAATTCCCCAGAGATCCATGCCTCATTCATTGTTATAAATGTGAGGTAGTCTACACTGTCATGAGCTAGGCAAGTGCGCTTATCGGTCACGATCCCCCCTGCTGCGCTGAACGTCCTTTCGGACAGGACACTGGACGGGGGGCAAACCAACAGTTCCCTTGCAAATTGTGCAAGCTCTGGCCAGAGGTCAAGCCTGCCCACCCAGTAGTCCAGGGGTTCATCACTCCTCAGAGCGTCCACATCGGCCGTTAACCCGATATAGTCGGACACCTGTCGGTCTAGGCGTTCCCTGATGCTGGATCCGGAGTACAGCTGTCGATGGTTCGGCTGAAAGAAGGATCTCATATCTGAAGTGACCAAGACATCTTCAAACCACCCTCTTCTTGCAGGCGCTGTTGGATTGCTACCCGCAACTGTCTCTCTGTGACTGGAAATTCCTCTGCCAGCGCACGCAAAAGCAGAATGCAGCATTTCCCGCAGCAAGGCCTGGAAGTGCTGCATTCTGACCGCCCTCTGTGATTGTGGTAACATTTCCACCATTTTTTGTTTGTACCAGGGGTTTTAAGTACGTTGCCACCCAGTACTGGTCCTTGGCCTTTATGCTTTTTACACGGGGGTCCCCCTTAAAACACATCCATCCAACACAACCCATTCACACTAAACTGGAAGCAAGGTAGTGGCCTGCTTCCAGTTCATCATCCAGGATAATGTCATCCTCGTTCTCCTCCCCCCGTCCACGGATAACACCAGGCATCCGAGAAAGGTTTGAAGAATGCTCTTCTTGCTCCTCCTCATCACCCCCGGCACCATCCTCCTCTGACTCCTCTTCAGACTCCTGTTGCACGCTCCAGAAAGAAGGCATAAGGTACGATGTCACTGATGGCGCCCTGGCCGCAGAAATCTGCATGCGTCCTGCATTAGCAGCCACTGGCGAGGGGAAAAAAACCCAAGCTCCCCAGAACCTGTCCTGCCGCAAAGTTCGTACAGGTAGTTGTTAACTGCACATTTCTGCTGGAGCAGCATATCAAGCATATGCAACGTTGAGTTCCATCACGTCGGACAGTCCCAAATAAGACACCTGACGGGCAGGTTGTGTCTCCGCTGAATGTCAGCAAGGCGAGCCATGGCTGTGTAAGATCTTCTGAAATGGCCCGAGATTTTCTTGGCCTGCCGCAAGACGTCCTGCGGTAGACCCCAGGGTATTTGGCAACGAATTGCTGCACGACCAAGTTAAGGACGTGTGCCATGGATGGCACCGGTGTTATTTTTCCCTGTTTCAGCGCACTCAGCAGATTGGCACCATTGTCGCACACCACTTTAACTGTCAAATTGAGCGGTGTCAGCCACTGATCTTCCTGTGAATGCAAAGCTGAAAGGATTGCAGGACCAGTGTGGCTCTTGGCTTCCAGGCACAACAGACGCAGCACAGCATGGCAACTTTTCACCTGACATGTGGAATAGGTTCTGGGGATCTTTGGCGGTGCAGCAGAAGAGACGGTAGCAGCGGAAAAGGAGCAGTCAGCCGAGGAGGAGAGGGAGGATGTAGGAGGCGGTGGAGAAGAAGAAGAGAAAGGCCTGCATGCAATCCGTGGCGGTACAACCAAATCTACACGGGTGCCATGGGTTAAATGCTTGACAGCCGTCAGAAGGTCCGCCCAGTGGGCAGTAAAAGTGATATACCTTCCCTGCCCATGTTTGCTAGGCCATGTGTCTGTGGTCAGATGTATCTTGGCACCGACACTGTGTGCCAGAGATAAATTCACTTGCCGCTGAACATGGCCATACAGCTCTGGAATGCCCTTCTGCGAGAAATATTTCCTGACTGGGACCTTCCATTGTGGTGTTCCAATGGCCACAAATTTACGAAAAGGCCTCCGAGTCCACCAGTTGATATGGCAGTAGTTGGCAGGCTATCAGTTCCGACAAGCCAGCAGTCAAACGTTGGGCAAGAGGGTTATCCGGCATCATCATTTTTTTCCGCTCCAACATTTGGGCCACAGAAGCCTGCCTTTTTCCAGAACAACGTTACGACTAGTGTTGAGCGAACACGGACTGTATTATTCGTGTTCGTACCGAATAATTGGATTTTTTTTACCCGAACACGGACACGGACACTTTACTGTATGTTCGGGTAAAAATCCGTGTTCGGTCGTTTTATTTCCGGGTTTTGCATGCTTTGGCGCTCTTTTCATGGCGGGCTTTCAACAGCCAATCAACAATCGTTTAACTGGTGTGCCTTAAGCCATCCCAGCCATGCCTGCAAATGTCTTAGTAGCTGTGATTGGCCGTCTGAAGCATGTGACCAAGTCTTTATAAGTTCGAGGCAGCCGCCGCAGCAGCGTCATTCTGCTGCTTAGCTAAGGGACAGAGCACACATCAATGTGCTGGCTGCTGATTAGGGAAAGATAGGCAGGAAAAAACCATTTGTGTCCGGATAGAATTGAGGGACAGGTCGGAGTGTTTAGGCAGGGTGAGTTGTAGGCATTTTAGGGATAGAGTCTGCTGAATTATAGGGTCAGTGTCTTCTACAAACTACAATCGATATTGCTGTGTGGGGGGTGGGGTGAATCTGCACTCAATCCTGATCTACGATCTCTTCTCAATCCTGTTAGGGACAGAGTCTGCTGAATTTTAGGGAAACTGTGTTCTACAAACTACAATCGATATTGCTGTGTGGTGTGGGATTGGAGATAGGCAGGTGTCAGTGATCCACATCCATTTTTCTGTGTGTGAGCTGCAGTGAACACAATCTTTTTGGGCTGCAGTGAACACAATCTTTTTGGGCTGCAGTGAACACAATCTTTTTGGGCTGCAGTGAACACAATCTTTTTGGGGTGCAGTGAACAAAATCTTTTTGGGGTGCAGTGAACACAATCCTTTTTGGTGTGCAGTGAACACAATCTTTGTGGGGTGCAGTGAACAAAATCCTTTGTGGGGTGCAGTGAACACAATCTTTTTGGGGTGCAGTGAACAAAATCCTTTTTGGGGTGCAGTGAACAACATCCTTTTTGGGGTGCAGTGAACACAATCTTTTTGGGGTGCAGTGAACAAAATCCTTTGTGGGGTGCAGTGAACACAATCTTTTTGGGGTGCAGTGAACACAATCTTTTTGGGGTGGAGTGAACAACATCCTTTTTGGGGTGCAGTGAACAAAATCCTTTTTGGGGTGCAGTGAACAAAATCATTTTTGGGGTGCAGTGAACACAATCTTTTTGGGGTGCAGTGAACACAATCTTTGTGGGGTGCAGTGAACACAATCTTTTTGGGGTGGAGTGAACAACATCCTTTTTGGGGTGCAGTGAACAACATCCTTTTTGGGGTGCAGTGAACACAATCTTTTTGGGGTGCAGTGAACACAATCTTTGTGGGGTACAGTGAACAGAATCTTTGTGGGGTGCAGTGAACACAATCTTTGGGGGGTACAGTGAACACAATCTTTTTGGGGTGCAGTGAACACAATCTTTGTGGGGTGCAGTGAACACAAACTTTTTGGGGTGGAGTGAACAAAATCATTTTTGGGGTGCAGTGAACAACATCCTTTTTGGGGTGCAGTGATCAAAATCCTTTTTGGGGTGCAGTGAACACAATCTTTTTGGGGTGCAGTGAACAAAATCCTTTGTGGGGTGCAGTGAACAGAATCTTTGTGGGGTGCAGTGAACACAATATTTGGGGGGGTACAGTGAACACAATCTTTTTGGGGTGCAGTGAACACAATCTTTGTGGGGTACAGTGAACAGAATCTTTGTGGGGTGCAGTGAACACAATCTTTGGGGGGTACAGTGAACACAATCTTTTTGGGGTGCAGTGAACACAATCTTTGGGGGGTACAGTGAACACAATCTTTTTGGGGTGCAGTGAACACAATCTTTGTGGGGTGCAGTGAACACAATCTTTGGGGGGGTACAGTGAACACAATCTTTTTGGGGTGCAGTGAACAACATCCTTTTAGGGTGCAGTGAACACAATCTTTGTGGGGTGCAGTGAACAACATCCTTTTAGGGTGCAGTGAACACAATCTTTGTGGGGTACAGTGAACAGAATCTTTGTGGGGTGCAGTGAACACAATCTTTGGGGGGTACAGTGAACACAATCTTTGTGAGGTGCAGTGAACACAATCTTTGTGGGGTGCAGTGAACACAATCATTGTGGGGTGCAGTGAACTCAATCTTTGTGGGGTACAGTGAACACAATCTCATACTTCTGAAGATTTGAGGGTGCTGCCTGTTCCATACTCCCCCTACTCCTCATCTAGCCTTTTAGGGGTACAAACAATAGTAATTGGGGCCCAGTGTGGTTGTGTACGTGTGATATACATACACTTTTTTTGGATCATATTTTCTATTCCGCTATTTAATCAAAAACCTTTGGGGATCAGTTAAATTGGGGGATAGTCTGTGTTGGTACGTGTGAGAGAGATCCACCTTTCCAAGTTGTTGGGGTTCATCTCATACTTCTGAAGGTTTGAGGGTGCTGCCTGTTCCATACTCCCCCTACTCCTCATCTAGCCTTTTAGGGGTACAAACAATAGTAATTGGGGCCCAGTGTGGTTGTGTACGTGTGATATACATACACTTTTTTGGGATCATATTTTCTATTCCGCTATTTAATCAAAAACCTTTGGGGATCAGTTAAATTGGGGGATAGTCTGTGTTGGTACGTGTGAGAGAGATCCACCTTTCCAAGTTGTTGGGGTTCATCTCATACTTCTGAAGGTTTGAGGGTGCTGCCTGTTCCATACCCCCCCTACTCCTCATCTAGCCTTTTAGGGGTACAAACAATAGTAATTGGGGCCTAGTGTGGTTGTGTACGTGTGATATACATACACTTTTTTTGGATCATATTTTCTATTCCGCTATTTAATCAAAAACCTTTGGGGATCAGTTAAATTGGGGGATAGTCTGTGTTGGTACGTGTGAGAGAGATCCACCTTTCCAAGTTGTTGGGGTTCATCTCATACTTCTGAAGGTTTGAGGGTGCTGTCTGTTCCATACCCCCCCTACTCCTCATCTAGCCTTTTAGGGGTACAAACAATAGTAATTGGGGCCTAGTGTGGTTGTGTACGTGTGATATACATACACTTTTTTTGGATCATATTTTCTATTCCGCTATTTAATCAAAAACCTTTGGGGATCAGTTAAATTGGGGGATAGTCTGTGTTGGTACGTGTGAGAGAGATCCACCTTTCCAAGTTGTTGGGGTTCATCTCATACTTCTGAAGGTTTGAGGGTGCTGCCTGTTCCATACTCCCCCTACTCCTCATCTAGCCTTTTAGGGGTACAAACAATAGTAATTGGGGCCTAGTGTGGTTGTGTACGTGTGATATACATACACTTTTTTTGGATCATATTTTCTATTCCGCTATTTAATCAAAAACCTTTGGGGATCAGTTAAATTGGGGGATAGTCTGTGTTGGTACGTGTGAGAGAGATCCACCTTTCCAAGTTGTTGGGGTTCATCTCATACTTCTGAAGGTTTGAGGGTGCTGCCTGTTCCATACTCCCCCTACTCCTAGCCTTTTAGGGGTACAAACAATAGTAATTGGGGCCTAGTGTGGTTGTGTACGTGTGATATACATACACTTTTTTTGGATCATATTTTCTATTCCGCTATTTAATCAAAAACCTTTGGGGATCAGTTAAATTGGGGGATAGTCTGTGTTGGTACGTGTGAGAGAGATCCACCTTTCCAAGTTGTTGGGGTTCATCTCATACTTCTGAAGGTTTGAGGGTGCTGCCTGTTCCATACTCCCCCTACTCCTCATCTAGCCTTTTAGGGGTACAAACAATAGTAATTGGGGCCTAGTGTGGTTGTGTACGTGTGATATACATACACTTTTTTTGGATCATATTTTCTATTCCGCTATTTAATCAAAAACCTTTGGGGATCAGTTAAATTGGGGGATAGTCTGTGTTGGTACGTGTGAGAGAGATCCACCTTTCCAAGTTGTTGGGGTTCATCTCATACTTCTGAAGGTTTGAGGGTGCTGCCTGTTCCATACTCCCCCTACTCCTCATCTAGCCTTTTAGGGGTACAAACAATAGTAATTGGGGCCCAGTGTGGTTGTGTACGTGTGATATACATACACTTTTTTTGGATCATATTTTCTATTCCGCTATTTAATCAAAAACCTTTGGGGATCAGTTAAATTGGGGGATAGTCTGTGTTGGTACGTGTGAGAGAGATCCACCTTTCCAAGTTGTTGGGGTTCATCTCATACTTCTGAAGGTTTGAGGGTGCTGCCTGTTCCATACTCCCCCTACTCCTCATCTAGCCTTTTAGGGGTACAAACAATAGTAATTGGGGCCCAGTGTGGTTGTGTACGTGTGATATACATACACTTTTTTTGGATCATATTTTCTATTCCGCTATTTAATCAAAAACCTTTGGGGATCAGTTAAATTGGGGGATAGTCTGTGTTGGTACGTGTGAGAGAGATCCACCTTTCCAAGTTGTTGGGGTTCATCTCATACTTCTGAAGGTTTGAGGGTGCTGCCTGTTCCATACCCCCCCTACTCCTCATCTAGCCTTTTAGGGGTACAAACAATAGTAATTGGGGCCTAGTGTGGTTGTGTACGTGTGATATACATACACTTTTTTTGGATCATATTTTCTATTCCGCTATTTAATCAAAAACCTTTGGGGATCAGTTAAATTGGGGGATAGTCTGTGTTGGTACGTGTGAGAGAGATCCACCTTTCCAAGTTGTTGGGGTTCATCTCATACTTCTGAAGGTTTGAGGGTGCTGCCTGTTCCATACCCCCCCTACTCCTCATCTAGCCTTTTAGGGGTACAAACAATAGTAATTGGGGCCTAGTGTGGTTGTGTACGTGTGATATACATACACTTTTTTTGGATCATATTTTCTATTCCGCTATTTAATCAAAAACCTTTGGGGATCAGTTAAATTGGGGGATAGTCTGTGTTGGTACGTGTGAGAGAGATCCACCTTTCCAAGTTGTTGGGGTTCATCTCATACTTCTGAAGGTTTGAGGGTGCTGCCTGTTCCATACTCCCCCTACTCCTCATCTAGCCTTTTAGGGGTACAAACAATAGTAATTGGGGCCTAGTGTGGTTGTGTACGTGTGATATACATACACTTTTTTTGGATCATATTTTCTATTCCGCTATTTAATCAAAAACCTTTGGGGATCAGTTAAATTGGGGGATAGTCTGTGTTGGTACGTGTGAGAGAGATCCACCTTTCCAAGTTGTTGGGGTTCATCTCATACTTCTGAAGGTTTGAGGGTGCTGCCTGTTCCATACTCCCCCTACTCCTCATCTAGCCTTTTAGGGGTACAAACAATAGTAATTGGGGCCTAGTGTGGTTGTGTACGTGTGATATACATACACTTTTTTTGGATCATATTTTCTATTCCGCTATTTAATCAAAAACCTTTGGGGATCAGTTAAATTGGGGGATAGTCTGTGTTGGTACGTGTGAGAGAGATCCACCTTTCCAAGTTGTTGGGGTTCATCTCATACTTCTGAAGGTTTGAGGGTGCTGCCTGTTCCATACCCCCCCTACTCCTCATCTAGCCTTTTAGGGGTACAAACAATAGTAATTGGGGCCTAGTGTGGTTGTGTACGTGTGATATACATACACTTTTTTTGGATCATATTTTCTATTCCGCTATTTAATCAAAAACCTTTGGGGATCAGTTAAATTGGGGGATAGTCTGTGTTGGTACGTGTGAGAGAGATCCACCTTTCCAAGTTGTTGGGGTTCATCTCATACTTCTGAAGGTTTGAGGGTGCTGCCTGTTCCATACCCCCCCTACTCCTCATCTAGCCTTTTAGGGGTACAAACAATAGTAATTGGGGCCTAGTGTGGTTGTGTACGTGTGATATACATACACTTTTTTTGGATCATATTTTCTATTCCGCTATTTAATCAAAAACCTTTGGGGATCAGTTAAATTGGGGGATAGTCTGTGTTGGTACGTGTGAGAGAGATCCACCTTTCCAAGTTGTTGGGGTTCATCTCATACTTCTGAAGGTTTGAGGGTGCTGCCTGTTCCATACTCCCCCTACTCCTCATCTAGCCTTTTAGGGGTACAAACAATAGTAATTGGGGCCTAGTGTGGTTGTGTACGTGTGATATACATACACTTTTTTTGGATCATATTTTCTATTCCGCTATTTAATCAAAAACCTTTGGGGATCAGTTAAATTGGGGGATAGTCTGTGTTGGTACGTGTGAGAGAGATCCACCTTTCCAAGTTGTTGGGGTTCATCTCATACTTCTGAAGGTTTGAGGGTGCTGCCTGTTCCATACCCCCCCTACTCCTCATCTAGCCTTTTAGGGGTACAAACAATAGTAATTGGGGCCTAGTGTGGTTGTGTACGTGTGATATACATACACTTTTTTTGGATCATATTTTCTATTCCGCTATTTAATCAAAAACCTTTGGGGATCAGTTAAATTGGGGGATAGTCTGTGTTGGTACGTGTGAGAGAGATCCACCTTTCCAAGTTGTTGGGGTTCATCTCATACTTCTGAAGGTTTGAGGGTGCTGCCTGTTCCATACTCCCCCTACTCCTAGCCTTTTAGGGGTACAAACAATAGTAATTGGGGCCTAGTGTGGTTGTGTACGTGTGATATACATACACTTTTTTTGGATCATATTTTCTATTCCGCTATTTAATCAAAAACCTTTGGGGATCAGTTAAATTGGGGGATAGTCTGTGTTGGTACGTGTGAGAGAGATCCACCTTTCCAAGTTTTTGGGGTTCATCTCATACTTCTGAAGGTTTGAGGGTGCTGCCTGTTCCATACCCCCCCTACTCCTCATCTAGCCTTTTAGGGGTACAAACAATAGTAATTGGGGCCTAGTGTGGTTGTGTACGTGTGATATACATACACTTTTTTTGGATCATATTTTCTATTCCGCTATTTAATCAAAAACCTTTGGGGATCAGTTAAATTGGGGGATAGTCTGTGTTGGTACGTGTGAGAGAGATCCACCTTTCCAAGTTGTTGGGGTTCATCTCATACTTCTGAAGGTTTGAGGGTGCTGCCTGTTCCATACCCCCCCTACTCCTCATCTAGCCTTTTAGGGGTACAAACAATAGTAATTGGGGCCTAGTGTGGTTGTGTACGTGTGATATACATACACTTTTTTTGGATCATATTTTCTATTCCGCTATTTAATCAAAAACCTTTGGGGATCAGTTAAATTGGGGGATAGTCTGTGTTGGTACGTGTGAGAGAGATCCACCTTTCCAAGTTGTTGGGGTTCATCTCATACTTCTGAAGGTTTGAGGGTGCTGCCTGTTCCATACTCCCCCTACTCCTCATCTAGCCTTTTAGGGGTACAAACAATAGTAATTGGGGCCTAGTGTGGTTGTGTACGTGTGATATACATACACTTTTTTTGGATCATATTTTCTATTCCGCTATTTAATCAAAAACCTTTGGGGATCAGTTAAATTGGGGGATAGTCTGTGTTGGTACGTGTGAGAGAGATCCACCTTTCCAAGTTGTTGGGGTTCATCTCATACTTCTGAAGGTTTGAGGGTGCTGCCTGTTCCATACTCCCCCTACTCCTAGCCTTTTAGGGGTACAAACAATAGTAATTGGGGCCTAGTGTGGTTGTGTACGTGTGATATACATACACTTTTTTTGGATCATATTTTCTATTCCGCTATTTAATCAAAAACCTTTGGGGATCAGTTAAATTGGGGGATAGTCTGTGTTGGTACGTGTGAGAGAGATCCACCTTTCCAAGTTGTTGGGGTTCATCTCATACTTCTGAAGGTTTGAGGGTGCTGCCTGTTCCATACCCCCCCTACTCCTCATCTAGCCTTTTAGGGGTACAAACAATAGTAATTGGGGCCTAGTGTGGTTGTGTACGTGTGATATACATACACTTTTTTTGGATCATATTTTCTATTCCGCTATTTAATCAAAAACCTTTGGGGATCAGTTAAATTGGGGGATAGTCTGTGTTGGTACGTGTGAGAGAGATCCACCTTTCCAAGTTGTTGGGCTTCATCTCATACTTCTGAAGGTTTGAGGGTGCTGCCTGTTCCATACTCCCCCTACTCCTAGCCTTTTAGGGGTACAAACAATAGTAATTGGGGCCTAGTGTGGTTGTGTACGTGTGATATACATACACTTTTTTTGGATCATATTTTCTATTCCGCTATTTAATCAAAAACCTTTGGGGATCAGTTAAATTGGGGGATAGTCTGTGTTGGTACGTGTGAGAGAGATCCACCTTTCCAAGTTGTTGGGGTTCATCTCATACTTCTGAAGGTTTGAGGGTGCTGCCTGTTCCATACCCCCCCTACTCCTCATCTAGCCTTTTAGGGGTACAAACAATAGTAATTGGGGCCTAGTGTGGTTGTGTACGTGTGATATACATACACTTTTTTTGGATCATATTTTCTATTCCGCTATTTAATCAAAAACCTTTGGGGATCAGTTAAATTGGGGGATAGTCTGTGTTGGTACGTGTGAGAGAGATCCACCTTTCCAAGTTGTTGGGGTTCATCTCATACTTCTGAAGGTTTGAGGGTGCTGCCTGTTCCATACTCCCCCTACTCCTCATCTAGCCTTTTAGGGGTACAAACAATAGTAATTGGGGCCCAGTGTGGTTGTGTACGTGTGATATACATACACTTTTTTTGGATCATATTTTCTATTCCGCTATTTAATCAAAAACCTTTGGGGATCAGTTAAATTGGGGGATAGTCTGTGTTGGTACGTGTGAGAGAGATCCACCTTTCCAAGTTGTTGGGGTTCATCTCATACTTCTGAAGGTTTGAGGGTGCTGCCTGTTCCATACTCCCCCTACTCCTCATCTAGCCTTTTAGGGGTACAAACAATAGTAATTGGGGCCTAGTGTGGTTGTGTACGTGTGATATACATACACTTTTTTTGGATCATATTTTCTATTCCGCTATTTAATCAAAAACCTTTGGGGATCAGTTAAATTGGGGGATAGTCTGTGTTGGTACGTGTGAGAGAGATCCACCTTTCCAAGTTGTTGGGGTTCATCTCATACTTCTGAAGGTTTGAGGGTGCTGCCTGTTCCATACCCCCCTACTCCTCATCTAGCCTTTTAGGGGTACAAACAATAGTAATTGGGGCCTAGTGTGGTTGTGTACGTGTGATATACATACACTTTTTTTGGATCATATTTTCTATTCCGCTATTTAATCAAAAACCTTTGGGGATCAGTTAAATTGGGGGATAGTCTGTGTTGGTACGTGTGAGAGAGATCCACCTTTCCAAGTTTTTGGGGTTCATCTCATACTTCTGAAGATTTGAGGGTGCTGCCTGTTCCATACTCCTCCTCCTACTGCTCAACCATCCTTTTAGGGGTACAAACAATAGTAGTTGGGGCCTAGTGTGGTGGTGTACGTGCGAGATACATACACTTTCTTTTTGATCATATTTTCTATTCCGCTATTCAATTAAAACCTTTGGGGATCAATTCAATTGCGAGATAGTCTGTGTCGGTACGTGTGAGATCCACCTTTCCAAGTTGTTGGGGTTCATCTCATACTTCTGAAGATTTGAGGGTGCTGCCTGTTCCATACTCCTGCTCCTACTGCTCAACCATCCTTTTAGGGGTACAAACAATAGTAATTGGGGCCTAGTGTGGTTGTGTACGTGCGAGATACATACACTTTTTTTGATCATATTTCCTATTCCGCTATTCAATAAAAACCTTTGAGGATCAATTGAATTGCGGGATAGTCTGTGTCGGTACGTGTGAGATCCACCTTTCCAAGTTTTTGGGGTTCATCTCATACTTCTGAAGATTTGAGGGTGCTGCCTGTTCCATACTCCTCCTCCTACTCCTCATCCATCCTTTTAGGGGTACAAACAATAGTAATTGGGGCCTAGTGTGGTTGTGTACGTGCGAGATACATACACTTTTTTTGATCATATTTCCTATTCCGCTATTCAATAAAAACCTTTGAGGATCAATTGAATTGCGGGATAGTCTGTGTCGGTACGTGTGAGATCCACCTTTCCAAGTTTTTGGGGTTCATCTCATACTTCTGAAGATTTGAGGGTGCTGTCTGTTCCATACTCCTCCTACTCCTCATCCATCCTTTTAGGGGTAGAAACAATAGTAATTGGGGCCTAGTGTGGTTTTGTACGTGCGAGATACATACACTTTTTTGGATCATATTTCCTATTCCGCTATTCAATAAAAACCTTTCTAGGGCAAGATCTTAAATTACAGAAATATGAGGAGACCATCAAATAAGGGCCGTGGCCTGGGTCGTGGTGCTGCTGGTAGAGCTCCTGTTGCAAGGAGAGGACGTGGTCGATCTGTGCCAGCTACACGCACAAGTGAAACACCTTCCTCAAGTGTGAGTAGGCGACAGAACCTGCATCAGTATTTGGTAGGGCATCAAACGCCCCTAGAAGTGATGAGGCCAGAACAAGTTGAGGCGATAGTAGATTGGTTTGCTGCTGACAGTGCCTCCAGTTCCTTCACATTGTCTCCCACCCAGTCTACTGCAGAAAGGTCAGAGTTGGCACCTGCAGCCAATGTCCAACCGTCTTTCACCTCACCCCCTTGCAAATCAGGCCAGCAGTCTGAGCCCCAAGCCATACAGCAGTCTCTTATTCTTTTTGAGGACTCTGTCAGCAGGGTTTCCCAGGGCCATCCACCTAGCCCTGCCCCAGAAGTGGAAGAGATTGAGTGCAGCGATGCCCAACCACTTATTTCTCAAGATGAGTACATGCAAGGATCATCGCAGCACGTCTCCGATGATGACGAAACGCAGGTGCCAACTGCTGCGGCGTTCAGCATTGTGGAGACCGACAAGGAGGGCAGGGGTGAAGACTGGGTGGAAGATGATGTGGAGGACGATGAGGTCCTCGACCCCACATGGAATGAACGTCATGCAGGTGACCTGAGTAGTTTGGAGGAAGAGGCGGTGGTCGCACAGAGCCACCAGCACAGCAGAAGAGGGAGCAGGGTGCAGAAGCGGAGCGGCCGTGCCCTAGACACTACGCCCGCTACTGCCCAACGCAGCAAGGGAACGAGCGCACCAAAGTCAGCTCAAAGGAGTTCTCTAGCGTGGAAGTTCTTTAGAAAATGTGCTGATGACAGGACACGAGTGGTTTGCACCCTGTGCAATCAGAGCTTGAAGCGAGGCATAAACCTTCTCAACCTGAGCACAACCTGCATGATCAGGCATCTAAGTGCAAAGCACGAGCTGCAGTGGAGTACACACCTTCAAAACCAAGAAACGTCTCTGGCTCATCCTGCTTCCTCTTCTGCTGCAGTCTCGGCCGCTCCAGCCACATCTGTAGTGATACCGGCACCTGCCACCCCGCAAACAGACGATCTGTCAGCAACACCACCACCTGGGTCACCAACAACCATCTCCACAATGTCCCGTGGAAGCGTTCAGCTTTCCATCTCCCAAACACTTGAGAGGAAGAGGAAGTACCCCCCTACCCACCCGCGATCCCTGGCCCTGAATGCCAGCATTTCAAAATTATTGGCCTTTGAAATGCTGTCATTCCGTCTGGTGGAGACGCACAGTTTTAAAAACCTTATGTCGGTGGCTGTCCCACAGTACGTCGTGCCCAGCCGCCACTACTTTTCCAGGCAAGCCATCCCTTCCCTGCACAACCAAGTGGGGGAAAATATCAGGTGTGCACTGCGCAACGCCATCTGTGCCAAGGTCCACCTAACTACGGATACGTGGACCAGTAAGCACGGTCAGGGGCGTTATATCTCCCTAACGGCACACTGGGTAAATGCAGTGGCGGATGGGCCTGAGGCGGATAGCAATTTGGCGCATGTCCTTCCACCACCGAGGATTGCAGGGCGCTTCAGTTTGCCTCCTGTTCCTAACTCCTCCTACTCCGCTTCCTCATCCTCTACCGCCTCCTCATCCGGACAGCGTAACACCTTCACCACCAACTTCAGCACGGCCAGGGGTAAACGACAGCAGGCAGTTTTACAACTTGCCTGTTTGGGGGACAAACCACACACCGCGCAGGAGTTGTGGAGGAGCATGGAACAGCAGACAAATGAGTGGTTGCTGCCAGCGAGCCTCAAGCCCGGCCTGGTGGTGTGCGATAACGGGCGAAATCTCATAGCAGCTCTGGGCCTAGCCGGTTTGACGCACATCCCTTGCCTGGCGCATGTGCTGAATTTGGTGGTGCAGAGGTTCCTTAAAAACTACCCCGATATGTCAGAGCTGCTGCAGAAAGTGCGGGCCGTTTGTGCGCACTTTCGGCGTTCTCACCCTGCTGCTGCTCGCCTGGCAGCGCTGCAGCGTAACTTCGGCCTTCCCGCTCACCGCCTCATATGTGACGTGCCCACAAGGTGGAACTCCACCTTGCACATGCTGGAAAGACTGTGCGAGCAGCAGCAGGCCATAGTGGAGTTTCAGCTGCAGCACGCACGCGTGAGTCGCTCTGCGGAACAGCACCACTTCACCACCAATAACTGGGCCTCCATGCGAGACCTGTGTGCCTTGTTGCGCTGTTTTGAGTACTCCACCAACATGGCCAGTGGCAATGACGCCGTTCTCAGCTTAACTATCCCACTTCTATGCCTCCTTGAAAAAACAATTCGGGCGATGATGGAAGAGGATGTGGCACAGGATGAGGAGGAGGAGGAGGATGAAGAGGTAACATTTCCAAGGCTTTCAGGGCAGTCATTCGCAAGGGGCTCCGAGGGTGGGTTCCTGCACACGCAAACGCCAGGGACGCAATTGTCCAGCAGGGGCACAGTTCTGGAGGATGAGGAGGATGAGGAGGAGGAGGAGCTGGAGGAGGAGATGGAACCATGTTCACAGCAGGGTGGCACCCAGGCCAGCTCATGGCCATCACTGGTGCGTGGCTGGGGGGATACAGAGGACACGGACGATACACCTCCCACAGAGGACAGCCTTTCGTTGCCTCTGGGCAGCCTGGCACACATGAGCGATTACATGCTGCAGTGTCTCCACAACGACCGCCGAGTTGCCCACATTCTAACTTGTGCTGATTACTGGGTGGCCACGCTGCTGGATCCCCGTTACAAGGACAACGTACCGTCCTTAATTCACTCACTGGAGCGCGATCGCAAGATGCGCGAGTACAAGCGCACGCTGGTAGACGCCATGCTGCTGGCATTCCCATCTGACAGCGGGGCCACAGTGGAAGCACAAGGCAGAGGAGGAGGAGGAGGAGGTCGCCAACGCAACCAGGGCACCGCCAGCACCTCAGAAGGCAGGGTTAGCATGGCCGAAATGTGGAAAAGCTTTGTCAGCACGCCACAACAAACAGCAGCACCAGCAGCTCAGATGGAACGTCTTAGCAGGAGGCAGCATTTTACCAACATGGTGGAGCAGTATGTGTGCACACGCCTACATGTAGTGAATGACGGGTCTGCCCCCTTCAACTTCTGGGTCTCCAAATTGGGCACATGGCCTGAGCTTGCCCTTTACGCCTTGGAGGTGCTGGCGTGCCCTGCAGCCAGTGTATTATCTGAACGGGTATTTAGCACGGCTGGGGGCGTTATAACAGACAAGCGCAGCCGCCTGTCCAGAGACAATGTGGACAAGCTCACGTTCATTAAAATGAACCAGGCATGGATCCCACGGGACTTTTCCGTACCTTATGCAGAATAGCAATGGATACCGACCTTACCCACCCATTGTTCCATTTTTGCTCTTTCTCACTCTTTTGGGGTGTACCCTCATTTAAAATTTTTGAAAAGAAGCAGTGTTGGCTACCTCGTCCTCCTCCTCAGGGCCAGATTAATGTAGGGGCTATTGGAGCTGCAGCTCCAGGCCCCTACCTTTTATATAGGCCCCGGGTTGGCCATATTCACTGTTACCGCTCTTCTGTCACTTGTAAACACAGAAGTCTGGCTTCTATGCTCGCTTCCCCAGGCAGCACCCTCAGAACCTCCCCACACAGCGTGAAGGCCGGACAAGGAGGGACAGTTGGCGATGCATGGATGTGTTTATGGGCTTCAGAGACAGCATCCCATGTTGAATTAGGCATGCATGGCTGCACCCTTCCTCCTCTGGGTGCATGGCAAGGCACGGCCCTTAAGGCCCTTCAAAATCCTCAGCACCAAGCCCATGATGCTGTTAATCCGGCCCTGGTCCTCCTCCACCGCCGCTTCCACCTACACCGCCCATAGGTGTGCGCAGCCTATTGCATTAAGGTGTGCACCCCAAAGTTGAAATACACATGCATGTGTTTGCCAGCAGGGAGAGTAATGTATCGGGGCCATGTACCTGTAGGCAAGGAGAAATAGAGCAGAGCAGGTCCCAGGGAGATCTTTCCCATCTCCTCACTGGCAATGCTATGTGCCCTAGGTGATTAGGGTGTGCCCAGGCACACCCAGCACACCCTGTGCGCACGCCTATGTCACCGCCACATCCACCACCACCTCAACCTCCCTCCTACTCCATATGGGCCTCGTCCTTCAGAGATGAAGAAGAACATTGTTTTATTTTTCTGTTTTTTTTTGTTGTTTTAAGTTATTTCCCTATCCACATTTGTTTGCAGAGCACTTGCCATGCTCTTAATTACGTTTTGCTGCCATTTGCAGCACTCTAGCCCTTTCCTTTGGTGTTTTAGAGCCATTTTAGTGCCTTAAAGTTCGGGTCCCCATTGACTTCAATGGGGTTCGGTGTCCGGGAAAAGTTCGGTAAAAGTCCGGGACACGGACCCGGACTTTTTTTTAAAGTTCGGCCGAACCCGTCGAACACGGACATCTAGGTGTCCGCTCAACCCTAGTTACGACGGCATGATGGAAGGTGGAGTGGAGTACAATTGTGAGGAGAGAGGAGAAGAGGCTGGACGGTGAGAGCCTGGAGTGTGGCTTTGTGGGTTCTGACGGTGTTGCAACGGCTGGGCTCGGTGATGGAAGTTCAGGTGCATTCTTAAGGCGGTTGTCCCTAGGTGAGTGTTGGGCTTACCGCGACTTATGCGCTGACTGCAAAGGCTGCAGATGGCAACACTGTTGTCAGCAACGGACACATGGAAAAAAGCCCACACTGTGGAGCCATGTGCAGGCGTCCGGGGAGCGCCAGATGTGACTGTACATGGTTTATGGCCCGCTCTTGATACAGTTGCAGTCTGCTTTGTACCTCTTGTGCAATGTAAGTTCTGCCTGCCTCTCCTCCTCTTCCTCTCTTGTGGCCACCCACCTGATGTCCATAGACACGTTATCATCCACGTCACCTTCCCCACCACTAACATTCGAGATCTCGGAGTAGGCAACAACAGCGGAGACCAACCTCCTTGGGCTGATCTGGGTACTGTCGTCAGACTGCTGAGTGGTAGCTGTTGCTACCTCCTCTTCCTGATCCGATGCCAAGAATGGCTGTGCATCGCAAATGTCTTGTGATGGATTGGAAAATAATTCAAGCGGAGGGTATGTGGTGGTGGTGGTGTCTTTGGGGGTACACACAGCAGAGAGTGAAGAGGGTGCAGATAGAGAGGATGAGGAGGGTGCAGAAGAGGAAGGCTGAGTGAGCCACTCAACCAAGTCTGGTGCATCCTTTGACGTAATCGAACGCACCTTCTGAAACTTCACACTTTGGCTCAAGCCTACTGCTCCTGCCCTACCCCTACCACCCCTGGGGAAGGGCCTGCCTCTTCCTCTGCCTGTCATTTTTTAAATTACCCTGTCACAAAAGTCTCTAGAGAATCGCAGTATATCTGGAAAAAGATTTATAACACCCCGCTTCAATCTGTAGTATTGGGGGGCCACATGTTTATCACACCAGTTCTACAAATAATTGGCCAGTAACTGTTGTCTCTGTGTATAGCACAGTTAACACAGCAAAAGAGGCCAAATTTTTGCAGGACTAAAATACAATCTTAGAAAAGTATACTGTTAAATAACACCCCACTTCAATATGTGATATTGGAGGGACCACAGTTTTATCGCACCAGTTCTACAAATAATTGGCCAGTAACTGTTGTCACTGTGTGTAGCACAGTTAACACAGCAAAAGAGGCCACATTTTTGCAGGACTAAAATACACTCTTAGAAAAGTATAATGTTAAATAAAACCCACTTCAATGTGTGGTGTGTGGTATTGGGGGGCCACTGGTTTATCACACCAGTTGTTCAAAAAATTGACCAGTGTGTTTGGCACTGTGTGTATCAGACATAACACAGCAAAAGAGGCAATATTGTTGCAGGACACAAATACACTTGTAAAAGTATACTCAGATAACACCCCACTTCAATATGTGGTATTGGGGGGCCACTGGTTTATCACACCAGTTGTTCCAAAAATTGGCCAGTGATTTTGGCACTGTGTGTATCAGACTCAACACAGCAAAAGAGTCAATATTGTTGCAGGACACAAATACACTTAGGAAAGTATACTCAGATGACACCCCACTTCAATATGTGGTATTGGGGGGCCACTGATCTATCACATCAGTTCAAAAAATTGGCCAGGGAGTTTGGCACTGTGTGTATCAGAGTTAACACAGCAAAAGAGGCAATAGTGTTGCAGGACACAAATACACTTAGGAAAGTATACTCAGATAACACCCCACTTAAATCTGTGGTATTGGGGGGGCCACAGGTTTATTACACCAGTTCTACAAATAATTGGCCAGTAACTGTTGTCAGTGTGTGTAGCAGAGTAAACACAGCAAAAAAGGCCACATTTTTGCAGGACTAAAAAAACAATCTTAGAAAAGTATACTGTTAAATAACACCCCACTTCAATATGTGAATATTGAATATTGGGGGGCCACTGGTCTATCAAACCAGTTGTTCAAAAAATTAGCCAGTGAGTTTGGCACTGTGTGTAGCAGAGTTAACACAGCAAAAGAGGCAATATTGTTGCAGGACACAAATACACTTGTAAAAGTATACTCAGATAACACCCCACTTCAATGTGTGCTATTGGGGGGGGTGGGGGGGGGGCACTGGTCTATCACACCAGTTATAATACATTAAAAGTGCTTTTGTCACTGTTTGTAGTATTGCTGCAGCAACGCTCAGTCACCCTCTCCAGTCACAATGCTGCACAGTGCACAATACAAATCCACTATAATATGCTTTCTATATTACAAAGTATATTATTCAGTAGATTACACCCCTATATAGTGCACTGCACACCTATACCAAATAAATTGCAGCCCTTGAAATGACTTTTGTGGACATTAACAGAGCAATTGTGTCACTGCTGATCTCTGTCCCTGGAGCACACTGGATACCTGTCCCTAAACTGAACAGAAAATTTACACCTATACCAAATAAATTGCAGCCCTTAAAATGACTTTTGTGGACATTAACAGAGCGATTTGTGTCACTGCTGATCTCTGTCCCTGGAGCACACTGGATACCTGTCCTTAAACTGAACAGAAAATGTACACCTATATCAAATAAATTGCAGCCCTTGAAATGACTTTTGTGGACATTAACAGAGTGATTTGTTTCACTGCTGATCTCTGTCCCCGGAGCACACTGGATACCTGTCCTTAAACTGAACAGAAAATGTACACCTATACCAAATAAATTGCAGCCCTTTAAATTACTTTTGTGGACATTAACAGAGCGATTTGTGTTACTGACGATCTCTATCTGTCCCTGGAGCACAGACTGGATACCTGTCCCTAAACTGAAAAGAGACTGTAGTAGACCTATACCAAATACTATACCAGTCCTGAAAAGGACTTTTGTGGATCTTAAAAGAGCTATTTGTGTCTGGCAATCTCTCCCTAATGAACACAGCAGACCTCTCCCTACGCTGACAAAAAGCAGAATGTGAAATGGCCGCCTGCTCTGGTCTATTTATAAGGTAGGGGCATGTCCATGTGCTGAAATGTTTCAATTGGCTGTCCCGTTCCACCTGACGGCTGTGTCATGGGTCAAAGTTCTCCCCAATGTAAACTAATATGGTAGCCGCGAACAACGCCATGTGTTCGCAAAATTGGCGGGTAGCGAACAAGCAAAATTTGCCGTGAACCGCAAGGCCATCTCTTATTTTTCACGCAAATCTATTCTTTACTGAGTTTACTAATCCACCTTGTTTTACATTTGCCACAGTTATTTTCAGTTATTTTAGTTTATCTACAATGCACTCAACTGTTCTTTGAGTATTTTTCTTATGTTCCAGCCCATGTGGAAGGATATTCACAAAGTAAAGATGATACCTGACTTCTTACATCTGGTCTTTTTACCTCTAGACTCTGAGTTCATGCAACATACCGTCCAACTTTTTTCGTTTAGAGAGTCAAACATGATTACTGCTTTCAACACATGGATACGGTTATCTCTTTCACAACAGGGTGAGAACTGATTCACCAAACACTAGAGACTTCCATTTGCCTGGAGTTCCAGCCTCATTTTCTAATATTCACAGTTTTAATATGCACTTAAGATGAAAGCATTATGTATTTTGCATATGCCTAGCCTTAATCACATCCCAACAGATTCCTAATCCTTTCACTTTTTATGAGCTACCAGGGTATCCAAAACTGAAGAGTTTTTCTTTCCTTAACATGTGTATATTACACACCAAATCAGGGGACATCATTGTTTTGGGCTAAAGTTTTGGAAGCTTTCCACTTATAGTGGTTTTACGCAGATCTTTGTGATCCCTTAATCATAGAGCAATACACAAACCTATGGGTTATTTATAAGCAAACCACTTTTGCTAAATATTGGATTGTTCATAAGTATCACTTATATCCTTTTTTAATTCTGTGCAAAGCTTTATACAATCACAAGAGTGAGTACCATCTTTAACACGTATTCTTTATAAAGCTCTAGGATTTATGTCACAAAGGAACAGATGTAATCTGACTATAAAACGGTTGACAGCAATTTCTTCTGCATAAAAGAATATAGTAGTGTATGTTGTTGGATATATTTGCTAAACATCTTACCACTAACAGACCATAGTTAGACCCAGTTCATAATTTACCAGTTGCTCGGTATCACTTACTTACAGGTTTAATAGAATCATAACAATCAGGGGTGGACTGACCGGTCGGGCACTTTGGCCATGGTCTGAGGGCCCGGCCGGGGTAGGGGGCACGCCGCCTGCTGAAACTCAGGGGACTTGTGGCCGCGGCGCAGCATCTCCTGCGCTGTGTAGTCTAGGAGTGCATCGGCCAGTGACCGTGCGGAATGCGGACAGGGGGGAAAGGAGGAGGGCAGGTGAGACAGCCATTCCAATACTCCACTCCCAACACCAGCACCCCCACTGTCCTCTTGGCCCACAGGTTGGACTTCTGCTGCCGCTTCATCTGCCTGTCAGTGTGCTGCTGCGTGGGCCCTTTGACCCTGCATCACCCCAGGACTGGAAGAAACCCAGGGAAAAGGAAGAGGATGAGACATCTACACAGGCAGAAGCCCCTCCTCACCAGCAGCCTGCATGGACACAGTAAGTACTCCTCTACAGGAGAAATCTCTGTACTAGAAGGTGGTGGGGGGGGGTTTGTACTGAGGGGGTTTGTGTTTTTGTGTTGAGGGGATCTGTACTGAGGGGCTTGTGCTAGGTGGTCTGTACTGAGGGATTTGTGCTGAGGGGGTCTGTACTGAGGGATTTGTGCTAGGTGGTCTGTACTGAGGGGTTTGTGCTAGGGGGTCTATACTGAGAGGGCCTGTACTGTGGGGTTTGTGCTAGGGGGTCTTTACTGAGGGATTTGTGCTAGGGGGTTTGTGCTAGGGGGTCTGTACTGTGGAGTTTTTGCTGGGGTTTTTTGCTAGGGGGTCTGTACTGAGGGGGGCCTGTACTATGGGGTTTGTGCTTGGGGGTCTGTACTGAGGGATTTGTGCTAGGGGGTCTGTACTGTGGGGTTTGTGATAGGGGTCTGTATTGAGGGATTTTTGCTAGGGGGTCTGACCTGAGGGGGCTTTACTATGGGGTTTGTGCTAGGGGTCTGTACTGAGGGATTTTTGCTAGGGGTTCTGTTCTGAGGGGACCTGTACTGTGGGGTTTGTGCTATGGGGTCTGTACTGAGGGATTTGTGCCAGTGGGTCTGTACTGAGGGGGACTGTACTGTGGGGTTTGTGCTATGGGGTCTGTACTGAGGGATTTGTGCTAGGGGGTCTTTACTGAGGGGGCCTGTACTGTGGGGTTTGTGCTAGGGGGTCTGTACTGAAGGATTTGTGCTAGGGGGTCTGTACTGAGGGGGCCTGTACTGTGGGGCCTGAACCCTGGACTCAGTACACTGTGCACCCCCCTGAACCCTGCACTCTGTACACAGCACACCCCATGAACAATGCACACAGTGCACAGCGCACCCCCTGAACCCTGCACACTGTGCACAGCCCACCCCCTGAACCCTGCACACCATGCACAGCGCACCCCCTAAACCCTGCAATCCGTACACAGAGCACCCCCTGAACCCTGCACTCCATACACAGTGCACCCCCTGAACCCTGCACTCCGTACACAGTGCACTCCATGAACCCTGCACTCCATACACAGCGCACCCCCTCAACCCTGCACTCTGTAAACAGTGCACCCCCTCAACCCTTCACTCCATAAACAGCGCAACCCCTCAATCCTGCACTCTGGGCCCAGATAGGAGAAGCCAGGTTTGCAGGCCCAGTGTGCGAAGGCGCGTGGCACAGGCACACAATGTCATTATATGGCGTCGACATCAGTACGTATGTTGCGTCGTGCACTGGACTTGCAGACCTTCAGTCCTGGCTTCTCTTCTACCTTCCATCTTCCTATGATGAGACTATAGTGCGCGATGAGGCCCACCAGTCAGCCATCCACCCACAGCAGGAAGCCAGCCACCCACAGCAGGGAGCCAGCCAGCCACAGCAGGTAACAAGCCACCCACAGCAGGGAGCCCACCACCCACCCACAGCAGGGAGCCAGCCAGCCACAGAGGACACGGGAGCCAGCCACTCACAGCAGGCTGCCAGCAAGCCACCCACAGCAGTGAACCAGCCAGCTAGCCACCAACAGGAGCCAGCCACAGAGGACTTGGGTGCCAGTCACAGCTACAGTACCCATAGTTAAGGTAGGAGGAGCATTACACAGTGCCAATTTTATTCCTACTTTGTGAGAGGAAGGGCCAGGGGTGAGAGTCATGGCACAAGGAAGGAAGGGGTCCAGTGAGGACCAGAGTGAATGTACTGTACACTTTGTTAGAAAGAAGCCCCCTCCAGGTCCCATTAGATTCCTTTGTAGTCTCTCATGGGGCCTGGAGGGGGCTCTCTCTCTAACAGAGACTTTCTAATGGCTACTGAGAGGGCCTCTGTTATTGAGAGACCCCCCTCCAGGTCCCATAATAGTTGCTTGCTTCACTACCTGTATTTTGTTTTTTGTTGAATGTGAAGAGTTTGTGGGAGGATTGTTTGTTTCACTTGTTTATGACTTTACAGTATATACAGTGCTAAAAAAAAACACATTTTAATCAGAGGATAACTACATTTCAATTAAACTCCTGGGATATTGATCTGGTCAGTTAAATAGCAGAGGGGGTTGTTAATCAGTGTCAGCTGCTTTGGTGTTAATGAAATTAACAACAGGAGCAGTAAATGGGTAACAATGGTTTTACGGGGGGAGGCCACTAACATTTTTTTCCTACTCATCCTTTCTGACTGTTTTTAACTAGTTTTGCATTTGGCTAGGGTCAGTGTCATTGCTGGTAGCATGAGGCAATACCTAGACCCTATAGAGGCTGCAGAGGCAGTCCAACTCCTCCAGGACGGCACATTAACACGTGCCATTGCCAGAAGGTTTGCTGTGTCTCCCAGCACAGTGTAAAAAGCATTCAGGAGATTCCAGGAAACAGACAGTTA
Source organism: Pelophylax lessonae (assembly GCF_965119305.1). NCBI lineage: Eukaryota > Metazoa > Chordata > Amphibia > Anura > Ranidae > Pelophylax > Pelophylax lessonae. The sequence goes on from NC_138768.1 coordinate 769,691,009, forward strand.
CTCTAGGAGAGCTGGACAGGGCTGTAGAAGGTCCTTAACCCATCAGCAGGACATGTATCTGCTCCTTTGTGCAAAGAGGAACAGGAAGAGCACTGCCAGAGCCCTACAAAATGACCTCCAGCAGGCCACTGGTGTGAATGTCTCTGACCAAACAATCAGAAAAAGACTTCATGAGGGTGGCCTGAGGACCGGACGTGCTCTAAAGGTCCCTGTGCTCATGGCCCAGCACCATGGAGCTCGATTGGCATTTGCCATTGTTTACCAGAATTGGCAGGTCCACCACTGGCACCCTGTGCTTTTCACAGATGAGAGCATGTTCACCCTGAGCACATGTGAAGGACATGAAAGGGTCTGGAGAAGCCGTGGAGAACATTATGCTGCCTGTAACATTGTTCAGCAGAAACCAGTTTGGTGGTGGGTCAGTGATAGTCTGGGGAGGCATAGCCATGAAGGGACAAACAGACATCTACAGGCTAGACAATGGTACCCTGATTGCCATTAGGTATTCGGATGAAATCCTTGGACCCATTGTCAGATCCTACACTAGTGCAGTGGGTCCTGGGTTCCTCCTGGTGCACAACAATGCCAGCTTCATGTTGCTAGAGTAGGCAGCCAGTTTCTGGAGGATGAAGGAATTTACACCATTGAATGTCCCCCATGTTTGCCTGACCTAAATCCAATAGAACACCTCTGGGACATTATGTTTTGATCAATCCGATGTCGCCAGGTTGCACCTCAGTCTGTTCAGGAGCTCAGTAATGCTCTGGTCCAGATCTGGGAGGAAATACCCCAGGACACCATCTGTCATCTCATTACGAGCATGCCCTGACATTGTCAGGCATGCATGCAAGCACATGGGGGCCGTACAAACTATTGAGTACCATTTTGAGTTGTTGTATTGAAATTTCAGCAAAATGGACTAGCCTGCTGCATTATTTTTTCACTTTGATTTTCGGGGTGTCTTTGAATTCAGCCCTCTGTAGGTTGATCATTTTCATTTCCATCAAACGATGTGGCATTCTTTCATTCCAAACACATTACCCAGTCCATATCAGTATAGTAATCCAGCATGATCTTTTTCCCCATTGAGATCTGATGTGCTTTCAAAGTGTTCCTTACATTTTTTTGAGCAGTGTATGAACTTATTGCACTTTTGTTCCTTGTGTTGAAAGGTTCTGTTATTAAACAGTGTTTAAAAAAAGGCAGAAGTTGTACTTTGTGTAAAATGTAGGGGTGGGGCCAGGGGTGGGTCATGGGCAGGGCCTGACAGGGGCCCATGCTTTATTTGGTCTGGGGGCCCTGAGTGTTGTCAGTCTGCCCCTGATAACAATGTGTATCTTACCCTTCCTCCCCTACCCCTACCCCTTCCCCTCAGTATGTCTGGTCCCCCCCCTTTTTCATCCCACCTATCTTCCCATTCCTACCCTCCCATCCTCCATTTGCCTTCCTATTACTTCCCTCCCCTCCTCATCCCTCCCCCCCCCGCTCCCTCCACCACTAACCGGAAAGCATGCCTTTATATATACCTTCCAAACAATACCTAAACTCTGGTTCTGATAGGAACACAAAATGGTTTCAGTTGCTTATGGTTTATTGTTAAGTTCACTAGTTCTTTGAATACACATCAATATTTACTCTCCTTTTTAGCTACGTAGATTTGTCCTGAGATAATCTCTTCCCATAAATGCACTCTATTGCTTACTCCCTGAAATCTTTGTTTTTCACCTTTCCATGTGCGCTGTCCTATGATGACAGGTTATAAACCCTCTGTGGACTACTCTAGACCTCACACCCACACAGAGCGGTCTTCCTTAACCCTTCTGAGAGATCTGGACCTTCTTCTTTAATTTTAAGGTAGACTAGCAGGTCCATCTACTCCTCCGTTACTTTTCCTCTCTTTCTGCCATTTCTCTTTTTAACCAAGTTTTTTTTTCCCCCATTCCCTTTTTCTCTTCCATCCCATAAACCAGACCTATTTCCCCCTTTCCTCCCTAAACCATAACAATGCAAAGTCTTATGTTGATTTTACTACTTTAGTACAAACAGACTACACTATGTCCAATCAGAAATCCCAAACCATTCCCCTATCATTGAAAATGATCTCTGTAAATGCGAAGGGATTAAACTCTCCAGAAAAAAAGATCTCACTCAGAGAATTTCACAAATTAAAAGCAAACATTGTATACATTCAGGAAACTCACTTCAAAATTGACAGATTCCCTAAATTCAATGATAGAGGATTCCCTTCCATGTATAATGCCACTAATCCTGACTCTAAAACAAAAGGAGTAACAATATTAATCTCCAAACAGACCCAGTTTCAGCTACTAGATTCTATGTACAGCCCAGATGGGAGATACTGTATATCTTCCTTAAAGGAAGGATTGGTTCACCTTCCATTACAGTCGCCAATATTTATGCAGCTAATAACAAACAGGTCAATTTTTTTTGTCAAATAGGAGAACTACTATCCTCCTTCACCTCAGGCATCCTAATTCTTGGTGGGGATTTCAATGTAACTTTAAACCCACTCCTAGACACAACCTATGTTACCTCAGCCCTAACTTACAACACACTCAAACAAATTAAGTTGCAACTTCAGGGTCTCATGTTACAAGACGCATGGAGAACTCTGAATCCCCAAGAAAAAGATTTTACCTACTTTTCGCCCCTCCATCAAAAATACTCAAGAATAGACTATTTTTTTATATCCCAAGCAGATCTCAACCTTTTACAAAAATTCACAATATAACCTATGATACTCTCCAATCATCACCCGATAACAATAACGCAAATTTTTCTGGAAACAGAATTCAGACAAAAAATTTGGAGACTAAACACTTCCATTCTTAAAGCGGAGTTCCACCCTAAAATTATACTTACCTCCATCTTCATGCCCGGGGTTACTTGAAAAACAAATGGATAATGCCAATTTATTTTTTTACTTACCTGGTTTAGAAGAAAATATACTTACCTTACTTCCTCTTCCTCCCCTCGGGGGCAACGTCGAGTCGTCACTTCCTGGCTTGCAGTGATTCCTGGGAGCTGAACATCATTGCTCCCAGGAATCAATGCGCCTGCACTGGCCCCGACGTCAGTTCCGGTGCAGGCGCCGTCATACCTTGCTAAACAGCTTCTGGGCATGCAGGGATAAGAAGGGCTCTCTGGCGCAATGGATAGCGCATTGGACTTCTAGCTGGTGTAGTAATTCAAAGGTTGTGGGTTCAAGTCGGTTTAGACGCACTTCCGGTTACGCACCGCACGGAACATCACTTCCGGTCAGGAATTTCCTGTGTGTGGAACGCACGCCGAGAGCGGCGCCACACGAGCATATTGTTACATGCTGATTTACTTTGTTCGCTTGTAAGTATTCAATTGTCGCATTTGAGGAATAAAAGAGTTTAAACGTACTTCACCATTACGGCCTTCTTTTTATTTAACGGTGGAAGCGGAAGCGGACCCTTAATATTGGAGGTCTCATTGGAGAAGAGCATAAAGATCCTGGGCAACTGTGCAATCTCTTCTAAAGATCTTTATACAGTGGCTTTTGGTCTTTATACAGTGGCTATAATCACCTTGCAAGCACCTTTAATTATTTGGCACGTTGGCACTTTATCTTGATCACTGCACAAAGACTGTTTTTATATGCACTTGATTTATGATTCATCTGAGCACTTTATTTGGAATATAGCACAAGGGATTTTCAATATTAACACTTACTATTTTGTATTTATTGTATTTATTGCATAATTGGATATATTTATTCTACACCAAAGCACTTTACTTACACAATATTTTGGAATTGTATATTATATATATTTTTTAATGCTAGCGCTGCATAAATTTGTTTATGATCATGCAGGGATAACGCTGCGGAACCGGAAGTGACAGCGGGGCCGGTGCAGTGCATCGTGGGACCGAAGAAGACAGAAGAGGACACAGAAGAGGATTGCGCTGGCTTCAAGCTGCCCACACCTGAGATGGCAGCGCTGGACAAGACATTTTCAAGGTAAGTATTACTTCTAAAAGGTAAGTGCAACCCAGGACAGATCAGAGGCTAGCCATTGTGGAATGCACTAGCCCTGACTGTCCCAGGGGTATTTTTATTAAAATCTTTAAAGACCCTGCTGACACCCAATGCTTCAATACATGCCTATGTGATTACTTCACACAGAATGATAACCATGAAATATCACCCATTACTCAATGAGAAGCCCATTAATGCAATATACAAGGGAAATTCCTGGCGTCTGCTTCCAAATTAACCACTTGCCCACTGCTCACTGTGCTGCTACTGTGGCAAAGTGGCTCGTTAAGGTCTGGCGACGTAGACCTACGTCACCAGACTCTCCCCTCTCTCTGCGGTGCGGGCGCGCCGCCAGAAGCTCGCTCCTGCTGTATTCAGACACAGTGAGAGTCGGGCCAGGGGAGGAGAGGTGGTGATCACCGCCGCTCTTCCCCGATCGTCGGGGATCGAGTGAGGAAATCCGCCCGCTTGTGTAAACAAAGCGGGCGGATCTCCTATGTGACAGAAAGTGACAGATTACAGGTTTCAGCTTGGCTGAACCTGCGATCTGTGTCTCTGTCACACAACCCCCTCCCCCCACACGTCAGTAAGCATGAGGCATACATTTAACCCCTTGATCACCAACAGTGTTAATGTTAACCCCTTCCCTGCCAGTGTCATTATTACAGTAACAGTGAATATTTATAGCATTGATTACTGTAGTAATGCCACTGGTACCCCCAAAAGTGTCAAAAATGTCAGTCAGGGGTCCGATCTGTCTGCCGCAATGTCGCAGTCCCGCAAAAAAAAAATCGCAGATCGCCGCCATTACTAGTAAAAAAAAATAAACAATAAAAATGACAAATCTTTCCCGTAGTTAGTAAATGCAATAACTTTTGCGCAAACCAATCAAAATACGCTTATTGTGGTTTTTTTTACCAAAAATATGTAGCAGAAAACAAATTGGCCTAAAATGTTAAAAAAAATTAGATTTATACATTTTTTTGTGAATGTTATATATCAGAATGTGAAAAATATTTTTTTTTTTTTTTTCAAAATTGTCGCTCTTTTTTTCAAAAATTAAAAATTGCACAGGTGATCAAATGCCACCAAAAGAAAGCTCTATTTGTGGGGAAAAAAAGGACATCAATTTAATTTCTGTACAGCGTTGCACGACCGCGCAATTGTCCATTAAAGTAACGCAGTGCCGAATTGCAAAATATAGCCTGGTCAGGAATGGGGTAAAATCTTCCGGTCTTAAAGCGGTTAAAAATACGCTCATTGAGAATTTTTTTGACAAAGACATGTAGCTAAATACATTTTGGCCTAAATATATGACAAATTTTGAATATATTGGATATTTTTTAACTGTCAAAGTAGAAAATGTCAATTTTTTCGCAAAATTTTCGCTCTTTTTTTAATATCACAAAAAATTAAAAGCGCAGAGGTGATCAAATACCGCCAAAAGAAAGCTCTGTTTATGGCAAAAAAAAAGGATGTAAATTTCGTTTCGGTACAAGGTTGCATGACCACGCAATTGTCAGTTAAATTCGCACAGTGCCAAGTTGCAAAAAGTGGCCTGGACGTTAAGCAGGAAATCCTCCGGTGGTAAAGTGGTTAAAAAAAGAGCGCCAAGCTAAGATAGCCTCCCTTACATCTGATATTTACAAGCTTGAAGGGGCTCATAAATTAACCATGGCTTCCTCAACGCATCAAGAATTGGTACACGCAAGGTCCCAACTTATTGATGAACTTAACATGAAAACGAAAAGACAATATACAGTATCCCAAGACATAAAATATTTTATGAACAAGGGAACAAGTGTGGAAAACTGCTTGTGAGAGCAGTACAGAACAAGAAGAGCTCAACCACAGTACATCTTATCAGAAACAAACACAGCAATACACACTCATCCAACAAGGCTATAGCTAACCAATTTGAACAATACTACCACTCATTGTATAATCTCCCATCTAATCCCAAATGCCCTCACAACTCAGAAAAAAGAACAATTCTCATTCAAGACTTCTTACAAAAATATAGCTTGTGAAATAATGTAGAAAACTTCAAGGTAATGAGTTACCATAATCCCGTCATAAATTGAAAAAAGGAACCCCCTTGGTTTGGTGGGACTTTAGAGGTAACAGTAGAAATCTCTCAAGAGAAAAGTTGTATAAAGTAAAAAGTGAAATTTATTTAGAAAGAATGTGGGTGTTGGCAAAAAATCATCATATCCATATTAACATATAATCATGAACTAGGAAATATCATAAATGATACAATACAGTCACAGGTAAAAAGCAGAGTCCAACGCGTTTCAAAACGTTGTCTAGTACAGAAATCTTCCTCAGGGAATCTGCATATATTCCTGAAAAGCATAATTAAATATAAATTCCAAAAAAGGACAGAAAAATATATACATTTTACAGTATTGGTTTTACATTGAAACAAGTATTATTTGCATCTGCGACAACATATTACCCCAAATTTGCCATAAAAACCTCTTCTGGTTCACCAGGGGTGCCCCCAAGGCACCCTCCTGTGAGGTACCACCCCATGGGGAAAGAAGGCCCCCCAACAGTTGGAAACAAAGCTCAAGCAGAGAAAAGGGGGGGGGAAAGGGGGGGGGGAGAATGAAAAAAGAACTTCCAGATGGAATGCCAATTGTGTTAGGGTCACATACCTGCGAGAAATAGAGCCCCATAGGATTACCCTTCAGGGGATAATAGTTATTCTCCCATGCGTCGAGAGCTAGAGTCAGGTATATTTTATCACAAAATATTCTTCACCTGAAATAGTGATTATGTTTGATGACTATCAGGGATCCTGGAATGATGTATATATACTTATTGTTATAATCTAAAAAAGTATTAAATAGATTCACCTGTTATGATGATTTTCCTGTAAAGATATGGAAAAGAGGATTTTAAAAGAAGGGGGAAAGAAGGAATTCTTCCAAGGAATTATTATCCTCCAATATATCTTTGCTATGTTATTGGTCCTGTTAGGGGAGAGGGGGGGAGGTATGAGGATATATCTTGAACCCTTAAGGGTAGAGATGAAGATTGAACAGTACTTAATTTCTCATATTTGATATATCTTACCTCACTGCTCTATTGAAGGGTCTAGGATGTCCTATCGACCTTCATAAGTATAGTGCACAGAGGGCTTTGGCAGTATATCCCAAGTAGGAGTATAAATACTTGCCTGGAATAAATATAAATATAAAGCAAACAGGATATGCATATATATATGCACTGTTGTATGTATAAGCATGTCTACTATACATGGCTATTGCAAGGCAAAAAGATAGCTACCGTTCAAAGTGGAACCTGCAGTCACAGTGTCCCATGAGACCTGCGGCGTATCATCCCTAGGGTTGTGTGGCATTGCCTCAGTGTCGCACACCCTATGGATCCTGGTGGCAAAGAGTAAGAAACCCCCTTCAATATAATGTAATGCAGGTTCAAAAAGATCCAGGTCCCCTAAAGAATACTCACTGTTTCGTGCAGGTGTAGACAATAAGATGGACGGCAGTCCCGTGGTGCCTCGGAGAGATAGCTCTCCGTACTGACTCTCGGCGTCCCCTTATATATTGATCAATGGCCGGGAGTCTCGTAGTAACTCCCGCGAGATCCGTACTGGTGCTGTCGTCATATCCGCCTCTTGTTACCGCGGGAAGTCCCGCGGACTTGGCGGTGACATCACATCCGCCCTGACTCAAACTCGGCTGCACGTCATTTCCGCCTATATTACCCACGGAAAGTTCCAATGGGCTAGCGGTGACATCACATCCGCCCTTACCTTAGACGGACTAAACTACATGTCCGCCCGAAGTACAGCGGTATATTCGTGCAGCGGAGAACAGGGAAGGGAGTAATTGTCTAGACTTAAATTCTCAGAAAGGTGGAAAACAAAAAAAGGGGGGAATTTTATTGCCCCCAACAGGACTTGACTTATGTTATTTTTTCCCCCCCTTTTCTCTGCTTGAGCTTTGTTTCCAACAGTTGGGGGGCCTTCTTTCCCCACGGGGTGGTACCTCACAGAAGGGTGCCTTGGGGGCACCCCTGGTGAACCAGAAGAGGTTTTTATGGCAAATTTGGGGTAATATGTTGTCGCAGATGCAAATAATACTTGTTTCAATGTAAAACCAATACTGTAAAATGTATATATTTTTTTGTCCTTTTTTGGAATTTATATTTAATTATGCTTTTTAGGAATATATGCAGATTCCCTGAGGAAGATTTCTGTACTAGACAGCGTTTTGAAACGCGTTGGACTCTGCTTTTTACCTGTGACTGTATTGTATCATTTATGATATTTCCTAGTTCATGCTTATATGTTAATATGGATATGATGATTTTTTGCCAACACCCACATTCTTTCTAAACAAATTTCACTTTTTACTTTATACAACTTTTCTCTTGAGAGATTTCTACTGTTACCTCTAAAGTCCCACCAAACCAAGGGGGTTCCTTTTTACAAAAATATAGCTCTTCCCAGATATTGACTGACACAGTGTGCAAACTTGAGGCCCAGTTATCAGATACAGAATTGTAAAAAGCTATTAAAGACATGCAAGTGGGTAAAGCCCTTGGACCAGATGGTCTACCTCTGCAATATTACAAGACATTTTCGGATATACTGAAACCTTGATTTGTAGCAGCATTTTGTTCTCTCTATTCCAGGCAGAGAAGGCCGTATCACACAATCAAGGAACTAAACCCACACCACTGGCTCACATCAAATTGGAATGGGTTTATTTCTTTCAATTGATGCCGAGAAGGCATTCGACATAGTGGCCTGGGATTTTATGGATGCAGTTTAAAGCTCTATTGGTCTTTTACCCCGAGTGAGAGCATACATACTAGCGATATACTGAAAACCAATAGCTAGAGTTTGCGTTAACGTCCAACTGTCGAACGCCTTTCAACTGCGCATGGAACTAGACAGGGATGTCTGTTATCTCCTCTATTGCTCGTCCTAACCCTGGAACCTCTCTTAAATAGACTACGTTTATACCCAGATATCAAAGGCATTACCATACACAACCAAAGTTACAAACTAATGATTTGCTCCTATTTTAACCAAACCTTACAAATAGGGTTGAGCGGACACCTAGATGTCCGTGTTCGACGGGTTCGGCCGAACTTTAAAAAAAAGTCCGGGTCCGTGTCCCGGACTTTTACCGAACTTTTCCCGGACACCGAACCCCATTGAAGTCAATGGGGACCCGAACTTTAAGGCACTAAAATGGCTCTAAAACACCAAAGGAAAGGGCTAGAGTGCTGCAAATGGCAGCAAAACGTAATTAAGAGCATGGCAAGTGCTCTGCAAACAAATGTGGATAGGGAAATAACTTAAAACAACAAAAAAAAACAGAAAAATAAAACAATGTTCTTCTTCATCTCTGAAGGACGAGGCCCATATGGAGTAGGAGGGAGGTTGAGGTGGTGGTGGATGTGGCGGTGACATAGGCGTGCGCACAGGGTGTGCTGGGTGTGCCTGGGCACACCCTAATCACCTAGGGCACATAGCATTGCCAGTGAGGAGATGGGAAAGATCTCCCTGGGACCTGCTCTGCTCTATTTCTCCTTGCCTACAGGTACATGGCCCCGATACATTACTCTCCCTGCTGGCAAACACATGCATGTGTATTTCAACTTTGGGGTGCACACCTTAATGCAATAGGCTGCGCACACCTATGGGCGGTGTAGGTGGAAGCGGCGGTGGAGGAGGACCAGGGCCGGATTAACAGCATCATGGGCTTGGTGCTGAGGATTTTGAAGGGCCTTAGGGCCGTGCCTTGCCATGCACCCAGAGGAGGAAGGGTGCAGCCATGCATGCCTAATTCAACATGGGATGCTGTCTCTGAAGCCCATAAACACATCCATGCATCGCCAACTGTCCCTCCTTGTCCGGCCTTCACGCTGTGTGGGGAGGTTCTGAGGGTGCTGCCTGGGGAAGCGAGCATAGAAGCCAGACTTCTGTGTTTACAAGTGACAGAAGAGCGGTAACAGTGAATATGGCCAACCCGGGGCCTATATAAAAGGTAGGGGCCTGGAGCTGCAGCTCCAATAGACCCTACATTAATCTGGCCCTGAGGAGGAGGACGAGGTAGCCAACACTGCTTCTTTTCACAAATTTTAAATGAGGGTACACCCCAAAAGAGTGAGAAAGAGCAAAAATGGAACAATGGGTGGGTAAGGTCGGTATCCATTGCTATTCTGCATAAGGTACGGAAAAGTCCCGTGGGATCCATGCCTGGTTCATTTTAATGAACGTGAGCTTGTCCACATTGTCTCTGGACAGGCGGCTGCGCTTGTCTGTTATAACGCCCCCAGCCGTGCTAAATACCCGTTCAGATAATACACTGGCTGCAGGGCACGCCAGCACCTCCAAGGCGTAAAGGGCAAGCTCAGGCCATGTGCCCAATTTGGAGACCCAGAAGTTGAAGGGGGCAGACCCGTCATTCACTACATGTAGGCGTGTGCACACATACTGCTCCACCATGTTGGTAAAATGCTGCCTCCTGCTAAGACGTTCCATCTGAGCTGCTGGTGCTGCTGTTTGTTGTGGCGTGCTGACAAAGCTTTTCCACATTTCGGCCATGCTAACCCTGCCTTCTGAGGTGCTGGCGGTGCCCTGGTTGCGTTGGCGACCTCCTCCTCCTCCTCCTCTGCCTTGTGCTTCCACTGTGGCCCCGCTGTCAGATGGGAATGCCAGCAGCATGGCGTCTACCAGCGTGCGCTTGTACTCGCGCATCTTGCGATCGCGCTCCAGTGAGTGAATTAAGGACGGTACGTTGTCCTTGTAACGGGGATCCAGCAGCGTGGCCACCCAGTAATCAGCACAAGTTAGAATGTGGGCAACTCGGCGGTCGTTGTGGAGACACTGCAGCATGTAATCGCTCATGTGTGCCAGGCTGCCCAGAGGCAACGAAAGGCTGTCCTCTGTGGGAGGTGTATCGTCCGTGTCCTCTGTATCCCCCCAGCCACGCACCAGTGATGGCCATGAGCTGGCCTGGGTGCCACCCTGCTGTGAACATGGTTCCATCTCCTCCTCCAGCTCCTCCTCCTCCTCATCCTCCTCATCCTCCAGAACTGTGCCCCTGCTGGACAATTGCGTCCCTGGCGTTTGCGTGTGCAGGAACCCACCCTCGGAGCCCCTTGCGAATGACTGCCCTGAAAGCCTTGGAAATGTTACCTCTTCATCCTCCTCCTCCTCCTCATCCTGTGCCACATCCTCTTCCATCATCGCCCGAATTGTTTTTTCAAGGAGGCATAGAAGTGGGATAGTTAAGCTGAGAACGGCGTCATTGCCACTGGCCATGTTGGTGGAGTACTCAAAACAGCGCAACAAGGCACACAGGTCTCGCATGGAGGCCCAGTTATTGGTGGTGAAGTGGTGCTGTTCCGCAGAGCGACTCACGCGTGCGTGCTGCAGCTGAAACTCCACTATGGCCTGCTGCTGCTCGCACAGTCTTTCCAGCATGTGCAAGGTGGAGTTCCACCTTGTGGGCACGTCACATATGAGGCGGTGAGCGGGAAGGCCGAAGTTACGCTGCAGCGCTGCCAGGCGAGCAGCAGCAGGGTGAGAACGCCGAAAGTGCGCACAAACGGCCCGCACTTTCTGCAGCAGCTCTGACATATCGGGGTAGTTTTTAAGGAACCTCTGCACCACCAAATTCAGCACATGCGCCAGGCAAGGGATGTGCGTCAAACCGGCTAGGCCCAGAGCTGCTATGAGATTTCGCCCGTTATCGCACACCACCAGGCCGGGCTTGAGGCTCGCTGGCAGCAACCACTCATTTGTCTGCTGTTCCATGCTCCTCCACAACTCCTGCGCGGTGTGTGGTTTGTCCCCCAAACAGGCAAGTTGTAAAACTGCCTGCTGTCGTTTACCCCTGGCCGTGCTGAAGTTGGTGGTGAAGGTGTTACGCTGTCCGGATGAGGAGGCGGTAGAGGATGAGGAAGCGGAGTAGGAGGAGTTAGGAACAGGAGGCAAACTGAAGCGCCCTGCAATCCTCGGTGGTGGAAGGACATGCGCCAAATTGCTATCCGCCTCAGGCCCATCCGCCACTGCATTTACCCAGTGTGCCGTTAGGGAGATATAACGCCCCTGACCGTGCTTACTGGTCCACGTATCCGTAGTTAGGTGGACCTTGGCACAGATGGCGTTGCGCAGTGCACACCTGATTTTTTCCCCCACTTGGTTGTGCAGGGAAGGGATGGCTTGCCTGGAAAAGTAGTGGCGGCTGGGCACGACGTACTGTGGGACAGCCACCGACATAAGGTTTTTAAAACTGTGCGTCTCCACCAGACGGAATGACAGCATTTCAAAGGCCAATAATTTTGAAATGCTGGCATTCAGGGCCAGGGATCGCGGGTGGGTAGGGGGGTACTTCCTCTTCCTCTCAAGTGTTTGGGAGATGGAAAGCTGAACGCTTCCACGGGACATTGTGGAGATGGTTGTTGGTGACCCAGGTGGTGGTGTTGCTGACAGATCGTCTGTTTGCGGGGTGGCAGGTGCCGGTATCACTACAGATGTGGCTGGAGCGGCCGAGACTGCAGCAGAAGAGGAAGCAGGATGAGCCAGAGACGTTTCTTGGTTTTGAAGGTGTGTACTCCACTGCAGCTCGTGCTTTGCACTTAGATGCCTGATCATGCAGGTTGTGCTCAGGTTGAGAAGGTTCATGCCTCGCTTCAAGCTCTGATTGCACAGGGTGCAAACCACTCGTGTCCTGTCATCAGCACATTTTCTAAAGAACTTCCACGCTAGAGAACTCCTTTGAGCTGACTTTGGTGCGCTCGTTCCCTTGCTGCGTTGGGCAGTAGCGGGCGTAGTGTCTAGGGCACGGCCGCTCCGCTTCTGCACCCTGCTCCCTCTTCTGCTGTGCTGGTGGCTCTGTGCGACCACCGCCTCTTCCTCCAAACTACTCAGTTCACCTGCATGACGTTCATTCCATGTGGGGTCGAGGACCTCATCGTCCTCCACATCATCTTCCACCCAGTCTTCACCCCTGCCCTCCTTGTCGGTCTCCACAATGCTGAACGCCGCAGCAGTTGGCACCTGCGTTTCGTCATCATCGGAGACGTGCTGCGATGATCCTTGCATGTACTCATCTTGAGGAATAAGTGGTTGGGCATCGCTGCACTCAATCTCTTCCACTTCTGGGGCAGGGCTAGGTGGATGGCCCTGGGAAACCCTGCTGACAGAGTCCTCAAAAAGAATAAGAGACTGCTGTATGGCTTGGGGCTCAGACTGCTGGCCTGATTTGCAAGGGGGTGAGGTGAAAGACGGTTGGACATTGGCTGCAGGTGCCAACTCTGACCTTTCTGCAGTAGACTGGGTGGGAGACAATGTGAAGGAACTGGAGGCACTGTCAGCAGCAAACCAATCTACTATCGCCTCAACTTGTTCTGGCCTCATCACTTCTAGGGGCGTTTGATGCCCTACCAAATACTGATGCAGGTTCTGTCGCCTACTCACACTTGAGGAAGGTGTTTCACTTGTGCGTGTAGCTGGCACAGATCGACCATGTCCTCTCCTTGCAACAGGAGCTCTACCAGCAGCACCACGACCCAGGCCACGGCCCTTATTTGACGGTCTCCTCATATTTCTGTAATTTAAGATCTTGCCCTAGAAAGGTTTTTATTGAATAGCGGAATAGAAAATATGATCCAAAAAAAGTGTATGTATATCACACGTACACAACCACACTAGGCCCCAATTACTATTGTTTGTACCCCTAAAAGGCTAGATGAGGAGTAGGGGGAGTATGGAACAGGCAGCACCCTCAAACCTTCAGAAGTATGAGATGAACCCCAACAACTTGGAAAGGTGGATCTCTCTCACACGTACCGACACAGACTATCCCGCAATTCAATTGATCCTCAAAGGTTTTTATTGAATAGCGGAATAGGAAATATGATCAAAAAAAGTGTATGTATCTCGCACGTACACAACCACACTAGGCCCCAATTACTATTGTTTGTACCCCTAAAAGGCTAGATGAGGAGTAGGGGGGGTATGGAACAGGCAGCACCCTCAAACCTTCAGAAGTATGAGATGAACCCCAACAACTTGGAAAGGTGGATCTCTCTCACACGTACCGACACAGACTATCCCGCAATTTAATTGATCCCCAAAGGTTTTTATTGAATAGCGGAATAGGAAATATGATCAAAAAATGTGTATGTATCTCACACGTACAGAAGCACACTAGGCCCCAATTACTATTGTTTGTACACCTAAAAGGATGGATGAGGAGGAGGAGGAGTATGGAACAGGCAGCACCCTCAAAGCTTCAGAAGTATGAGATGAACCCCAAAAACTTGGAAAGGTGGATCTCACACGTACCGACACAGACTATCCCGCAATTTAATTGATCCCCAAAGGTTTTTATTGAATAGCGGAATAGGAAATATGATCAAAAAATGTGTATGTATCTCACACGTACAGAAACACACTAGGCCCCAATTACTATTGTTTGTACACCTAAAAGGATGGATGAGGAGGAGGAGGAGTATGGAACAGGCAGCACCCTCAAAGCTTCAGAAGTATGAGATGAACCCCAAAAACTTGGAAAGGTGGATCTCACACGTACCGACACAGACTATTCCGCAATTTAATTGATCCCCAAAGGTTTTTATTGAATAGCGGAATAGGAAATATGATCAAAAAATGTGTATGTATCTCACACGTACAGAAGCACACTAGGCCCCAATTACTATTGTTTGTACACCTAAAAGGATGGATGAGGAGGAGGAGGAGTATGGAACAGGCAGCACCCTCAAAGCTTCAGAAGTATGAGATGAACCCCAAAAACTTGGAAAGGTGGATCTCACACGTACCGACACAGACTATCCCGCAATTTAATTGATCCCCAAAGGTTTTTATTGAATAGCGGAATAGGAAATATGATCAAAAAAAGTGTATGTATCTCGCACGTACACAACCACACTAGGCCCCAATTACTATTGTTTGTACCCCTAAAAGGCTAGATGAGGAGTAGGGGAGTATGGAACAGGCAGCACCCTCAAACCTTCAGAAGTATGAGATGAACCCCAACAACTTGGAAAGGTGGATCTCTCTCACACGTACCGACACAGACTATCCCGCAATTTAATTGATCCCCAAAGGTTTTTATTGAATAGCGGAATAGGAAATATGATCAAAAAATGTGTATGTATCTCACACGTACAGAAGCACACTAGGCCCCAATTACTATTGTTTGTACACCTAAAAGGATGGATGAGGAGGAGGAGGAGTATGGAACAGGCAGCACCCTCAAAGCTTCAGAAGTATGAGATGAACCCCAAAAACTTGGAAAGGTGGATCTCACACGTACCGACACAGACTATCCCGCAATTTAATTGATCCCCAAAGGTTTTTATTGAATAGCGGAATAGGAAATATGATCAAAAAATGTGTATGTATCTCACACGTACAGAAGCACACTAGGCCCCAATTACTATTGTTTGTACACCTAAAAGGATGGATGAGGAGGAGGAGGAGTATGGAACAGGCAGCACCCTCAAAGCTTCAGAAGTATGAGATGAACCCCAAAAACTTGGAAAGGTGGATCTCACACGTACCGACACAGACTATCCCGCAATTTAATTGATCCCCAAAGGTTTCTATTGAATAGCGGAATAGGAAATATGATCAAAAAAAGTGTATGTATCTCGCACGTACAGAAACACACTAGGCCCCAATTACTATTGTTTGTACACCTAAAAGGATGGATGAGGAGGAGGAGGAGTATGGAACAGGCAGCACCCTCAAAGCTTCAGAAGTATGAGATGAACCCCAAAAACTTGGAAAGGTGGATCTCACACGTACCGACACAGACTATTCCGCAATTTAATTGATCCCCAAAGGTTTTTATTGAATAGCGGAATAGGAAATATGATCAAAAAATGTGTATGTATCTCACACGTACAGAAGCACACTAGGCCCCAATTACTATTGTTTGTACACCTAAAAGGATGGATGAGGAGGAGGAGGAGTATGGAACAGGCAGCACCCTCAAAGCTTCAGAAGTATGAGATGAACCCCAAAAACTTGGAAAGGTGGATCTCACACGTACCGACACAGACTATCCCGCAATTTAATTGATCCCCAAAGGTTTTTATTGAATAGCGGAATAGGAAATATGATCAAAAAAAGTGTATGTATCTCGCACGTACAGAAACACACTAGGCCCCAATTACTATTGTTTGTACACCTAAAAGGATGGATGAGGAGGAGGAGGAGTATGGAACAGGCAGCACCCTCAAAGCTTCAGAAGTATGAGATGAACCCCAAAAACTTGGAAAGGTGGATCTCACACGTACCGACACAGACTATTCCGCAATTTAATTGATCCCCAAAGGTTTTTATTGAATAGCGGAATAGGAAATATGATCAAAAAATGTGTATGTATCTCACACGTACAGAAGCACACTAGGCCCCAATTACTATTGTTTGTACACCTAAAAGGATGGATGAGGAGGAGGAGGAGTATGGAACAGGCAGCACCCTCAAAGCTTCAGAAGTATGAGATGAACCCCAAAAACTTGGAAAGGTGGATCTCACACGTACCGACACAGACTATCCCGCAATTTAATTGATCCCCAAAGGTTTTTATTGAATAGCGGAATAGGAAATATGATCAAAAAAAGTGTATGTATCTCGCACGTACACAACCACACTAGGCCCCAATTACTATTGTTTGTACCCCTAAAAGGCTAGATGAGGAGTAGGGGGAGTATGGAACAGGCAGCACCCTCAAACCTTCAGAAGTATGAGATGAACCCCAACAACTTGGAAAGGTGGATCTCTCTCACACGTACCAACACAGACTATCCCCCAATTTAACTGATCCCCAAAGGTTTTTGATTAAATAGCGGAATAGAAAATATGATCCCAAAAAAGTGTATGTATATCACACGTACACAACCACACTAGGCCCCAATTACTATTGTTTGTACCCCTAAAAGGCTAGGAGTAGGGGGGAGTATGGAACAGGCAGCACCCTCAAACCTTCAGAAGTATGAGATGAACCCCAACAACTTGGAAAGGTGGATCTCTCTCACACGTACCAACACAGACTATCCCCCAATTTAACTGATCCCCAGAGGTTTTTGATTAAATAGCGGAATAGAAAATATGATCCCAAAAAAGTGTATGTATATCACACGTACACAACCACACTAGGCCCCAATTACTATTGTTTGTACCCCTAAAAGGCTAGGAGTAGGGGGAGTATGGAACAGGCAGCACCCTCAAACCTTCAGAAGTATGAGATGAACCCCAACAACTTGGAAAGGTGGATCTCTCTCACACGTACCAACACAGACTATCCCCCAATTTAACTGATCCCCAGAGGTTTTTGATTAAATAGCGGAATAGAAAATATGATCCCAAAAAAGTGTATGTATATCACACGTACACAACCACACTAGGCCCCAATTACTATTGTTTGTACCCCTAAAAGGCTAGGAGTAGGGGGGAGTATGGAACAGGCAGCACCCTCAAACCTTCAGAAGTATGAGATGAACCCCAACAACTTGGAAAGGTGGATCTCTCTCACACGTACCAACACAGACTATCCCCCAATTTAACTGATCCCCAGAGGTTTTTGATTAAATAGCGGAATAGAAAATATGATCCCAAAAAAGTGTATGTATATCACACGTACACAACCACACTAGGCCCCAATTACTATTGTTTGTACCCCTAAAAGGCTAGGAGTAGGGGGGAGTATGGAACAGGCAGCACCCTCAAACCTTCAGAAGTATGAGATGAACCCCAACAACTTGGAAAGGTGGATCTCTCTCACACGTACCAACACAGACTATCCCCCAATTTAACTGATCCCCAGAGGTTTTTGATTAAATAGCGGAATAGAAAATATGATCCCAAAAAAGTGTATGTATATCACACGTACACAACCACACTAGGCCCCAATTACTATTGTTTGTACCCCTAAAAGGCTAGGAGTAGGGGGAGTATGGAACAGGCAGCACCCTCAAACCTTCAGAAGTATGAGATGAACCCCAACAACTTGGAAAGGTGGATCTCTCTCACACGTACCAACACAGACTATCCCCCAATTTAACTGATCCCCAAAGGTTTTTGATTAAATAGCGGAATAGAAAATATGATCCCAAAAAAGTGTATGTATATCACACGTACACAACCACACTAGGCCCCAATTACTATTGTTTGTACCCCTAAAAGGCTAGGAGTAGGGGGAGTATGGAACAGGCAGCACCCTCAAACCTTCAGAAGTATGAGATGAACCCCAACAACTTGGAAAGGTGGATCTCTCTCACACGTACCAACACAGACTATCCCCCAATTTAACTGATCCCCAGAGGTTTTTGATTAAATAGCGGAATAGAAAATATGATCCCAAAAAAGTGTATGTATATCACACGTACACAACCACACTAGGCCCCAATTACTATTGTTTGTACCCCTAAAAGGCTAGGAGTAGGGGGGAGTATGGAACAGGCAGCACCCTCAAACCTTCAGAAGTATGAGATGAACCCCAACAACTTGGAAAGGTGGATCTCTCTCACACGTACCAACACAGACTATCCCCCAATTTAACTGATCCCCAGAGGTTTTTGATTAAATAGCGGAATAGAAAATATGATCCCAAAAAAGTGTATGTATATCACACGTACACAACCACACTAGGCCCCAATTACTATTGTTTGTACCCCTAAAAGGCTAGGAGTAGGGGGGAGTATGGAACAGGCAGCACCCTCAAACCTTCAGAAGTATGAGATGAACCCCAACAACTTGGAAAGGTGGATCTCTGTCACACGTACCAACACAGACTATCCCCCAATTTAACTGATCCCCAGAGGTTTTTGATTAAATAGCGGAATAGAAAATATGATCCCAAAAAAGTGTATGTATATCACACGTACACAACCACACTAGGCCCCAATTACTATTGTTTGTACCCCTAAAAGGCTAGGAGTAGGGGGGAGTATGGAACAGGCAGCACCCTCAAACCTTCAGAAGTATGAGATGAACCCCAACAACTTGGAAAGGTGGATCTCTCTCACACGTACCAACACAGACTATCCCCCAATTTAACTGATCCCCAAAGGTTTTTGATTAAATAGCGGAATAGAAAATATGATCCCAAAAAAGTGTATGTATATCACACGTACACAACCACACTAGGCCCCAATTACTATTGTTTGTACCCCTAAAAGGCTAGATGAGGAGTAGGGGGAGTATGGAACAGGCAGCACCCTCAAACCTTCAGTATGAGATTGTGTTCACTGTACCCCACAAAGATTGAGTTCACTGCACCCCACAATGATTGTGTTCACTGCACCCCACAAAGATTGTGTTCACTGCACCTCACAAAGATTGTGTTCACTGTACCCCCCAAAGATTGTGTTCACTGCACCCCACAAAGATTCTGTTCACTGTACCCCACAAAGATTGTGTTCACTGCACCCCAAAAAGATTGTGTTCACTGCACCCCAAAAAGGATGTTGTTCACTGCACCCCAAAAAGGATTTTGTTCACTGCACCCCAAAAAGGATGTTGTTCACTCCACCCCAAAAAGATTGTGTTCACTGCACCCCACAAAGATTGTGTTCACTGCACCCCAAAAAGATTGTGTTCACTGCACCCCAAAAATGATTTTGTTCACTGCACCCCAAAAAGGATTTTGTTCACTGCACCCCAAAAAGGATGTTGTTCACTCCACCCCAAAAAGATTGTGTTCACTGCACCCCAAAAAGATTGTGTTCACTGCACCCCACAAAGGATTTTGTTCACTGCACCCCAAAAAGATTGTGTTCACTGCACCCCAAAAAGGATGTTGTTCACTGCACCCCAAAAAGGATTTTGTTCACTGCACCCCAAAAAGATTGTGTTCACTGCACCCCACAAAGGATTTTGTTCACTGCACCCCACAAAGATTGTGTTCACTGCACACCAAAAAGGATTGTGTTCACTGCACCCCAAAAAGATTTTGTTCACTGCACCCCAAAAAGATTGTGTTCACTGCAGCCCAAAAAGATTGTGTTCACTGCAGCCCAAAAAGATTGTGTTCACTGCAGCCCAAAAAGATTGTGTTCACTGCAGCCCAAAAAGATTGTGTTCACTGCAGCCCAAAAAGATTGTGTTCACTGCAGCTCACACATAGAAAAATGGATGTGGATCACTGACACCTGCCTATCTCCAATCCCACACCACACAGCAATATCGATTGTAGTTTGTAGAACACAGTTTCCCTAAAATTCAGCAGACTCTGTCCCTAACAGGATTGAGAAGAGATCGTAGATCAGGATTGAGTGCAGATTCACCCCACCCCCCACACAGCAATATCGATTGTAGTTTGTAGAACACAGTTTCCCTAAAATTCAGCAGACTCTGTCCCTAACAGGATTGAGAAGAGATCGTAGATCAGGATTGAGTGCAGATTCACCCCACCCCCCACACAGCAATATCGATTGTAGTTTGTAGAACACAGTTTCCCTAAAATTCAGCAGACTCTGTCCCTAACAGGATTGAGAAGAGATCGTAGATCAGGATTGAGTGCAGATTCACCCCACCCCCCACACAGCAATATCGATTGTAGTTTGTAGAAGACACTGACCCTATATAATTCAGCAGACTCTATCCCTAAAATGCCTACAACTCGCCCTGCCTAAACACTCCGACCTGTCCCTCAATTCTATCCGGACACAAATGGTTTTTTCCTGCCTATCTTTCCCTAATCAGCAGCCAGCACGTTGATGTGTGCTCTGTCCCTGAATCTAAGCAGCATAATGACGCCGCTGCGGCTGCCTCGAACTTATAAAGACTTGGTCACATGCTTCAGACGGCCAATCACAGCTACTGAGACATTTGCAGGCATGGCTGGGATGGCTTAAGGCACACCAGTTAAACGATTGTTGATTGGCTGTTGAAAGCCCGCCATGAAAAGAGCGCCAAAGCATGCAAAACCCGGAAATAAAACGACCGAACACGGATTTTTACCCGAACATACAGTAAAGTGTCCGTGTCCGTGTTCGGGTACAAAAAATCCAATTATTCGGTACGAACACGAATAATACAGTCCGTGTTCGCTCAACACTACTTACAAATCTTATTCAAGATTTAGAAAATGTTTAGTCTCTTTCTAAATTAAAAATGAATCACTCAAAGTCAAATGCATTAAACATAACACTACCCCCAGACATGGTGACACTTTGTCAAAAGAATCTTCCTTTTAAGTGGGCCACAGAAGCAATTACTTATCTTGGAATAAAGATTCCCAATTCTCTATCAGAACTTTTCCATCACAATTATGCACCTACCTTAAAAGAAATACATAACCATTTAAAACGGTGGAATTCACTAAATACTTCCTATTTTGGTAGGGCCTCATTAATGAAAATGACCATACTTCCTAATTTTTTATATATCATGCAAACTATCCCCATAGGTCTACTGGTTTAATTTTTTCACCTCTTTTCGTCGAGCCTGCTTAGCCTTTATTTGGAGAGGCAAACCCCCCAGAATCAAATTCCCCTGTCTTACTTTTCTGAAAATCAAAGGAGGAATCTCCCTCTCAGACCTACATGGATACTATTATGCTTCCAATTTAGCCCGAATTGTTGACTGTAATATATATCAGTCATTCAAGGATCGGGTTACACTGGAATACTGCATAACTCCCCAGTACCTTAGATCCCTTCTGTGGATACACCTAGGACATCTCTCAAACTTAACCAAATCTCACTCTTTAATTAGTCCCACATTGGAAGTCTTCCATCAGATAAATAAACCCACCAACCCATCTAGTTGGCTCAGCCCACTAACCCCTCTACGAGCCAATCCAGACTTCACACATTCCATCGAAGACAATTTCCGCTGTAAAATTTGGCCTCACAAGGATGTGCTAGCACTAGCTTCCCACTTTTTTCGGAGAGGCGTTCTTCTCTCCTTGGAAACCCTTAACACAAAACATACACCCCACTCCATCTCACAATGGACATACATGCAGATTAAACACTTCCTGACCAGAAGTGAAACACCACAAATATGGACAAGGCCTCTTACAGTTCTAGAATCCATTTGCTCCAGGAAAAACCCATATAGACATCTCATATCAGTTTTATATTCATCGCTTTTTGGGGATCTCTCTGCCTTTTCCAGTGCACCATGCTTAGCCTGGGAACGAGACTTTGACATACATCTTTCAACCCCAGATTGGGATTCAGTTTGTATGTACACACACAAAGGTTCTTTGAACGTTACAACACAAGAACGTGGGTTTAAAAATTCTTAGAAGATGGTACAAAACCCCTACCTTACCAAACAATTTCTCTCCTTAGATTTCTGTTAGATGCTGGCGATATAATGAGGCGGAATAATCCATGATACACATCTGGTGGTCATGCCCCAAGATCCAAGCATTTTGGGAATCAGTTCATGAGACTATCACCACAGTCACATCAGAAAACATAGACTTCTCACCAGCACAATATCCTTTACACCGCACTTCCATTCCAAAGAAACACTATGTCAAATCCCTAACTATGTTCCTGCTAAACGACACTGTATACCTTGTCACTGGTGCTCAAGCCCCATTTAATCAAGGAAAAGATGGTTTCATAGACTCAATAACATAGGAAAAATAGAGAAACTCATTAGTATCTCCCAGGAAAAAAAATCAATAAATTCACCTCAACGTGGTATTATTGGATACGATTCCGTTCTACTTCATCTTATGCAGCAGAATGTAAAATCATATTCTTCGAGGAGAGGGAGTAGAGGAAGGAAGAGGTAAAGTAGAGATATGACTCTGACCTCCTACTATCTCGTACCTCTGATATTCTCCATCGTGTCCCCCTTCATTTCCCTTGATTACAATTATCAATAGATCAAACCATTAACATCGATCGACGAAATACTTTCTCTTACACCATGTAAATGTAGCTATATGACCTGCCCTAGATGCAACGGGGAAAGGTAGAAATAGCATTCACATGCCTGCACTTTTCCTCACCCCCTGCATCCCTCACCCCCCCCCCCCTCCTGTGTTTTTTTTTTTCTCTCTCTATTCTTGGAGGAGAGGGAAATAGCTTTCGCATCCCTGCCCTTTTCCTTACCCCCTGCGTCCCCCCCCTTTCTTTTTTTCTCTCTCTCTATTCTTGGAGGAGAGGGAGTAGAGGAAGGAAGAGGTAAAGTAGAGATATGACTCTGAACTCCTACTATCTCGGCCCTCTGGTAGCCTTCAACATGCCCCCCTTTATTTCTCTTGATTACAATTATCAATAGATCAAACCATTAACATTGATTGACTAAATCCTTTCTCCTACACCATGTAAATGTAGCTATATGACCTGCCCTAGATGCAGCGGGGAAAGGGAGAAATAGCTTTCACATCCCTGCCCTTTTCCTCACCCCCTGCATCCCTCACCCCCCCTTTTTTTTTCTCTCTCTCTCTTCTCCCTCTCTCTTCCTACCTCTTTGCCTGCTCCCAAGCAGGTCTAAAATTGCCATGTTCTTTGCCTCACATATACTGATAACACTGTATGCGATCTACGGCTACCAAACCTAACATGTATGGCTTTGTTAGAAAGAGTCCCATTCTCACTCTATAAAAAATATGTATGACAACTTTGTATTTTAATTACAATCTCTGTATGTATGTACCTCTTTTGAATTTTCAAACTTATACCTGTTTGTTCAAATGTATTTTACTATTGTACAGTATGATCTATCTCATTCAATGAGATTCATGGAACAAAAAAAAACCACAGACTATACTAGGTGCCTAGTTTAGGAAATCCATATTATATGTTTTTGTGGCCTTCCCACCTTCGTAAACTGAAAAAAAAAAAAATCCTTAACTATTTATATTTGTACTTCCATTATATAAAGTAATCTTGCTGTTTTGGCAGCAGCATGCCTTTAAGTGCTTTTGTCCAAATCCCACCAGAAACTACCTGTGTGAATTTTATATGTATTTTCATAGATTTTCCTTGGGTGTTCAGGTGTTTCTTTTTTATCTTTCAGTCTATCGAAGGATTTTAAAGAAAATACAAATCAAAATGGTTACAGCAGATATAAATGCACAATAAACAAACATTACAGAAATAGGGTAGAACATCACTAGCAATTTAACAAGGGACAACCATAAAGCAGAAATTCAAGAATTAGTACAGTTGGTGAGAATATTATATCAGGTGTTACTAATAAGATACTGTATAGGTAAAACAATTCACATGAATAGTAATGGTATTATTCTGAGGTTATGTATAGAGAAATAGCCAGCATATACTCCAATGCTGAAGTATAATTATAGAAATAGTATAATTGCGACCAAAATGAAGGTATGGTGAACAGGAAAGGTAAAATAAAGAACAGAAAAGAGTGAAAGGGAGAAGTAAGGAGAGGGAGAAGAGTGGTTTAATGGAAGAGGTTGTGACCCCTCTGCTGGGTTGTTCCTCATATCCCAAGTTAGTGCAATGGGAAACAGACAGTGTATTGCTGCATTTAAAATTAGAAAGAGGCTATACGGTGCCAGTGGCATCATATTCAAGTAAATTTAGGAACTGTGTGGTTAAGCCAAGCTGTCAAATATTCAATAATATAGACATCATGAATATGTTTGTAAAGATGTGCTGATGAAGGTGGTAGAGGTTGTTTCCATTTTAAAGCTATCATGCATCTAGCCACAGTCAGATTAGTAGCGAGTTTAGCTGCATTTGGCATGGGCAACCCCAGAAGGTAGTATACTGGATCCAAAAGGATTGGAGGAATGAATAATGATTCTAAAGCCTAGTAAACACTAATAGTTTTTTTTTTTTCTTTGAACCCAGCAGGGCTAAACAAAAATAAACTGACAGTTTAGACGGAGCGGCTGTACTAACTATATGTACAGTACGTAAGTACATCGATCTACCCTGCTGTTCTCTAGTGTTTTTCAAAAAGGGGGACGGCCCCCTCCTGCCAGACCACTCCAATTAGTAGTCGGGAGGCAATCAGCACATCTCTTTGTCGGTCATGCCCCTTCGATAGAAGCCGGCTTCTGTCGGATCTACTGCAGTACACACAGGCCAATGTCAGACGGTTTCTATTGAGCCGGCCGTTGCCACCCAACATTCGGCCCTTGTGCACTAGGCTTATGAGTGATTTAGTATCTTGGTGTCCTTTTCTCAAAGGGAGATCATTTAGCAAATGTAAATTTATCAGTAAGTGACTGTGCATTGTGTTTGATATGTAAATAAGTAAACAACGTTTTAGCAGGTGCTTCTAAAGCATAGTGATAGGACCAATTTTATCATAAGTCATTTGACCTAATGGGTGTGTCTGTGCTGCTGTATTTAAAATTAGGATAGAGCATTAGCATAGCATCCTCAACATCCTCAGGTGCTGGAAAAGACACCTGGCGTAGATAAAGTAGTATTTTATTTTCTAAGGCGTGATGAAGGTTTTCCCAATGATAGTAGCTCAAACATCTCTACTTCTCACTTGCATTGTAAAGTTTGTGCACTAGTTTAACATGATCTAAGCCACTAACAGCCCAGTAGCTGTTACTCAACTGTATCTCCTGCTGTATAGCTTGTTCAGAGCTGTCCAGTGGTTGACTTGTATTCAGCAGCAGTTAGGAGCATTGAAGCTTCCTACCCCTGTTCTAAAATAATCCGTGTATCACAGTGCCATATGGTTTATTTCAACCAAAACAATACTATGCCATGGGAATTATGCAAATGTCTCATTAAATATTCTACAACCTGCTTCCTTGTGATTGACTACAACATTTAACGTGGAGCCTGCTTGATTCTGATCCGCTCATCATTTAAACAAAAATCATGCATCTGGTAAGTCCTCAGAGATGATTTGAGGGAAAAACGGTTTCTTAAAAAAATACATTTAGCTTTTAATTGAGAACCTTAGGCGCTGGTCCGTTAGGACATATTGTTTTTATTTGATCTGAGACTCCCCAAATAGTAATTACTATCTCCCAGTCATACACTTGGAACAGATTGCTGCTCTTTGTTTTAATAAGTATTTCACGTCATATTGGTTAAAACATGTAGAAAAAAGACTCTGAACACATGCTTCATTTTTACTAATTTTGAATCAAGGAAAGTAGATTTGTAAAGAGATTGATTTTAGGTTGTGATAATAAAATATGTAATTTGCTTTCATGTACGTAAGTGGAATGGCCCCAAAAAAGAGCAGTATGTGAGCTGAGTCATCTGCCTCAGTGGTTAGTATAGCAAGAAGGTCCATGGTAAGATGAATTTTACCAAGACCTTATCTGAATGAAGTTGGAACATTCTTGTTTTGCTTCTGCAATCTTAGCACTGAAAGTGTGATCTCTATAACTTATACAGTTGTGATGAGATAGCTTAACTTATAGTCTCAGTTGCTTGACAGACAATTACTAGATCCAAATGACACTTTGCAGATTGCAGAAAGCTTTAATCCAAAAACTTGTGCAGATTTTTACAGATAAACATCAAATCAAAAAAGGTAAAAAAAAATCATATTGTGGCTAGCTCCAGCTGAATACAGTACATGTGGTGAATTGAGGCTAAAACGTGAAGAAGAAGGGCGGGTATCATGTACCTGGTGCTGGAGGCCAATGGAGAGAGAGGGCTTCCCTTGGGGGTTATGTTTCAGACCCCCTGAGGGTGAAAACAGGAGAGGCCAGGCCAAAAGTAGAAAGGGTCATCTGATGGACTGTGTGCAGGAGGTTCCAGAGTACAGCTGGTGTGTTGGAGTAGAATAAGCAGACAGGTGGCACCCATTAGGTGTTGCAG
The DNA here is from genome assembly GCF_965119305.1 of Pelophylax lessonae. NCBI lineage: Eukaryota > Metazoa > Chordata > Amphibia > Anura > Ranidae > Pelophylax > Pelophylax lessonae. Next base: position 769,717,806 of record NC_138768.1, read on the forward strand.
GACTCAGATAATGCTGAGACTGGAGCTAGGTCAGGAGCCAGGTGGGTATCAGAGCAGATGTGGCCAGGTGGATAGCTAAGATCAGGAGCCAGGTGGGTATCAAAAGGGACATGGTCAGGTGGGTAGCCGAGGTTGAACACAGGAAGCAAGCAGTAGACAGGTCAAGAACAAGCTGGGTCGGTAACAGGAGACACAGGAACAGGAATATCACAGAGATAACGCACTGGAGGAGCCGAAGATCAACCTGCAACTAAAATCACTGGCAGGCTTCCTTATAAAGGCCCAGGTGAAGTGCTGGTAGAGATGCTGGTTCCTAGAGTCCTTCTCCTGCCAAAGTGCTGATAGAGATGCTGGCTCCTTGAACCCTTCTCCTGCTGTTGGTGCCCTGACAGTGGGATTACTACATAGAGCATCCCTTACCTACAGATGAGCTAGGGACAACATTATTAAAGGCAAACCAACAGACAATGCATGTGTAACATGATACTCCCTGTCGAAATGTGTCATTTCAAATATTACAAATGAAAGTAAGACTCTTAGACTTACATCTCAAGGATCAGAACATTCAGGGGTATGGGAGATGATTACAGCCACACATGCCTACACAGGTTGAACTGGATGGACTATTGTCTTTATTCAACCTCACCTACTATGTAACTATGTAAAAGTCATTCCAGACATTGCAAGTGAAAACTCTATTCCAGAAACACCTGAAAGACAAGAAGGAGAGGACAAGAAGAATAATACAAACATAAACATACTGTAAAACTTGTAAAATCATTACTGGTGTCTGTAAGATGGCACAAAAGACAGTCCATGAGTCTATCTTCAGCAGGTAAGGCAGCAGCATGCATCAGTCCTTACTACCTTCCTTTGATTCAAGATCTTCAGAGGGGAAGGCAGCAACATGGATCAGTCATGTGATAGCTAATATAACAAAAGACCACTTCAAAAAGCCTTCAAAACAGTAACAACTCAGCCTCGTCTTGGACTTCAAAGATGTGTTGAGTGCAATAATATTAGCTTGGATTTCCTTGTCAGACTCAGAAGCAACCAGTTCAAATGTAGAATCAGTGTGATTTGTGATGGGGTCAACATCCAAGAAGTCATGTGCGGATGACCATGAAATGTCCAGAAATACAGCAGCTGGTACTGCATGGGCACCACGATCAGCTGAGTTGATGTCTGTAGGCACACAGTGCTATTGATCAGAATTGGAGAACCTTCAATCCTGATCAATCCTGACAGAAACTTTAAAGTCTTCAGCATGTTGTTCTATTGAAGCATTAGACAAGTGCAGGATAAAAAAAATGTGCTTTGTTAATTTTCATTTGGTATTGAAATAAGTTAGTTTCATTAAATGTGTTACATTAATGTCATTCATTTTTGGAATTTGTTTCATATTCAAATTAGAAAAAAATAAACCGAATTCAAAAAAATCTGACCGCATTTGAAAAAAATTAGAAAAAAATGTATTGAATTGGTATTCAAATTCAAAAACGCATTTGGATTCAAAGTCTTTGTCCATTTAAATTCAGCCTATTGATACTGACTGTCTGACAATTTGAAAATTAGAACAAAATAGAATAAAATAGAAAAAATGTATAACCATCTTCCAGAATCCGAATTTTTGAATAGAATTAACTTGAATAGAAAATAATAGAAAATAATAGAATAGAAAATTAGAAAATAGAATAGAAAAGAATATAATAGAAAAACAATGGACTATAATAAAAAAAGAATAGAATAAAAAGAATATATAACCATCTTCCAAAATTCAAATTTTGAATAGAATGAATTTGAATAGGAAAGACTAGAATAGAATAAAAAAGAAAAGAAAACAATAGAATAGAATATATGAGAATAGAATATAAAGTCAATAGAATAGAAAAAAATAAAATGGAAAGAATATAACAGTTATATTCTTTCTATTTTATGTTATTCTGTAATGTTTTTCTATTCTATTCTCCTTTTTTCTGTTCTATTCTTTTCTATTATTTTCTATTCTAAGCTTTTCTATTCAAATTTATTCTATTCAAAATTTGAATTTCTGACGATGGTTGAATTCTTTCTATTCTATTTTATTCTATTATTTTCAATTTTATTCTCTTATTTTCTTTTCTATTATTTTCTATTCTTTTGGATTCCAATATTTTGTAGATTTTGTCGGTTTTGACGGTCATTTTGTTTCTATTTAATTCCATTCTATTGCTTCTCTATTCTATTCACTTATTTTCTATTCTATTCTTTCCTATTATTTTCTATTCTTTTCTTTTCTATTCTATTCTAATATTTTCTTTTCAAATTAATTATTTTCAAAATTCCCATTTCTAAAGATGGTTAGGTTATATTCTTTCTATTTTATTATATTATTTTCTATTCTATTCTATTCTTTTGTTTTTCTATTCTATTCTTTTCTATTCTCTTTTTTCTATTCTATTTTTTTTCTATTATTTTGGATTCCATTGTTTTGGATTCTATTCTGCACTGTGACAGATGTGCACGGGGCACTGGTGGTACCCTGTGAAAGATGTTGATGGGGCAAAGGTACACTGTGACAGATGTTGATGGTGCACTGGTACACTGTAACAGATGTTGATCGGGCATTGGTACACTGCAAAAGATGTTGATGGGTACACTGTGACTAGGGATGGGCCGAACACCCCCCTGTTCGGATCGCACCAGAACAGGAAAAAAGTTCTAGAGAACATGCAAATAGTGATGAGCCGAACACCCCCCTGGTTCGGTTCGCACCAGAACACCGCAAACAGGGGACAAGTTCATTTGAACATGTGAACTCCATTAAAGTCTATGGAACTTGAACATGAAAAATCAAAAGACCTCATTTTAAAGGCTTAAATGCAAGTTATTGCCCAAAAAAAGCATATGTGGGTCTGGGTACTGCCCTGGGGGACATGTACCAATGCAAACATTTTTTTTAAAAATAAAATTTTTACAGGAGTAGTGATTTCAATGATGCTTAAATTGAAACAATAAAAATGAAAAATTCCTTTAAATAACATGCCTGGGGGGTCCCCTTGATGTGCCTGTAAAGTGGCGCATTTGTGCGATGTATGTAGCCTGCTGTAGCAACACTGGCATTTCTAAAGGAAAAAAATGTAATTTAAACTTGTTCGCGGCTGTAATGTATTGTCGGCTCCCGGCATTACAGATTAAAAAAACATGAAAAAAACGCCAAAATTGAAAAAAAAAAAGGTCCCCCCCCCCAAAGTCCATACCAGACTCTTATCCAAGCAAGCAGCCTAGCTGGACAGAATGGGGGGGGGACAAGCGGGTGCCCCCCTCCTGAACCATACCAGGCCACTTGCCCTCAACAAGGGGAGGGTGCTTTGGGGTGCCCCCCAAAGCACCTTGTCCCCATGTTGATGGGACAAGGGTCTCTTCCCAGTATATAGCTGGGCTGTGGGGGTCTGCAGGTGGGGGGCTCATTGGAATCTAGAAGCCCCCTTTAACAAGGGGGCCCCCAGATCCCGCCCCCGTTATGTGAATGGATATTGGGTGCATCGTACCCCTACCCATTCACCAAAAAAGTGTACAAAAAAAATAAAGACAAAAGTCAGTTTTTGACAAGTCTTTTATTAAAAAATAAAAGAATAGTGTCCCCCGATATAAATCCATTGTCAATCACGTCGCCCGCCACACCCGAAAAATAGAAAAAAAAAGAAGCTCTTGCTTCTTCAGGCGCTTCCCGCATAATGAGCCTAATGATTAAGCACACAGTCAGTGTGTGAAACGCGTCTACCTTGTCACGATTGTCATATTTGGATGTCCAGTCAATAAATCTGGATTTTGACTCAACCTGGAGTGCTGCCAATTCCTTTTCCTTTATCAAGTTTTCACGGAGGCGAGCCGGGGCATGCACCGGTGTGAGTCATCAGGCAATTACACCACCTTGAGCAGTGAGTCCTTGTCTGTTCAATCGCATAATGAGCTGTTTGAGATGTGACAGCTCTTTTATAGGAGACAGACAGTGGACCTTTGTGGTCTCTATGTGAAATGTATAAGCTTGCAGGCCTTGGAGAAGGTGGACCAAGAGGGTTGGACTCCCCAGAGGAGAAACTTGGATTTTTCTTAGTATCTTCAATTTTCCTAAGGAACTCACAAAACTAGGAAAAGAAAGAAAGAAAACTTTATTATCTTCCTTGAAACTTGATCCAAGTGATGCCTATTTTTTCTTGTATACCATAAGGCAACCTGGAGACTATTGGGTTAACCCCTCTGGCAGTATCTAGGTAACTGAGGCCAGGCAGGTGGATATTAGCTTTGGCGAGTTGAAGCTCCAAGAGAAGGACACTAAGCTCTTGAAACTTAAGAATATCTCTGCCACATATTTTTGGGAAGTTTTGCAACCTTATATCATTGAGCATTCTCAATGGCTTCTTGTCAATTTCAGCTTTTTTGGTACAGCAGATTAAAGCAGAGTTCCGGCCTCGGGGGTCAGTCAGGGCTAGTACATTCCATAATGGATAGCCTCTGAACTGTCCCGGGTCGCACTGTAAGAAGAAATACTTACCAAGAAAATTTCTTCTCCAGTGCTGCCATCTCAGGTGTGGGCAGCTGAAGCCGCAGCGTCCCTCTTCGTGTCCTCTTCCGTGACGTCAGATTCCCACAATGCACTGCACCGGCCCCGCTCGTCACTTCCGGTGCAGGCGCAGCATCCCTGCACAGCTTCTGGGCATGCCCAGAAGCTGTTTAGCAGTGAATGCCTCGCCTGCACTGGAAGTGATGAGCGGGGCCGGTGCAGGCGCATTGATTCCTGGGAGTGATGACGTTCAGCTCCCAGGAGTCATCACAAACCGGAAGTGACGGCGCGGGCCGCGGCCGCAGAGGGAGGAAGTGGAAGGAAGGTGAGTATATTTTCTTCTATAATAAAGTAAGTGACCAAAAAAAAAAAAAAATCGGCAGTATCCATTTCTTTTTCAGGTTGCACTCAGCAAGCGGATGGCCCAAAATAGATTTTTTTGATGTTGAGGCCGGAACTCCGCTTTAAGGATCTAGTCACCTGATAAGCAGATCTAGTTCTTCTGTAAATATGACATCTAGTTCACTGATGGCGGCTTTGGAGTACCAAGCGCAAACTGCGCCATTTCTTAAGGAAGTGTTTCCAGCGCGCAAAACTCTGTCAGAGGCTGGAGGGGACTGAGTCACTGTGAGTGCCTGTTTATAGGCATGGACAGGTTCTGTTATTTTGGGATAATCAGTGCTGTGTGTGATAAACTGTATAGCTTGGCACAATCCTTGAGTACACTAAAGCTAGTACCTCAAGTTTGTCTTGCCTAAGAGCAATGTCCTCCCGAAAGAGGAGCGGGGGGGGCACAGCTGGAAGGGGCACTGGGGTGTCACCATCAGGATTAGAAGATCCTAGCCATGCTTCCTCTGTGTTTACCTCCCCTGAAGGTCCAGAAGCGACTAGCAAATTTGAGCCATTACGGTTGTCAGGCATAGTAGCTACATCCAGTGCTTCTGTCGCAGCCTACATCACTAAGGATGATTTGGCCGGACTTGAGGGTAAGATTTCTGGTATGATTGCTGCATCGCAAGGAGGGAGAAAACATGATAAATCCCCCTCACCTGAGCCTCCCCCTGATTTAGTTCAGGATTTGGCAGAGGATGTGGAAGAAGTAGCTGTAAATGACCTTGTAGACGGTCAAGCTGAGGTTTCCACTTCTGGGGAGTCAGGATCTCGGCCTCTCAATCCCAGAGTTTGTTAATTTAGTCTCTTACTGAAATGGTCCGGGCTGGATGCAAATTACCTCCCTTTAGAGATGTCTGAAATCTCTTTTCCCTCTCTAGGCTCATTGCGCCCTCCTCAAAGTCCTCAGGCTTTTCCTATCAGGTTCATCCTGATAGGATTCTTGTTCCTCCCAAAACGTTTTCTTTATTGTATCCTATGGAGGAAAAGTTCACAAGAAAATGGAGTACAGCTACTGTGGATACTGCCATTTCTTCCGTTAACAAAAGTTTAACTTGTCCTGTGGATAATGCCCAGGTTTTTAAAGATTCAACGGATAAAAAGTTGGAATCTTTGCTAAAAGCCTCCTTTGCTGTTGCAGGGTCTGCGATACAACCAGCAGTGGCAGCTATAGGAGTTTGTCAGTCTTTAAAAGACCGTATTTAACAAGTTTCCAGGACAGTTCCTTCTCAAGGAGACTCTGTGGAAGATTTGGCAGATCTACCTAGAACTTTAAGTTCGCAGTAGATGCTCTTAAGGACTTCAAACAACAAATGTCACAGGTTGCTCTTATGTCAGTTTATATGCGTAGAATCCTGTGGCTAAAAAGCTGGTCTGTGGAATTGCCATGTAAAAAGTTGCTGGCTGTGCTTCTAATCCCAGGCAGTTGTGACAGCCCCAGCTGTCGGGATGTAGAAGCAAGCATTCAGGGCAAGGGAAGAAGAAACCCTGGGCCCAGAGACCTACCAAGTCTAGCTCTAAACCTACCTTGTAAAGGGGCACCCCCACTCAGTGGGGGGAAGGCTGCTACGGTTCTCAGAGGTCTGGGTAGAAATTACTCAAGACAACTGGGTTATTTCCAATATCTCGCAGGGGTACAAACTGGAATTTCGGGTGTTCCCGCATCTTTGGTTTGTAAAGACAAACATACCTGCATATCCTCTAAAAAAAAGATCTCTCTTTGTGGATCTGGACCGTTTAAGGTCCCAAAGAGTGATTACAGAGGTTCCGGAGGACAAAAGATTTAGTGGTTTTTACTCAAACCTTTTCATAGTCCCCAAGCCAAACGAAGACATGAGACCTGTGACAGGAGTCACTTTGGGCATGAGGGTTGTGGACCCCAAATTTCTTTAAAGAGGCTGGGAGACACCATGTCCAGCCTTGTGTGGCTTTCTTATGTTTAAGTCACCCTGCATCTTTTATGGATGCAGGGTGACCGGGAGGGTGGTGTACACTGAGACTATGGTTTGGACTATTTAAAATGGGACAGTATATGCATTGCCCATATCTCTCAGGAAATATGGAGATCTACTTTATTCCTGTACACTGTAAGGCACAGGAAGTGCAATGCCTAATTTGGGCGTCCAGGAAATAGGAGAGACTGTCTGCTTATTCAATGTGTATTAGCTGCAGAGAGAGGGGGGGGGATGGTTTCCAGCAGCCCCTCCTAAAGAATGTGCTTTTGTCTAAAATAGGACAGTATGTTAATTGGGTCTAAGACTGTGGATAAGCATGTTAATGAGCTCACCTGGCTGACTACTAAGGGAGGTGATTACACAGTCATTGTTCATGTGGTATTCTCAAAGTATATATAAATGCTGTGTTTCTTTTAATAAAAGAGAAGAGAGTTACTCTTGATCGAACCTCACTACAGAGCCTTGTCTCGTACTTGGGGGGAATTATTGATGTGCTTCATGTATGGCGGATTGGAGTGGTCGATAGCTGTCCAGGTGTTCGGGAGTGGATTATCCTAGACGACTGTAACCCCTGTTATATTTGGGGTGTCGTAACAATTGGTGGCAAGCGGCGGGATGATTTCCACAGCCCAGAAGGACAGCTACAAGAGGACACAAGCCATGGAAGCGGAATTCGAAAGGAGGTTGCGAGAGATACCAGTAGATCGCAGGGAACCAGGGTCAGTGCAGGTCCTACTACGTTTGGGTAATTCAATTCGCTGGGAACTCTGGAAAGAAGCGCTTGCCCGTGAGCAGCGATGCCAGGGAAAAATACTCCCCTCCTACCAGGAAAGGTACTGGTCACAGTATGAAGTGCGAATGGCGTTTTTGGGGAGACAACCGCATGAGGAATGGAAAGCCGAGTTAAGCAGGCTGGTCCAGGAGGAGATGCGGTTGGATGAGGATTACAGAGCCCTCCATTGGTATGTGACCCAAGTGTGCCCATGGAAAGCGGACGACAGCCCAACGGAAGGCTTTGGCTATGGCGGCCTGGGGATGTTATTACAGAGGCTGTCCAAGGACCCTGACTTTGGGAGCGATTCGGATTGGCGCTTTGAGGAAATTGCAGATTATAGAGAAGAGATGATGGATGTCATGGATATAGACTGGGCACTGGAAGATTTGGAGTTTCTAGCCAATCAGGAATGGGAGCTGGAGATCGCCTACAGACGGCTGCTTGACTCTGTTCAGCGCCAGGGCTGGGCTCCCCTTGCCTGGGAAAATCCAGAAGTACCAGCTGACAGTCTGGAAATCCTGGCTGAAGATTCGGCAATGTGGCACACTAAGAGTGTGCTTTGCTCACCTGCAACCCCAGCTTTAAATATGGAGGTTTTATGGCAGATGCAGCAAGTGTTGGCTCACCTGGATGAACCTGTTTCTGCACAGGATGAGATTGGATGGAGGAATGTGTCTGTCCAGCAGCAGGATAAAGGTATGGTAGGGGAGGAAGCCATCTTCATACCCCAACCACGGATTACAAATTTAATGGACTTTCCATCGGAAGATGATTTGGATTATAAATCACCTGCAAAAGTGTTGGCACTGGGCCCAAGTGCCACCAGTCTGTGTCCTGGACTTTCAGCAATTCCAGAGACTGGAGATTTATTAGAATTTTCTGCTGAGGAGGAACCTCCCAGTGAGCCCACAGCAGATGAGCAGCCATCCAGGCATAGCGCTGCTGACCTCTGGAGGCAACAATTGGTGACCCAGGAAGGTGTGTGCCAGGCCACTGGCATTGCAGTTTACTTGCCAGCAGAACCACTGACATCAGGGCCTTATGTCACTGAGCTCTGTCCAAAACCAAGAGCAGCATCTGTGGAGTTACAAGAAACTTCTACAGCAGAAGCGCTGACAACTGGACAGAGGGTCCAAGACCTCTGCCCCACACCTGTGGTAGTTCTGGAGGCCGAGTGTGAAAAGGTGGCGGTCCCTTCCAGGCAGCAGAGTGTGTCCCAGAATGATGACACCAACCCAGCAGAAGGGCTGGCAAAAAAGCAGAGTGCTGCTGGCCTCTGCCTTCAACTTACTAAGGACGGATTTCCTGAGAAGGTGGATGAGACTACACTCCCCACCTGTATACCCCAGGGATGCTGGGCAGTCGGCCCAGATCCCCAACAGCATGAGGAAGTGAGCCCAGCCACCCTGTCCTCTCTCCAGCAGCTGAAAGGAATCCTGGGAGAAGGGCCAGTTCATGCTTCTTCCCCACAGAGGAGATGTTCTACAAGAGTGACAGAGGTTGGCTGGGTGAGTGACGTTCTGTCCCGGACAATTTGTTTGGGGTACTTTGTGGATGCAGACATTGGAGGACTGGAACTACGGACTAACTTCGAAGTAAACCCGTTTGGGGTCTCCTTCTGTGTTAGTCTCCTGCCGAAAGGGGAGAAATGTGACAGGAGTCACTTTGGGCATGAGGGTTGTGGACCCCAAATTTCTTTAAAGAGGCTGGGAGAAACCATGTCCAGCCTTGTGTGGCTTTCTTATGTTTAAGTCACCCTGCATCTTTTATGGATGCAGGGTGACCGGGAGGGTGGTGTACACTGAGACTATGGTTTGGACTATTTAAAATGGGACAGTATATGCATTGCCCATATCTCTCAGGAAATATGGAGATCTACTTTATTCCTGTACACTGTAAGGCACAGGAAGTGCAATGCCTAATTTGGGCGTCCAGGAAATAGGAGAGACTGTCTGCTAATTCAATGTGTATTAGCTGCAGAGAGAGGGGGGGATGGTTTCCAGCAGCCCCTCCTAAAGAATGTGCTTTTGTCTAAAATAGGACAGTATTTTAATTGGGTCTGAGACTGTGGATAAGCATGTTAATGAGCTCACCTGGCTGACTACTAAGGGGGGTAATTACACAGTCATTGTTCATGTGGTATTCTCAAAGTATATATAAATGCTGTGTTTCTTTTAATAAAACAGAAGAGAGTTACTCTTGATCGAACCTCACTACAGAGCCTTGTCTCGTACTTGGGGGGAATTATTGATGTGCTTCATGTATGGCGGATTGGAGTGGTCGATAGCTGTCCGGGTGTTCGGGAGTGGATTATCCTAGACGACTGTAACCCCTGTTATATTTGGGGTGTCGTAACAAGACCTATTCTGGATCTCAAAGCTCTGAATCAGTTTCTAAACATTCATACTTTCCGAATGGAGTCAAGTCACTCAGTCATGGCCTCCCTGCAGGGAGAGGAACTTCTAGCCTCCATAGACATCAAGGATGCATACCTTCACATGCCTATCTTTTAGGCCCATCAAAGGTTTTTACGCTTTTCAGTAGAAAACCATCACTTTCAGTTTGTGGCTCTGCCCTTCGGGTTGGATACTGTGCCAAGAGTGTTCACAAATATTCTAGCTCCAGTATTGGATGCTCTAAGGTCTCAAGGGTTATCAGTTATATGATATCTAGACAATATATTACTAATAGACGGATTAGCTTTGGCTCTAAGCCGGAATGTGTTCCGGACAGTTCAGTTCTTAGAACGTCTGGGTTGGATTCTGAACTTGGCAAAGTCAGCATTACAGCCGGTCCAGCGTCTGGAATACCTAGGTTTCTTTGTGGACACAATACAGGCAAAGGTATTCTTGATATCAAGAAAGGTCACAGACCTGAATGAATTGGTTTGATCCATAAGAAGGTAAAAGTATCCATCCTTTATAGATTTGTGATCATTTCAGAGAGAAGAACGGTCAGCTGTGTTTACAACAGCTGACCGTCCTTCTCTCTCATCGGGGAGCGATCGTGGGTGCCCGGTGGCAATTGTGGCTGCATCCCTACTGCCTAGTGGGGGCTGGAGAGCTCCACCAGCGGGACACTCTCGCCCCCCAGAACCACGTGCGTGACTGACGTAGGGCTACGTCGGTTCATGCAAGAGAGCCAGCATGCCGCAATAAATGTGCGGTGGGCAGTAGGGAAGGTGTTAAGGGTCAAATTTCAGTCTTGTCGGTTTTTTCCAGAGACCGATCACTTTGCATTCCTTGGTTCAAACCTTCATTCAAGGGATATTAGGTATGCTTCCACCAGTGAAGCCACCATTGTGTCCTTGGGACATAAATTTGGTGCTGGCAGTTTTTACAGAAACAGCCTTTTGAGCCCATGGGGCATATCCCCCTGGTTCTTTTGACCAGAAAATTGGTCTTTTTGATTGCGATAACTTCAGCCAGAAAAGTATCAGAACTAGCAGCTCTTTCTTGTAAAGATCCATTCTTGATTCTACATCAAGATAGGGTGACTCTATGTCCACACCCAGTTTTTTTGCCCACGGTGGTGTCTGTGTTTCATTTGAATCAGGACATTGTACTTCCTTCCTTTTTTCCAGATCCTCAAACAGAGAAGGAAAGGTTACTACATTCTCTTTATGTAGTACGTGCTCTTAAGGCTTACTTGAAAATGGCGGCTCAGATTCATAAGACCGATCCTTTGTTCATACTGCCAGAAGGGCCCAGGAAAGGGCAGGCAGCATCTAAGTCTACGATTTCTGGTTTAATTCGCCAGGGTATTATCCAGGCATATGGTTTAAAAGGTTCCACCTTTTCCAGTAAAGGCACACTCTACCAGAAGAGTAGGTGCTTTTCAAGCTTCTATGGCTCATATTTGCAAAGCCGTGACTTGGTCGTCAGTGCATACATTCACTAGATTCTGTCAAGTGGATGTTAGGACCCAGGAGGAGTCTGCATTTGGCCGCAGTGTTCTGCATGCAGCTATGAGGACCTTTTGTGGTCTGATGGCAGTATTGATGGTGTCCCCCTCCCCTCAGGTGCATTGATATAGGATATCCCATATGTAATGAATATGGCTCTGTGTCCCGTGATATACGATAGAGAAATATGGATTTTTTCTACAGCTTACCTGTAAAATCCATTTCTTGGAATACATCACGGGACACAGAGGTCCTTCCCCTCCCCGTATGGGGTATTTCTTTCTTTCTATAAAGCTGAGGTACTTCCTGTATAGGAGGGGTTACATAGGGGGACTTCCTGTCTGATTGGTTGCCAGTGTCCATTCACCTGAAGGTGGCCTATAACCATATGTAATGAATATGGCTCTGTGTCCAGTGATGTACTCCAAGAAATGGATTTTGCAGCATAGGTAAGAAAAGGCATAATTTTTTAACACCACTTATAGTTGGTCTTTACTTCCACTTTAACAATGGCCTTTATCTCAAAGGGAAAAGAAAAACTGTTACTGTAACTGCTTAAAAGGTGTTAGATGGAATTTGGCCTAATTTATTATCCAAGTCCATGTAAATCTGCTAGTGCTTCTAACACCATCCTCCCCTATATTGACAATGCTGCTGTCCAAGGGTGACTCCGTTGCTCCTCCACAGAGTGGAAACACCCTAAAGGCCCATACACACAATACGGAAATCGAAAGGGAAATTTCGTCCGACTATCGATCTGCCGATTTTCGGATTTTATATAGTGCTTTCGACAGCCGATTATGGATATGCGGACGACAAAAACTGGATGTGCAGGCTATAAAATTTTTATCGTACGTCAACACAACATCCGATTTTCATGTATTTAGTATAGTTTTCCTCTGAAAAAAATCTTAAGAGCAAGACTAGACATGCTCAGAGACGAAAGAACACATACAAAACAATCCAACACATGACATCACTTCTGAAGTTGAATTCTGTCGTACGGGAAAATTCGTATGAAAATAACCTCTTCACTTTCGACATGAGACTAGCATGCAACAAAAAACGGACGACAGATCATTCGATAATCTGATCGTGTGTACGGGGCTTAAGAAAGAGAGAGGTTGATTTACTAAAGCTAGAGAGTGCAAAATCTGGTGCAGCTGTGCATGGGGGCCAATTAGCTTCCAACTTCATCTTTTTTAATTAAGCTTTGACAAAAAACTGTAAGCTGATCTGTTACTATGCAGAGCTGCACCAGATTTTGCACTCTCCAGTTTTAGTAAATCAACCCAAAAGTGTGTTACTGGCTGCTTCACTAGGTGAAAATACAAGAAAAAGTCCAAAGCCTACTCCACAACTGACAGCTTCAGTTGGAGCTGCTGTAATAACAATCTAATGTTAGTACATCAATCTGCCCCACTGAGCTGTTGTGTTCTAAAAGGAGGGCAGCCCTCCCGCCAGAACAAGTAAGCGCTCTCAGCCAATAGCTATTGGCTGAGAGCGCTGATGGGAAGCCAGACGGCTGCTGGTTTTCCAGCATGCTCGTCCGACAGAAGCCGGCCATACACACGGGCCGAGTGTCGGCTGTTTTTTGTTGAACCGGCAGATGTCGTCCGACATTTAGGATTGCTAATCTGCAATATAAAACATTTGTCTTTTTGGGTTTAGATATGCTTTAAATATATATTTAAAACAAATTTGGGGAATCTCTTTAATATCTCAAATACTCTGCTAACAGTCAAAACTAAAATGAAATAAAAAATGATGGCTCCAAAATCCTTTCCTGTGAGATTTCATTACTGTGCATTTATTTGATGTGTGATTAGCTTCCTGGTAATATGCCGAGAAAGAAAAAAAGGCTCATTTCAGCCATTAGATTTAACGTGTGCCTAAAAAATTCCACCCTTTCTTCATATCCACTTAAAAAAAAACATCTACAAAAGCGGATGCTCTGAAAAGTGATGCACTTAAGATCTGTATGAGATCAATGAATCCTATTGTAATACAGGATGCATTTATATTTGAATGGATGATATATTTGTACATCGTTTCAGTTCAGCTACCATTAAAAGTAAACACTGTGGAGTACAATCTCTGCATATTTGGAGAAAAAAATGCATTTCTCTGATAACACTGTTATAATTATTGGTAGAAGGGTTATTTTTTGTGCACACTTTCTCCTTTTGTATGTAGCTGCATATTCCCAGTGCTTGCATATCTTAATACGGAAAACCATTCAGGGTTAAACTGAAAGGGCAATTTGTTTTAAGACTGTGAGAGCACTTATAATCACTAAATTGTGCGGCTTTTCCTATTTTGTGTCACTGCTGACATCTACTGTCCACCGAAAATAAGTGCAATGGTTAAAACATCGGCGATTTATGACAAGTGGGTTTTTGAAAGCGCAGATAATGAGAGACACCATATCTGATTCATTTTAAAGAGAACCTGTTATAAAGAGCATGAACCTAGGGGATATACCTGAAAATTCCTGTTGTTTTGGCTAAATTCCAGGTTGTTCTGACAGGTAAAGCTCTGATACTGTATAATATGTGACAACCAGCATGGATTTATGAATGACCGAACTTGTCAAACCAACCTGTTATCATTCTATGAGGAAGCAAGAAAGAAATTGGATGAAGGAAGCCCGGTGCACATAGTTTATCTAGATTTTGCTAAGGTTTTTGATATGGTACCTCAATCTATAAAATAAGGTCTTTTCGAGTTGATGAAATTAACTGGTTATGTTATTGGGTCCAGAAAGTAGTGATAAATTACATATTTTCTAATTGGTCTAAATTTGTTAGTGGTGTTCCTCTCGGTTTTGTCTTGGAGCCAATGCTGTTCAGTTTGTTTTATTAATGATATAGAGGTTGAAATCAAGAGTTCAGTTTGAGGGTTTTATGATGATACCAAATGAAGGGAAAAAACTTTCAGCACAGGATGTAGTATGTGAAGACCTTGGTAAAATAGCAGGTTGGGCAGCTACATGGCAGATGCGGTTCGATATTACGAAATGTAAAATTATGCACTTGCGTGCCTAAATTACACATTGGGAGGGTCTCCACTGGGAGAATAAATGATGAAAAAAGGATCTGGGGTGAATGTAGATAAATATAGATCACAGACTGGGCAATAACATGCAATGACATGCAATGCTACGGCACACCAACAAAGCTCAAAAAATACTGTCATACTTTAAAGTGGTTGTAAAAGGAAAAATGTTTGCATTAAGGCAAATAAAACCTTCTAAGTGCAGCCCCTCTTAAATTATTCACTTCCCATTCGGGCCAATTCTGACATTTGCTCCTACATGTAAAAAATCTACTTTTTTTTGCTAGAAAATTACTAAGAACCCCTAAATATTATATACAGGTGCATCTCATAAAATTAGAAAATCATCAAAAAGTTTATTTTTTTTTCAGTAATTAATTTCAAAAAGTGAAACTCGTATATTTTATATAGATGCGCTACACACAGAGTGATATATTTCAAGCATTTCTTTTAATTTTGATGATTGCAGCTTGTAGTGAAAACCCCAAATTCAGTATTTAAGAAAATTTTAATTCTACATAAAAACATTTAAAAAAGGCACTGAATACTTGGTCAGCGCTCCTTTTGCATGAATTATGGCATCAATGAGGTATGGCATGGAGGCGATCAGCCTGTGGCACTGCTGAGGTGTTATGGAAGCCCAGGTTGCTTTGATAGTGGCCTTTAGCTTGTCTGCATTTTTGGGTCTGGTGTCTCTCATCTTCCTCTTGACAATACCCCACAGATTCTCTATGGGGTTTTGGTCAGGTGAGTTTGATGGCCAATCAAGCACAGCGATAACATGAGCATGAAACCAGGTACTGGTACTTTTGGCAGTATGTGTGGGGGTCAATCAGCATCTCCATAAAGCTTTTTAGCAGAGGGAAGCATGAAGTGCTCTAGAGTTTCCTGCTAGAGCTCTGCGCTGACTTTGGACTTAATACAACACAGTGGATCAACACCAGCCGATGACATGGCTCCCAAATTATCACAGACTGTGGAAACTTCACACTGGACCTCATGCAACTTGGATTTTGTGCCTCTCTACTCTTCCCCAGATTCTGGGACCTTGATTTCCAAATGAAATGAGAAAATTTTCCACAGTCAGTGATGCAGAAATTCATGCAAAAGGAGACCTGACCAAGTATTGAGTGCATACTATACTGTACATGGACATACTTTTCAGTAAGCGAATATTTTTGTATTGAAAATCCTTTTTTTATTGGTCTCATGTCATATTCTAATTTTCTGAGATACTGAATTTAGGGTGTTTACTAGCTGTAAGCCGTAATCATCAAAATTAACAGAAAGAAATGCTCGAAATATATCACTCTGTGTGTAACACATCTATATAAAATATGTGAGTTTCACTTTTTGAATTGAATTAATGAAAAAGATTACCGTATTTTTCGGCGTATAACACGCGCCGGCATATAACACGCACCTAAATTTTAGGGCAGAAATTTCAGGAAAAAAGCTGAAATTTAAAATAAACAGCTTTGAACTCAGAACATTTTTTTAAAATTAAATTTAGTCTTACCAGTGCCCACAAATGCAGCCTCATCAGCGCAGTGTCCATATTGCAGCCTTCGCCAGTGCCCATAATTGCAGCCTCACCAGCGCCAGTGCCCATACATGCAACCTTCGCCAGTGCCCATAATTGCAGCCTAGCCAGTGCCCATAATTGCAGCCTCGCCATCGCCAGTGCCCATACATGCAGCCTTCGCCAGTGCCCATACATGCAGCCTTCGCCAGTGCCCATAATTGCAGCCTCACCAGCGCCAGTGCCCATACATGCAGCCTTCGCCAGTGCCCATAATTGCAGCCTCGCCAGTGCCCATAATAGCAGCCTCGCCATCGCCAGTGCCCATACATGCAGCCTTCGCCAGTGCCCATACATGCAGCCTTCGCCAGTGCCCATAATTGCAGCCTCACCAGCGCCAGTGCCCAAACATGCAGCCTTCGCCAGTGCCCATAATTGCAGCCTCGCCAGTGCCCATAATTGCAGCCTCGCCATCGCCAGTGCCCATACATGCAGCCTTTGCCAGTGCCCATACATGCAGCCTTTGCCAGTGCCCATACATGCAGCCTTCGCCAGTGCCCATACATGCAGCCTTTGCCAGTGCCCATAATTGCAGCCTCGCCATCGCCAGTGCCCATACATGCAGCATTTGCCAGTGCCCATACATGCAGCCTTCGCCAGTGCCCATACATGCAGCCTTTGCCAGTGCCCATACATCCAGCCTTCGCCAGTGCCCATACATGCAACCTCGCCAGTGCCCATAATTGCAGTCTCGCCAGCGCCCATAATTGCAGCCTCGCCAGCGCCAATAATTGCAGCCTCGCCAGCGCCACTATACACATCACTTTAAAAATCTCCAGAAAGCAGCACCGAGAGGTAGAAGGGGGCGGGCGGCGCCGAGAGGTAGAATGGGGCGGGCGGCCCCGAGGAGAAGGAAGGATGCGCTCTCATCGTAAGTCCCGGCACCTTGACATCGGCATAGGAGGCGGGACTTCCGATGACAGCGCGTCCTTCCTTCTCCTCGGCGCTGCCCGCCCCCTTCTACCTCTCGGCGCCGCCCGCCCCCTTCTACCTCTCGGTGCTGCTTTCTGGACATTTTTTTTTCTCATATCGGCGTATAACACGCACAGCTACTTTTTCCTCCATTTTTAGGAGGAAAAAGTGTGTGTTATACGCCGATAAATACGGTACCTTTTTTGATGATATTCTAATTTTATGAAATGCACCTGTATATATACATATATATACAGTGCCTTGCGAAAGTATTCGGCCCCCTTGAACTTTGTAACCTTTTGTCACATTTCAGGCTTCAAACATAAAGATATAAAACTGTAATTTTTTGTGAAAAATCAACAACAAGTGGGACACAATCATGAAGTGGAACGAAATTTATTGGATATTTCAAACTTTGTTAACAAATAAATAACTGAAAAATTGGGCGTGCAAAATTATTCAGCCCCTTTACTTTCAGTGCAGCAAACTCTCTCCAGAAGTTCAGTGAGGATCTCTGAATGATCCAATGTTGACCTAAATGACTAATGATGATAAATAGAATCCACCTGTGTGTAATCAAGTCTCCGTATAAATGCACCTGCACTGTGATAGTCTCAGAGGTCCGTTTAAAGCGCAGAGAGCATCATGAAGAACAAGGAACACACCAGGCAGGTCCGAAATACTGTTGTGGAGAGGTTTAAATCCGGATTTGGATACAAAAAGATTTCCAAGCTTTAAACATCCCAAGGAGCACTGTGCAAGCGATAATATTGAAATGGAAGGAGTATCAGACCACTGCAAATCTACAAAGACCTGGCCGTCCCTGTAAACTTTCAGCTCATACAAGGAGAAGACTGATCAGAGATGCAGCCAAGAGGCCCATGATCACTCTGGATGAACTGCAGAGATCCACAGCTGAGGTGGGAGACTCTGTCCATAGGACAACAATCAGTCGTATACTGCACAAATCTGGCCTTTATGGAAGAGTGGCAAGAAGAAAGACATTTCTTAAAGATATCCATAAAAAGTGTAGTTTAAAGTTTGCTACAAGCCACCTGGGAGACACACCAAACATGTGGAAGAAGGTGCTCTGGTCAGATGAAACAAAAATCTAACTTTTTGACAACAGTGCAAAACGTTATGTTTTGCGTAAAAGCAACACAGCTCATCACCCTGAACACACCATCCCCACTGTCAAACATGGTGGTGGCAGCATCATGGTTTGGGCCTGCTTTTCTTCAGCAGGGACAGGGAAGATAGTTAAAATTGATAGGAAGATGGATGGAGCCAAATACAGAACCATTCTGGAAGAAAAACTGATGGAGTCTGCAAAAGACCTGAGACTGGGATGGAGATTTGTCTTCCAACAAGACAATGATCCAAAACATAAAGCAAAATCTACAATGGAATGGTTCACAAATAAACATATCCAGGTGTTAGAATGGCCAAGTCAAAGTCCAGACCTGAATCCAATCGAGAATCTGTGGAAAGAACTAACAAACTGCTGTTCACAAACGCTCTCCATCCAACCTCACTGAGCTCGAGCTGTTTTGCAAGGAGGAATGGGCAAATATTTCAGTCTCTGGATGTGCAAAACTGATAGAGACATACCCCAAGTGACTTACAGCTGTAATCGCAGCAAAAGGTGGCGATACAAAGTATTAACTTAAGGGGGCTGAATAATTTTGCACACCCAATTTTCAGTTTTTTATTTGTTAAAAAAGTTTGAAATATCCAATAAATTTCATTCCACTTCATGATTGTGTCCCACTTGTTCTTATTCTTCACAAAAAATTACAGTTTTATATCTTTATGTTTGAAGCCTGAAATGTGGCAAAAGGTTGCAAAGTTCAAGGGGGCTGAATACTTTCGCAAGGCACTGTATATATATATATATATATATATATATTTTTATTTTTTTTTCTAACAAATGCTATATAGAATAAAATTGTGAGTGTTGCAACTTTTTATGTCACACGGTATTTGCGCAGCGGTTTTTTTAAACGCAACCTAAAAGAAATCTCTTCAAGGAATTTAAAAAAAGCAAAACACTAAAGTTAGCCCAATTTTTTTTTATCATGAGAAAGATGATGTTTCGCCAAGAAAATAAATATCTAACATGTCATGTTTTAAACTTGTGTCTGTCTGTGGAATGGCAGCAAACTATGGTGCTTAAAATTCTTCATAGGCAACGCTTTAACCACTTACCGCATACTAACGTAGGTCTACGTCGGTAAACTTTGCGGTAGTGTACCGGGATGATGCCTCTAGCTAGAGGCACCATCCCGGTACCGTGGTTTAGAGCCGACGGTTGGCTTTCCGTCGGTACCGACCGATGCGGCTCGGGAGCCGCTCGATCGGTACCCGGGGGGGCGGGAGGGGACGTCCCCCCCCTCCCGCCGCCTTCCGTGGCTTTGCCCGGGGCTCCCGTTCCACCGGGAGCACCGAGCACCCAGCCGGCACGTCCGCCGGCTGGATGGAGTCCCGATGAATGCCGGAAACGCCATAGATCGGGTCTCCGATGACGTAACCCGGAGGCGGCGTCCATGACGTCACTTCCGGGTTACTGTACTGCAAAAGGAGGCAAATTTGAAAAACGGCTGTATGCAAAAATGCCGTTTTCGGCGTTTTGCATACAGGGAAGTGTAGTGGAGGGGTCTAGGGTCTTTTAGACCCTCGATCCCTCCATAAAGTGTACCTGTCACTACATATTGGTGTCACAAGGGATGTTTACATTGCTTGTGACAGCAATAAAAGTGATCAGATTTTTTCTTTTTTTAAAAAACTTTAATAAAGTTAAAAAAATAAATAAAATAAATGGGAAAAAAAAAAAAAAAATTTAGCCGCCCCCGTCACCGTTAGCTCGCGCACAAAAAAAAACGTATACGGAAGTCGAGCCGCAAATGAAATCGCTGTTCAAACCACACATGTGAGGTATCGCCGCGATTGCCAGAGCGTGAGCAATAATTTAAAAAAAAGAGCTACACTCTAACTCAAAACTGGTAACCGTTAAATAAATTTAAAGCGTCGCAGATTGAGATCTCTATTGACCGGAATTTGTCGCGATCCCACGGGGGGGCGCAATTTTAAACCGTAACATGTTGGGTATCTATTTACTCGGCGTGACATGTTCTTTCACAATATACAAAAAAATGGGCTAACTTTACTGTTTAGTATTTTTTAAAATTAGTGAAATGTGATTTTTCAAAAATTTTCCAAAAAAATGGCGCTTTAAAGACCGCTGCGCAAATACCGCGTGATAAAAAATATTACAATGACCGACATTTTATTCTCCAGAGTCTTTGCTAAAAAAATATATATAATGTTTGGGGATTCTAAGTAGTTTTCTAGGAAAAAATACTGATTTAAACTTGTAAACAAAAAGTGTCCGAAATAGGGCTGGGGCTTAAGTGGTTAAACACCTCAAAAGTTACCGGTTCAGAATTGTACAGGAGGCCCCAGGTCTGGTTCCAGAATTATTGCTCTTGCTCTGAAGTTTGCAACAATACCTCACATGTGAGGTGCGATCACAGCTTACATATGCGTGCAGGAGTAACGTATGCATTCCCATTTGTGTGTATGCACAGTGGGTTAGGGCACTTTAAAAAAAAAATAATAATATTTTTTTATTTTATACATTTTCTTTTTTTTTTTACACTTTTGTTTGGATTGACGTTATTTCTATCACAAGGGATGAACAAGATCCCATGTGACAGCATGCACCATGACAGGTTCTCCTCTAGACTCTCATGCAGCCGATCAGACACATATCAGCCAGGTGAACAAAGAGGCAGACTGGAAGTGACAAAGAGGTACAGAGAAAGGACTGATGTTAGTTCCTCTCTCTCTCTGTTCAGGGCAGCAATCGCCGCTGGCCGCATCGCTCCTGTGATCAGACAGTAGAGCCTGGGAAAGGCAGCAGCAGACACAGAAGGTAGGTGGGACCCCCTTCCACCAGCCACAGAAGTGATCGAGTGGCTTATTAGCCACTCTGACCACTCCTGCCTTACAGGGAATAGCCGACTGAAATGATCCATACTGGGATGATGCCTGTAGGTGTAGGCGTCATCCCGGTATAACCACCGAAACCCAAGGAAATCCATGGACATCGTCACGGCAGGAAGTGGTTAAATACTCACCTGAGTCCGATCTTGATCTCTGCAGCAGCTCTTGCCCCCTATCCTGGCTTTCATAGACTTGGCTGAAAGCAGCGGGAGCTATTGGTTCCTGCTGCTGTCAGTGAAAACCTGTGAGCAGAGAGTGGGGGATTGAGCTAGCCAGGCTGTGCATATGAATGTAAATGACCAGCCTGGCTTGGGAGCGAGCCCGCATGAGTGCCCCCATGGGAAATGGCTTCCTTTGGGGGCGATATGGAGGGGAGGAGCCAGAAGTTCCGGCAGGGGACCCAAAAAGAGGAGGATCGTGGCTGCTCTGTGCAAAATCATTGCACAGAGCAAGTAAATATAACATGTTTTTTATTTTAATTTTTAAAAAAAATAACCTTTATTATCACTTTAAAAAGGGCATTCATTCCGAAGATAAATCAATAATTCTACCCCTTTACAAAACACTGGTTCAGCCTCATCTTGAATATGCAATTCAGTGTTGGTCACAAATCCTCAGGAAAGATGTTGAACTGTAAAGAGTTCAGTAAAAGTCAAAACACAATTAATAAGGGGGATGAAGGACTTTAGATATGAAGATCGATTACATAGCTTTCAGTTATTCACTCTGGAGAAGAGATGCTTAACCACTTGGGGACAGCACAACGTACATATACTGTAGCAGGGCAACTGCTCTGTGACAGATCACGTACCTACATGATCCGACACAAGGGTCTGGGGCACATGACTCGGTGTCAGCCGGCACCCCCTGATTATACAATACACAGGCAGAACAGCAATCTAAATATCCCACAGTTTGTAGACACTATAACTTTTGCGCAAACCAATCAATATATGCTTATTTGGATTTTTTTTTTTTTTTTACCAAAAATATGTAGCAGATTACATAATGGCCAAAATGAATTAAGAAATTCGATTTTTTACATTTTTTTTATTGGATATGTTTTATAGCACAAAGTAACTGCACAACTTAATAGTGATTAGAACAATAAATTAAGTAAAATTAATTTAAAATTAAAGAAAGTGCACAAATAAAAATAAATATAGATTTATTAATAAAGTGCAGATTCTTCACAGAATTGGCTAATAGGATCAGATCTATGAATTATCAAAAGGACACAGTGTCATCAATTGATTTAGAGCAGAGCTGATTAATTTAATCAAAATTATTCAGATATGTTTAAATAGAAAATCTGATCATAGGGAAGTAGATAATACAATATGATGATTAAGTGTATGATGCATAAAATGATTTTTCTATGTTCCGATTGTGTTTCTTATTGAACAGTAAATCTATCGACAATATGACTGTGTATAAAATTGTTCTGTATATGGCTAGCTTAAGGAACTCTGAGGAATGTAATGATGTGGTGCCGTAAAAGCACCATGCAAATGGTGGGAGTGGCCTAATTGCACTAACAATAGAAGTGTCTTACAGGGGGTATGGTTAAATAAAGCCTGGGGCCTAAAGAGTAATAAGACTTCTGCTCTACTATGAGTGAATCGCCAAATGAAATAAAAAACACCTATAACAAAATGTGCTTGAGGCTGCTGCTTGACACCAATATGTGTTCCCACATATACTAAACGAATACTATATAGGGAAAAAAAATGATAGAAGGAGGCAGCCATTCATTTTTTCCTTTTTAGTAAAGCCTGGAACTACTTGCTGTATACATGACACATATTTTTTGTTTAATTTCTGTTTATTGAAAAAAAAATTTCCAAGAAAACAAAGAAAAACAGAACATAGACCATACAATCCGACATTAAATACAGTAAAAAACCCATGGAACAATATCAATGAGTATACGAACATCTCAGTGCGCGTCAAGCACGCCCAATTATGAAAAGTCTGGGAAGACACACTAATAGCACAACATCTTGCATCATAGAACCAATGTCAGAGATAGCCCATAGGGAAGTGAAAGGATAGTAAAAAGCAGAAAGGAAAGAAAAAGAAAAGGAGAGAGCAGCAGGGAGAAAAAAGGGGGTAAGAGGGGGGAGGGGAGGGTGGGAAAGTAGGCCACGGGTGACTTATGTACCAAATAATAAAAACTTTAATCAGATAGGATTACATTGGAAGGTGATAAACCAAGGGGGGTGTCCTCAGTGAGTAGGGCCACATAGGAAGAAGTGCTTTTAAAAGAAGACCAAGGTTGCCAGGCAGAGTGAAAATGGTCCAGTTTGTCACGGGTTATGAAAGTAAGTTCCTCTAATTGGTATGTCATATCAATTTTCCGTAGCCAGTGACATATCTTGGGAATGGACGGTGAGCCCCAAAGGGCGGGGATCAGGGCTTTGGCCGCATTAAGCATATGAGGGATCATTGATCTTTTGTACTTAGAGAGCGGCATGTTAGTTCCATGCAGCAGGACAACCCAAGGATCTGATGGGATAGTAACTTCCGTGATCACATGTATAAGCCGAAGGACTTCCATCCAGAATGGTTGTATTATTGAACAGTGCCACCAGATGTGTGCGTGTGATGCCGTATCTCCGCATCCCCTCCAACATAATGGGGAGATGGCCGGAGAAATAATGTGCATTTTCCACGGGGTATAGTACCAACGGGACAATAACTTGTAGTTGGATTCCGCCACCTTGGTGGAGAGAGAGGAAATGTGAGCCAATGCAAGAATTTTGTCCTTCCGATTATCGGAAATTTGAGATCCAATATCCAGTTCCCACTTGTGTAGAAGGAAAAGGAATTGGGAGGGGCGTATGTAGGGGACTTTTCCCACTTGTGTAAGAAATCCGGGTAGGGTTGGCCTTGCAATGAGATAAGTGCCTTGTAAAACTGCGAGGTGGAGTGAAGGGGGGGGGGTCCCGAGGGGACAACATTGCCTCAATAGGGTTCAAATCCTTGGAGTCGCGCAACGGACGTGGAAGAGCAGCAATGAACCTGGATAACTGTCTGTGTCTCCAATGGTCCATGTCTGTTGCGGGGCTGGAGCCCAAAATGTGGCTAAGTGGCTTCACAGTATTAGAGTGGGTTACATGGGACAGTAAGAGGGGAGTCGTAGAAGACCAATTTTTAAATCCAGCATCCAGTTTGCCAGGCATGAAGTGATTGTGATTCAGCAGAGACATTAAAGGAGAGTTATAGTTCCAGGAAAACTTTGTATGCATGGAATCCCAGACAGACAAGGTTGATAGGGTCAGGGGAGAGGTGTTTGGGGAGAGGGCCCTGGCGGACCTTGGAATCCATGGTACTACAGACAAGTCTCTGTCACATAGATCGTATTCCAGCTTTACCCATAATTTAGAACTAATGGAGTACTTCCAATCAGCCACACGGGTTAGTGAGACCGCCCGGAAATAGTCCCTGATACTAGGGAGAGCAAGTACCCCACAACGCTTCGGACGAAAAATCGTCGTCCTAGCAATCCTGGGGCGCCTGCCCCGCCAAATATACCTGGAAAGCAAAGACTGCAAAATAGTAAAAAGCCCAATAGGAACACCCAGCGGTAACATTTGAAAAAAAAATAGAATACGAGGCAAAATGTTCATCTTAACTATGTTGGTCTTGCCCAACCAGGAATGGTGTAAAGAGGACCACTGCCGAAGATCCGATTTGATCATATTCAATAGGGGAATGTAGTTATGACGGAACAAATTATCCAAGCGGGGAGTTAGATAAATACCTAGGTATTTCAATTTGTCCGGACACCATTGAAATGGGAAATGTGGGGACAGAGCGGAGACTTCAGTAGGGGGGAGATTAATGTTTAAGATTTCGGATTTAGACATGTTGATCTTAAAGTTTGAGAGGTGGCGAAAGTCTGCGAAAGCCCGTAAAAGTACAGGTAAAGAGATACGAGGTTGTTGGATGAAAAAAAGGATGTCATCCGCATAAGCTGCATATTTATGCGTCTGACGGTTCACAGTGACACCATGTATATCGTTGGAATGCCTAATAGTGGATAAAAAGGGCTCGAGGGAAAGTATACATGACACATATACGGTATTCCACAGTTCTTTAGTACCCACAGAATATTCTTTATTGATGTGGTACAAGCAAAGGTCTCACAGACATAAACCAAACCTCAGCACTTGAATCTTAAAAATGAGAAAACATATGATGTGCAGACCATGCTCCTGAGAAATCTGGATATGGTTACATTGTGATGATATTGGGTGCGGCCTAAAAGATCATCTTCAAAAAGTAAAACAGAAACTACTTAGCAACCAGCAAATAACCCTGGTGGTCATGGGATTACAAATACCAAATATCAGGGGTCAGTGGGAATAATGAGAAATGTGCAGCATTAGTGGTTATTGGCAGGATAAAATGCCCAGGGTCAGTGATCAGTATGTGCCCCAATGTATTGGTGGTCAGTATTTGTCCCCCCCTTATATTGGTAGTCAGTGTCTTATACTTCTATAGCCGAAACGCGTTGGATCATTCTGTTTTCAGTCTCACCGCAATTGCTTTTGTCACAAGTTACAAGACTATTGTTTGATATTGTTTTGTTTTGTTTTGTTTTATTCATGAAAATAAATATATTTCCTTTTAAACAATTGTTTGCCTACACATTCCCATCTTCTTCTTGGTTTGAGGAACCAGACAATCTTGCTCTATTGGCAGGATAAAATGCCCAGGGTCAGTGATCAGTGTGTGCCCCAATGTATTGGTGGTCAGTATTTGTGCCCCCCCCCCCTTATATTGGTAGTCAGTGTCTGTACCCCCATATATTGGCAATAACTTATTGTATGCTGTTACAATATGGCCTGTGTCTGTGCCCCCTTTACTTCAGTGGTCAATGTCTATGCCTTCCTTTCATTGGCAGTCAGTGTCTGTGCCCCATACATTGGGTGTCAGTGTCTGAGCCCCCATGCATTGGTGGTCAGTATCTATGCCCCTTTACATTGGAGGTTAGTTTACCACCTTTCTGGTCAATATACCACAGTGAACCCCTCTTGCTCAGTGGTGGTCAATGTGCCCCGTCTTTGCTGCTCAGGGTCCCCCCTTTCATTGATGGTCATCAGTGGCAACAGTGTTACTCACAGGATTGGCAGAGAGGCACTGCCAGTAGATTAAGGAAGAGAAACAGTAGAGCATTGGTGGCACAGGAAGAAGGGGTGGCTCTCAAATAAGAACACAGTTTCAGCATAGGAGAACAGCTTGTACAACTGTGCAAGACTGGAGTTTAGTTTTAAGTGCATGGCATAAGTACTGTATATGACAAATCTATAAAACTTTTATATACTTACTGGATTTTTTAATGTTTTGTTTTTTTTTTTAGACATTTCCTGTAACAATAGTTTATCAGATATATCAGCTATAGTTATTAAAAAAACACATAAATCTACTGTTGCGTACATTAACCACTTTAAGACCAGAAGGATTTGCCCCCTTCCTGACCAGGCCCTATTTTGCGATTCGGCACTGTGTTACTTTAATGGACAATTGCGCGGTCGTGCCACACTGAACCCAAATAGAAATTGATTACCTTTTTTTCCCACAAATAGAGCTTTCTTTTGGTGGTATTTGATCACCTGTGCGATTTTAATTTTTTTGCGCTATAAACAAAAAAAATTTTGAAAAAAAAAAAACAATATTTTTCCCATTCTGCTATATGGCATTCTCAAAAAAAATTTAAAAATCAAAATTTTTTAACATTTTAGGCCAATTTGTTTTCTAATACATAATTTTGGTAAAAAAAAACCCGGCAATAAGCGTATTTTAATTGGTTTGAGCAAAAGTTTTTACTTCTACTAACTTACGGGAAAGATTTATGTCATTTTTCTTGTTTTTTTTTTTTACTAGTAATGGCGGCGATCTGTGATTTTTTGCCAGACTGCGACATTGCAGCAGACAGATCGGACTCCTGACTGACATTTTTGACACTTTTGGGGGGCCCAGTGACATTACTACGGTAATCAGTGCTAAAAATACGCACTGTTACTGTAATAATGACACTGGCAGGGCAGGGGTTAACATTATGGGTGATTAAGGGGTTAATTGTGAGCCTAGGGGAGTGATTCTAACTGTGGGGGGCGTGGTTTCTGAAATGACCATAGAGACATGTGATCCTATATAGAAGGATCACATGAACTCTGTGATCATTGCAGGGAGAAGAATGGTCAGCTGTGTACAACAGCCGACCGTCCTTCTCTCTCAGCGGGGAACGATTGCGGGTGTCAGGCGGCAATCGGAGCCGCCTGCCCCGTGCATTGGCTTCCCTGCTGAAGAGTGGGGGTGGAAGTGTGCCGCGGCTAGTGCGCGCTCACCACCTAGCCGTGTGTACAAGAGCAACGTACAGCTACTGCGATTTGCCTGGGAGGGGCTGCCTGCCGCCGTATTACTGCGGCGGGCGGTCGGCAAACAGTTAAAGCCTTGCGCACACTGATAGTTTTTTTTTCTCCAACCCAGAAGACCAAACGAAAAAAAAAAAAAAACAGCTCAGGTCGGAGCCACTGTACTAACTGTCCGATATTAGTATAGCAATCTCCCCTGCAGTTCTTTTGTGTTCTGATAGGAGGATGGCCCACCTGCCAGAACACTATGGTCAGCGCTCTCAGGCATTGGCTGAGAGCATGGACTGGGAGCCATGTCTGAAAACATGTCTTTTTTGGTCATACCTCCCCGACAGAAGCCAGCTTGAATGGCCGGTGTTCTGCCAAAAACACCAACTCGCCAAAATCAACCACGGCACTTCTGGTGACTCTCCCGCAGCAATACTTGTAGATTTAGATGTGTTTTTAACACCAGTAGTGTATACTACAGTACACGACCAGTTGGCTGCTTTGACAGAACACTGGGTAAGGAGGAAAAAGTTGTTGTGGCCTTGGAGGCAGCCATGTTGTTGGTTACTAGCGGGCTGACTAACAATGTCCACTCATTATATCGTGTACCGTAGTGAATACCCTGCTGATGTTCTGTCAAAACAGCCAACTCATCAAAATCTCCAATTATTGCTGCTGGAGAGTCACTGGAAGTGACGTGGTTGGAGATTTTGGTGAGTTGAAGTTTTTGGCAGAACACTGGCTTCTGTCAGACTGGCTGTAATACACACAAGCCGAATGTCGGCCGGTTTCTATAGAACCAACCAATGCTGCCCGACATTTGGCCCGTGTGTACGTGCCTTAAGGCTTTCACCACTGCTTTAGGTAACTATGTTTTTTGGTTGAAAATGTATACTTTATTTGCATAAGAATATACAAAAAACAATACTTTGCCGGGGTACATTCTCACCTGTACTGTGACGCAGCGCATAAATACACCACATTACAATACATTTCCAATCATACAAATAAATACATTCAAATACATTCATTCATTCTGCGATATGATGCCTGATGTGTTGTGTGGAGTAAGGATACCCCGTGCCATCACATCATGCATGACGCCACAATACCCCTAAAGCATGAAACTAGAAATCATTGATTATAAGTTGCAACTATCAAACAACATTACGTTTTCAAAAAAACAACAGGTGTGATGGGGGTGTGGGAGAGAGGGGTAAGGGGAAGGGAATGAAGTCACAAGCCCGAAGCTTTATTGAATAGACAAAGACACACAAGGGGGAGTGGGGGAAGGGGAAATCTTCAGACCTCCTCTTCCTCCATGAGATCCATCAGGTTATTGTCTCTGAGCAGACTGTGAACCAGTCTGCGACAGTCCTCAATGGACATCCTCTCCCACTGGTGGATAAGGCATCCTTAAAGCAACACAACACCCGCCAGGTGTTGTCAATGTCCTCTTGGAAAAAGGTTCCACAAAATAGTCTGTTTAGCACACCGAAGTGTGCGATGGCAGTCTGTGGTACAAAGTCTTTGAGTTCAGGTATCAAGGCCCTCAACAGGTTCTATGCAAAGAGGCACTCCCAGAAAACATGCAAAGCAGTTTCCTCATGGATGATGCAAAAAGGGCAGTGCCTGTATCTGCACAAGTTTCTGGCATGCATAAATGTCCTGAGCGGCAACCCCCCTTGGATTGCCATCCATGCCAGATGTTTATGCCTGTTGGTGAGTCCCTTTGAAGAAACATTCCTCCAGACCACTTTGCAAGTGGCTGAAGGTAGGCCTGGAAAAGTCTCCGCAATGTCCATGTTAGTAGAGTCAATGGCAGGCTTTACACATGGACTTAATAGGGTTTATTTATGAAATGCAAAGGGAAGTACCCCCAGAGCTTGGTGAGCGAGACAGAACTCTGCTGATTTCATTCATCTAATCATGAACAGACAAAAAACATTTCGTTTTTTCTATTTTCTTTGCACATGATTGGGTATTCAGTGAAAAAGAAGAATGTAACCACATCCACTAAACTCTGGGGAAAATTCCCTTACAAAAGTGCAGCTTTTGAACAGTCTATTTGCCTTTTGTAAATCAACTCCGTTGTTTAGTTCATATGCAGAGGAAGGACAGGTGAAGTCACAGCAGCTTAAATGATTGCAGTGTGTACAGACAAGGCCCAGCATCAGTTACAGCCACTGAAAAGATTGCAGGCACAGCATTTTCCTGTTTTCATTTGGAAGATGTCCTAAAGAGGTTGGAAGGAATTCAGCTGTGTAATTCAGATGAAAGATTGCACACACATTAGACTGGCATCAGAGTATAGTAAAATAAAAAATTGTTTTACTTTTATATTTTATATACATTTTAGTTTTGTTGTTTAATGGTTATATAGTTGTTATAACTGAACGATCTGTAAAAAAAAAAAAAAAGGATACTTTCCTGGAAAACGTATTTGCATGTATATGGTATAGATATACAGTTTATATTTGTACTAAATCTTTCCAAGGAAAAGCAGAAATGAATAGGCATTATTTGTGCAGGCAGTTTCCTCAACTCTGTGAAATTAAACTGACACTATACAATCAGTATTATTTGTTTGGAGGTTAAGGCATTTTGCATCTTGAGAATTTTAAGTGACAGAAAAGTGGAAGACAACAAAGCATGAGCATTCTTTAATGGGTACAATTTAATCTACCAAGCTGTACTCGGTGCGAAAGCTTGCCCCTAACACTATTATCTAATTATTCATTAGAGCATTAGTCATACTGACAATGTATAACAGCAGGACAGCGTGCATATCTGTTATTAAAAAAAAATAAACATTGTGTGAGTTAGTAATAAAAGGTTTTGTCCATTTGTTTATTTTAACATAGAATTGGAGCTTTGAATCCTACAATCAAAAGAGAAAACGAAATAGAATCAGCTAAAAATTTCAATCATGCTTTCTGCAGAAACGGATTTCTAAACAGGTCTTCAGTGGGTTCTTTGATGCATATGCTCTACCCAACTATTAATTGAAAGTATCAAGAATGCATATTTTAAATAAAAATCTTACATGTTTTAGGCATTTACGCAGAAGCTTTGAAGGTATAACTTCTCCTAAGACCAACCATAAGCAATTAGATTTTTTTAGTAAATGTGTAATCACACTACCTTCTCTATGGAATAAACAAACATTTCTTCTACCTTCACTAGGTGAAATTGTGTGAGATTAGCATGGATTAGTTCCCTATCCCTAATTAGATTAAGCATTGAAATATACATCATAATGGCAACAGTTCGCATTTATTTCATTCATTAATTACATGTACACTTCAGTAAAAATTAAAAAGGAAATGTCGAGATACATATAGAATACAGTCTACCTGTTCAATACCAGAATTTTTTTTATCCAGGTACTACTGTACTGCATTAGTCATTTCTTCCTTTTGTTGGTAATTTGGTGATCTTGGAAAAAACCTGCTTGCTGCCTCCAATTTCTGTACCATCTCCTTTGGAGCCATTGGTGCTGTGGAAAACTCTACCCTACTCAAAACACTTATGCCTTGTACACACGCAACGGTTATCGGCCGACCGATCGTCTGACTTTTGTCCAGAGTGGTGTTTTGTTGGTTGGAATGTGCCTAGTCTGCACATGAATTTTCTCGGCCAACAAAAATCTACTTCAGAAGTGATGTCATGTGCTGGTTTACTTTCCGTGTGTTTTTTCTTCTCTGAGCATGCCCAGTCTTGCTCATCAGATTTTTGTCTGCCGAAATCTGTACTGACTGATGAAAATTGGCCGTTGTGCTGACGGCCAACAAAAATTTTATAGCCTGCACACCAGATTTTATTCGGCTGAAAAGTCGGAGTCGGTTGTCGAAAGCATCATACTAACAAGCCGAAAATCGACCGATCTGACGTTGGCCGAAAATTCCTGGCCAATAATCGATGCGTGTGTACGAGGCATTACTCAGTAAGCCCTCATTCACAATATTTAAGCATTCACCCATGTGAGGGCCATGTTTTGGCCTGCATGGGGTACACAGGTTTTTCCATGCATCTGTGTGCAGCCAATCCCATGCATGTCAATTAGCTCATAGCAACTGCATGGATGTAACTGCTGCTATCAATTTTACACCTTTGTGGGTGCATGTCCCAGAATTCTCATTGTCTGCATTCGGGGACATGTAACCACACAGATGTCAAATTGAGAGCCGTTGCTATGTCACATAGTTACATAGTTACATAGTTAGTGAGGTTGAAAAAAGACATCAGTCCATCCAGTTCAACCTATGATGTGTGTGTGTGTTTGCTTTTAACCGTACATTGTATACCCCTGTATGTTTTGGTCTTTAAGGTGTCCATCTAATAGTTTTGTGAAACTATCAATGCTCCCTGCTGATACGACTGCTTGTGGAAGAGAATTCCACATCCTTACCGCTCTTACAGTGAAGAACCCCTTACGCACTTTAAGGTTAAACCGCCTTTCCTCTAGTTTTAGTGAGTGGCCACGTGTCTTATTGTATCTCCTTTCACTGAATAGTTTGTTCCTTATGCTCGGGTCACCAGTACAGTATTTGTACATTGATATCATATCCCCCCTCAATCGTCTCTTCTCCAGAGAGAATAGGTTCAGTGCTTGTAGTCTTTCCTCATAGCTGATGTCCTCCATTCCCCTAATTATTTTTGTTGCCCTTCTCTGGACTTTCTCCAGTTCCAGCACATCCTTCCTGAGGACCGGTGCCCAGAACTGGACAGCATACTCCAGATGTGGCCTGACCAGAGTCTTGTAGAGAGGGAGAATAATCTCTTTTTTATACATAATCCCCTTTTTTATACATCCCAGTATTCTGTTGGCTTTGCTTGCGGCGGCTTGGCATTGCATGCCACTGCCAAGCTTGTTGTCTACAAGTACCCCCAAGTCCTTTTCCATCCTAGACTCACCCAGAGGTTCCCCCCCTAGTGAGTAGCTTGCGTTCTGGTTTCTGGCCCCCAAGTGCATTACTTTACATTTTTCAACATTAAACCTCATCTGCCATGTAGTTGCCCATCCCGTTATTTTGTTCAGGTCCGCTTGCAAGGTTTCCACATCCTGCATAGAAGATATTGGCATGCCTAGTTTAGTATCATCTGCAAATACTGAGATTGTACTCGATATCCCCTCCTCTAGATCATTTATGAATAAATTAAACAGGATTGGTCCCAGGACAGAACCCTGGGGTACCCCACTTTCCACCCCCGCCCAATCCAAGTACTCCCCATTAATCACCACCCTCTGGACTCTCCCCTGGAGCCAGTTCTCTATCCAGGTACTCACCTTATGGTCCATACCTACCTTCCTTAGTTTGTACAGTAAGCGTTTGTGGGGAACGGTGTCAAAGGCCTTTGCAAAGTCCAGATAAACCACATCCACCGGCTTACCTTTATCTAGATGGCAGCTCACTTCATCGTAGAAGGTTAATAGATTGGTTTGGCACGAACGAATTTTCATGAATCCATGCTGATTACTACTTATAATACCGTTTTCATTACTAAAGTCTTGTATGTGGTCCCTTAACATCCCCTCCAAAATTTTGCAGACTACTGATGTTAGGCTGACCGGCCTATAGTTACCCGGGATATATCTCGGCCCCTTTTTAAATATCGGTACCACGTTGGCTTTTTTCCAATCAGCTGGCACCATACCCGTCTGTAAACTATCCTTAAAGATCAAGAATAATGGTCTGGCAATCACCTGGCTGAGCTCATTGAGAACCCTCGGGTGCAAGCCATCCGGTCCCGGGGATTTATTTATGTTAAGTTTCTCTAGTTTAGCTCTAAGTCTATCTTCTGTTAGCCATGGCGGCATTTCCTGAGGTGTATTATTTAGTTCGGCCTTACAAGCTGGGTTAGTGTAGCACCCCGATTCTTTTGTGAAGACTGAAGAGAAGAAATTATTTAACACTTCCGCCTTTTCTCTGTCCTCAGTGGCCATTTTTCCTTTATCATCTTTTATGGGGCCAATGTGTTCTGGCCTCGCTTTCCTACTGTTTATATACTTAAAGAACTTCTTGGGGTTCTTTTTACTCTCCTCCGCTATATGTCTCTCGTGTTCTATTTTAGCCGCCCTGATTTCATCTTTACATTTCATATTACACTCTTTGTAATGCTTAAATGCTGCCACTGACCCCTCAGTCTTGTATTTTTTGAAGGCCTTTTTTTTAGCGCTAATATACATTTTTATGTTGGAGTTTAGCCACCCAGGGTTAAGTTTTGCTCTTTTAAATTTATTTCCCTTTGGAATGCACTGGCCAATCCCCTTGTTAAGTATGCTCTTGAAGCACTCCCATTTTTCCTCCGTGTTCTTTGTTCCCAGGGTTCTATCCCATTCGATATTTCCTAGCAGCGAGCGCAGTTTTGGGAAATTGGCTCTTTTGAAATT
The DNA here is from genome assembly GCF_965119305.1 of Pelophylax lessonae. Taxonomy (NCBI): domain Eukaryota; kingdom Metazoa; phylum Chordata; class Amphibia; order Anura; family Ranidae; genus Pelophylax; species Pelophylax lessonae. The sequence goes on from NC_138768.1 coordinate 769,751,694, forward strand.
CAGTGTCCTTATATTACCCTTGTGTTTCCTATTACTGTAATTAATACTGAAACCAATTGACCTATGGTCACTGTTCCCTAAGTTGTCCCGTATTTCTATATCCGTGAGCAGGTCTGTATTGTTGGTAATCAGTAGGTCAAGTACCGCATTGTTTCTTGTCGGTGCATTCACCATCTGACCCATGAAATTGTCCTGCACAACATTTAGGAACTGCCTAGCCTTGGCTGAGTGCGTGGTTCCTTCTGCCCAGTCTATATCTGGATAATTAAAGTCCCCCATTATAATGACATTTCCCATCCTTGCTGCCAATCCTATCTGTAACATGAGGTCCGCCTCACCCTCCTCCCTCTGGTTGGGGGGCCTATAGCATACGCCCAATATTACCTTCCCCACTGTGCCTTCCCTTTGAAGCTCTACCCATAGGGATTCTGCCTCGTCCTTAGCTCCATTATTAATATCATCCCTCATATTTACCTGTACACTGTTCTTAATATACAGACATACCCCTCCCCCTTTTTTACCTTCTCTATCCCTGCGATAAAGGGAATACCCCTGAATGGTCGCCATCCAGTCATGAGAGCTGTCAAACCAAGTCTCAGTTATCCCCTCAAAATCTAAGTCCTCCTCAAACATCAGCAGCTCCAGCTCTCCCATCTTGTTGGCGAAGCTTCTGGCATTGGTATACAAACCTCTTAATTTTGACCGGTTACCTATATCCTCTTTTGATGTTTTTAGGCTGCTCTCTTGATTTTTCCCCATACCCACCCTGGGTATAGGAGCTCTGCACACCCTACCGCTAATGCCCCCATTTCTGCCCTCTGAATCCTGCTTTCCACGGGCTAATTCTACATCTGTACCCTCCCCCCCATTCCCTAGTTTAAAAGCCCCTCTAACTTTTTGGCCATCCTCTCACCCAGTACGCCTGCACCCACCCCATTTAGGTGCAATCCGTCCCTACCAAAGAGCCGGTGGCCGACTGAGAAGTCGGCCCAGTTCTCCAGGAACCCAAAACCCTCCTTACTACACCAGCTCCTCAGCCACTCGTTAACTTCCCTAATCTCCCGCTGCCTCTCTGGTGTGGCTCGAGGTACAGGTAGTATTTCGGAAAATACTACCTTGGAGGTCCTAGTCCTCAACTTAGCGCCTAAGTCCCTGAAATCGTTTAGGACTCTCCATCTTCCTCTGCCTATGTCATTTGTACCCACGTGTACGATGACAGCTGGGTCTTCCCCAGCCCCACCCAATAATCTGTTCACCCGATCCGCGATGTGCCGAACCCGAGCGCCCGGCAAACAACAGACTGTTCGGCACACGCGGTCTTTGTCACAGATTACACTATCTTTCCATGAAGCAGCTGTGTCTCAATAGGCATGGATTGGACTGCCTGCATATGGATGCACAGAACACCTGCCAAACACGGCCATCACACAGGTGTACGCATATATATGGCCGTGTGAATGAGACCCAAGAGCTTTATGTAATGAGAATGCATACATAGGGTGGGGATGGACCACACATTGCTTTTAATTTATCAAAAAGATGGATTTTATTCCAAAGCTTAGTTTTGGATGTAGAAGGTAAAAGTTATAATGTCCCTCAGGTTTCTATTTGTCTGTGTCTCCATTGGGATGATTTGTGTACTCTTCCTCTGTGATCTCAGGCGTGAATGTATGAAGCAGAATGTCTCCACCTGTGGCGGCCCATCCATACAGGGTACGCATGGATTCCAATGGGTCTTTTTTTTTTTTTAGAAGCACATGAAACAGGGAGACATTAGCGAATATTAATTTGCAAATGTCACACAACTGGGTGGGCTTTGGGCCTCAAAAAGGGCAAATTTGCAAATTAATATTCGCTAATGTCTCCCTGTTTCTCCTCATGGCCAATCAGGAAGCGGGTCCTGAGTCCCGATTAGCCAGGAATCCTAAGACCCGATTGGCCTTGAGTCCTTAATCTTTTTTTTTTTTTTTCCAAAACATTTTATTGAAATAAAGTAGAATAATAGAACAAGTGAACATCACATTGGGTGGTACAAAGTGTATCAAGAACAGTAACATTAACAACAAGAACACAAATTAGGGTTGGAGAAACAAACCACGACATAATCATACAGTGGATCACATGGGTGTATAGGACCGGCACATGTCAGGTAGTATAAACCTTAAGCAGGGTGGGGACAGTCCTTTTTCCCATACTCTGGTGTAGGGCTATAGGGAGAACACACAGTCAAAGACCATGTGGACCTCCAGGGTGGTGGGGTGTGATACGGACACCCCCAAGGGGGAACTCACTGTATCCGGACACAGGGGGCAACCACCAAATGTGTGGGGGCCGTCTTGGAGCGGGGAAATCCGAGGAAACCCACAAAGGGAAGCAATGGAGGTATTTGAGTTAGCCCGTGTGGAGGGTCGGGTCTGTGGCTTGGGGAGGAGAGGAGAAACGTCTGGGTGGGGGGAAGGGGGGGGTGGGAAAGGAAGAGTGGAGAAGGAGGCTGAGGGGAAGAACAAGAGGGAAGAAGCTGAGGGAGAGAAACAGAGAAAAGGAAGGAGGAGAGTGGGAAAGCACGGAAATGGGGTGTGAGGCCCACGGTGCCGGTGTGATGGACTCCGGCGAGATCTTAGAGTCCTTAATCTTGATTGGCTGGGAGGAGAATCGATTGCCAGGACTCCGTAGTAGACGCAGGGGTGAAGACACCACCTGCATGGGGTAAGTGCAGGGGCTGGCGGGGGGGGGGGCCTAACAGGCGATCGATCAATTGATTGATGGGTGGGTTATGTGGTTGGCTGGCTGGGGGGGCTGTGGGTCGCCCCCCCAAGTAAATTAAGCACCAGCCGCCACTGAGTAGGGCCCTTTCCACAGGCTTCCAAATCAGATCCCCTATCTGTTTTTCAGGAAGAACTGATTGGAAGCTCCATGCAGCTCTATGGGCAAGCGGATATAAACAGACCTGTGTCCATTTACATCTACCTACCTCCCAGTCCATCTAAGTCTGAAAAAATACTGTATTGTATGACAGACCTAAACATGACAGATCAGAGGTAGCCTGATGTAAACAGACACAAGTTTAGATCTGTCCATCCATAAAGCCATCATGGGTCTGCCACAGTCCCCTGTCAAAATGCAGACACATGAACAGGCATGATGTCGGGTAATGCACGGATGAATCGTTCAGCTCTATTTTACCAGGGAATCTGCTCACTGATCCCCTGCTGAATGGGTGGCAACATGTGAAAGGACTCTTAATGTAGGACAGCAGTTCTAACCCCACTTCAGTCAGTTCAAAGCTTACAAATGTTTTTGTTGGTGTTACACTATAAATCAAGGGTACAGCTCAGACAAATCACCGGTGGAGCAGAATTTTAATACTGTACTTATCTTTACTCCTCATTTTTAACAATGTCAACCTATTTTTGTTAGACTGGAGTACTGTGTAGCGTGTAGATAAAAAATGCTTTTAAAATTATATCTATATTATTAAAAAAAGAAATATTAATAAATAAAGATATAAATATCTGCCTATTTTATATGTAGGGTGAGAAAAAGAAGCATCCAGCTTTAGCTTATAATGAAGCTTCGCCGAGTGTTGCCTGTGACAGGGGAGAGAACCAGGGAAGAATATAAGACAACTTGCTTTTATAGTTTGTGCTTAACGCTGCAAAATATTAAAAAGGATTACCCATGGGCAGCTTATGGAATGTGGATGTAAGATTGGGACTACTATAAATACAAGTGAGAAATAAAATCAGCATGTTCAAACAGACAGAAACAGACAAGTTTTACTAATACAGAATGAGAGAAAAAAAGAGACCAAAATGATGATGATTTTTGCAGTATGTATTCAACTGCATTTCCAGCACTATTCCTTCATTGAGTCTGCAGGCGTGATGCAATCAACAACCTCCAGCAGACACCAATGTGTATTTATAAGGTAGAATTATTACAAACTTTAGTAGTGATCCTGCAACAAATAAGATTTGTCAGCACCCCATAAATCTTTTTCCAGTCTTGAATATCCAATTTCTACTTACTGTACACACATCTTTCCTCTGCTGTCTTTGCAAAATGATCTTCATGGCATTAAATCTTATTTCTGATTGGAGCAAATGTGCAACCTATAGGGCCACTGTAGCATTAGGCCTCATGCACAGTGGTTTGTTTATTGTAAACACTGTTTCTCCTGACAAGAGAAAATCAGCATTAAGTGCCGGGTCACACTTGTGCGATGCGGGAAGGCTGCGAATTCGCAGCCTGTTCCCGCATCGCAAATGCACATCTGGCAGTTCACACTGCCATATGCGATACGCTGGGGGTGTCAATGAAATGTTAACGACACCCCCAGTTTGATCGCATATCGCAGTGCGATCTGACAGTTCGCACAGGATCGGATCGCACAAGTGTGAACCACTGTGCGATACGATCCTAAAGCGGCTGAAAAAATGCCTCATGTGCGACTTTTGTGCGGGTGCAGTGCGAATTTAGCCATACAAAGTGTATGGCTGAATTCGCACTGCACATCCGATCGCATGTAATGAAGGAGCAGCGCGCTCCGATATTACATGCGATCGCCGCACACGCAGAAGTGTGAACCGGCACTAAAAGCTCACCAAAGCTGCATTTTATTCAAACCAGTTTAGGCAAGTTTAGTAGAGTTTGAGCATTTATTTATTTAATTAGCCAAAAGTTTAATTTATTCTGGCCATTGAAATTAATAAACCAGGGACATAACTACAGGGGTTGCAGGGGTTGCAATTGTAACCTGGCCCCATGCTCCAGGGGGCCTATGCAGCTCCTCTGTACACCTGGATAGGAGGGGTGGCGGGGGCAGCATGTAGAGAAATCACTGCTCCTCCTTTTTCCTCCTGTGGCTGCAGGAGGAAAATGGAGGAGATTGGTTCCTCTGTATGCTGCCCCCGCCACTCCTCATATCCAGTTCACTTGTGTTCTGTTGTCTCTAGGCCCCTGTGTGCTCCCCTGGTCCCTCCCCTACTGTGCTGCCCCCCCCCCCCCACTGTGTTCCCTCTGTTGCCGGATGCTTCAGGGGATGTGTCACAATAGAGAACCAGGAAAGGGTCGGTAAATATGTAATTTACCAGCTCCTTCCTTTTATGAATGGACAGAGTCATAGTCAGTGACATTGTAAAAAAATAAAATACAATGATAAAACATAATACAATTAAAATACCAAAAAATAAAAACTATTGACACCAGTGGGTGAACTTCCAGGATCGCAAATGTCAGACTTGCGACCGGCCCTGGCATTCCACCACCGTGGGGAGGCCCCAAGATTGCAGGAAGGGGGCCAACTGCAGAACTTGTGAAAGGGTCCCACTGCGGGACCATAATAAAGGGCCCCCCAACGAGATTAAAGGGCCCTAGGATCAGTGGGAAGAGCCCCAGACTTGAAGGGAAGGGCCCCGTCCAGGGGTCCGGGGGGCCCTTCATGGTTTCTTGCACCAGGGCCCTGAAGGTTCTAGTTACGCCTCTGGAATAAACGCTGAAATTCTAAAAGCGCAGACGATTGCATTCAGGAGAAGGAGCTTTGACTGCCTCTAAAATCTGCTGCTCCTAAACTCCTCTAAAAGCCGATGGGGTTGAACTACTAACGGCAAATAGACTGTACACTCTGCAAGTACAGTTGCTGCAGAGCTTAGTAAATGAGCAGAAGCTCTGCTGACTTCAATCATCTAATCATGTGCAAGCAAACATACTTTTTTTTTACAAACAATTTAAAGTCAAACTACAGCTGACACCTTTCAAACAGTTATAGCAAAAGTTTTTATTTTTATTTTTAGTATAAAAGCTTTAGATAAATTAATAAAAGCTGAGCACTGTAACATCCCCTGTCAATGTTAAAGCAGCTTTACCTTAGTGTTTCTAATATTGGCAGGGCAGATCCCTTCCATCCCTTCGTAACTGAAGTTACTCTTTAAATAGCTTTTATAAACCCTCTAACTTTGCTGGACAGATTGATTTGGTAAACAAAGTTGCGAAAGAACAGATTTCTTGCTGACAACAAGTGGAAAAGAAAGAAAAATAACCCAAAAAGAAAATCAATGCAGCAACTACATCTAAGAATTGGTAAACTGCAATATATTACATTTTTGTTTTGGGGTTTAACCTCCCTGGCGGTATGATTATGTCAGGAATTACATACCAAAAGCGGTACAATTGTTTTCATGGAAATTTGGCGTTATGTATTATAGGCCTACAATTCTTAGTAATTACTGACTTAAACCTGACCAAAACAAGACTCTAGTAGACATCCCAGATGTGATAAATTTGAAACACAAACGCGTGAATTATAATCGAATCAATAATATTATTTTATTATTTAATATATAATATATATAATAATATAATATATATATATATAATATATATAATAATACATATAATAAAATTATATTATTGATTAGATTATAATTCATGCATTATATATTATATATAGATATATGTGTGTGTATATATATATATATATATATATATATATATATATATATATATATATATATAAAATATATATAAAATATAAAATGTGTTTTGTGTAACGTTTTTTTTTTTTTTTTTTTTGAATTTCCCTCCCTAGTTCCGCTCCATTGCTGCTGCAGGGAACGGAACTAGGAAGTGATCAGACCGACGGAGGACAGAGGACGGAGGAGCGGCGGGACTCTCGGCTGGCGATCTCAGCAATGAGAGATCATCGCTGGATCGCCAGGAGAAGGTAAGAGAACACCGCTGCGCTCTCTGCACATCTACCCCGAGCGTGACTCGGGGTTAGCGATCCTGCAATGAAAAATCCACCCCGAGTCACGCTCGGGATTACCGCCAAGGTGGTTAATGACACTTTGGGATTGATTTATTAAAACTGGAGAGTGCAAAATCTGGTGCAGTTATGCATGGTAGCCAATCAGCTTCTAACTTCAGCTTGTTAAATTAACCCTAGACAAAAAATCTGGAAGCAGAGTGGTTTCTATGCAGAGCTGCCCCAGATTTTGCACTCTCCCTTTAACCACTTAAGCCCCGGAAGATTTTACCCTCTTCCTGACCAGGGCTTTTTTTGCGATTCGGCACTGCGTGATTTTAACGGACAATTGCGCAGTCGTGCGACGCTGTACCTAAACAAATTTGATGTCCTTTTTTTCCTACAAACAGAGCTTTCTTTTGGTGGTATTTGATCACCTGTGCGATTTTTACTTTTTGCGCTATAAACAAAAAAAGTGCGTACATTTTGCAAAAATAACAATATTTTTCACATTTTTTTATATGAAATTCCCCCCCAAAAAATGTAAAAATCAAAATTTTTTAACATTTTTGGCCAATTTGTTTTCTGCTACATATGTTTGGTAAAAAAAAATCGCAAAAAGCGTATTTTGATTGGTTTGCGCAAAAGTTATTGCGTTTACTAACTAAGGTAAAGATTTCTGTCATTTTTGGTGTTTTTTTTTAACGTGTAATGGCGGCGATCTGCAATTTTTTTGTGGTACTGCGACATTGCGGTGGACAGATCGGACCCTTGACTGACATTTTTGACACTTTTGGGGTTACCAGTGACATTACTGCAGTAATCAGTGCTATACATATGCACTGTTACTGCAAAATGACACTAGCAGGGAAGGGGTTAACTTTATTGGGGAAGAAGGGGTTAAGTGTGTCCCTAGGGGCATGCTTTTTACTGTGATTGGACATGGCTACTAGTGTAGGAACAGTGATCAACGGTCCTACATAGTAGAACCGTATGATCACCATTCCTACACAGGGGAGAACGACAGGCGGCTTGTTTACATCAGCCGTCTGCCTTTCTCCCTTCACGGAGGACAATTGTGAGTGACCGGTGGACATCGGGTCCACCGGTCACACGCACTGACTTCCCAGAGAACGAGCCGGGGTGGGCGCGCGCCTCCGCGGGAGCCCGCGCACTCGCCCGCGCGCTCGCCCGCTATTGGCTCACAAGCAAGTGACAGGCTAGTGACGTATATATACGTAACTTTGCCTGGCCGGGGCTGACCGCCGCCGTATATAGTCTTGCAGCGGTCGGCAACCGGTTAAAGCATTTGTTACCCTAAAAAAAAAAAAGGATCCTGTTCCCTTAAAGCATAAATAACAGTTGTTATTATTACACTTGTGCTGTGTAATTTGGCCCCTTCTATCACCTCAAAAACCTGGCCGATCCTGCCGGCCCCCCCCCCCCCCCCCCCCTTGTACACTGATCACAGTATATAATGGCTGCTGAGCCCTGACACCAAGGTCAGTGTACATGCCTCCGTCATCCGCAGCCCTGTTCTCTGCTCTCCTGTGTCCTCCTCCCCCCTCCCCTCCCCTCCCTGCCTTTTAGCTGCATGTCAGACACACCGCCCCCCCAACCTTGCTCCAGCTGAAATAACTGTTAATAGGTTATGTAATCCTCTTTGTTTTCTAAGCCTGTGTGCCTATGTCTATGTGTTTTAAAAAAGAAATGCTGTGAATACCTTATTTTAGTGTGCTGCTTTGCGATCATGTGACCGGCCGGCTCTCTCTCTCTCTCTCTCCCCTCTTCTCCTCCCAAGTGACGTCAGCGGGGGAATCTCCCCGCCCCCTGCAGCTGTCAGGTGGGGAGAGGAGAGAGCCAGCTAGTCACATGATCCCCTAGCAGCACATTGAAATAAGGTATTCACAGCATTTATTTTTATAAAACACAAAGACAGAGGCACACAGACTTAGAAAACAAAGAGGATTATAGAAAGTCATACAAGTAGCTTAACAACCACTTTAAGTCAATTTAAAACTCATTAATACCTCCTTACAAGTCAGATCAACTTATCTAATGTATATAAAATATAGTTCATTCAATTGAAGTTGAATGCATCCTAAAACCTTGCACTCCTGCTATTTTAAGGACACAGTCTACCTTTTGCAAAAAAAAAAAGTAGTAAATGCAGCAACATTGATCTCATAATTATTGTACATTTACTACTTCTTTGAAATGGAAGATGCACCCCATGATTCAGGTAAGGAGTTGGCTTGGGTTTTGGGAATATATACAATGTTTCATGTTACATCCTAATTATGGGTGTATCATAAAGCATGGAAAACAACATGGACATCCAGCATCATAAAAATATCACTGTGATTGCCGCTGTAACTGACTGACTCAGAGAGCAAAGTGTTCTTAGCTATGCCTGTTCATAACCATTACTGTACTAACAGTGACTCTCTACACTGGACTCATCTCTCATTTGTTACAAAACCTGATATATAAGATGGCCACATATGCTTTACCCTGTGGTGTCATAACCTCTGGAGGGCACTGGTAGTGAATAATTTGAATATCATATGCATTTGTTGTACACGTCTGGTAAAAAGAATAAGTAAGGATTTTGTATAGTATATAGTAAAATGAAATGAATGTATTTATTTAGAGACAAGCACTATGGACCTGTGCTCTGTCAAAGGTCCCTGGCCATTGGGGCAGTTGTGTTCTTGTGACATATGGGGTGGAAAAAATGATATCTTGCTTACTTCTTTCCTGAACAGGTTTGCATACTACTTTAATGAGCAATATTTCAAATTTGCTGTTTGTCACATGAGTATCTGTAGGAAAGACACCTAAAATGCAGCTTACTCATGCATTCCAACACACAGGGTGTCACAGTTGTCTTATAAACACATATTGGCTTTTGAGGAAGATTGCAGAATTGTAGGAACCACAATGGGGGATGGAGAAAATGAGATACTCTAAGGGGGAAATTAATGTTTGAATGCTGCCTACTGCTGAAACAAAACTAGAAGAACACAGAGGAAGTGTGGGCAGATGGTAGAGTGGGAAAAGTGGGAATAAGTCTGTTTGGACAAAAAAGGAAGGAAGATGGAGTGGACAGAGTAGACAAAAGTTTGTATAGACAGAATGCACAGCAGAAAGAACAGACAGACAGCATAGGTAGAAGATAGAATAGACATCAGGAGTGGAAGATGGATTAGATAGTATAGGTTAAAGATGGAGCACACAGTCAGTGCTGTATCTTGGCCTAGGCCAACAAGGCCCAGGCCTAGGGAAGCACTTTGCAGGGGGGGGGGGGAGCAAAAAAGCTGCACCCCGCATGAGAAAAAAACAGCCTCCTCCCGCGGCTCCCGCATCAAAAGGGTCCCTGCCTGCTTGTGCTACACTTTTAGTATAGTGCCAGTTTTATGGGGCAAATTGAGCCAGAGGGCAGGGTCCAGGAGGCAAATGAGTCTGGCACCCCCATAAAGCGGTCTCACTGCTACCTGTCGGTATGATAATACCGGCGGGTGAGGACATTTGGACAGACTGCAGGCCAGTCTGAAGGTGCTGCACTGATAAGGCAGCACTGATGGGCACTGATATGATGCACTGTTAGGCTGCACTAATGGGCATTGATAGGCTGCACTGGTGGCCACTGATGGGGCTGTACTGATGGCTACTGATAAGGCCACACTGATAAGGCTGCACTGATGGGCACTGATGAGGCTGAACTTATAGGAACTGATGAGGCTACGCTGATGGGCACTGATAGACTGTGGTTGTGGTCTGTGGTTTACAGATGACAGAGCGGTTCATAAATAGGAAGGGTTGTGGCCTTTACAGGAAGGAGTGGGTCATATTTAAAATAGGGGGTGAACAAGTTTAGTAAGGCCTAGGGCAGCACAAATCATAAATACACCACTGCACACAGAATGGGTAGAAGTTGGGTGAAAGATGGATCAGATAGTACAGGGTGAAAGATGAAACAGATAGTATGGGTAGAAGATGGAGCAGACAGTGCAAGTTAAAGATGCTGTTGACAGTAAGGCCTCATGCACACTGGACGCTTTTATAGATGCTTCTAGGGGCGTTTTTTCCCCCCTGCCTCTAAATGCCCCCAATGTTAGCCTATGTGTCCATGCACACTATAGCTTTTAGTGGCAGGAACACTTTATTTTTTAGGGTAGAAAATGGAGCAGACAGCATAGGAAAATGATGGAGCAGACAGAATGGTTGGAAGATTGAATAGACAGCATGGGGAAATTATGGAGCAGACAGAAAGGATGGAAGATGCAGAAGACAGCATAATGGCCGTACACACGTACCGATTGTCGGCCGTCAATATTCGGCCGATTGTCGGCTTGTTAGTATGATGCTTCCGACAACCGACTGCAACTTTTCGGCCGAACAAAATCTGGTGTGCAGGCTTTAAAATTTTTGTTGGCCAACAAAGAACGGCCGATTGTTCGTCAGTCGGTACAGATTTCGGCCGACAAAAATGTGATGATCAAGACTGGGCATGCTCAGTGAAGAAAAAACACACGAAAAGTAGACCAGAACAGGACATCACTTCTGCAGTTGGTTGTTGTTGGCCGACAAAATTCGTGTGCAGTCTTGAGCACTTTTCAACCAACAAAACAGCACCGGACAAAAGACGGCCGATCGTTCGGCCGACAATCGGTACGTGTGTACGGGGCATTAGCAGATAACTGAGCAGGCAAACTATACTGATAATAAGGACCTTGCAAACATATGGAGAATGGTGGATTTAAAATTGTGATTGGATAAATGGTGTTCAGTGTACAGAGCAAATATTATTGAGACTGAGTATAGACGTCACATATAGAACATCCACAGAGGTCATCCTTTCTCTTTTAAAGCCTTATTTCTAAAACACATTTTAGATTTGCAATTTATTGTGTTAAAAATGTATGTTTTTATTTAAAATCAACTAAATGGCATAAATTAAAAGAGATTGTGCAGGGAACTTTGATTTATAGCCACATTTATGATTATTTTTATCTCTTGGTCGAAGTCTGCTAGAGGTGAGGCTTGGGGGTCATCAGAGCTTAGGATTTAAGACTCGAGTGGGAAACGTTTGTGAACCGCTGGCTTAAAGTACATTTTTAACTCTTTGAAAATAATACAACATAGCTGCATTGTTATTTTTGCTTTTGTCCAAAGGCGGTTTTTACCAGAGCTTACTTATTTTATTTTTCAGTGGACCTGATGGAACTTCATATTGGGCTCATTTAACTTGCTTGCTTCCTATGATACTGTAAATGTTTACACATGGAATATATTCATAAGAGTGCTGTCTATTTCCATTGACTGCTGATTTAGCCACCATTATTGAGCCATATGATGCACAGAGCAGTGCCAGGATGGGCAGATGGTTGATGTTTCTTCCGCTGATGCCAATTAAATTTGGTTTTCACTTGCTGTATTGGTCTGTGCCAACCAGCCTTTTGAATTGTATGAAAAGGTAACTATGTATCTGCATATCCTAAAATAAGTCAGCTAGAATCAAATCGCCAGGGAGACAGACTATCAAAAGCTTTAACCCTATATTCTTCCATTGCCTTTAAACCTTTTATAAAGTGAACCTGTCAATAAAATATGGCTATTGAGCTGAACAGATATGCCAACAGTACACAGAGTAAAGTGCTTTCATTTATTGGAAAATTATCTCTTGAGATACCCCCTATATGCAAATACCACCTTCAACTCCATGTTAAAACTTTGACACAACTTCCCCCATCTTAAGCCCCGTACACACGTACCGATTGTCGGCCGTAAATATTCGGCCGCCGACCGATTGGCCGATTGTAGGCTTGTTAGTATGATGCTTCCGACAGACGACAGCTCATTTTCGGCGCGAACAGAATCTGTCGTGCAGACTTTAAAATATTTGTTGGCCGTCACCAGAACGGCCGATTGTTCGCCAGTCAGTACAGATTTCGGCCGACAGACAGCAGATTTGCAAGACTGGGCATGCTCAGAAAATAAAAAAGACAAGGAAAGTTAACCATCACATGGCATCACTTCTGCAGTCGGCTGTTGTTGGCCGACAAAATTCGTGTGCAGTCTTTTGCAGTTTTCAACAGACACAACAGCCCTGGACAAAAGACGGCCGATCGTTCGGCCGACGATCAGTACGTGTGTACGGGGCTATACATGCAATGTGTGTGCTTTAGTCATTAGGAGAAATATGCCAGGTTGTTGATCCGGAGTTGATATTTGCATATTCATTTCACCTAGACTTGTGGGGTATGGTGGTATGCAGGAGAAACTTAGTTTTCCAGCTCATTGTACCTACTAGTAAAGTGGTATTAGAGGTAAAGTGAATTGCCCTTGAGTTAATGGGGCTGCCCCATCCCTGCAAAATTGGGCAAATGACTGAGACTTTGCTGCAGCATTTGAAAAGATCTTGCAAAAGACAAACATGACCAAAGGGAACCACCATAAACATTCTGACAAGCGATGTCGGAATCTGTTATTAGAGTGTAGGTCTCTTGAGTCCTAGGCTTGGAAAAATTGTACACTAATCATAGATTCCAACATCGCTTGTCAGAATTTTTATAGTGGTTCCCTTTGGTTCTGTTTATCTTTTGCAAGATCTTTACAAATATGACCATGTTTGGGGTGTTGGCTAGATTGGCTTGCAGTGTCATTCCATTTCAGCTCTTTGTGGGATGAGGGTCAGACTACCATGGACTTGGGAGTCCCTCAGGCTAAATTTCTTTTAACCAATATTGTACACTCTATACTCTGGTAATCAATGCACCTTCACCATTATTCCCTGATGAAGAGTATGTTAATAACTGAAACGCGTTGGGAGTTTGATGAGCCTTAAGAAATTTTCTCCAAGCCACCTTGCTCCTTTACATGCTTACTGTGTATGAAGATGTTCCAAATTCAATTTTGGATGTATGAGAGACCAGAGTTTTTTATTACTGGTTGTATAAATAAAGCCTAATTTTTTTTATACATATTTTTCATTGTTGTTACCTTTTTGGCTGCAGCAAAGTCTCAGGGGTGAGATCTTCTTCTTTGAGTGATAGGTCAGTGTTAGGACCAGCTAGAAAACTATATTAAAGTATTACTAAATCCACAACAGTAAAATCAGTCTGTATATGCCATAAAGCATGCTTGTTATACTCATTGTGGAACCTAAGGGTTTAATTCTCCTCATTGTGTAAAATGGCTGTTTGATCCCATCTTCTCTGATCCTCCCCTTCTTCCACTGTCCCCAATCCATATCCTCATAGAACAGAGCCTTTGGAGTCGCTCTGCACATGCTCAGTTTGCTGTGTATTACTAGAGAGTTTTTTTTTTTTTCCTTGAGAGGATGATCAGCACAGGGCCAATCAGCACTGTCCTGACAGACGATCAGGGATCCTGCAGCCTCAAAGGACAGTCAAAGTAGAATGTTAACTCCTCCTACAAACTTTAACCAGACACTGATAGTCACAAGACTGCTATATACTGCTGATGAGAAAAGGTATTTAGCAGTTTATATTAACTAAAATAATTTCATTTCCATGTTCTGTGTATTGTGGGAGACCAGATATAGTGAATGCCAGCTCCTGTGTTTAGTAAAACTTTAATAACAGCCTCACTCCTTACAGTGGTTGTAAAGTCGCCACGATAATCTCCCATGATTGGTTCTCTCTTGGGGCAATCGTAATTGCAGTGTGTTTTTTTTTTTTTTTCTAGCAGTATAATCTCTGAATACCTTTTACCAGCAGTGCTTCTATGCAATCACCTGGTTTTCTCGGGTCTTTCTCCCAAGCAGAGAGACTCTGGTGGGAGGGGCTCACATTCCTCTGCTGGTTTAGTTTCAGTTTCAGAAGGGGAGGGGCGAGAAGAAAATCAGCTTCACACACGCACCACGAAAATGACAGGAAGGAAGGGGGAGAGAGGGAGACACAGATGCTGCAGAGAAAGCAGGTTGATGGAAAGTCAGTTTACTGTCAGGAACATATGAACAGGGAGGATCAATCAGGTTTTATACTACATGGAAAAGGATAAATAACATTGTAAAAATTATTGGCACAAAAAAATTAAGGAAGGATCAAAGATAGGAAGGAAGGATCAATCGATCCAAGGAAGAGATGGTCAAAGGAAGGATCGGTCAGTCGATAGAAGGAATGATCGTTCTGTCGCTTGCAGGAAGGATCAGTCTGTTGATCGGAGGAAGGATCAAAGGACTGCGTCACATTGCAGGATCAATGGATCGATTGAAAGAAGAATCAATTGCAGGAAGGATCGGCTGATCCATCACAGGAAGGATCAGTCAATCGATTGCAAGAAGGATCGGTCAATTAATTGAAGGAAGGATCGGCCGATCGATTTCAGGAAGGATTGGTCAATCGATCGCAGAAACCAGCAGTCAGTCAAAAGAAGGATCAAAAGATCGATCGAAGTCACAGGAAGTATGGGTTAGTCATTCACAGGAAGGATAGATCGGTCGATGGCAGGAAGGATGGGTCAGTCGATTGCAGGAAAGATCAGTTCATCCATAGCAGCAAAGATTAATCAAAGATCGGTCAATCACAGGAAGGACAAAAGTAAGGAAGGATCAGTCAATCAATCGATAGAAGGATTGGTCAGTCAGTTGCAGGAAGGATCGGTCAGTCAATTGTTTATGCCTTGTGAAAGCATTAAAGCTGTTTAAAAAAAGTTTTAAAAAAAATAAATCATAAAATATTAATTCAAAAATTTAAAGCGCCCCCCTCCCCCAGTGCTTACATGTAAACGCGAATTAAGGCGCGTACGCATATGTAAACGGTGATTACACCATACATGTGAGATATCACTGTGAACGTTAAAACAAGAACAATCCTTCTTTCTATCTTTCCTACAACGTTCTTTCTTTTTTTCACTCTGGTAACCTTAAAGTGAAAAAAAGTAAAAAATTTCAGGATGCACACAGGCTCAGGCGCCTGCCCACCTGGAGTACGGTTTCTTGTTCTCCTTCACTTGCTGGTTTGCTGGTTTGACTTTAGAGGCGTCATTCCCGGGGTAAGTTTGCCTCCCTTACACGGAGGACCTGGGAATGGCGCGTTCTCTGCGTAAATGTAATTTAAAGTAGCGGATCACCTTTTTATATTTTCTCATACTGTCCGCTTTTGGTTCTCCACACTTTTGTGTTGCAATGACAAACCTGTTGTTTCGTGAATCTACATATTTGCCTGTTGCCTGTATTGTATTCTTTAAATAAAAAATTTGAAAAAAAAACAAGAACAATAATTATAGCACCAGACATTTTGTATAACTCTAAACTGGTAACCTTTAAGGGCTTTGAAAGTGTCGCTAATAGAGATTTTTTGGTACCGTAATTTGGCGCCATTGCTTGGGTGAACACAATTTTAAAGCGCGCCATGTTTGCTATCTATTTACCCAGCGCTCCATCATCTTTTATATTTTAACAAAAAACTCAGTATTATGTAGTGTTTGTGTGCATAAAAATTAATTAAACTGTATTTTTTCCCAAAAAATTGTATTTGAAAAACCGCTACGCAAATACTGTGTCACATAAAAAATTGCAACACCCACCATTTTATTCTCTATGGCCTCTGCAAAAAAAAAAAAAAAAAAAAAAAAAAAATATATATATATATATATATATATATATATATATATATATATATATATATATATGTGTTTTCTAAATAATTTTATAGCAAAAACAACTGAGATTTTTACATGTAGGAGAGAAATGTCAAAATTGGCCTGGGTGGGTAACAACCACTATAAAGAAAACAGTGGTCAGGCTACTTTTTAAAGTAACATTAAAGTTACATTTTTGTAAATAAATAAAAACACTTACCTACTCTGTGCAACAATATTGCAAAAAAAAAAAAAACACCTCCAGCCTCTTCTAGCAGTCCCTTCTTGCCATGTAGACTCCTCCCTTCCTTCTGGTGCCTCTTGTAGCAAGCTGGGTGCTAAGGAGGCATCTGTGTATGCGTGCTTCCATTAAGTCCAGCACCGAGCTGTGTATCTATAGACACACAGCATTAAAGTGGTTTAAAAGCCTAACATTTTTTTACCTTAATGTGTTTGTTACCCCATCATTTCATATGCCTGATATATACCTGCTGTACCACGTACTTGTATGAAAAAGTATCATGTTTTCTTTGTATTGCTTCCTTTGTGTGAAATCCCTGGTGTTTCTGCCAGTTCCTCTGCTTTCCTATTAAAAACTGACCACACTAAGCAGAACACACTGTGATCAGTTCTCTAGCTACTGTATGGTGGGGACTCAACCTGCTCTTCTCCAATGATTGTCCTAACACACCCCTCTTGCACAGCCATTCACTGGGAAGATCAGTGTACTGTTGCTTCCCCCCCCCCCCCCCTATTCTTATGCAGCTGAGAACATAGG
Organism: Pelophylax lessonae; assembly: GCF_965119305.1. Taxonomy (NCBI): domain Eukaryota; kingdom Metazoa; phylum Chordata; class Amphibia; order Anura; family Ranidae; genus Pelophylax; species Pelophylax lessonae. Next base: position 769,768,823 of record NC_138768.1, read on the forward strand.
GAATGGGAATGTGAAAACACATTTTTCCCTTTTTTATATCTGTTCACAAACGCTTTTGCCTTTCATTTTTATTTTTAACTGAATGGGTTCTTTTTCAAGGTGATTCCTAGCAATAAGGTAAAAAATGTTAAGGCATCAGCAACCCCCCTCATCCCCCCTTTTACTTACCCGAGCTATCATTCCATCTAGCGATGTGCATGTTCACTTCCAGGTCTCGCTGGTTTTGCTTGGGCACCAGGAGCAATTAGCTCCCAGTGCTGTCAGTCAAAGCCAGAGACAGGGGAGCAGGGGGTGGGGGCGGGGCCGAGTCCCGCTGTCTTTGTCAATGGACACAGCAGCGGGGTTCGGGAGCGAGCACACATGAGTGCCCCCATGAAAGTGGCTTCCCATGGGGGCACTGTAGAAAGAAGAAAAACCAGGAGCACCAGGAGTGAGCCTGCTCGGTGCCCCCATGAAAATCAACTTTCCATGGGGGCACTTGCTGAAGAGGAGGAGCCAGGAGCATCAGTGGCGGACCCCAGAAGAAAAGGATAGGGGCTGCACTATGCAAAATGATTGCACAGAGCAGGTAAGTATACCATGTAGACATTTGCACTACTGAAAAACTAGTTTCTTTTCGTTTCATTTGTTTTGATTTCTTTTGTTTATCGGATCATTCGTTATGATCGGCATTCGTTACTTCGGATCATTTGTAACTTCAAATGCATTTGTATTCGTCACGTTCCATTCGTTTAGATACTGCATTCATTACTTCGGGGTTTAGATCCTTCATTCATTCGGACATCGGCATTTGTATTCTTAATCGTTTGTAACCTTCGTTAGTTTGGATATTTTCCTTTTATACGTTTATTCGGATCTGTCACAAGAGATTCAGAAATCCAATAAAACATGGAATGCAGTCTGACACAGAAAAACCCACACAGGAATAAGGGCCAAGCTCATTGTCAAGAGAAAACGAAAACGAAATTATCTGACTGTAATCGATTTGTTAAACTCGTAGGTTGAATAGTTTTTCGCTCTTTATGATTTTTGTATTTTCGTTCTTTCAGATTTTCGGGGTTTCAGACAATTTGTTTTCGTACCCATTTGTCAAAAGAGTCTTTCGTTCATTTGGATGCTCCCGAATGAACGAATATGCAGAATTTCATCGAAAAACGAATTCGTAACGAAATGAGTTGTACAGGTCTAATACCATTTTTGTATTTTCATTAAAAAAAAAAAAAAAAGATTTAATATCGCTTTAAGACCTGAGATGCCTGTCCAACTGTAAGTGAAATCTATGGCTAAAAATATTTTATAAACAACTATGTATGTAACACTTTATTCTGGGTTACACTTCATATATTCATCTATCCATAGAATCCAAAACTGCCTGAGCTATCCCGCTAGGAAGCTGTCAAAACCGACAGCCAATCAGAGGCAGCAAAGGCATTCCCCAGTCTACAACCATATGTATACATGTCTCTTGCCAATAATTGGCTGTTGGCTTTGACAGCTTCAGGCAGGATAGTTCAGGTGGGCTCAGCCTCAGACATGTGTCCAAATACACCTAAACTCATCACTACTCATTACTCATCCCCCCTCATACTCTCCCCCAAACCCTTCCCCCCTACAAAGCTCACCTCCCCCCAATCCCAGTACAGTGCTTTGCCACCTACCCCCAGCTACCTAAATAATCCTCAGTGCAGGGACAGCTGCCAGGAGGTTGGGCTGTTATGCTGTATAGAACAAGTGACAGCAGTGAGCAAAGGGCAAGTGCCGGAGGTGGTGGTAATGAGTACTGCTTTGCTTGGGAAGACAAAAAAGTTCTGCTGACAGGAGTGATACTGCAGTCACTCCTATCTGTGAGAGGCAGGGAGATGGGATCTGCTGGAGCTCCCAGCATGCCCCTTTCTTCATAAAGAGCCCTTGCATTTTTCTTCTGCCCCCCCCCCCCCCCTTTCCTGGCCCTGGTAATATATCATACACATTTTGCACAGTAACCTTTTGCTATCCCCTTTCAGAGGACACATTTCATGAATGGCCGTGATCTGTTCTCTGATTGTGCACTAGGGGCTATTAAAATGCTCCAGATATACAAATGTTGAAAGTGATCAGTTGTATAGACATAGCACACATTATGGGAAACGGAATAGCTTAATTATATATTAGATATAAGATCTATAATAAAATATTTATGGTCTGTCCAGCTTGGCTGGTTTTCCTTAATGCATTCTTCAGAATTAAACACATGGACAGTGGGGAATTCTTGTATTTGAAATGCTAACAGATCTCCTGGGAAGCTCATTGGTGTTCCTTGCAGAGCTCACCTCAACTTGTACTTGTACTAAATATGTCAAATATTTTTAGGGCACTTTTACTGAGAAATACTACAAATATAATTTTTTTTAACTGTGTAATTATCTGCAATTTTTATATAGAGAATTCACATCACCTATAGCAAACATTTTGGATTTCCTAATCTGGTTAACAGAGGGAGGGCTGCACTATCTGCTGAAATGAAAGATGAAAATAAGTGTCTTCTTAACCACTTCTGGACCAGAAGATCTCCCCCTAATGACCAGGCCATGTTTTGCTATTCGGCACTGCGTTATTTTAACAGACAATTGCGCAGTCGTCTGACACTGTACCCAAATAACATTTTTGTCCTTTTTTTCCCACAAAAAGAGCTTTCTTTTGGTGGTATTTGATCACCTGTGCGACTTTTATTTTTTGAGCTATAAACAAAAAAAAGAGTCACAATTCTGAAAAAAAAAAAAAACAATATTTTTCACATTCTGCTATATAACATTCCCCAAAAAAATTAAAGATCAAATTTTGTCATCATTTCAGGCCAATTTGTTTTCTGCTACATATTTTTGGTAAACAAAATCCCAATAAGCGTATTTTGATTGGTTTGCGCAAAAGTTATCGCTTCTACAAACTAGGGAAAAGATTTATGCCATTTTTATTTATTTATTTATTTATTTTTTACTAGTAATGATGGCAATCAGCATATTGAAGATTGGACACCTAGGTTTTATGGGTCAAATTCCGAGCAAAGTTTTTTATCGAAAATCTGAAATTTTGTGATCCAATGGTGGCACTCGTTTCATGGCTGTGAGTCTTCTTTTCTTTCTTGGAATTTTCTTTTCTTGCACTCAAGCAAATTTATTTTTGGATTTTAATTCTTGCACAATTCTCCATCATTGATTAGAAAATCGTTTGTTTTTAAAAAAATTCCAACATGCTGATCACTCAAATGCGATGGTGGCACGAAAACCCGTTGCTGCAGCCCACTAATGGTGCGATATTCAAACGAAATCCAAAGTTATGGTTTTCTAAAGAAAATTTCTTATGAAATTTGACCCATGTATGGTCGGTAGGGATGAGCTTTGAGAATTCGACTTGAACATTGCTGTCCGCTCGTTTATCAAATGACAAGTAAATTGGTTTCTTCGTGGGAACTCTGCCCCCCACCCCAAAGCACCTTGCCCCCATGTTGATAGAGACAGGGGTCTCTTCCCGACTACCCTGGGCTGTGGTTGTGGGGGTCTGCGGGGGGGTAGCTTATCAGAATCTGGAAGCCCCCTTTAACAAGGATGCCCCCAGATCCTGCCCCCCCATGTGAATGGATATCGGGTACATCATACCCCTACCCTTTCACCAAAAAAGTGTACAAAAAATAAAGACAAAAGCCAGTTTTTATACAAGTCCTTTATTAAAAAAATTAAATATAAGAAAATAATTTCCCCCAAAGATCAGTCGCCTGCCCCACCCGAAAAATAGAAAAAAAAAAAAGAAGCTCCTGCTCCTCCGGACGCTTCCCGCACTATAAGCGGTTTTGAGTTTGACAACTCTTTTATATGGATCTGACGTCACAAGCCGCCCCACAATGTACTGCTCAGGTGCAGTGAATAAATTACATGACATCGATTCTGATAAGCCTCCCCCCGCAGAACCCCACAACTACAGCCCAGGGTTGTGGGGAAAAGAACCCTGTTCCCATCAACATGGGGGCAAGGTGCTTTGGGGAGGGGGGCCCCCCTGCCCCGGGAGGGGGGCCCCCCTGCCCCAAAGCATCCACCCCCCATGTTGAGGGCATGTGGCCTTGTAGGGTTCAGGGGGGGCGCTCGCTCACCCCCATCCCCACCCCCAACCCAATCCTGGCCAGCCAGGCTGTATGCTCAGATAAGGGCCTGGTATGGATTTTAGGGGGGACTCCATGCCGTTTTTTTTTTCATTTTTTTATCTGTATCGCCGGGAGCTGACAATACATTACAGCCGCAAGCAAGTTTAAATGACATTTTTTCCTTTAAAAATGTCAGTATTGCTGCAGCGGGCAACATAAATCGCACAAATGTGCCACTTTACAGGCACATTAAGGCCCCCCCCCCCCCCCCCCAGGCACAATATTTAAAGTAATTTTTCATTTTTATTGTTTCACTTTAAGCATTATTAAAATCACTGCTCCTGTAAAAACAATAATTTTAAAACAATTTTGTTTGCATTGATTCATGTCCCTCATGGCAGTACCCAGGTCCCCATACACTTTTTTGGGCCAGTAACTTGCATTTAAGCCTATAAAATGAGGATTTTTGATATTTCATGTTCGTGTCCCATAGACTTTAATGAAGTTTGCATATTCGCTAGAACATTTCCCCTGTTCGAGATGTTATGAAGCGAACCAAACAGGGGGGTGTTTGGCTCATCACTAATGGCCGGCCTAATTGAACAAGCTGAAGTTAGAAGCTGATTGGTTATTATGCACAGCTGCACCAGATTCTGTGTGCTCCAGTTTTAGTAAATCTCCCTCACCGTTTCCTTAGCAATTCAGGGCAAAGTGACAGTATTTTTGTAAAGGGCCCCCTCTTCCCCCTTGACCAACTTATATTCATCACCAGTCAGCACTTCACCTCCTTTTCTTCCAGCTTTGCAGCTGATGACAATACCCAATGCTTTTAGGTGTTGCGGACAATGTAACATCCACCCACGGGACAGTACATTGGTCTAGCAGCCAGTTACTGGGCATGAACGCTGTTACATGACCAAGAAAGAAGCATCACTACTTTAGGTCTGGGGAGGTCTTTGCAAAGACATAATCCCTTTGCCCTGAATGGATATAGTGACAGTGTCTCTTTAAGAGCTTACTAAAAATTAATTTAGGCACTTGACCTCAAATCCTTTTCTGGCATTTTTTCTTTACATGTAAATATCAGTATTTTTTGCTAAAAAAATTTCTTAAAACCCCCAAACATTACATATTTTTTTTAAAGCAGAGGCCCTAGAGAAAAAATTGGTGGGTTTTGAATTTTTTTTTTTATGTTTCACTGTATTTGTGCAGTGGTTTTTCAAACGCATTTTATTGAATACACTATTTAGAATTTTGAATTTTAATGCAGGAAAAAAAAAAAAAAAACACATAACCCAATTTTAAGTATAAAATATGTTGTTATGCTGAGTAAATAGATACCAAAAATGTCATGCTTTAAAATTGCGCACACCCTTGCAACGGTGACAAAACTATGTACATTTTATTATCCATAGGCGATGCTTCTAAATCCTTTACACATTACTACTTTTCACAGGAGGTCTGGTGCTAGAATTACTGCCCATAATCTGAGGATACCTCACATGTGTGGAGCGATTGCTGTTTGTGTGAGTGCAGGACCAACGCGTGCGTTCGTCTTTGAAAAAAAATATATATATTTATTATTTATTTGTTTATTTATTTATTTTTTTATCATTTTTTTGCTGTCACAAGGAATGTAAACATCCCTTGTGACAGCATTAGGCATGTAACAGGTACGCATTATGCAGAGATCTGTGGTCTATAGACCCCAGATCCCTCCCCTGTCCATAAAAGCATTTGATCATACCAAGATCGGTGTGATCAAATGCTTTTCATTATTAAAAATGACGCCATTTACATCCGGGTAATCCAAATGTGATGTAAGGTCATTGCTTCTGTGTTACTATAGCGCCTAAAAACGCCAATCCTGTCTTTGTCAGGCTCTATGATTAGCCCGAAGCACCGGCTATTCAATCGGGTGTCCCGATGAGCTGGGGCAGCCCCATGAAGCTTTGAAAGGTGGCGGTTGGGGGGGGGGGGGGGGGATGTAACGTCATCACGGTAAAACCACTTGAGATATCATCCCAGTATACCTATTTGAAGTCCAGCAACATACAGGTACGTCGCTGGTCGGCAGTGTGGTTATGAATAAGAAAACAAAGTAGTTCTAAGTCAAATCTTATATAGTTTTAACATATTAATGTAAAATTTCAAGTTGTTTTTATTATTATTTTGGACAGAGTAAGGGAGTGTTAAAAGTACTGTGTGTTTTTTTTTTTTTTTTATTGCTATCTGTGTCCCATTGAGGATGTTTTGCTTCACTTCCTGCCCCATAGCCACAAAAGGAAGTTAGAGGTAAACCTTCCAAGGTGAAGGACTACCTGGATGTCACCAGGGCCACCAGAATTTTTGTCCCCATTAGAAGTGTTCCCCTCTATTTCTGTTTTGGTGACACCCCAAAACGTGGGTTGCACTCTATCCCAAACTAGAAAAAAAAAAGGATATTAAAGTCTGTTTTTTTTGTTGTTTAAAAAATAACAAACATACTATACTTACCTGCTGTGTGCAGTGGTTTTGCAGAGAGCAGCGCAGATCCCCCTCTTCTCGGGTCCCTTGCTGGAGGTCCTGGCCCCTCCCTCCTGCTGAGTGCCCCCTCAGCAAGCAGATTGCTATTGGGCCAACCAAACTGAGTCACTGCTCTGTGTGTCCATTAGACACATTGCTGTGGCTTGGCTCCGTCCCCCTTTCTCCTCACTGGCTCACTGATTTTGATTGACAGCAGCAGGAGCCAATAACACCCCCTGCTGTCTCAGCCAATAAGAAAGGAGAGTCCCGGACAGCCGACATCTCTGGATCGAGATAGGGCTTAGGTAAGTATTAGGGTGGCTGAGGGGAGATGCTGCACAAAGAAGATTTTTTATCTTAATGCATAGAATGCATTAAGAGAAAACAAAAACCTTCTGCCTTTAGGATCACTTTAAGTTATACTTTAATTTCAAAAGTTGCTTACATTCTTAAGAAATACAGAATGTAGCTTTCATTAAAATAATACCTGCCATAAGATTTTGGAAAATTCCAGTTATGGGGTGACAACTGTCTTCTTCCAATTGTTCTCTTCTGCTGTTAACAAGTCATGTGCACCCCAGATAGAGGTTCCTGGCTGCCACACGGACACATTCTACCCAGGCGTGGTCACTGGTCCACCATGATCACTTTCAGGAAGCCTTACCTGAGCAATGATGTGCAACTAAAGCCCCGTACACACGTACTGATCGTCGGCCGAACGATTGGCCGTCTTTTGTCCAGGGCTGTCGTGTCTGTTGAAAACTGCAAAAGACTGCACATGAATTTTGTCGGCCAAAAACAGCCGACTGCAGAAGTGATGTCATGTGATGGTTAACTTTCCTTGTCTTTTTTCTTTTCTGAGCATGCCCAGTCTTGCAAATCTGCTGTCCGTGGGCCGAAATCTGTACTGACTGGCGAACAATCGGGCGTTCTGGTGTTGGCCAACAAAAATTTTAATGCCTGCACGACAGATTCTGTTCGGCCAAAAATGCGCTGTCGGCTGTCGGATGCATCATACTAACAAGCCTACAATTGGCCGATCGGTCGTCGGCTGAATATTTACGGCCGACAATCGGTACGTGTGTACGGGGCTTAACATTGGAGCGAGTCCATGTAGACAGATAGCAGCTGAACAAGATCAGCAGTATTGAAGCGCAAAAAAAAATGTCAGACTGGAGAAAACAGCATTTTATATACAAAAAAAAAAAGGAAATAGTAAATGTTTGTGACATTTTGCTTTAGCAAACTAAAGGCCATGTAAATAGGGTTTAGATCTACTCTAAATCTGAAGTCTTCATTCACAAGTTCAAAGAGCCTAATTTTAGAATCAAGAACATCTCTCTTTTATGTATCTTTCTTTTGGGTTCATTACCTTCTTGAGTTTTTACCTCGCCATAGATAATCAAACATAATTCACTGACATTGTGTTTGATGTTGTCTGGCTTACATTCCTGCACCATCACTCAGTGAGATATCCTGGGAGAACTTTGTGTGGACTGTGCCATAGAATTAGAGTCTCTAACACATAAAATATAGCACTAACAAGTACAAACAGAAAACAGGAACCAGAAGATATTTATACAGCAGTAAGAAATGCATGCTAACCGGTGATAAAATGATCACCATAGGATCACTGCTGTCCATTCAATATAGAGTTCAGTAATAAGCTAGCGTTGTTGCTGTATTCCAGCAATCCTTGTTAGCGGTAAGGTCATAAAATGACATTAAACTTTGGTTTAAAAAAAAAAATATATATATATATATTTATATTCAACTCAAGCATGTATTCTTAAGGTGGTCACAAACCTCTGAAATAAAAATTAATAAAACATATCCTCATATAGGGTGTACATAGCACTTCATGTGGATCCTGCCTGCTCTCTCCTTCCTCGACTATGTACATGAACGACTTCTAAAAGTTTTTCCAGACACTAAAAAATCCTTATGGATGGCCCCGCCCCCTTTCTGCACACAGAAGGTGATTGACAGCCTCGGATCCCCTGATGAAGTCACCTGGGCGTGGCGTAACGTAGGGCAGAGGCATACTGGAAGGGACGTTTTGATGAGCTTGGTGCTCTTGAATGTTTTTTCTGTCTCTTGTTTTTTAAAAGTGAGTACCTAGTTGTTACTTTATAATAAAATTTAAAAACGGTAATGCGCTATGGAGCTTCATCTTTTATCCACATATATTATAGAGCCTATTGAAGATTAAAGGAAGAGGACCACAGAGGTGACATTTGTACCCCCAGAGGTGCTGAGAGTGAAGGATTTGCACCAAAATATTATTATCCAATGGTGTTACCTTACAGCAGTAAGGTGAGCGACCTGTGAGCACTGAGGTGTCACCGTACTGAAGATTTATTTTTGGAGTTACTATATACCTATCAGCGTTTATCACATGGTGAAGGGACACATTGTGATTGATGCCATTTAAAAGACTTTCCTTTCACTTATATGTTTAGTATACATATTTTCTCAATTAATTATATATGCCATTATTTAATTTGTTGTTTCACATTTATGTTTTATTTTGGCTTTTTATATCATTTCACTACACATGGAATTTTTGAATGCAGTATTTTATCTGGGTTTTCCATGTATTATCCCTGTGTATTTTGTTTTCCACACAGACCTGATATATTTAGCACTTTATGCACGATATAACAGCGCAGCATCCTTCACCCATTTTATTTCACCATAGGATCACTGCTGTCCATTCAATATAGAGTTCAAGGATAAGCTAGAGTTGTTGCTGTATTCCAGCAACATTAGTCTTAAAATGACACTAAACTTTGGTTTAAAAAAAAAAAAAAAAAATATATATATATATATATATATATATATTCAAGCATGTATTCCTAAGGTCGTCACAAACCTCTGAAATAAAAATGAATATAGCATATCCTCATATAGTGTGTACTTGCCTCAGTCCATAGCACTTAATGTGGATCCTGTCTGCTCTCTCCTTCCTCGGCTATTTGCATGAACCACTTCTAAAAGTTTTTCCAGACACTAAACAATCCTTGTGGATGGTCCTGTCCACCTCCTGCACACAGAAGGTGATTGACAGCCTTGACTGTGCATGCTTCACTATGAGACTATGTAGGGGGTGTGTCCATTACCTCCACTCAGGTTTCAGATTACACTCAGCCCTGTGCTGTGCAGTGTGCAACATCTAATTCCTGCTCCTGCTCCTGCCTCCTGGAAGCTGAAACATACCACCTGATCTGTGTACTTTGGAAGGCTGTAGAGGACAGGGAGCTGTAGATAAAAAGGTACAGCTGATGTAGGAAGCTTTAATTCATCACTGGGTACCACTCAGGGCTAGTAACTTCAATAAGCTTATGTGAGGGGCTGTTATCAATTTAACACAAAGAAAGTACCTTCTCCCAAAAAAAGTAACCTCCTCCAAATCTCCAAATTTTTTTTTTTTGCTGCTATGATCCTGTTAGAGGGTGGCTACAGTAATTCTCCACTGTCCAAATGCAAGTAATAGCATAGCCACCCCCTCTTTCTCCCTTCTGAGATGGACTATAGACTATGGACGATGGGATGTGTAGTATGCATAGAGCAGTGCACATGAAGGAGGCAGAAAACACAGTAAGAAATGATTTAATAAAAAATAGATTACAGGGCAATTAAGTAGCAGATGTGTATGGATTATTTTTGAAAAGTAAGGATTTCATTTAGTGTCACTTTAAAGTGGGTGTAATCCCTTAGATATACCCAGTGAAGTGACTGGCCTCAGAGGTGATACACAGAGATGGAACAAATCCTCCTACATAAGTTGTACCTGTTGATCTGCAATCTTCTCTTAACAACAGCCATTCAAAGTCCAGAATTAACCACTTAAGCCCCGGAAGATTTTACCCCCTTCCTGACCTGGCCCTATTTTGCGATTCGGCACTCCGTGACTTTAACGGACAATTGCGCGGTTGTGCGATGCTGTACCTAAACGAATTTGACGTCATTTTTTTCCCACAAACAGAGCTTTCTTTTGGTGGTATTTGATCACCTGTGTGATTTTGTGATCATGCGCTATAAACAAAAAAAGAGCAACAATTTTGCAAAAATAACAATATTTTTCAAATTTTTTTATATGAAATTCCCCCCCAAAAAAATGTAAAAATCAAAAATTTGTTGACATTTTTGGCCAATTTGTTTTATGCTACATGTGTTTGGTAAAAAAAATTGCAATAAGCGCATTTTGAATGGTTTGCGCAAAAGTTATTGCGTTTACTAACTAAGGGAAAGATTTTTGTCATTTTTGTTGTTTTTTTTTTAACGAGTAATGGCGGCGATCTGCAAATTTATTTTGCGGGACTGTGACATTGCGGCGGACAGATCGGACCTTTGACTGACATTATTGACACTTTTGGGGGTACCAGTGACATTACTACAGTAATCAGTGCTATACATATGCACTGTAACTGTAAAAATGACACTGGCAGGGAAGGGGTTAACTTTATTAGAGAAGGAGGGGTTAAGTTTGCCCCTAGGGGCGTGCTTCTTACTGTGCAGGGATGTGGCTTTTCATGTGACAGCAGAGATCTACGGTCCTATATAGCAGGACCGTATGATCTCTGCTGTTATACAGGGGAGAATGACAGGCGGCTTTGTTTACATTAGACGCCTGCATTTCTCCCTCTGTAACTGACGATCCCAAGTGACCGGCGGACATCGGGTCCGCCAGTCACTTGCGCGGAGGTGTCCGTGAACGAGCGGGGGTGGGAGCTCGCCCCCTATTGGCTCACAGGCGAGTGACGTACCGGTACGTCACTTTGCCTGCACTGGGCTGACCGCCGCAGTATATGTACTTGCGGCGGTCGGCAAGCGGTTAATACATCTTGTATGACCATCCAGCAAGCAGGAGGTGGGAGCTGAAGTTACACTCTGCAGAGCTCAGTGAGAGCTGATTGGAGGGAAGGGACACACCCCCTTCTCACAGCACACAGGAAGATGAGGCTGTCACAGAGACAGGAAGTAAGGCAAAATTTCCCCAAACTGGATATGGACTGCAAAAAAAATCTATTCAGACCAATTAATACTTGCTAAATAAATTATCATGTAGCTTTTATTTGTTATAAAGGGTATTCTATGTATATTGCTTAACCATCATGTTCTGTAATAATGGTAGCCATCTGTGAAAACATAGGGGTAACAATGTTACCAGTTGTTCTGTATAATTGCAATCTTTTGTGTGGGGTCAGGAATATTTGCCATATAAGCAATATTTGTAGGTGTTAGGAATAGACTTAGAACAGTGGCTAAGTGGTTAGCACTTCCACCTAGCAGCACTAGGGTCATCTGTTTGAGTCCCAACCATAGTATTACCCCACCTAGAGTATGCATGATCTTCCTGTGCCTCGTGGGTTTCCTCCCACACTCCAACAACATGCTGGTAGGTTCATTGACACCTTAGTATGTGTATGCATGAATGTGAGTTAGGGACCTTAGAGGAACTCCTTGAGGCCAGGGACTGATATACGTGTACAACATATACAGTACATGTAAAGCGCTGCATAAATTGATAGTTCTATATAAGTACCTGTAATAAATACATTTGCAACACTCTTTTATCCTATAACCCACATAGTTGCCAACCTTTTCAAAAAAATTTCCAGGGACACTGTTTTTGATGGGTGTCCAGCAAGCCATTGTAGGTGAAGAGTATACTTTAATTAGGGGTGGGACATTCATTTCTACACTAAGCATATCGTTAGCCTATTGTACAATTGAATTTTAAAATATTGTACATACAGGAAGATTTATCATATTAAGGACAGAAACATAGCCCAAAAGTTACTAGTTCACTAGAAAAATTAATTAGATAGTTGTTTATCTAACTACAAATTTTAGTCCGTACATGCCAATTAAAATGCCACAACCGCTTTTGCAAAAAGTAAAGTGATTAACACCAATCTCAGTGTAAAATATTCAACATAACAATTTTAGAAAACAAAATCTGACACTGATTTTTTTTTGAGAACTGCGACATTTGTTGTGACTGCTGATAGGTTAACCACTTAAGCCCCGGAGGATTTGGCTGCTTAAAGACCAGGGCCTATTTTGCGATTCGGCAATGTGTGACTTTAATGGACAATTGCGCGGTCATGCGATGCTGTACCCAAATTAAATTGACGTACTTTTTTTCCCACAAACTGAGCTTTCTTTTGGTGGTATTTGATCACCTGTGCGATTTTTACTTTTTGCGCTACAAACAAAATAAGAGCGACAATTTTGAAAAAATAACAATATTTTTCACATTTTTTTATATGAAATTCCCCCCCAAAAAATGTAAAAATCAGAATTTATTAACATTTTAGGCCAATTTGTTTTCTGCTACATATTTTTGGTGAAAGAAATCGCAATAAGTGTATTTTGATTGGTTTGCGCAAAAGTTATTGCGTTTACTAACTACGGGAAAGATTTATGTAATTTTTATTGGTTTTTTTTTAACTAGTAATGGCGGCGATCTGCGATTTTTTTTGCAGGCCTGCGACTTTGCGGTGGACAGATCAGACCCTTGACTGACATTTTTGACACTTTTGGGGGTACCAGTGACATTACTACAGTAATCAGTGCTATACATATGCACTGTTACTGTAAAAATGACACTGGCAGGGAAGGGGTTAACTTTATTAGAGATCCAGGGGTTAAGTGTGTCCCTAGGGGCATGCTTCTAACTGTCAAGGGGTGTGGCTTTTGATGTAACCACAGAGACATACAATCCTACATAGCAGGATCGTATGATCTCTGCAGTTACACCAGGGAGAATGACAGGCGGCTTTGTTTACATTAGCCGCATACCTTTCTCCCTCTCCAGTGGGAGATAGCAAGTGGCCGGTGGACATCGGAGCCGCTGGACAGTTGCCGCGGGGATGGCCGTGAACGAGGGGGGGCGGGAGCGCGCCTCCAGCGGCGCGCGCTCGCCACCTATTGGCTTGCGGGTGAGTGACGGACCATTACGTCACTTTTCCCAGGGGGGGCTGACCGCCACAGTATATGTACTTGCGCCGGTCGGCAAGTGGTTAAAGGATAGGTTCACCTTTTAAAAAAATAATAATAATAAATGCACATTTTTTTTTTGCAGGTAAAAAATGTGTGTTTGCTATTTTCTTTAAGAGCCTGAAAAGCATTGTACCAGCAATCATCAGATCTCTGGTGCGATGCAGGGCTCCTGAAGATTGTCAGTGTGAGCTGCATGCCTTTACATCATAGGGGCAGGCAGTTCCACAGAAAGAGTCAATGAACAACCAGAGCGCTCAACAGCATTGTGATAGTTCAAAAAGAACTACAAGCCGACAGCCGCTAAGGCTGTCGGCTTGTAGTTCATTCATTCACAGAGTAGCAGAGCCCTTCACAGCCACACTCTTTTCAAAAAGTGACAGCTAGTACAGGGAACTTCTCCCTGTACTGCTGTCACACAAAGGTAGCAAAACGGTGGGCGGCTGCAGGAGCGGGTACACGTTACACATTCCACACTAAAAATGAGTGGAAAATGTAACGTTACCGAAGGGGAACATATCCTTTAGTCCCGGTTCACACTTGTGCGATGCGCGAAGGCTGCGAATTCGCAGCCTGTTCCCGCATCGCAAACGTACCTCTGGCAGTTCACACTGCCATATGCGATAGGGGTGTCAATTAAATGTTAACGACACCCCCAGTTTGATCGCATATCACAGTGCGATCTGACAGTTCACACAGGATCAGATCGTACAAGTGTGAACCACTGTGCGATCCAATCCTGATGCTGCTGGAAAAAAGGGTCCTGTGTGTCTTTTGTGCGGATACAGTGCGAATTCAGCCATACAAAGTGTATGGCTGAATTCGCATCCGCACATCCGATCGCTTGTAATGAAGGAGCAGTGCGCTCCGATATTACATGCGATCGTCGCACTCGCAAGAGTGTGAACCGGCCCTTAAACCTTTTTGTAGGTTGCATAAATCTCATCCAATAAAAATAGTACAGACTCAGCTTAAAGTGCTAATAAACCCAAAAGCAAACATTTACTATATTACGGCTTACCGATTTTTAGAGGGGACAGCTGCAATAGTTTTCTTTTTTTTTTGGGGGGGGGCGCTTTTTTTTTTCTTTATTTTCAGCCAGTAGGTCTGTTGTTTTCCAACAGAACAAGCTCTCTTGTAGATGTAGCATTTACAGGGATAAATAGAATGCAGTCAGTGTGAAACCTCAAAGGTGGTGCCCCATCCCTATGATAAAGGAAAAAGGAGAGAATTCCCTGGGCGTGAGACTTTAAAGGCACCTCGTAATGATGAGTAGTGTATTAATAAAAAAGATTGCTTTTATTAAATATAAATTTATAAAATTGCTGGTACATGCAGGTTACAGGGATAAGACAAACCATTTACCAATGACATGGGGGCTTACAATGATCAGCTTTTATTTATTTATGTAAAACCTTTGTCCCAAAAGTGTTTGCTGTAACTGCTTATGAGGTGTTTGCTGAGGTTTGGCTTCAATTTGTTAGTGTACTTAAATCTGTTAGAGCTTGAATGGGCAGTTCATTTTTCCAAGGGGCCACATGAGAAACTGGCGCTGCTGCGTATGTTACTGACCAGATCAGTAGGTGAAAACAGAGGGGAAAAGCCTAAAAAAGAAAACGAATGCAGCTACTGCCTCTAATAGTTAGTAAGCAACAATATTATACATTTTTGTTTTGGATTTAATACCGCTTTAATATAATGTACAACACACTGTATAAAGTGCAGGGGTCAGGAGTATAACATATAATATGCTAGCATATACAGTGCAGGGGTCAGGTCTACAATGTAATACATAATGAATAACGTATAGGGGTTAGGAGTATAATGTTCAGCATAACATATACAGTGCAGGGGTCAGGATCATAATGTATAACTTAGCACATACAGTGTAGGGGACAGGAGTATAATGTACAAAAAAGTATAAAGTGTACAACATAGTCAATTCAATGCAGGGGTCAGGAGTATAACCTACAAAAAAGCACATAAAGTGCAGGGGTCAGGAGTATAATGTACTAACAGGTGAAGTGCAGGGGTCAGGAATATAGTGCATAACATACCATATATAGTGTACTACATAGGGAATGCAATTCAGTATAATGTGAAAAAAGTGTATACAGTGCAGGGGTCAGGAGTATAATCTACAACATATATACAGGCAGGGGTTGAAAGTATAATATACAACAATAATATACCGTTCAGAGGCTGGGAGTATAAGGTACAACATAGCTAATGCAGTGCATGGGTCAGAAGTATAATCCATAACATAGAGTCTAGAATTCTTTGGCAATTTGCATATGAATAAATGATGGGCATACTGAAAAAAGGAAGAGTTATGACAGGCAAACTCAGCACTATTGGACACAGTCTTCCAGAGCAGCTCTACAGAAATCAGGACTCTCCTGGCAATTTCAGGACAGTTGGTAAGTATGATGTTGCGCAACCTAATCGATAAAGAAAATATGCTTCAATTGGCTCTAGGATATTTTTCCAATATGGTTCTCTTTTTGGTTATCGCAGCCACCATGATTAATAAGGCAAATGGTGGGGCCTGCCTTCTCTCATGCATATGTAGTGTTGGGAGAACTTTGTTGGGCTGGGCACAGGCAATAGATGTGAACCCCACAATCTTTACCATGGGTGGAAATGTCTCGCTTGCTGCTACTTAACATCGGGTATTTAGCCTACTGTTTTCATGTTCTACATGTATACATGATTTGCTGTGTTTTTTGCAGCATAACCATATCTTTAAGTTTTTCTCAGCGCAACAAGTGTGTGGCTTAGGATGTACATACACTATATTACCAAATGTATTGGGACGCCTGCCTTTACACACACATGAACTTTTTTTACCATGTATATGTTCTTTGCCCTTACTGGGCCAATTTTTTCGTCTATGATATGTATTTTGCAAAAGGTTACAACATAAGATAATATTGTGAACTGAATTAATCTTTCAAATTGAGTGCGGCCCTAATCATGGGGGCCTGGGGTGTCCCGTTTCCTGGTGCAGTATGGACAGATAAGGGCATTGCGTGTTACAGCTTCTTATAGAATAGGAAAGTGCTATGACCGCACCATGCCAAATATAATGAAAATCCAAACAAAGTCCTTAAGTCTCTGAATAAATTGCAAAGAGATAGGATTAAGTGTTCATAAAGTCCACTGAGTATGGGTGAACATCAGTAGTACAGACTGCTTACCAGAATGCCTCAAAATATGTGCCCAATATAAGGGTTTGACACCCAAGATCTCCAGACGGATATCCTACTGCCAGATCAAATTCCACTACGTTTCAGGTCTTGTAGCATAAGATGACTCAGCAGGCATTTAGACCACGCACATAGAAAAGAAAATGGTATAGGATCCCATAGCGTAAAACTGATATGTGAAAAACTGACATAATAGATGAGGGATATATTCCTCTAAATAATGAAAATTAAGTGTAAAGAAATCCCAGATATAAAAACGACACCGAAAGTGCAGTGACCACCACCAGTTGTGCACTTTGCTTACCAGATAGACATAACAAAATCGCCAATTAAAGTGTGTAAAGATACCCAGCTTTCACCGATAGTGCTATCTGCTTACCAGACAGAAATTAAATAGTAGCCAATGCAGAGAAATGATGGGTGATGTAGATGGATACCAAACTCCACACAGAAGCGATGACCGCCACCCCAATCCACAAACTGCTTACCAGATGGATAGTAAGGTAAAGCCAAATACAGGTATCAATCCACCAAATTCCATAAGCTCCAAAATTCCAACTTATTCTCCAGATGAAGTGGAATTCGTAACTCCCAATGGAGGCATCAATCACCGGGCCACATAAATAAAGATAAAATGCCCCATAGTGTAAAACTGTAAACTTTAATGCAAAAAACAATGGAAAGCAACTTACAAAACATCAGATAGGGAACGCTTTGATCAGAAAAATGGCAAGCCGCCGGCCAGTCGGCTCTTCCGCCCGTCCTCCGTCTCACTCTGGTGACGTTAGCAGGTACCTTGAAAACGTCATTTCTGACGAAACGTACGTTGGTCGCGGCGTGCTGAATAAGTTGGAATCTTGGAGCTTATGGAATTTGGTGGATTGCCCGGAGACGCACCCACCTGTGGTAACGCTGCAAGATAGGTAGCGCGGCAGGCGTGGGGAGGAGCTACACCCTCAGCAGTCATATACTCCCTTCTATATAATTAGGGGGGATATACTGAGATGGCCCAAGTGGAAACCTCATCTACCTGCTCTGCGGAGGGTCCATTTGCAGCTTGGATCAGCACGAAAAAATTGAGGTTTTTGCGTATCAGGTCAGTCCCTTAACTCTTTGACACTGCTGGTACCTTTTTGGTATTCCTTCTTACAGCGATATACCTCTCTGTTTTTATGTATATCTACAGCAGAGACTGCTGACACACTGGGGATGATATGATCCTACCCCTATTCCTATTTTAAAGCTTATCCAATTTTGTTTGTTCATGTAAGTTGCTGGCTGAACAGTGTCCAATGCAGATTCCTTTTGGGGAAGCCCATACAGTTTTTTCCCTCTCCTTACCGCACCCTGGACCAGGTACCCCACGTTTCCTATTTGAGTTTGGGTAGGTACGTATAAGGAACTTAAACATATATTAATATTCTCTAAGGTTTTGAAATATGGACACTGAGGAATATATCATGATATAGCTTTGATTGAATAAAGTTTTATGTGTATCTAAATCTTGCATTTCATATTTTAATTATGCTGCATCTCCCAGTACTAATAGGATCCCCAGAAGAAGCTACATGCGAAACGCGTAGTGATACTCTGGTAATGGCACATTGATTTCCTGTTGGGCTTGATATTAGAAATCATCGCAGATCCTTCATCTTTAAAGAATGAAGAATATCTACACATATGGGTGTCAAACAGGCCTCTATGTATGGCCAATTACCACACTCATTCTAAGAGGAAGATGTTGGTGTATACATATACCCATCATGCATGTATAGTTTTGATATGTTTTTAACATGTTGTAATAAACTTTGAATTTTTATATCAAACTGATTACCTTTCCTTCCTATTTGGGATCACTAGCGGCAGCCTTTAAAGTCCTACACAACCTTTTTTCCTTCTTTTTCCACCCTTTGCAGCTATAACAGCTTTGACTCTTCTGGGAAGGCTGTCCGCAAGGTTTAGGAGTGCGTCTATAGGAATGTTTGACCATTCTTTCAGAAGCACATTTGTGAGGTCAGGCACTGATGTGGACGAGAAGGCCTGACCACCCCAAACTCGCTCATCCATGTCTTTATAAACCTTGCTTTGTGGATTGGTCCAAATCATTTGGTGGAGGGGGAGGGGGGGTTTATGGTGTGGGGTTTTTTTTCAGGAGTTGGTTTTTCCCCTTAGCTCCAGTGAAGAGAACTCCTAAGATGTCAGCATACCAAGACATTTTGGATAATTTAATGCTCCCAACATTGTGGGAACAGTTTGGGGATGGCCCCTTCCTGTTGAAAATTAAACAGATTAGACAGATGAAAATGAAAGTGTCAGATTTTCTATGCATATAAACTCCTGACTTGCAAATACAGCCCTGCCTGAATTGCATCTACTGGTGTATCATTTTTTACCTATGCTAAGCTCAAAGTTCAGCTTTGGTCCTTCCACATACAATAACCTTTAACAACTTCCAGACGTTCTGCCAGAAGAGACTAAAGGCCAGTTCGCATCTACATATCTAACCGGATTACATTAGTCAGTTGCTATTAGATTAGGTTGGCATTTCATTTGTTTTTGCGACAGGTTTGCTTTAATTGAAAAACTAGAGCTTCGAGCTAACAAAAAAATGATGAGGAATCCTAAAAACTCCTTGTTACAAGATTGAATATTTAATTAGCAGTTCTGCAATGCTGCCTATTGTTGGAAGATCAGTTGGTGGATTGAGAACAAAGACGCAGAACCATTCATAAAGCATTGCAACTAGAGAAGAGACAAAAGAATATTCTGAGACTTGAAACAACTAAACTGATGGAACAATGGATGGTTAAATTGGGCCTGTCATCCACTATAAAACCTATGAGGTTATTGTGTTACCGGTAATGTTTGAAAAAATTAATTGCTTAGATTACAGCAGGGTGGTTCATGATAGGTATGTTGAGAATATAAATGATTAAAGGATGACTCTGCCTTCAAACACAAAGAATCAGAAAAATGGAAAAGTCGAGTGGAATGTATAAAAGACATTCCGTGCTCCGTATCCTGTATTGTGTATTCAACCTATGGGTCTTACAGCCAAGCTGTATGGGACATTTTAAGGATTCATGTACACTAACCTTCCAGGGCGCTAAATGCGGGGAAATGCTAAACACTGCAAAAATGCATGTAAACCGGTCCTGCGGTTTACACAAGTTTTTGTCACGTTCAGAAGTCTTTGGCCAAAACGTTCCTCTCCTAAATGTGATTTTTCCGCATTAAGTAGAGGGCGGTTTACCCTCCCCTAAATGAGGCTGCTCCTAAAATGTGTATATGGAAACATCCGCTTTTATGGAGTTGAGTTTAGGAGCTTTGGCAAAAAGTCACCAAATGTTTCCAAACGTGAGTTTAGGAGAAGCCAGTGTACATAAAGTTGTAAGACTCTATTTTGAAAAGCCCTCAAGTAATAGTGTAGATATAACCACATTTTTTGCAACGAAAATTTTAAATTTAACAGTGATGTTAAAATAAATTATAACTTTTGCAAACAGGGTTAAAACTATCAGCATCAACTATCCTAAAAATAAAGGTCCTGCACACTGCGCATATAGCCCCAATAGAAGGTGAATGTATACAGTTCAGACAAAAGGGTACCCCTGTAGGTGACTACAAGTACCTGGAATCTAATTAAAAATAATTGTCACCTGTCATTGGGGCCCTTCTTTAAGGTAGAGCACAAGTAGCTGTCCTTTTAAAAGTGTGCAATGAATAGCTGATGGGTTGCTAAACAAGGAGCAGTCTTAATTGCAATAACTGTGTCAGAGTTAAGCTAAGCAAAGGTGATTCAGCTCACCACCCCCCACCTACACAGTAATACATTCCAGATTACTTGCAGCCTCCTGTCCTCAGGTACCCAAGACCCAGTGACTCAGTCCTCCTGAACAGGTACTCACATGGCTCAATCTCTCAGCTCTAGCACAGCATGTGATCCCTCTGCAGCTCAGTCCTAAGGCTCTTTTGGACACAGCAAGGTTACCTGATCTCTGCACAGGCTCAGCAAAGGCAACAGGTCTGCCTTCTCTGGTCCCCGAACCACTCTGAGATGGCCACCTGGTCCCCGCACAGTCCCAGCAAATGTCACAGGTCTGTATGGCTTGGCATCCTCCTGCAAAAAAACTCAAATCTGTCCAAAATTGCCTGGGAAAAACTCTCTTTCCTCCTCTTCCTTCACTTGCATTTCACTGTGTCCCTTTAGGGACTACATTTACCAGAATCCATGGCGGTTGTTGCATAGCAAGTCCTCTTACCACTGATTGGAGGGGGGGCAAGAGCTCACACAGCAGATAAGTGAGGGGTGAGAGGAACACAGCCTGCTCTGCTCAGGGGTGAGATCCCGTTACTGCATAACACACAGAAGTCCTCGGTCTGTCATTGCTCACAGCGGGGAAGGTGGAGGGTTGGGATGGAGAAATGAAAGAGCTGTACCCGGCTACAACTCAAATCATCAAATGTATAAAAATTTTAATGAGAGCAATACATACTAGATGGCAGTCCCCTGATCAAACCATGAGGAGACAACTTATTGTTTATGGGAGGCCCTAATTCTGAGAGTCAAATGCAGCATGCCTGCACCTTCCATCTCCTATAGTCCACCCCCCCCCCCCCCACCTTCTCTATTGACATTACATTTTTGTTTAGCCAGGTAGAAATTCACTGTCCATGGAGTACTCATTTTCCACAGGGGCTAGAAAAAGTTTAGCCATGCGGGCACAATTTAACTGCCTTTTATGTCTGTGAACACCCATACAGCTCTTCAAGGTCTTACGGAAAAAAGAAGACCTGTAGAACTTTGTGAAGCAAAGCATCATATTTTCTAGTGATGCACAATAAAGTTCGGATGTGTGTATCAGACATAGACAGGGTCTTGTGAAGGTTAGAATAATTGTAAAAGATCAGTTCAAATTCCCTGTGTACTGACAACATAAAGGAAATAAATTGGGTGCAGTTTAATTTACGCTTGAAATGCACACCACTAACCGTGAATTAATTTGACACTCAAGCTAAAAATACATATTGAAAACGAAAAATAAAAAACCTGCGCTTATCTAAAAGTTTTCTATAATAGGTACTTAAAATCAAAATACTGTTCACAATATAATAAACTACGTTGTGAGACTTCGGTATATGAGTACTTGGGCTAAATAATTTTTTTAACATGGGGCATCATACTGGCACAAAGAACATGAATTAGACTACATCCCATGGGTAATATGGTATAGTAAGGGCAATGAAGGGGCTTGTGGGTTACTGGAGAGAAAACACAAACGCCATCTAAGTGTAGCACATCAAGTGATTTATTGTAAGGAGGTATACAGGAACTCACAATTAAATATGAGATAAAGCATATATGGCACTGTGAAGCATGTCCCCCTGTGGTAAGGGATTCATCAGAATGGCCTCGGCGGCTGCGGTTGGCAAGGATGTAACTGATGGATGTCAGCACTTCCAGTGAGCCCGCGCGGCTTTCCGTGACGTGCACTTCCGTGTGCAAGGGGGTGGCCAAGGCAACGCGTTTGCGAAGCATGCGCTCCTTCTTCAGGCCTCTGGCCATTCTGATGAATCCCTTCCCACAGGGGGATATTCTTCACAGTGCCATATATGCTTTATCTTATATTTAATTGTAAGTATACTTGTATACCTCTTTCCAAACAATCACTTGATGTGCTATAAAAAGTTTTTTAAACTGCTTTCAACTTTTTACAAACTTGCTCTTCCATATTTTTATTATTATAATATAGGAATTTGTAGATTAGCTTTTAGATGGAGCTTTCAGTAGCTCATTGCAGTTGGGCTCTAACATTGCTAGTACAGATATGCATTGCAGAAATATACCTTGCATTTATATCTCAGGGCTTTCAGGCAATATGTTAGGACCACTTTAATACTTTGTGGATTTTTTATAATATAAAAAATCCATATGTGAGATATCTCTCTACTTGCTACAGCTACACCCAAAATTGTGGAAAGAACTGAGCAAATATGGGTACTGAGATGCCCGTGAGTGGGAGTCTAGGGCATTGTCTTTTTCTTTCTAAATCTTAAGTGCCTCTACCCAAATGGGCCATAGGAAAATAAAGGGGGACTCCTTCTTAGAAACACACTTACATTTTCTGTTGATTAAAAAGTGTAGGACATGATCGGAATGCAGTTTAATTGTTTAATCATAAACTTGATAGGAGGAAGGGCAAAAAAAGATGTACCCCGAAACTCAATGGCCAGGTTCTGACAGCATCTCAGGCTAGATGGTACTGGATGGGTCTCAGAATCCAAGACCATCACACAGAACTTCTCTTTAAGCAGTTTAGCCCCACAAAACTGAAGATTTTAGTTTTTCTCTGTTCCTGTGGGGACTCTAGCTTTGGACAAAGTTTGGCCAGTATAGCCTCCAGGTTCACTGCTTTCATGAAGAGAGACAACACCCTCCAGCCCTGGGGGTCCAAAACCAGGTAAACAGGGCTCCATTCAAAAAGCAGTATGTTTCCCCTTAAAAAATGTTGTAAAATATCAGAAAAAATGTCTGCTTGCGCCGAAGGCTCCCATCGTCTGACAGCTCTGCTGTCTGACAGTTCTTAAATAACTAAAAAGCAGGGCCACCCGATGACATCACCAGGTGACATGCCCCTTCTGACGTCATCGACCCAGCAGGTTCATGACCGATGATGTCACAAGAGGGTGGGGCAATGCGGTGGCATCACTGTGTGGCCCAAACCCCTTAGTTATTTAACCACTTAAGCCCCGGAAGATTTTACCCCCATTCCCACCAGGGGGTATTTTGCGATTCGGCACTGCGTGACTTTAACGGACAATTGCGCGGTCGTGCGATGCTGTACCTAAACAAATTTGACGTCCTTTTTTTTCCCACAAACAGAGCTTTCTTTTGGCGGTATTTGATCACCTGTGCGATTTTTTGATCACGCGCTATAAACAAAAAAAGAGCGTCCATTTTGCAAAAATAACAATATTTTTCACATTTTTTATATGAAATTCCCCCCCAAAAAAAAGTAAAAATTAAGATTTTTAAAAATTTTCGGCCAATTTGTTCTATGCTACATATGTTTGGTAAAAAAAATTGCAAAAAGCGTATTTTGATTGGTTTGCGCAAAAGTTATCGCGTTTACTAACAAAGGGAAAGATTTTTGTCATTTTTGTTGTTTTTTTTTTTAACGCGTAATGGTGGCGATCTGCGATTTTTTTGCGGTACTGCGACATTGGGGTGGACAGATCGGACCCTTGACTGACATTTTTGACACTTTTGGGGTTACCAGTGACATTTCTACAGTAATCAGTGCTATACATATGCACTGTTACTGTAAAAATACACTGGCAGTGAAGGGGTTAACTTTTTTTGAGAGGGAGGGGCTATGTGTGTCCCTAGGGGCGTGCTTTCTACTGTGATTGGCTGTGGCTTGAGATGTATGAACAGTGATCAACGGTTCTACATAGTAGAACTGTATGATCATCATTCATACACAGGGGAGAATGATAGGCAGCTTGTTTACGCTCGCTCCCCAGAGCCTCACAGGCTAGTGACGTATATATACGTCACTTTGCCTGTGAGGGGCTGACCGCCGCAGTATATCTACTTGCGGCGGTCGGCAAGCGGTTAAGAACTGTCAAACAGCAGAGCTTTATTTTTTCCTTTTTTCGGGTCGGCGGTGGCACCGAGCTATACTGGAAGACAATTGTTTCTTTTTAATTTTAGTATTTTTTTTAAAGCTGTCTGTCTTTTTTTTTTACACTACACATTTTTTTTTGTGAATGAGTAGGGGTACTATGTACCTCATACTTGTTAAAGGGGGCTTCCAGATTCTGATAAGCCCCCACTCGCAGACCCCCACAACCACCGGCCAGGGTTGTGGGGAAGAGCCCCTTGTCCTCATCAACATGGGGACGAGGTGCTTTGGGGGGGGGGGGGCAGAGCCCCTTCTGCCTCAAAGCACCCCCCAATGTTGAGTGGCCTGGCATGGTTCAGGAGGGGGGACGCTTACTCATTTCCTGACCTGCCAATCTGCATGCTCAGATAAGGGTCTGGTATGAATTTTGGGGGGACCCCACATATTTTTTTTTATATTTTGTTCCCTTCTAAATCTATACTAGACCCAAAGGGCCTGGTATGCATTGGAGGGGGGGGGGACTCCAGGCCATTTTTTTATTCCCAATTTTGTTCTGTCAACACCGCTGACAGCTGATGACTCATCGGTTGTTAAATGTGTGGTGGCTGCTCGCTCCTTAACAACCACAATGTTTACTGGTACACATTCCACAAATACCACATGCCTGGATCACTACTTAATTTCTGCATGCATTTATTATTTATTTATTTCTGTGAAATAATTTTAACGCCTGTTCATGTGGTATTTACCGAGTGTTTTCAGTGTTATTTGCTAAATACCGCACTAATAGTCTAGTGAATTGACAGTTTCAGGATTGCATGAGATATTTAGGCACAATGTGTCTTGACACTCAAATATCTCATGCAAGTTCATTCTGTAAATGGAGCCCACAGTCTTCTAAAGCAGCTGCCTTTTCCCCAGAAGGGAGGGTTGCCCAAGGACCTTTCTCCCCACAATGGAGAAGGCTGAGAGGCCCCTTCGAGAACAGGGCTGTTTAGTCAAAACCTGGTTTAAACTACTAGTCACAAACTCACCATGGGTTGGCTAGTGGGTAAGGCCAACAAGAACTCCTATACCCCTAACACAGGACTTTGGAGCCTCCCTCAAAGAGTGACTGGAAGGTAAAATGCAATTCAGGAAACTCAAAACACCAGGTTCCATGAGAGACCGGGTAAAAGTAAAAAATCCTGCAAACAACAGGGACATACATCCCTAGATTCAAAGATGAGGGACTGTGACTGGTTGCTTGTCTAGCCTAAGCTTCAGTCGTGCATGTTATCTCTTCTTTTTATTAGAAAAAAGCTGCTTGGCAACACAATGGAAATGTGACTTATTTAGAGGTATTTTTATGTGCGTTTATAGATGCAATTAAAACAAATGTAGCTGTAAAGATCTATGTCATTGGCATGCAGACCTTAATCAAGACAGATTGTTTGTTTTAAAATACTCTTTAAAAAGGGAGGTATCAGAAGTAATTGAAGTCCTTGTTAATACAATGCAATGCAAGGAGTGCAATCACCAAATAAATTAAATGATATTAATTATTCTGTTTATTCAACACTTTAAATTAATGAGCCATCTGATTTGGTTGTACATTATTTACTTAGGCTGGCCATAGAGGTATAGCTAGCTCCCAGAGGATGGCAATTTCCTTGTCTGGGCATAGAGGGTCCCTTGCAGCCTTAGGCACTCACTATTGCCTTTTAGTACTGTATAGTTTAGAAACAGTCCAACAATCCAAGCAGTGCTAGAAATGGGGAACATTTGCTTGCTTGTTTTTATCAAGTCATTTATGAGCAACCTTAATGTTTGTCTAAACCTAATTTATGCAGGTTAGAAATGCCCAGGTCTTTGTTGCTGTGTCACCCTCACTACTTGCCCTGATGGCCATTGTGTCCAGTTCAGAAAGTAAAGGGAAATCCACATTTTTTTGGAGTTGTCACAGGAAGACAAAGTTTTTCAATGGTGAAACTTGTTCTGGTGAGGGCATATCTCCTTCCTTTGTAGACTTATTTTCTAACACGGGGTCTCTGGAAGAGGAATTGAAGTGATATCTTCCCATAAGGGACACAGACATAAAAAAAAAAAAAAAAAAAACCTTAACCATTCCCTATTCTATTCAAAACTAAAAATAAACTTTATATCTGGCATCTGACTACTCCTTAGATGTGGTGACCACATTAGCTTCCTTTTTTTCATGCTGTTTGGCTATAGCCCGCAACACTGATCATTGTAATCTGATTAAAGCTCCCCGCTGGCAGAATGCAATAGCACAGCAGGAAGGATTCCCAAATCCACATTGAATGTGTGGATGGGAGGATTGGCTCATTTTTTTTTACTCAAGCTCCTTGTTTAATGAAAAAATATGAATCACTTATGGCCAGCCTTACAGTACTTACAATGTTGCAGTCAGCTCTCCTCAGTCTTTTTATCCAGACAGAAAAAAAAAAATACATGGACCTGCTCTTCTCTGCACTGTCCTCTATGCACAGAACAAAAGGAATCTGGCGTGGAGAATCCAACAATATATTTCTCTAGTCTATCAGCTAATTTATTACAAAACGTCCTTCCACTGACCTTCTTCCTCCCAGACTATGATGTAGGCTAAGGAATGTGTCTCTTATTTTCATAGCTTGTAGTGGCCATTTTGGGATGTTTTGAAATTCATCACTAGCAAACTGCCTAGGAAAGATCACCCTCTAGTGGCAGAATGTAAAATGACATACAGTTGCTGAAACAACAAAATCTCTGTTTTGCCAAGTGAAAAAGTTCTGCAAAACATATAAACAATAGGTAGCATGGCAAAAGCTCTGAGGTGGGCACAAACAAAAAAAAATTTTTTTTTCAGACCGAAATAGGCACAAGCAAAAATGATCAAAAGTGGAGAAGGGCAGAATAGCTAGAAGTGAGATTATGAAGGAATAAGGAAAAATAAGGAAAAGTGTGAGATTTATAGGAATTTCATGTGGGACAAATGGATATTCATTTTTCATATGAATAGTTTCTACACAATAAAATCTCTTACATATTTGTATATTTTGTGTTTTTTTTTTCAATTGTCTTGAGTGACCAGAATGTACTTCTCATTGCTAATTTGATAGACAAGCCATTAAGCTATGTAGATGTTTATCTTGTGTAGTACTGAAAACAAGAAACATTATTGTGCAGTATGGTATTAGTTTCTGTTGCCTAAGACTAATGCTGGCCATGCAGTTTTATTGAGTTTTTGGATCGTTTGCATCAGTTTTAAACAGAAAAACAATCAGATAGAACTGAACTGTTCACAGCAATCTGCATCCATGTTTGTATTTGTGTCATTGTTTCAAGCCAACCAAATGATGAAAATTACAGAGAATGGTGGGGGGTTCAGGAATGAGATATTGAGAATGGAAAAAACTATTAGCCAAATATCAATGGCTTGTACAAAGCCTTCATTAAACCTTGGGAAAAATGGAAAACCTAAAGAGACACCCAGGATTTTAGGGACTTATTTGGGGCTGATTTACTAAAGGCAAGTAGGCAAGTAGCAGGGCAATTTGGTGAATTTTGTTGACTGTGGTGAAAATGCACTATGCCAAGATTAGGCCAATGCTGAGGGATGGATGATCATGCCTAGAATCCATCTGTTGAGTAAGGCTGAGAACTCTGTCCCCCTTCACCTCCATACACCTTGCTCCAGGCCCCCCCCCCCCTCATGTCCGCAGCCCCTAACCATCTATTATGTCTGTGGCCTCTAACCATCTCCTGTATCATGTCCACAGTCCCTAATCATCTCCTGTATCATGTCCACAGTCCCTAATCATCTCCTCTATCATGTCCACAATTTCTAATTATCTCCTGTATTATGTCCACAGTCTCTGATCATCTCATGTATCATGTCTGCAGACTCTAACCATCTATCATGAACGCAGCCTTTAACCACCTCCTGTATCATGTCCAAAATCTCTAACCATCTCTTGTCTTCTATCATGACTGCAGTCTTTGAGGGGTGCCTGGGGAGCAGTCAAGAGTGGGAGTGCTGCAGGGATTAGAGTCACGGGAGGAGTCAGAGGTGTGTGGACTGTAGAGAGGAGAACATAGGATTAACATAGGATGAAACCAGAGCTGCCAAGATGGAGCAGGAGATGACCATCTGACTGAGCCCTGCACAGTGCACCTGAGAGGAGGTCAGTGACAGCGCCGCCAGGCCAGTCTGAGGGGGGGGGGGGGTAACTGACGTAACGTGGGAGGGAATACAGTAAGGTAAGGGGGTAATATGTTTATAGCTTAAATTTTAATATGTGCACTGTTTTGCACTTAAAATTGCTATTTTATGTACTTTATGTACTTTTTTTTGAAGTCTCAGTAAAAAAAAATGTGGCTCTGTCAATAAATTTCATGATTTCTTTCAGTAAAAAATTGGTGCTGTTTGTAAATTGTGGGTGTCCTATTAGTAATTTTCACTTCGGGGCGTTGTAAACACTGCCTCCCACCCACTGTTAATCACCTTTCCTGTGTTTCCCCACCACTCTATTCATCTACTGGAGCTGTAAGTCCAAATGTAGTGTAAGTTCAATTTCCAGTGGTTTGGACAGTGTGTATACTTGGTTAGCATGAGAGGATGTGTATTGGAGACACAGTTAGCAATAGATGGAATTTTTCAGTTTTTCCTCCCTCATTTGCCTATTCTGGGTGATATTTGGACAGTCAGGATATTGGTGTCATAAGCTACTTGGAAGGCTCTATTTGATTCAACCATATTAACATAGAAAATGGGGGGCTTGAAAGGTCTTGGTGGACCTAATGACTCTGAGAGTAAGAAATGGCAAATATGGCCCCATATCAGGATCCACCTTTGAGGTACTAGTATGTTCCTGAAAGGATATCGTCTGTGGGTTTTTCCCTTTCTCCTGTATCCAACACCAAAATTGTTTAGACTTGCATACAGTTTTTTGCCACTTTGATTTTATTTGCCTGTCTACTATTCCAGATTTATATTCATTGTCAATAATTTCCTGTAGAAGTGAACATTGTTCATGAAACACATTATAAAAAATCCTGGGTCTACATGATACCTGAATTATCAATCATTTTCATATGTCAAGTATAGTCTACATAGGAATGTAAAGTTAAAGCAAAATAAAGAGTGGTTTTGAACCTTTTTGCTGTGAACAATTAAATGAACAACGACAGGATTATCAGCCTAAATTTGTGGCTTTAATAGTTGTAATCGATTTTATATGATGTAAAACTATGACATTTTAGATCATTTTTCACCAATATCTAAGTGTATCTAGGAAAGTCCCATCTAAGTGTTTTGTCTCTAGGATCAATTGTAAAAGAGATGGCAGAACATTGTTAGACTGTTGACTGTGATAAATTCAATAAGCTCAATTTCTGATGGTTTTTGAACTCAACCAGCATCAATGAGCTCCTCCCCTTCCTCACATGACAGTGTTCAGGCTTAGTAATTGACCACTAAAGCCCCGTACACACGTACCGATGGTCGGCTTACAAATGTTCCTCTTTTCTCCCCGGGATGTCGGTGTCTGCTGAAAAGTGCAAAGACAGCACAAGGACAGCACAAGAATTTTGTCCGCCGACTGCAGAAGTGATGTCATGTAATGGTTAACTTTCCCTGTGTTTTCTATTTTCTGAGCATGCCCAGTCTTGCAAATCTGCGGTCTGTCGGCCGAATTGTGTACTGACAGGCGAACAATCGTCCGTTCTGGTGTCGGCATACAAATATTTTCATGTTTGCAAGAAAGACTTTTGTCCGCGGATTGTGCGCAGACATCTGTCGGAGGCACCATACTAACACGCGTACAATCGGCAGATCCTTCGTCCACCGACGTTTGTATGCCGACGATCGGTACGTGTGTACGGGCCTTTAGGCACAAGCCCTGAATTCTGTGAGAAAGGGGGGATTGTTATTTCAAGAGAACCTGTCAAGTTGCCCTGAATGGGCAGCAGCTACATCCACCACCTATGAAGTGGTAGCAAAGTGAATTTGTTCATGTTCTACCAACAGGCATGTGCTCTGAAGGAACGGTATACCGTGCCATTCTTTCACAGCCCTATGCTGCAAACAATGACTCCAGTGTGCATGCATGGGAGTGACATCACCACAACTCGGCCATTCAAAGGACCGGAGCCCACGAACCTGGATGGAAAACCAGGTGCAGATGGAAGCCCTGTCAGCAGCGACAGCATGCTGCTGGAGGGCTTTGTTTTATGGTAAGTTTCATGAAATGTGCTAGTATGCAAAGCATACTAGCACAATTTAACATTACCTTGCAGGCGAAAAGGTTGTTTTTTTGTTTTTTTTTTCCGAGTTTGCTACCGCTTTAAGGGTAATACAGTGCCATGTATTTTATGTGTGTGTTTTAAAAGAATATATTTATCTTAAATACCACATAGATACTAAAGGAAAAGAATCTAAATTATTTAGTGTGTGAATGGGATGGAGGCTGTAAGCTTCACAAGTGGCCCAAAGGAAATCTAATGCTACAATATTAGATATTACAAAAAAAGTACTTAAAACTACTATATTTTTTCATCCATTTCAAACCATAAGGGATGCTGAAATCAAACATTCAAAAGGATTATTTTTTATTACAGAAAAGATCACAGTCACTAAACACATGTTTAAAAAATGTAATGATCCTGCTAAAAGTGTATGTAGTCCAAAAATTACTTTAAAAATGTCACAGTAAATATTGTTTTTCACAGCCAATCAAATGAAAACATATTTTAGAAAGCTCCTGTACTAAAAAGTCTTATAACAACAACACAGGAAGTGTTAAAAAGGCATTTACATTTAAAAGATTGTTTATTTGAGAAGAGATTATACCCATTACCAGATTTATTGTGTAGCGCTACCCCTGAAGGAGCCATATGGTAATTTGGGTTCTCTATTCTGTGCCTTGACTCCAGGAACAACCTCAGCCCCTTTGGCACACCTAGTTGAGTGAAAGTTACTGCTCACACTTATAGGAACACAGATGTGGAAACCTTTAACTCAAATGTGAATTTGTATCAAGAAATAGACCCACGGCCATTTTTCATTTCAAATCTTTTTTATTGAAAATTTTTCAAACAACAGGGTTTAACAATAAGCAGGTATGTATAATAATAATACGTGTAACAACTTTTGTGAGACAGCAAGCAGGTAATAATCGTAAAGCAGGATCCCTTAAATTGAAAAGCTTACATCAGCCATAACAGGTATCAAATGAGGGGTTGGAGCAAGACTACTTCACTCTATGCCATTGGAAATCACATAACAGTGGGAGTGCGCCATCTAGCGGCCGTCAATCAAATTACACATAAATATTCAGATTATACCAGTGGTCCCAGTTGGACCATAAGTCCTTTTCCTTACGGTAAGACTCACAATTGGGGGTTACAAGCAACTCGTACGTGTGGTGCAGTTGGGTGGTGTGGACGATGTCCTGGAGGGAAGGGGGTTGGCTATTCTTCCATTTTCTAGTAATACTCAGTCTAGTTGCAAATAGGACGTTCAGTACCAGTTTACGGAGCTGTCTTGGGATAGTCTCTATGGTCAAGTTCAAAAGTCCCAGTTCCGGTGTCGGGTTCAGGGGTAGCTGAGTAATAGAGGTTAGCAGCTGGAAAACTTCAGACCAGAGGGCGCGGATTGGTGGGCAGTCCCACAACAGATGTTTTATCGTGCCTATTTTGCCGCAGGAACGCCAGCATGTCGGAGGAGTGTCGTTATGGAACTTCGCTATTATGTCAGGTGTGAGGTACCATCTAAGTGGAATTTTAAGGTGCATTTCTCTAATGGAGGCACTCAAGGAGGCTTTACTACTCAGGGAAAGGGCCTTGGACCACTGTTGAGGGGAGAAGGACTCCCCCAAATCTCGTTCCCATTTGAGCAGGGGAGGAGACTTGGAGAAAACGCCTTTTTCGCTTAAAATAGGATAGATAGTGGAGATACCCTTCGCCCTCTGAGAGGAAGACGTGAGGAATTCCCAAATTCTCTTCGGGATGTTGGCCCTGAATTGGGGATTGCGCTGCAGGCAGGATTTGATTTGGACATGTCTATACCATTCGGTCTTGGGGATATGGAACTCCGAAGACAGTTGTGGGAAAGATTTAAGGATACCATCAGTATATAGGGCGTCAATAGTGGTGATTCCATGGTCTGTCCATTGACCCAGATTCATGTCTGGGACTATCTGGAGGAGGCTAAGTATAGGTAGAGAAATAGTCGTGAGCGGGGTGAATTTCCATCGCGAGTGTGTCAGTCGCAGCCATGCCGCGATCGAAGCTCTGACGGTCGGAGGCAAGTACGCCGGGACCTTGTCTCTAGTTTGCCTACTACAGAGCCATGAGACGAGGTCTCCGCGAGGAGCTAGATGTTGTTCCAGTTTCCCCCAGACGACCCACGGCCATTTTTTAACAAGCAGAATTTTCCTTTATTGAACCCAACACATAGCACAATATAAAAAAAAATGAAATAATCAGATAGGCACATTGACAATGAAAGAAATAGCAGACTTGAATAAATACGTCACTGAGAAATCTTAATACCATAACAGTGTTCAGTCTTTTACACACCGAAAACATACGGAATAAGCATCGCAGCCTTCAACAGTCGACTAAAGTGACTGTGGTGGAGAAACCACCCCCACTAATCTGTCTATGGCTTCCATACCATTTCAAATTTTTTAGGGCATTCTCTAATAATATAAGTTAACTCATAGAGAGGAAGAGCAACGTTGATAGATTTTTCTCATGAACCTACAGAGGGGGGTGAACGGGAATTACATTTAAGAATAATTTCTCTTTTGGCATAATAAAACAGGTAAGAAATTAGTAATTTAGTGTATCTAGGCCTCTGTTCATCATCTTGGTTTCCTAGTAATATCAGTTCTGGTGAGACCGGGAAAAAAAACTGGAGGCGGACAAGACAAGTTCAACTACCGTTCCCCAAAATCAGGACACCCCGGACAGCTCCAAAACATATGAAAATATGTGTCTATATCATTCCCACATCATGTGCAGTTCTGTGCCCTCTGAGGATATATTCTATGTAGCCTCTGGGGGGTATAGTACACCCTGTGTAGGAACTTCGTCTGGACCCTGTTCAGGAACTTCATCACTGGAAGAGATCAATAGTCTGGTACTGTCCTCAAATCAGTCCTCTCCCAAATGAGATCAGGTAAGTCAGCCTTCCATAAGTCCCATAACCTTTCCATTTTAGGGGAGTCAACACTGAGCAGGGCTAGGTAAAGGGCCGACAAGGGTTTTACCAGTGATTCTTGTGCAAGGAGTTCCTCATTAGGGTTCATGGCAAGGCTCATAGGGACAGAGAACTGAGCACAAACCGCGTGGCGTAGTTGGTAGTAGCAGAAATGCGTCCACCCTGGTAGTTTAAATTTTGAACTTAAGTTGCCCTCCCGAAAACACATCCCACAGTGTTTTAACCCCATATCTGGCCCAAAACTGGGGGGTTGGGTAGAGAGCAAAAATGCGGGAGGTTGGGGTTCACCCAAAGTGGGAAGAATGTTGACCACCTATGAGGCTGAAGAAATCTACGCCTAGCCGCGACCCATACCTTTTGTGTCGCCCCTGTGGAGTGCAGGAGGTCAGATTATCCTCCCGGGCACAAGCTCTTCAAGTGAGCCCAAAGCAGCAGCTTCTAGACACACAGCTGCATTGGCCAGAGAGAGCACAAACCACCAGCGGACAGTCACAAGGGCAGCCAGCCAGTAATATGTCTGGTGGTTCAGCAATGCCAAACCCCCGCACCGCACAGGGAAGAATGGAGTTGACTTTGCCAGTTGAGGAAGAGTACCTCCCCAGATAAAGGTCCCCAACACAGTGGTCTATCGCCCTGAAAATGGCATCCAGGTAGGGCAGTTACGGAAAAAGTAAAGAACTTTGGGGAGAAAGATAATTTTAAGGAGATAATAGGTCCCCTAAGATTCAAAGGTAAGGAAACCCAAGAATTACATTTGGACCTGATCTGAGAAAGTAGTGGAACCAGATTAAGATCAGAGAAACTCTTAACATCCTACCATACCTGTATGTCCAAATACTAATGGGATATCAGCTGCATCTGTCTGGGCCTGGGGGTCCAAGGGGAGGATCATCGACTTGGACCAATTAATGCATATCCCCGAGAACCGTCTAAACTCATTAAAGAGATCCAGGGTAGCCTGCAGGGATGAGGAAACATTATGTAAATACAGGAGAGGGTCAACAGCATAAAGAGTATTTTTTTTCTTCATCTCTTCAACTAGGGGAGATCCCTGGATAAGAATATCCAGTGGCTTCAAGGAAACGGCAAAAAGGAAGGGGGGACAAGGTGCACCTTTGTCGGTTTCCTCTCTGTAGCGGAAAGGATGCGAATAATCCATCATTAGTCCCAACACGAGCTCTGGGAGCATGGTACAGCATTCTAACCCACTGTCATGGCAAGAAATTTAAGCCCGTCATGCAGGCTGAAAGTGATGATCTCCTTGGAACAGATGGCAGAGGCTTCTACGAATTCTCCTCCAAATGGTGGATATAGGAAGGTCACTCAAGGATGGTACACATATGGATATCTGGAAATCCCCACTCAGAAAGGTGTATGTGGGATAAATCGAAAAGACACCATAGCGTGATACCGTTTAAATGGTTTATTAAAGCAAAGAAAGTAATGCACTTAAAATGGGTCAGATAGTAAGAAGAATTCAATACAATTCGGCACTCTTGACAATTCTAACGCGTTTCATTACACATGACATTTTCAAAGGAATTAGGCTAATTCATGACCCAATTGCTGTAAGGTACTTTGGGTCCATGCCATCTGGTGAGCGAATTATATTCTCTTTGTGGTGTGGGATTTATCACAAGTATTCACTCTTCTATGTGGGACTGGTTACCTTCCTTTTTTGTCTAATTTTGAATATTGGACATTATTTTTGCATTTCAGTGTGTATCCCATTGTACACACTTTAACATTTGAGCGCTGCACAATTTATGTTATATTGAATTTAATTGACACATTTATTGACTCAATGGGGAGAACACAGAAATGTATGTATTAAGTATATGAGCAGCACTTTGTTTTTCTTGATATTTATCTAATAAGGTTATATTAACCTAATACTATAGCAGCAGCTCCAAGACTTACATTAATTTTATTCATTTTTCTAGTTTCTAATTTTGTTATAGATATTTGGTTAGCACAGAATTTAATACATGAACATAGTGCGGGGACATTATCACAACTAACTACTAGAGTAAATGGTGTTTTGAGCATAAATAAGCATACAGAAGGTAGATTCAGACCCAGACTGCTAGACAGTATAAGTGCTATGCCAAAGTAACTTAGAATAGAGTTCTGTACAACCATACTGGAGACTAAGTCTGCAATAAACAGTGTATAAAAGCATTACCTGCAATGTGAAAAGTATTACTGTAACTAATCCACAGTGCACTCTAGGAGGATGGCTTGGATATAGTGCAATATCCCCTGAGAGGTACATTTTAGCATAGGCAATAAGTAAAGGTCTCTGTGTCGCAGTTTCAAAGGGGTGGTCTTTAGGCCTAACTCTTCAGCCAGCTAGTGGTGGGGCCCAAATGAACCACTGGTGCACATGAGAGTAGTCCCAGGTAAGCCTGAAGGCTACAATAAGGCTACAATATGGCTGTATGGTCAGTTCCTAAAGGGCTTAGTCTCTCTCTCTCTCTAGCAGTAGATAGCAAATCCCAACAGCAGCAGCTCACTAGTTCCAGAGATATTGCAGCTCACCATCCAGTCACAGACAGCGATAAGTACACTCTTTGCTCTGCACCAAAGTGATTCTGGCTGTCAGCACACCTGGACTCAGCACTCCGGATTCTGCTCAGGCAACCATTATGCAGCAGTAGTGGCGCACACTGGACAGCAATGTGCACGCTTTGGGCTCCCAGTGTCTCTCTCGCTCTCCATTCTTGGCTAAGCACCTGGCTACAATTGTATGAGAGAAATGAAACATTAACCTCAGTATATGTACACACAATCTCTCTTTATACCTCTCCCTAAGATTAACAGTAACAGCTATGCTATAAATACAGTATAACTTTATGTAGATAGAGTAGAAAGGGGTTGAATCCCCAACTGTTTTGCTGTCTGCATCAAATTAGGGAGAAATACCCTCACTTCCTGTCCCAGAGACAAAACAGGAAATAAGAGGAAATCTCTGCACAATCACAATGTATCCCAACTGTGACTGGTGGAATTATTTTCTTTTTTATTCACCCTCTCTCCTGGTGACAATTCTCACTGTGACAGGAAGCGAGAGTGACTTTCCATAGCAAAAACAGCACAGTGCCCACTACCAAACATCAGCAAGGCTCCAACACTGCCAAACAAGCTTTATGGCGGGTTTTGTCATTCACCTACTAAATGCAGGCAGTTGTAATGCCACAGTGTGTCACCAACCTGAAGGTGCAACTGTGTTGCTACTTTAAGCTGGCTGGAACTTATTGGGGACTAGGTTGTCCCCTGTTATGGGCTCCAGGCAGGCATCTTGGGAAAGTCACTGCCTGTGACTGGCACTGACATTTTAAGATTTGGACAACCATTTTGGAGTTGCCAGTATACGTACATGTGCCCACCATTTTAAAGGGAGTCTTACATGGGATAAGGAAGGGGCACCAGCCTTGCTCCCCAGAAGTTAGCAAGTTGCCCTCATCTCTGGAAAGGAGTAGTTAGCCCTAGAGCAGTGGATAGCAGGAAACAAATACTAGCAACCCCTCAATTGCATGTCAACTGTATCAATAGGTAGGTTCTTTTTGCCATATGCTGGAATATGCCATAGAGCTGAGCTGTTACCATCCATTATATGGAACTGTTCTCCCAAATATGTGAGACTGTTATTGCCAATATATGGAACTTTGCCTAGTAATGCAAATTGTTAGTTCAAGTTCTTTACTCAGTAAAGAGGGTTTTAAACAGAAGGAACCCCTTGTAATTATGCAACAGGATATTTGTGATGATGAAGAGAGCCCTTAGGAGGTGAGATACATAGACAAGTAAATTGGTGAGTAATGAGTAATGTGCAGAGCAGAAGATGTAAATTACCATGTACAGCCAATACCTGTCTTTATGAGTCGAGTACACTTTTAATTGGATTTGAAACTGGTGGTGGTTTAGAAAAGGTGCCACCCTCTTGGACCTGAAAGAAGAACCCCTTGAATGGAAAATGTGCCAGTAACGGGTTACAATGTACATATATCAATATTCAAGCAGTTGTCCTAAATAACATGAGCCACTTCAGCAGCAGAGTATAGTAGTAAACAATGGTTGGATAGGGCGTAATAAGCCATCTGATAGAAAGAACACAATGCATCAAGTAAGCCCTACATGTTTTGTGGAATCGCTCCACTTCCTCAGGGGCAGATGCATCAAATGACAGTGAAAAGAACCAATATGGTCTCGTGTTAAATACCAGACTAAGGGAAAGGAGTGTAACTATAGGGAGGGAAATTAACCCTCCCTTTAAAATACTCACATTTGGGCTGAATATGAGGTGAATGAGCCTGAACGACCGCTCCAAGAGTCTACCCCGGGAACTTTGGTATAGGGGCCCTAGGAACAAGCCCGGAACATACAAGTATTCCCCAATGTAAAAAATATATCCAGGAGTGATGTGAAGGGGCTCCATTCTAAAATTTGAAAAACAGATAGTGCATATAAGTAATAACTTGGATTATATTGCATTTTTATAAAATAATTGAATGGAACCCATAGCCAAGTAGAAATAAAAGGTGAAAAGAGGGAGAAAGTGCGGAGGCTAAGTATATCCAAGGGAGACATGGCCATGAGGTGAAAAAAGAAAAAACCATTAGAACTTAAAAAGTGTGTTGAGGGAACCCCAAAACTAAGATGGGGATTCGTGCTTAATGATAAACAGATGATAATGATGATAAAAAATCCCCAAAGTGGTTACCTTTACAAAGGGTCATAATCCAAAAGTAATGTGCAGTGCGCACAGTGGGTGCTGCCAGAGAGACATCACTGAGCACTTTTGCTACAGATTAAGGGATGGAGACATATGTTTTTTTTTTTTTTTTCAAGAAAAGGAGACATAGGTTTACATGCGCCTCATTTAAAGTCCCCAAACTCTCCTCTTTCTTACAAGTTAGAAACTGGATAAACAATCTGGACCCTGGGTGACTCTTTTTACTGTAGGCGCCTACACCAATAATACATTAAATAAGCAAACTCATTGTCTACATGAATTCAACTCTTAAAGCACTTATTGCCCACTGATATC
This sequence comes from Pelophylax lessonae, assembly GCF_965119305.1. Taxonomy (NCBI): domain Eukaryota; kingdom Metazoa; phylum Chordata; class Amphibia; order Anura; family Ranidae; genus Pelophylax; species Pelophylax lessonae. Next base: position 769,807,542 of record NC_138768.1, read on the forward strand.
TGGAAAAAAAACTCTTGAAAGCACTGATAGCACAGATCTTTCCTCTAACATCACTTAGCACTGCCCAAAATAAACCATACCTTATAACATTACCAAATTCACAACTGTATCATTTTACTTAATATTAAATTAAAAGATAATAGAAAATGTATATATTTTTGGCATGAATATACCTTCTGTTTCCACAGAATATGATATGCTTCACAGTACCCATGTACCCTACCCTTTAAACTAAAACTTAAAGTAGACCTACACTTCATCTGAGCACCACAAACCAAAAATGCTACTCATAAGCTAAATCATTTTTAGTATTGAAACCAAACATATTCATCCATCCGTGTCTCCATGCTTTATTTTGATGAGAAATCCCTTTTGAAAAATGCCCTCTATTTCTGGCCATGGCCATTTTTAAAAAAGGGCAGATGATTTATGTAGCATTTACTTCCTGGAATCCACCTGCCCTTAGCCAAGGCATGCAAGCAGGAAAGGGTGTGTTTAGCTAAGAAAGTCCCTCCTCCCCTCCTGAAGACACCTCAAATGTATAGAATAATTTGCCTAGGCATGGAAACCAGAAAGTAACTGAAGGAATGTAAAAAAAAAAAAAAAATTAAAACAAGCACATATGATATACTTTACTATCCATTTGCAAATGCTAGCAGCATTAGGACTACTTTAAAGCAGAGCTCCACTCAAAAGGTTAAGTTTCACTTTAAAGCGGAGTTCCGGCCTCAAAAATTTTTTTCGATAAAAATTCCCCCAGGACAGTTAGTGCTAGTGCATTTCAGCAATGATAGCCTCTGAACTGTCCCCGGGTTCACTTACCTTTTAGAAGAAATACTTACCTTGAAAATGTCTTGTCCAGCGCTGCCATCTCAGGTGTGGGCAGCTGAAGCCAGAGCATCCTCTTCGGTGACATCAGAGTCCCAGGAATGACACGCCCAGCAATTTTTAGCGGGACTTCGACATTGCGGTCGACATATCGGACAGCTAACTGACACTTTTGACACTTTTTAGGGGGCCAGTGACACTAATACAGTTATGAGTTTTAAAAATAGGCACTGTCACTGTACTAATGACACTGGCAGGGCAGGGGTTTACATCAGGGGCAATCAAAGGGTTAAATGTGTCTCTAGGGCGTGCTTGCTAACTGTGGGGGAGTTGCTCTGACTGGGGGAAGACAGAGATCGGTGTTCCTGCTTAGCAGGCACACAAGATCTCCATCTTCTCCCCTGTCAGAACAAAGATCGCCATTCTGCCTCTCCTGGGACATTGGGTCCGCTGGACCCACTGATTGGCATCCCCAGTGGCATTTGCAAGAAATGACATACAGGTACATCATTTTGTACAATAGAGCCGACCTGACACAGTAACTATGCGGTAGGCGGTCGGCAAGCCGTACTAAATCAAAACCAAAAATGTAATATTACAGCTTACCAATCATTCGATTCTTCATTCATTTTCTGTTTTAGACACTTTATTAGAGTGCTTCCACTTGGGTTGAAGAAGCACAGGGGGCACATTTGGACAGCAGCATTGTCAGCCTGGGGGGAGGGTAGAGTTAGATGGACTAGAAGATTTAAATATACTAAATTGAAGACAAACTCCAGCTCACACTTCATAAGCAGTTACAGCAACAGTTTTCTTTTTCCTTTCGGGATAAAGATTTTACATAAATAATTACAAGCTGATCATTGTAGGCACCTCTGTTGGTGTTAAATAGTTTGTCTCATCCTTGTAACTGCTACATCTTCAGGAAAACAACAGACTTACTGGCTGTATCCCTAGAGGAAAATGAAAGAAAGCCTAACAATGAAAACTACAGTAATGCAGCGATCACATCTAAGAATTGGTAAGCTGCAATATAATAAATGTTTGCTTTTTGGTTTATTACAGAAGTACAGATAGGAAATATTTTTACGTTACAAATTGTTTCGTGTAAATAGATCATTTTATTGTAATAATGGTTTAATATGTAACATATTGAGATATGTTCACACTGAGATAGAAGTTGTAAAGCATGCTGAGATATGTTTCTACAAACGTCAGACTTTCTGTTCAGTAATCCCCTGGAGGATTTATGCAATTGGTCATTCTTAGGTGTCTGTGTTATAAAATATAAGCGCGGGTGCTTTTGTAATGATTGAGGCTAATTAGAGAATGAGGAATTCTGATTTTGGCCTCTCCTGTACAAATCCTGCTAAGGGATAACATACAAGCCTATATTTTAGCTACTAATATTGGAAAATTCTAATAAACAACAAAGGAAGAGGGTTGGACAATATACAGAAATTTCAGCAGAAATGTTCAGTAGATATCTAAGTTGCTTTAGGAGGAACAATAGTTTAAATAGGCGCTCCAGTCATTTCTATGTTTTTCAAAAGTCACCAGCTACAAAAAAGTGTATTTTTGTTTTCGGTGATTTATCGATGTGCTCACCCGAGCCATTGCTTCTCTTCCCCTTCTCTCCCCGATGCTGGCATTTCAACTGTGCAGCAATCGGCTGTGACAGCTTGCGCCTTCACAGTCAGGTGCGCACTGCGCATGCGCCAGTCACACTGCATGTCCTAAATGGTACGGCAGTCATCTGGGACCTGTGAAGCGGAAGTGGGAGTGGGTATCTGTGAAAACTAGATACCTGCTCCCCCTCAAAAAATAAATGAGATACCAAAAGTGGCAGGGGAGGGGAAGGAGAACTTAAAGCGAAGTTCCAGCCTCAAAAACAACTTTGGCCCATCCACTTGCTGTAAATAGCCTTAAAATCTATTGGATAATCCCAATTTTTTTTTTTGCTTTACTTACCTTGTTTTTGAAGAAAATATACTTACCTTCCTTCCTCTTCCTCCCTCTTCGGCCGCGGCCCGCGCCAGCTCTTCCTGCTTGCATTGACTCCTGGGAGCTGAACGTCATCGCTTCCAGGAGTCAATGCGCCTGCACCGGTCCTGCTCGTCACGTCATTGATTGACCCTGATGTAAACCCCTTCCCTGCCAGTGTCATTAGTACAGTGATAGCGCATATTTTTAAAGCTCATAACTGTATTAGTGTCACTGGCCCCCTAAAAAGTGTCAAAAGTGTCAGTTAGCTGTCCGATTTGTCGACCGCAATGTCGAAGTCCCGCTAAAAATTGCTGATCACCACCATTACTAGTAAAAAAAAGTAAATAAATACAAATTCCATAAAAATATGCCACCATTTGTAGATGTTATAACTTTTGCGCAAACCAATCAATATACGCTTATTGGGATTTTGTTTACCAAAAATATGCAGCAGAATAAATTTGATTTTTTTCAATTTTTTTTATTGGATGTGTTTTATAGCAGGAAGTAAAAAATATTGTTTTTGTTTTTTTTGTTTTTTTCATAATTGTTGCTTTTTTATTGTTTATAGTACAGAAAATAAAAACCAAAGAGGTGATCAAATACCACCAAAAGAAATCTCTATTTTTGGGGAAAAAATGGACATCGCTTTGATTTCAGTACTGCGCAACTGTAAGTTAAAATAACACAGTACCGTATTGCAAAAAAATGGCCTGGTCATTAACCACTTAAGGGCCGCAGCCCCTCCTGTGTGAACCAATGTAGGTATAGGCCTGCAGCTAGGGGGTGAGCGTGCGCCCCACCAGTGGCGCGCTCCCGCCCCCACTCGGCAGCGGGGACTCTGATGCACGGGGCAGGCGGCTCCGATTTCCCGCTGAGAGAGAAGAACAGTCAGCTGTTGTAAACACAGCTGACTGTTCTTCTCCCTGGAAGGATCACAGAGTGCCTGTGATCCTTCTATGTAGGATCACATGTCTCTGTGATCATTTCACAAGCCCCTCCCCATACAGTTAGAATCACTCCCCTAGGCTCACATTTAACCCCTTGATCACCCACAGTATTAACCCCTTCCCTACCAGTGTCATTATTACAGTAACAGTGCATATTTTTAGCATTGAATACTGTTGTAATGTCACTGGTCCCCCCAAAAGTGTCAAAAATGTCAGTTAGGGGTTCGATCTGTCCGCTGCAATGCAGAAGTCCCGCTAAAAATTGCAGATCGCCGCCATTACTAGTAAAAAAAAAAAAAAAACAATAAAAATGACATAAATCTTTCCCCTAGTTAGTAGACGCAATAACTTTTGTGCAAACCAATCAAAATACGCTTATTGCGATTTTTTACCAAAAATATGTAGCAGAAAACAAATTGGCCAAAAATGTTAAAAAAAATTAGATTTTTATGTTCTTTTGGGGAATATTATATAGCAGAAAGTGAAAAATATTGTTTTTTTATTTCAGAATTGTCGCTCTTTTTTTTGTTTATAGCGCAAAAAATAAAAATCCCACAGGTGATCAAATACCACCAAAAGAAATCTCTATTTGTGGGGAAAAAAGGACATCAATTTTATTTAGGTACATACAGCATTGCCGCGCAGTTGTCCGTTAAAGTAATGCAGTGGCAAATCGCAAAAAATGGCCTGGTCATTAAGGGGGCAAATCCTTCCGGTCCAGAAGTGGTTAAGGGGGTAAAAACTTCTGGGGCTGAAGTGGTTAATGATTGCTTATGGGGTTTCCACCTCCATCAGCCAATGATACTTGTATTCTCAGTATTGTGCAATAACTGAACAAATAAGGAAGTTCTCGCTGGTAGTGTGGCCACAGATCAAGGTACGTCTTGATATAATGACAGTTAGACACTTTCAGTAAGGCAGTACAAAGAGCAGTTGTCATGTGGAAAGTGCAGTAATAAATGATTAACAGACTCCAGTTTACTGGAAAGAATTCTGGTTGGCTGTAATTGGTTACTGCACCAAGCCTATTACAGATACTCTGTGCTCCCTGTTATGTGCCTAATATAATCCTGATAGTATGTGGTTGCCCTTGCAAGCAATAATGAACCCTTCAGAGCTTCAGAAGTGCTTGTTTTAACTTGCAGAGATTAACCTCTTCAAATGATGGACAATCTTTTTTTTTTTCTCTCTACAGTGCACCAAAATCAAGTGACAGCCAGGTCAGGGAGGAAAGTCAGAGCCGTTTCAGTAATGTGGTGATTCCAATGACAAATGTCAGGTTTATAATCTTCTGTCAATGAGAGATCTCCAATGCATGGCCAGCTTTAAGGATAAAGATAGAAACATTTGGAATCCATCTGTGACACAACAGCTCTGCCATTTCTACCAATTCTTTTTGTTATTAATATTACAGGCAGTCCACAAGTTACAAACAAGGTAGGTTCTAAAGTTTGTTCTTAAATTACATTTATATGTAAGTTGAAACAGGTACAATTTTTTAAGTGTAACTTTTTTTTCAGTTTTTTGGGATTGCATAGGGAAGGGTTAACACCCCTGAAATGTTTGTGTAGCACTACCCTCGTAGGGGTCGCTAGTGTACCGGGTACTACTGCTGCACTGCCTGTCACATAGCATTTCCTTTACACAATCCAATGCAGAAAACAGTCTTTGGCTTGTTTTTGATGTTTTATTAAAGAGGAAGTAAACCCTCCTCTGACACTTTTACCTATAGGTAAGCCTTTGATAAGGCTTACCTATAGGTACTGTAAATATCTCCTAAACATGTACTGTTTAGGAGATATGTACCTTACATGCAGCCAGTGACGTCACTGGCGCATGCGCTCTGAAGGAACGGCTGCTGGTGCCGTTTCTTTAGAGACCCGTGCCGTGACTGTCGGCTCCCGCGCGCGTGCGCGGGAGTGACGTCACCGCGGCTCCGGCCAATCAGATGGCCGGATGCCGCAATCCCGGAAGACGGGCGACTGGACATGTCGCCGTCATACAGGTAAGCGGGCTGCCCGGCGGGGGCTCATTCTAAGGTAAGTATTGCATAATGAGCTAGTATGAGATGCATTCTAGCTCATTATGTGTTTCTCTTACAGGTTGCCAAAATAAAAATTGTACGGGTTTACAACCTCTTTAAGGGTTGATAACTTGGATGGGGTAGGGAATTACGGGATACCCAATTTGAAAAATGGCCGGAACAATGAGCAGGGGCACTTCCCTATTTCCAAAAAGTCTTCTTTTTTCCTTCCTTCTGCACAGACTTGGTTTTCTTAGCACAGTACCTGCTGCTCACTCCTGTGGGAACTAGCAGGATGTTACTAGTTCAGCAAAGGCCCATTATAGGCAGGAACTCTCAATCCCTTGAAAAAGTAGTACAATGTGAGTGAACAGCATTACATTCTTCTGCTTCCCTGTTGCCATTGATCCCAGCTCTACATGCTTGCAGAAAATGCTAGCCCATCTGACTGCCACGAGCCACACCTGGCTGATCTTTCTCCCAGTCCTCCTGACTGACTTTCTATCCCAGTCCTGCCCGACTGGCACACACACATGAAGACCTCCCAGGGCAAGGCTAGATGAAGACTTAGCACTACACAATCTTCAAGAGACACCTGCTGCAGTTGTCAGTCTCTCCCTTTGTCTGTCCCTGCACCATGCTGATCCTCTTCTTGTTCCTTCCCGCTGCCTCTCCAGCATGAATCCTTCAACTGCCTTCTGTATTAGGATCCTTCCAGGCCCGCTTTCCTAAACACCCAGCCTGAGGCAACTCCCCCCCTGGAAAGTGAACACAAAAGAGGAAAGGACCCCCTGAGTGGGACTATAGCAGGTAATAACTCGAAAATGTATCAAAAAGTATACATTTTATTACAAAATATAGATATATATATATATACAATAAACAAACATGTTCAAATACAGAAAGTGACCTTAAAATGATGGCAACTGAACAAAAATTTGGTGTGACAGACGTGACATGGAGGAACCTTGAGTTTGGTCCAAAAGAACCTACGCGTTTCGATATAACGTATAAAGTATCTTCCTCAGGGTTCTTAGACCATAGTTCCACTACAAACAATCTATGATAAAAGACAAACATGTTAAAGAAAAAATAGTAATTTTGCTTTGCACCATTGTATAGGTTGCCACAAATTAACTTTTTTTTTGAAACATAGATACACATACCATGAAATCCGTCACAGTTGTTGAGCATAGTCGCCTAGATAAAAGCATTGACTGTCCGACCAATCAAGAGGAGTATGCCACAGATTATCCCACAATCCCACACTGCCTGCACCTCACCATGTGCCCCAAATGGAGGGGTATAGATGTTCCAAATGTGAGCAGTGAGTGTGAGCAAAAGGAGGGAGGCGGTGACGCCAGGACTTCACATGGGGTCCAAATATAGTGACACAAAGAGATCCGGGCTCAGACTTGCAATATCTTAAAACTGAATTAATCAAAAAAATGTATGTATAAGAAAGAGATTACAAAATATCGAAAATTGTGCAAACAAGCAAATTGCTGTTCCACAACCATCAGTATCATCTTGGGTTCAGACTTGGGTATATAGATAATATGGCAAATGTATAAACTACAAGTCTATCAATAATTTTGATGGTTTGCAATTTCTGAACAACTAAAAATTCATTGCTGTTTCAGAAAATTATGAATATTCGGTGACCATATGCACCCCCCTGGAAAGGGGTTCCTCTAGAGCCACCGACATCCTGTCCTCAGCACTGTTTCTCCATCTTCTACCCAATTCCCCTGCTGGAATGGCCCATATCTATTTATGGGGTTGTCCCAGCCCCATGCTAGACTGCCTCTAGGGATTGGCTGAGGCCCCAAAAACATTAATAGCAGCTCCTCCTAACCCCCACCCTCTAGTTGGCAACTGAAAGGAGAATGAGTTCCCCTAGACATTCTATCCAGTCTAAAGTTTACTGTACATCCACCACAATAAATAAAGCCATCAAGAAAAAACTGGTGTTCATGAATAGAACTAGTAAATAGACTTCTTTGGGTTCGTGTTTTGGGTTACCCAATCTGTTGACCATGTTCTTAATTTTCCTCTTTTAATAAAGTAGGACATGCTTGGTACTGCAAAATCCAAAGAAGATAGGAAAAATGCAGTAACCCATAGCAAGCATGTTTCTCTAGAGCTAACCTATTGGTTGCTTTGGGTTACTGATCTGTAATCGACATTCCCAGTATGCTTTCCGCAGCTGCTTTGCATTGTTTATTTTTGTCGTTACACCCGTGTATACTTCAGCGACATTGTCAAAAACAGCTATAAAAAAGAAAATATATGGGACGCAATTTTGATGGCTGTAAATACAGGTGAAGGAGGCAGGGACTGCAAAGCCATACCACAGGAGAACTTATAGCCTTGTGGGATTAGGAAAAAAAATGAATAAATATCAATATGATGGATTAGCCAGTAAAGGCACAAGCCAGAAGATGGAAAAGGTCTCCGAGGAGCGAGGCAGGTGTGTGTCAGCTTCCTCCACAGAGACCTGATTCTTGTTAAATATGACACATGGATACAAATGAAATCTAATTTATGTTCCAATTACAAGTGTTCTCTGAGGTATGAAACATAATTGTGAAGTATTCACAGGCCAGGCTCATTTATCGATAATACACTGAATGAGTGCCCCGTGGTAAAGGACATCTTATGGTTCTCGGTAACTCGAGAGACATCTGTTGAAATGGACTTCTTCACCGCTAGGCTGACCTCCTATTTATCACAGAGAAGGAAATGAGGCTTGTAAAATGCTAAACCATGTATCTAAGAGCAAAGGACAGGTCAAGCTATAATAAGAAAATAGTGATGTCTTCTCTTATCCATGCCATTTAAGGCTGCTTAGGAAGTAAATCAAGTGTGTATAGAAGTGTTTGCACGTGTATATGCTCATCCTACATTGTTAGAAAACAAATCACTGTTTCCTTTGCTTTAATTAGTCAACCTTCACCCATTCCTCGAACATTGGAAATCTAGCAGTGCTGGCATGCTCTTAAAAATTACAGATGGAATACAATCAGCATTTTCAGAACAGTTTAAAAGAGATTTCTGCTTTATCTACACATACATTTTGAAGCTTAAAGATTTAAACCCTACCTAAATGACATCTAGTTTGATAATTTAATGTGTAACAAAAACAATTGGCATCTTATTGTTTTAATAAATTGCTTACTCTTATCCTTTTTCCATCATTTGTTGCCTGCTGATCTCCTGCGGCCTCTATGCAACCATTTTCTGTCTACATGCATGCAGTACAGAAATAGCATTTCTCAGGGTGGGTCTCCTGATGGTGTCAATCAGGGCCGCTGATAGGGGGGGACCACCAGCCCTCTTGTAGGGGGCCCTAGCACACAGGGGTCCCACACAGAGAGGGGAATTAGAGATGGACAACAAATACAGAAATCTTCCTCCAGCACCTGAATCTGATCTGTCCCTCTCCCTACTATCAGCTTTTATCTGTTGAGAAAGAGACAGTCGTCCCTCACTAATCCCCCTCCCTTGTGTGCCCCCCCCTCCCAGCACTTATCTCTGCTCAGGATTTTATTTGTAACTTTCTTTCTCTCTCTCTGTCTCTCTGATCACAGAGCTCCAACTGCCCAGCCTGTATATTTTCTCATCTCATCTTCTTTTTTATTTAACATAGTTTTTTTTTTTTAGATTTAGCAGGAATTATGCGAGTTATGTTATATTTGTGTCTGCTAATAGTGATTTTGTTGTAATTTTAGCTAAATATATCTTTAATATTTTCTTGACGGGGCCCTGCCAGGTAGTCTGTACGGGCCCTGCGATTTCTAATAGCAGCCCTGGTGTCAATGATGGACCATGTCTGAATAATGTGGGTTGAAACAGCCACTTGTAGTTTTCATCAAAAATCTGTGTAACAGATGCCAGTACCTGGGGAGAGAAGAGAGTCATGTTCTTCACTGGTGCAAGCATAGTCTATGCTGGATCGGGTGGTGATGAAAGTAAAGGAGTTCCCGGCCTGACAGGAACCCCCTCATGCAGCACGTGTCAGGTGGCCTGGACCCCCATGTCCCATAAGCAGTAGTTGGCTAGATTTCTGCAGCTTCTGTGAATGTGTCAATCATAGGCCTATGTGTGAATACTCTAAGCGTAAAGGAATTAAAAGAGAAGTATGGCCAAAACGTTTTTATCCATACTTCTCTTGTGGATCACAGAAGTACACTTACCTTTGATCTCCTGTGACCCACAATCAACTGACAGTGAGCTATAGTCTGCTGTCTACTGACCTGGTGGAGTTGCTCCAGGCTCTGGAAATGTTTTTGTCAGGATGCCTGATTGACAGCTGGCTCCACCACTTATGACATGGCAAAGAGCCAGAACCAGCTGTGTCAACTTCCTGTCCTGCCCAGTACCCCAGTGAGCTCTAGAGAGGAAGAGCAGACTGAGAGCTGAGCAATCAGTGGTTCCTATGATCGCTCAGTTCTCAGTCTTAGAGTCGACTTGGGACAGCTGCAACATTTAGGTCAGCTTACATGTTTATTTTTCTGCAACCTCAAACTTCTCGTTTAAATTTGAGGTGACTAGGAGGATGGGAAGAGGAGGTCTAGGACCAACATCTGGGTATGGACAATATGTAGTTTGAAGGTGTAATGTGCCACTCGCGCCACTGGGTTTTATATCCTTTTAGTTTTAGGGATAAGCAGCTGTTTCAAAAAACCCTTTAAGGTAAATGACAATAGGAAAAGAATATATAAACAGCGCTAAATCCACTCAGCCACTATCACTATATATATGATTGATTAACTGTGTATCTTCTAAATTATGGTGGGGGGGGGGGGGAGGGGAAGTACCGCGCTTCAGGGAGGCAATATAAATAAATATATAAATACTCGTCTAATATCAAATCCAAATAAATAAGTTAATATAGTGCTCAAATAAATCTAAAAAATATAAATATATCTCTCCAATCAAATAATATGTCTAAATATTCAGTGAATCATAATAAATCTATACATATAAAGTGCAACAGTGCTTATCCAGTTGATGAGGAAAAATGCTTAAATAATATCTCTATTGTTATAAAGTAATTAAAATATACTCATATAAGTGACAGTGAAGTGTTCAGTGCTCAACACATTCACAGGTGAGTAATCTTGTTACACAGTTTCAAAATAAAGTGCTTTCAATATATATAAAGTGCTTAAAGTGTCCCAAACAAGAACCTTTTTCAGGTATTATACCTCCACCTTTCACCGTGTAGAACTATGGGGTGCTTCTTAGTGCTTATTACCCCTAAGGGTGTGCTGGCCGCTCACCTCAAGTTTTCTGATCATGCGCCTCTTTTCTACATAGATATAACAATCATCTCCTCTCCTTCCTGTGTCTACGATAAGGGGATGGTGGTCGGCCTCCTTTAGAAGTCACGTAAGCGGACGTGACATAACGCGTAGGGCAGAGCACCGGAATAACTTATTTATTTGGATTTGATATTAGACAAGTATTTATATATTTATTTATATTACCTCTCTGAAGCGCGGTACTTCCCCCCCCCCCCCCCCCCCCACCATGTCTATTTAACTGTATGGTTTACAGAATTGGAACACACAGCATTAAGGGGATTTTCACTTACAAATTCTCAAGACAGCGCGAGACTCATACCCACATACATATCTTCTAAATTATATTTGTGCAAAATATACACAGTCACTTGATCCGGTTGATCCAATCTCATCATATTAAGGACTCACTTTTTATACACCAATAATATATTTGTTATGCCACGGACTTTATATTGAATAATAAGAGATTTGGATTTTATATCATATTATATGTTGCTATATTTTGCATGTTATATATTGCACCTTATACTTTGCACTTTATACTATTGGCAATTTGCACATGGATTGCACATACTAAGCACGTTTATATTGGTTGTCAGCACAAAACTGAAGCACTTTATAATAATTTATTACTGAGAATGTAAATACTATTTTGCACAAATATAATTTAGAAGATGAACAGTTAATCAATCATATATTTATTGATATTGTATGAGAGGATTTAGTGCTGTTTATATATTATTTTCCAATATGCAGTTTGGGCTGATCAACCAGTGATGACCTGCCACTTGTATGTACAGGAGGAGCCCACATACAAGTTATGGGTCACGTGGAAATAAACCGGGTCCTCCTCACAAGCTGAGTGGTCAATTTGGACAATATGCCGATATGAGGTTGCCAATGTAGCTGGAGGCAGTGCTGTGGATGGCTATGTATGTTGTAGTTGCTATTTTGATATTTTACATATGGGATAGTGAACATCAGTGGAACTCAAACTACAATTGTGAGATAGGCATTGAGCATTGTCATGGAATACCTAAAAGTTTCTGAACAAAGACCTACATGGTAGGATTACCAGTATTTTTTTTTTATAAAGGTTCAAATTTTTAATTATTAAGTAACTAATGACTTTTGTACTTATATAAACAAGTTAAAGCTGTTTTGAGATTTAAGTTATTAGGGTTACATACAATTAAAAGGTTTTTGCTGTTATTATCTCATTTAATCTGAGTAGCCTCATTTTGTGTCTTCTTCTAGTGGTTATTGTGAAGCTTTGACCTCATCATGTCTAAAGTCCTATCTTCAAAAGTTTAATGATATTTTTCTTCATTTTTAATAAGCTGGAATTTTTTAATAAGTTTATTAAGGCTCGGTTCACATATATGCGATGCGGGAAGGCTGCGAATTCGCAGCCTGTTCCCGCATCGCACACGCACCCCCGGCAGTTCACACTGCCATATGCGATACGCTGGGGGTGTCAATGTAATCTTAACGACACCCCCAGTTTGATCGCATATCGCAGTGCGATCGTGCAGTTCGCACAGGATCGGATCGCACAAGTGTGAACCGCTGTGCGATCCGATCCTGATGCGGCAGCAAAAATGCCTCCTGTGCGTGTTTGCTGCGGGTGCGATGCAAATTTAGCCATACAAACTGTATGGCGAAACTCGCACCGCACAGCTGATCGCATGTCATGTCGGAGCAGTGCGCTCCGACATGACATGCGAACCCCGCACACGCAGTAGTGTGAACCGGGGCTTAAAGTGAAATTAAACCTCCCTGTCTTTTTTCAGCAAAGGAAGCTGTCATCTTAGCTTCTGTTTGATCTGCAACTGTCACTTTGCAGCACGTGTTCGGTAATGACACCAGCCACCATTTTGATGGTTTGACAGTTTGGTTGAGGGTACAAGCAAATGTGACACCCCGCATTCCTGGCAGTGCCAGGAATATACTGTAACTGTTTTTTCAAACTGATAAATGGATGAGTTTAGTTCCAATTTAAAGTACATTTAATGGCTCCGGTGTGACAATTTAAACAGGTCATAAATCAATGTAATATGTGATTTACAAGCCGCCTTATATAGATATAAATGTGTATGTAAACCCAAAATGCATGTTTCCATGTTTGGCATCATGCCTCACTGAATACAGTTTTTTTTTTTTTTTAAGTGATTGTAAAGCCTTAGGATTTTTACTTTAACCACTTGCTGACCGCCCGCCGCAGTTTTACTGCGGCAGGCTGGCTCAGCTGCGCGAATCGACGTAGGGATGCGTCGGTTCGCTGTAGTGGTGCTGGGGGGTGCGCGGCAGCGCTTTCCTGTCCCCACTAGGCAGCGGTGGTGCCGATCCACGGAACTGGTGGCCACAATTGCTGCCGGGCACCTGCGATTGCTCCCCACTGAGGGAGAAGGACGGTCAGCTGTTGTAAACACAGCTGACCGTGGTTCTCTCTGAAATGATCACAGAGCGCCAGTGATCCTTCTATATAGGATCACAGGTCTCTATGATCATTTCACAAGCCCCTGCCTCCACAGTTAGAAAACACTCCCCAAGGCTCACAATTAACCCTTTGATCCCCCTAGGTTAACCCCTTCCCTGCCAGTGTCATTATTACAGTAATAATGCATATTTTTAGCACTGATTACAGAAGTAATGTCACTGGTCCCCCCAAAAGGGGATTAAAATGTCAGTTAGGGGGTCCAATCTGTCTGCTGCAATGTCGCAGTCCCGCTAAAAATTGCAGATCGCCGCCATTACTAGTAAAAAAATAAATAAATAAAAATGACATCCATCTTTCCCCTAGTTTGTAGGCGCGATAACTTTTGCCCAAACCAATCAATATACGCTTATTGTAATTTTTTTTTACCAAAAATATGTAGCAGAATACAAATTGGCCTTTAAGGATGAAAAATTTTAATTTTCTAAATTATTTTTTTGGGGATTGTTATTTAGCAGAATGTGAAAATTATTATTTTTTTTTTTCAGAATTGTCCCTATTTTTTTGGTTATGGCGCAAAAAAGAAAAATCGCACAGGTAATCAAATACCACCAAAAGAAAGCTCTATTTGTGTAGAAAAAAATATATCAATTTTATTTCAGTACAGCATCGCACAACCACGCAATTTTCAGGTAAAATAACACAGTGCTGAATCACAAAAAAATGGCCTGGTCTTTAAGGGGGCAAATCCTTCCGGTCCAGAACTGGTTAAAGTGGTAGTAAACCGCAGTTGATAGGAAAAAAAAAAAACACCTGCAAGGCGATGTCATAATGTGCTATTGTGCATCGCATACTAGCACATTATAAGAGACTCACCTTAGAAAGTAGCCCTCCAGCACTGCACTGTCACCACTGAGAGGGCTGACTTCTTCCCTCAGTCTTCCTTCTTGGTTCACGCCCTCCAGCTACATGAGTTCCGGGGGTGGGACAACATGCATTGTATGCCGGACTTTCAGAGTGCCTGCACTGTTAATGTCACCGGCTGCATGCACTCTGAATATCTCCTAAACTGTGAAGGTTTAGGAGATATTCACAGTACCTACAGGTAAACCTTACTATAGGCTTGCTTGTAGGTACAAGTGATAGAACAAAGTTTACTACTGCTTTAATACATTCTATACATTAGGGTAAAAAACCTTCTCTGTTGTATGTGTCCCCCAGTACTCCCTTATACTTACCTGAGCCCCATCTCGATCCAGCAATATGCACGTGAGCAGTGGCTCCCCTCACTGCACAGATTGAATTCAGTGGGAGCCACTGGCTCCTGCTGCTGTCAATCCAATTCTTTGATGGGGGAGTGGGAGTAGCGTTGAGCCACCCTGTATGTGTCAATGGATTCAGACAAGGCGGCTCGAGACTGAGCCTTCACGAGTGCCCCCATAGGAGCCAGGAGGGCTGCTGGGGGACCCCAGAAGATGAGAATTGTGGCTTCTCTGTGCAAGGGTATGGTAAGTATGATATGTTTGCTATTCTAAAGGGGAGAAATTAAGCTTTAAAGTATAACTAAAGGCAAAACATTGAATGTAGAAGGATTAGAACACCTGCCAGTTTGTATTGCTGTCTGTGCCCCTGTTAAGGAGATTCACCCTCTCTAATTGTCCTGTTTACCATTATCATTAAAAGCGAAAGTCAGAGAAATTACCCACATTTTGGGTTGTCTCCAGAAAAGTAATAGAGGGGAAATCTTTCAATGGGTACACTATCTCTGGTGACCTGGGGATCCCCAAGGAATTCTCTTGATTTGCAGGGATTTACTCTCACTTCCTGTTTTGCTATGGGGCACAGATGGCAAAAATAAATCTGACAGGGGTACCCTTCCTTGCTCTATCCAAAATGAGAAAAAAAGTTTTTGCTTAGAGTTCTACTTTAATGGTACTTTAGGCAAATCCTGTTAGTTACAGCGATTCCTGTTGCCATTGCCTGGAAACTAGCAGCAATGATGTTATCCTTCTGTATGAGCCCTTTCGGTGGGCTATTTGGCCAAATGGCCTAACAGCCAACTGAAGAAATATGTATCCATGGTATGTATTTGAGCGGCTCAGGCTGCTAGGAAGTGTAGTCCTGTGCCTGCTGTGAGTGTTGGCTGGAAAGGAGCCTGCCCATACACCAGACAATGACAGATAAGAGCAGAAGATCCCGGGAGCCTCACATCAGAACAAGACCTGCTGTGTGTAGACAAGTGGCAAGCTCAACCTGGTCCCCTGCCAAGCCATGCCCCCAACGCAGAGTGAATTGCTCAGTTCTCAGTCTTCAGTGAGGAGAGAGGGGTGACTGTCAGTCACCTCTCTCTGCTCTGAACTTCCAGTGCTCACTGGAATTCGGGCTATGGAGGAAGAGGCTGGCTCAGTCTCCTAGCAACTTTCTGAGAGGCCGAGCCAGCTGCCAGTCAGGCATTTGGGTGGATTCTGACATTATAGTCGGGATCGATCCGGAGCCTGCAGTGGCTGAGTTATGTCAGCCGACAGCAGGATAAACCTGCCGTTGGCCAAAAACTGGTCACAGGAATACAGAACATAATGCACTCCTGTGACCCCCTAGGTGAAGTAGGGCCAAAATATTTTTGGAACTATGTCTCCTTTATGTAGCCAGGAGTGGACTACAGTTATCTGACACTGCAGACTTATTCTCTGCTCTCTCAGACTGTCTCTATGCTCCCCTAGTGTTGGTCTCAGATCTTCATGCACCATACTCCTGAGACTGGGAGAATTGTGGTAACTGTAGTCTTCTGAAAGGTATTACTACACTGCTGAACTGTTTGTGGACTACACCTCCCAGCATTCCATTCGCTCCAGGGGAGAATTGTGGGAGAGACTATAAAGGGATCTGCTGACCAGGCCCACACGCTCTTGCTTCCCGGGATCCATCGTGTGTGCATCAGTCTGCTGCAGAGAGAGAGGACTGTGGCCTACTGCAGGCCACCCAGCCATCTGCAGACTCAGCTCAGGTGGGATGGATGACACACGTCGCAGACATCCCTGAAGCATCGCTGATCATGTGGAAGTCTGTGGGACTCCTGGAATCAGCAGAGCATGGCCATCTCAGTTTCTCACAGTTTGGAGAGTTGACTTTGCTTGTTCTTCCAGGAGCTATAAGAGGGTTATTAGGATTGGTTAGAGAGCACCTGCTCAAAGTCCAGTTATCAATTGCTACAGCATCTCCTGACCTGAACACTGTATGCAGCACCTTACATTTGGATCAGTTAGTGGATCATCAATAATTGGAACCAGTTAACTAGCATTGCCTGCCTCACACTATGCTCTACTTGGGAATCATTTGTTCTTTGAGCTCCAACTGCCAGTGAAGATAATAGCAAGGCCTTGCATTCTAAACATTGCTATTTTATTGCTTTTAACTCCTTTACGACCGCCCGCCGCAGATGTACTGCCGCAGGCAGCCACTCTTGGGCGAATCGCCGTACATGTATGGCGTTCGCTCTCAGGAGTCTAGGGGGTGAGCGCACGCCGCCGGCAGCACCCTCCCGCCACCACTCATCAGCGGGGAAGCCGATGCGTGTGTCAGGCAGCTCCGATTGCCACCTGACACCCGCGATCGTTCCACACTGAGAGAGAAGGATGGTCGGCTGTTGTAAACACAGCCGACCGTCCTTCTCCCTGGGATGATCACAGAGCCCATGTGATCCTGCTATATAGGATCGCATGTCTCTATGATCATCTCAGAAGCCACGCCCCCTACAGTTAGAATCACTCCTCTAGGCTCACATTTAACCCCTTGATCACCGACAGGGTTAACCCCTTCCCTGCCAGTGTCATTATTATAGTAACAGTGCATATTTTTAGCACTGATTACTGTAGTAATGTCACTGGTACCCCCAAAAGTGTCAAAAATGTCAGTTAGGGGCCTAAAATGTAAAAAAAAATAGGTTTTTATTTTTTTTTTTGGTAATGTCATGTAGAAGAATGTGAAAAATATATATTTTTTCAAAATTGTCGCTCTTTTTTTGTTTATAGCGCAAAAAAATAAAAATCGCACAGGTGATCAAATACCACCAAAAGAAAGCTCTATTTGTGGGGAAAAACGTAAATTTTGTTTGGGTACAGGTTGCACAACTGCGCAATTGTCCGTTAAAGTAACGCAGTGCCGAATCACAAATTCACAGTGCCGAACACAAATAGGGCCTGGTCAGGAAGGGGGTAAAATCTTCCGGGGCTGAAGTAATTGAAGGGGACACGCTACTGGCATCTAGATTACTTCATCTCTCATTAGGATACAGGTACTGTAGGCCGGCCTGGGGTTCCCCTTTAGTAGGAGTTTTTTATATAGCAATTCATAGCTTTCTGGGAGATTTATTCACTTACTGTCAGATAGTGTTTATATTAGTGTTATATGCTTGTTACTATAACTGGTTATTTAACTGTTCTCTTAGTATTATTTCAACTGAGTCCTGGCGGTTTACCTAGGGCCTAGTTGATTAATACCTTATTTAGGCTTTGCTTTTGAGTAAATTAAATCTAAGAGTTAAAACAGATTTGCATTGTGTCATTAAAAGGTATACACAACATGTCTGAACCTAGAATGTCAGGTGGGCTGCACAGTTCACAGGGTCAAAGGAGCAGAAAAGAACATGCAACTACCAGCAACCCAAAAGGGGGCAATGCCACATAAGTAGGTAAGTGTTTCAGTTCATAAAAATCTATCTAAGGGGAAAAAGGAGATTCAATCCAGAAATAAAGAGATTATTCTCCCACTCTACAAGACTCTGGTCCGGCCACATCTGGAGTATGCTGTCCAGTTCTGGGCACCGGTCCTCAGGAAGGATGTGCTGGAACTGGAGAAAGTCCAGAGAAGGGCAACAAAAATAATTAGTGGAATGGAGGACATCAGCAATGAGGAAAGAGTACAAGCACTGAACCTATTCTCTCTGGAGAAGAGACGATTGAGGGGGGATATGATATCAATGTACAAATATTGTACTGGCAACCCTAGAATATGGAAAAACCTATTCAGAGAAAGGAAATACAATAAGACACGTGGCCACTCACTAAAACTAGAGGAAAGGCGGTTTAACCTTAAAATATGCATGGGGTTCTTCACTGTGAGAGCAGTAAGGATGTGGAATTCTCTTCCACAAGCAGTCGTATCAGCAGGGAGCATTGATAGTTTCAAAAAACTATTAGATGGGCACCTTAAAGACCACAACAGAGAGGGATATACAATGCACGGTTAACAGCAAACACACACACACATCATAGGTTGAACTGGATGGACTGGTGTCTTTTTTCAACCTCACTAACTATGTAACTATGTAATCTAATACTGGAATATCCGTTTTGGATATTCTTTTAATATAAATACTGACCAAACAACCTAAGATGCTTCAATGTTCAGTAGTTACTTTACAAAATAATTTGTTCTCTCCTTGAAGACATTGTAAACCTTCCTTCCTGCACCTTGTGTTTTTTAACCTGCATAATCTATGCATTCTTGCCACATAGCACTGCACATGTTAAAGCATTGATTCAGTCTTTAGTGTGAGAACCAACATTTCCTGTGAGAACCAACATTTCCTGTGAAGAGACTACATATCCCACAATTCCTAGGTCTCTCAGTCAAAGCATTAACAGACACACATAGAGCTCATTGGTGCAGCTAGAGGATGCTTTTTTGTTACATTAGCTTACTTCTACATTTTTAATACAACACATGCATTGGATACTATGTGACCTGGAACAGGAAGTTGTCTTGTCTCTTTGATGAATAGGGACAAGCTGGGTGAATGAATACATGAATATAGTGGAACCATGACACAACAAACTGCAGCCACAACATGTAAGCCCTTCATTATAAGGTAAAGCAAAAAAAAAAAAAAAAAAAAAGCACATGGAATATAACTACACTAATATCTAGTTAAAACAAGAAAAAACTTTTGAAAGTGTACAATGCCTTTAAGCCTTGGAAACAAATATAACTAATTTGTGCGTTATGTAAAGCTGACCACATGAAGTTATAGATTATGGTATTGTTCATTTTCATTTCCTAGGAAGCCTTGGTTATGGAATGATAACTGTGTACTTATCACAGCAGTATTGCTGAGGACACTAGATGTACTCTGCCATACAAAGGGCAAAATATACAATTATAATGTAGCAAAGCCTTTGCCAATACAACAGTAAGCATTTTGTCATATCCTTCATGCCTGCTTACCCAGTTAGTTCTATACCTTTGAATATATCATAATGTTAAGAGACAGAAATAGTGGGGCTTGTAACAAGTGTTAATGTGCAATGAAGGCATGGTCCACAGAAAAGAGATTTGTTGGCAGGATTTGATCATGTTCCAGCTGTTTCAAGAGCTGGAAATATTCAAACACTGAGATATATTTTTCGACTTCTTTGCATTGCGTTCCATTAACCGCATCACAATGATTCACTCCAATAGACATGTTCAGATGATCACAGCAGGACAAACTACATGCTCTATTGGTTTAGCGAACATTACAAATATGTAGCTTAGATAAAATATATCACAGTGAGAGAGCAAGGCTACATGGAATTCAATCTTTTGAAAAGCTTAGACTGTGTAACTGCTCACCTTAAAGACTTAAAACTAGTACAATGCCGACAGAGTACATCTGTGTATAAGCTGCAGGAGGGATGACAGTGGATGAAGCCAAAACATGCTTGTTTCTGGGTCTGTGACAGACAAGATTGGGGAGTTCAACGCATTTTCTTATGACTTAACACATAAAGGATTATTATCAAAGAGATATACAGTCCTGAAGAATGATTTTCCAATTATCAATGAGGAGATTACCAGCAGGCTTTCTCCATTCCATCATGCTTGTTTTAGTACAGAATCTATTGCTGATTTTATATTTTGTGATCAAACTTAACACTGAGTAAAGTGACCCTAGTATTAGATATATGTATAGATGATATACAGTGATTCCAGAAAGTATTCACTGCGCTTCACTTTTTCCACATTTTGTTATGTTACAGCTTTATTCCAAAATTAATTAAATTTATTATTTTACTCAAATTTCTACAAACAATACCCCAAAATGACAACGTGAAAGAACTTTGTTGGAAATCTTTGCAAATGTATTAAAAATAAAAAACAATAAAAATCACATCTACATACTGTAAGTCAGGGGTGTCCAAACTATGGCCCTCCAGCTGTTCAGGAACTACAATTCCCATCATGCCTAGTCATGTTTGTGAATGTCAGAGATTTTCATGGGATGTGTAGTTCCACAACAGCTGGAGGGCCGTAGTTTGGACACCAGTGCTGTAAGTATTCACAGCCTTTGCTCAATACTTTGTTGAAGCACCTTTGGTACCAATTACAGCCTCCTGTCTTTTTGAGTATGATGCTACAAGCTTGGCACACCTATTTCTTGCCAGTTTCTCCCATTCTTCTTTGCAGGACCTCTCAAGCTTCATTAGGTTGGAAAGGTAGCATCAGTACACAGACATTTTCAGATCTCTCCAGAGATATCCAATCGGGTTCAAGTATGGGCTCTGGTTGGGACACTCAAGGACATTCACAGAGATGTCCTCTAGCTACCCTTTTGTTATCTTGGCTGTGTGCTTAGGGTCATTGTCCTGTTAGAAATTGAACCTTCACCCCAGTCTGAGGTCCAGATCGCTCTGAAGCAGGTTTTCATCAAGGATGTCTCTGTACATTTCTGAATTCATCTTTCCCTCAATCCTGACTAGTCTCTCAGTTCCTGCCACTGAAAAATATCCCCGCAACATGATGTTGTCACCGTCATGTTTTACTGTAGGGATGGTATTGGCCAGGTAATGAGCGGTGCCTAATTTCCTTCAAACATGACACTTGCCATTCAGGCCAAAAAGTTCAATCTTTGTTTCATCAGACCAGAAAATTTTGTTTCTCATGGTCTAAGAGCCCTTTGGGTGCCTTTTGGCAAACTCCAAGTGGGATGCCATGTGCCTTTTACTGAGGAGTGGCTTCCATCTGGCCACTTTACCAAACAGGCCTGATTGGTGGAGTGCTGCAGAGATGGTTGTTCTTCTGGAAGGGTATAAACCTGGCAGGAACATGTGACAGAGCGTCTTTGGCGTCTTTGGCGGGAAGCAGAGTCCCAGGGGGAGGCTGATGGCTGTCTCTCCTCCTGTCAGAGCGAGTGAAGGTGTCCTGGCCAGTCTGCCTGCAGGACCGGAGGTTGAGCTGGGCTGCAGAGAGGGATCCAGAGTGTTGCTGACCGAGTGGAGCTGCTGGGCAGGAGTTTCCAGGAAAAACAGTGTCATGAGTACTCTAAATCTGCCCAGGGGTCTGCCTAGGAAAGGGGGCCACTCTAGAAGGTCAAGGGGATCCAGGAGCCAGCTAACCGGTAGTTGTGGCATAGAAAGGGGGTGCCAAGTGTTATGCCCTGAAGATAAGGGAGTGAAAGGGGGCACCAGTGTGGGCCCTGAAGCATTCAGCAGTGCAGCAGTGTATACAAGTAGCTACCTCAGGAAGGAGTACCTAAGGCGACTAAGAGAGGATTTCTTTAATTGAAGCTCAGTTACAAGAATAGTTCAGCATTAACCGGCATTCAGCCAGCGTTAACCAGCGTCAAACAGTAATTCTTAAGTGTCTCCGCCAATTGTGCATAGCTGGGTTAAAGGAGTATCCCAGTCATCCCTTCTCCCATCCACATTCCTAAATAAATCAAAAACCCAAAGATACTGGACTGGTCATTGTCTCAGTGCTCACACTTGGAGAACATGCTTAAATGTGCTGTTGTTGTTAGTGGTAACCCAGGGGGACCCATATCCAGCAAAACGGCTGGGAATTGTGCTACAATAGTAACATTTAGCACATGTATTTTACAAAGGATTTAGCTGTATCTGCTTAATTCTGATTCATTTTACTTTGAATCGTATTTCCGATGGATAAAGATATACAGCAGTAGTTTTTACTTATATGTAACTATAAACTCAGAAAGAAATAATGACGTTAACACCACAGAGTACAGTAGCAATAAACATGACCATAAACTATACTTGTGTGTTCAATTTTCTGCTTGTATTCTGCCTGTTTATATAGTCTGTGCTGCAACTATTCTTCTTCAATATTCTTATACAGAAAGTCTCAAGGTTCAAATTATACTAATTATTACCACCTCCTACATCAATCACTTCTACTGTATCCTGTGGGCATTCTCTAGTTCAGCCTTTTTCACCCTGTGGTGCCTTCAGGTTTCTTCAGGGGTGCCTTGTCAAAACGCATGAAAATTATCCAAAAAATGTATACAAGCCAGCAGATCAAGCCTGCCTTTTAGTTACATAAAGCCACAGGTTCTCAAAGCGCACCAATACAACCTTAGAACCACCAACAACCAATGATGTCAATCAGCTCCACTGGAGGGCTTCGTTCTAAGTAAGCATAAGTAATCTTGCAGGCTTTTTTTTTTTTTTTAATGCTGCGGTTTACTAGCACTTTAGGTAAAACCATTGGTTTAGTTTTTACATTTTAGAATGGGGCGCCTCGAGATAGTGCATAATTTTAAAGAGTACCTTAAATGAAAAAAGACCTCTGCTCTAGCTATAGGTCAATTTGTAAATTGGTATGACATTCTTAACTAGTTTTCTTTTTTTTCAGTCTTTCAGGCTGATATAATCTGTGTATATCCATTTTATTGCAATAATTTTCTTGCATAAAAATAAAGTAGTGTAAGGGATGTTTTTGGACAGCACCATCTTTATTCAGGTATAATAAATGCTCAGCAGTTACATTCTAAACTAATGCCTCGTACACACGCAACGATTATTGGCCGACCAATCGTCCGTCTTTTGTCCTGAGTTGTGTTTTGTTGGTTGGAATGTGCTTAGACTGCACACGAATTTTCTCGGCCAACAAAAATCTACTTCAGAAGTGATGTCATGTGATGGTTTACTTTCCGTGTGTTTTTTCTTCTCTGAGCATGCCCAGTATTGCTCATCAGATTTTTGTCAGTTGTCGAAAGCATCATACTAACAAGCCGAAAATCGGCCGATCGGACGTTGGCCGAAAATTTACGGCCAACTATCGACGCGTGTGTACGGGGAATTAGATGCTTGCTCAGAGATGACACAACCAATTTGTTATTTCATACAAAATACAATGGTACAGCCAATGTTCAATGTACATTCACTGTTAATTGACTTGTATTGGGTCACTGACTCACAAGGTATTGAAATCAGGAACTATGCATTGGAGCAAGGCACATAGTACTTTTAGATGCAAGCCAGCAATAGGTGCCCACTTATATATATAAAGATTGCCTTTAAAAAAACTTTCTGACTTTGGCATATTTTTTTGCAATAATTTAGCAGATTATTCGTGTAATAACAATACTATCCTGGCACACATATGAACACTGTTTGGGAAACTGTGATTTATTGATTATTTATTTTGTGTTACACTTATACCGATATAGTGGGGTTGATATACTAAAGGCAAAAGACTGTTCACTTTGCAAGGGAAGTTGCGCTATAAGGCCCCTTTCACACTTGGCGCTCCGTCGGCGTACTCAGTTTTTATCAGAGGGGGATCGATCTGCCGATCACCTGCTGAGCAGGCGGGTGGCAGCTCTGTCTCCGCGCTGTGAGCGGAGACAGAGCTGTCAGGTGGCCGCTCCCCTCTATGGGGTAATCGGATGAAAACGGACTGCCTGTCCATTCTCATCCGATCCCATCCAATCCGTCCGGATTTGATGGACAGGATCGGATCGGATGTCAGCAGACATGTCTATGCTGACATCCGATGCCCCATAGAGATGCATGGGGCATCCGTTCAGATCCGCCTGAAAAACGGACAGGCAGATCTGAACAGTCCGCAAGTGTGAAAGTGGCCTTAAGGGGAATTTTCCCAAGAGCTTAGGGAAAATTTAAAAAAAAAAACTGAATTTTTGCTTGCACATGATTGAATGATAGAAAGCTTTATCTCATTCACTAAGCTCTGAGGATGATTCACTTGCAACATGAGCAGTCTAATTGTATATAATGCCCCATACACACGTGCAGATTATCTGCAGACTTTTGTCTGCAGACTTACCAAAACCATATAATATGAGGTCAAACCTAAACACTTTCAATTTGTATGCAATCTGGCAGGCCCTTGCATTACATAGAAAAGGTAAGTCTGCAGATAATCTGCACGTGTGTACGGGGCATTAAGCCCCGTACACACGTACCGATCGTCGTCATACAAACGTTCGTCTTTTCTCCCCGGGATGTCGATGTCTGTTGAAAAGTGCAAAGACAGCACAAGAATGTTGTCCGCCGACTTCAGCTGACTGCAGAAGTGATGTCATGTAATGGTTAACTTTCCCTGTGTTTTTTCTTTTCTGAGCATGCCCAGTCTTGCAAATCTGCGGTCTGTCGGCAGAATTCTGTACTGACTGGCGAACAATCGTCCGTTCTGGTGTCGGCATACAAAAATTTTCATGTTTGCAAGAAAGACTCTTGTCCGCAGAATGTGCGCAGACAGCTGTCGGAGGCACCATACTAACAAGCGTACAATCGGCAGATCTTTCGTCCGCCGACGTTTGTATGACGACGATCGGTACGTGTGTACGGGGCTTTAGTAAGAAATGTTCACCCCTAAAGTGCTCAAGCTCTGCTTTCATGTTCAGGTTCTTAAAGTAGGAACACTGGGGTTAATTTACCAAAACCAGGAAGTGCAAAACTTGATGCAGCTGTGCATGGTAGCCAATCAGCTTCTAACTTCAGCTTGTCTAATTAAGCTTTGACAAAAGAACCTGGATATTGATTGGGTTCTACACAGAGCTTCACCAGATTTTGTACTCTCCAGTTTAGTAAATCAACCTCAGTATGCTTGATTGGCGCATAAATGCCTACTTAACATTTATGTAGAGCCAAAGCGTTTATTTTAATTGCCAGTTTACTTTATGTTGTTTGTGCACCATTGGGGAAATCTCCCTTCATGTCCTGTCCCCGAGCTGCAACAGAAAGTTAGAGTAAAAAAAAAAAAAAAAAAAAGAAGTGTCCCCATTGGAAAATGTATCCTTATATCTAATTCTGGGGACAACTCTAAAATTTAGATTTTTTCCACTATTTTCTTCCTCATTTACAATGGAACAAAGATCGCAATAAAACTAGACGGAGGGTCTAACCCTTACCCACTCTATCTCTAGCTAGACTCTATCTATAGAACTATAAAAAAGTTTTCATTATTTATTTATTATTATTATTGTCTAAAAAAAAAAGATATGCCAAACTGATGTGGGAATCATGGCCCCTCGAAATCGAATGATGGCCAGACACATAGCAATGGTGATTGATCTGGATATGAACAATGGCGAACAATTGATTTATCATAAATTATTGAACGTTGCAACACACAAGGTAATGTTCTACATTTTACTTTGCAATCAAATAAAGATATTAATTCATAATACAATCAGTCAGTCATAAATGTGAAACATCTATTAAAATAATTGCCTTGTGATACTGTATTACACACATGCAGTTTTTTCTTTAACCACTTCCCACCCAAGCCAATTCTGGCATTTCTCTCCTACATGTAAAAATCAGTAACGTTTTTGCTAGACAATTACTCGCAACCCCCAAACATTATATATATATTTTTTAGCAGAGACCCCAGGGAATAAAATCTTGGTCATTGCAAATTTTTTATGTCGCAGGTTAATTTTGCATCAATTTTTTCAAACGTGATTATTTTTTGAAAAAAAAAACTTTTTATTAAGTAAAAAAAAAAAAAACACAATATTTACCCAAAATTTTTTTATATAATGTGAAAGATGAAGTTATGCCGAGTAAATAGATAGCCAACATGTAAATAGATAGCCAAAATGTCACGCTTTAAAATTCTGCACACTTGTGGAATGGCGTCAAACTTTGGTTCTTTGAAATTTCCATAGGCGACGCTTTAAAAAAAATATACAGGTTATCGGTTTAGAGTTACAAAGGAGGTCTTGTGCTAGAATTATTGCCCTCGCTCTAAAGTTTGTGGCGATACCTCATATATGTGGTTTGAACACTGTTTACACATGTGGCGGCGACCTACATATACGCTCGCTTCTGCGTGTGAGCGGGAAGGGATAGTGGCGCTTTAAACTTTTATTTTATTTATTTATTTACACTTTCCCTTAAATTTTTTTTTTTTTTTTGATAACTTTTATTCCTATTACAATTGTAAAACATCCCTTGTAATAGGAATAGGGCATAATAGGTCCCCTTATTATGGAGAGATCTGTGGTCTATAAGTCTCGACATCTCTTCTCTATATGCTGGAAAGCCTGAGATCAGAAAAAAATAGATCTCAGGCTTTCCAGCTAAAAACACTGCAGTGTTTTCATTTGCAGCGTGGCCACAATAAGGCAATGCTACCTGATCAAACTTGGTCAAACCAAATGGAGCAATTATGTTAACTGCCTGCAGTATCGCAATGCTCGCGTATAATGTGCATAGGCTATAGGCTAAAGACCAGCTTTTCTAGCATACAGTATGTTAGTTTAGATTTTATTTTGTTGTTTTAACCAAATCATGAGTTACCAGATTCCTTTCAAAGAAGTAATTTGCATAGACTGCCTATTTTGTACTCCAGTGTACTGGGTGTGTTGTAGCTTGGGTCCCATCCAGCTTCACAGAATAGCTCCTCTGATTGCACTACACTAATAAATAAGTACATTTAAACCACTGTCATTAGATATTCTTGAAATAATGATCATTATTTTCTTTATATTACTGCAATTTCTTCTGTATTTCAAAAATTCCGCTCACAGACAAAATTAAGCAATCATTTAAATTGAACTAAAGCACATAATTTTCTTCCTATATCAATAGTACTTTTTAGAAGACTGCATTACAGCACAGTTGTTTGATTAATAATCACCTGTCTGATTATTGCACCAAGCAACCCACTGGGAAGGACAACAGCCCAAAGGCCTACAGAGACTAATCCAGCCTTTTTTTTTAATTCTAAAGATGCCAGATTTATAGTCTGAGCCTGGTACCAGATGTTTTTATGACAAAAACTTGGGCAGTTCATGGATTAAATATAAGATGCTAGGAACCAATCAAAAAAAGACCTTAAAACCCAACTCCCGGGATTACAATGAACTACTCTTGCAGCTGGACCATCCTTCACTGCAAGGGTTAAATGCTTGGTAACTGCAGGGATTAGGAATAAGACGCAATACTTACTTTACTCCTCACTCTGGCAGGCTCTGGGGCTTTCCTCCATTCCAGCTTCTTAGCGGTCCCTTCCAAGTCTCATAGACAATCCAGGGCTAATGGCATTGAGTTGTACCTGATGACATCATTGTGCAACTGTGGCCTGAAACATCTTATAGAAGAGGATTTGGGGGACCAGTGGAGGGAGACTTCTGTTTTTGTGGAAGGGGGGGTCCCAAGTTTCTTTTAAATAATTATGAGTTGACCTTAAAGAGAATCAGTTGAAAATTAGCCTTTTTAGGAATCTGAATCTTTACTCTGGGCAGTCAGTAATTTATTGGTTTGCAGTTCCGTCTTGCAGTGTTGGGGTCCTTGGTACAACTTCCACCCAGAATGCTATCTGCATGGAGATTGCATGTCGTCTTTGTGATTGTGTGGGTTTCCCCTGGGTACTTTTGTTTCCTCCCACATGTCAAAGACTTACTTCTAGGTTAACTGGCTACTATGCAAATTGTCCCTAGGGTAGGGACCTTGAGGGCAACCCAGTGTCAGGTTAGATGGCCTTCACAGAGGCTGACCTGTTACCTGCCTGAGCTCTGGAATACCAAGAAATACCAAAAAATAGGGAACTGTGTGATGAAGTAAAACAATCATCAAACGCTCCCTGGCACGTCACTGCAGCCCAAAAAGGAACTGCTGCCAGCGCACCAAATAGCTCCAGTTTAGTGTGCGGACAAGTGTGAATGGGCCTTTACAGATTGTGCAAAGCTTACCTGTCTGCTGCCAGGATAACAGGAAACATCACAGCTGAGGAGGAGGAGTCGTTGCATTTGTCCAGAATACAAAGCCTACAAAATTTTGAAGATGATTAAATGGGTAGATTTACAAGATAAGCTGGGCCAGGGATTTATAGGGTGATGACACCTTTTTGTAATGTAATTCTGACAGAAAGTTTGTTGTTTGACAAATTAAGGAATGTGTTGTCATCACTTCAGACAGGAGATAAGAGGGTCTTACAGCCTGACAATTTTCATTGGACAGGGAGAAAATGCAAGTAAGTAACCAAAAATCAAGTAATTTCTAAAAAGGGGAACATCATTATTAGAACACTTTGAGACTGGAAATTTCGAACTCTATAAATGTCAATTGGTGACTGATTCTCTTTAAAATTAATATGTTGGGTCTTTATTTAGCCAAGCCAAATATCTGCATTCTCAGATGATCAACTTTTTATTTTAGCAAAATCTGGTTCTTTCTTCCACATTCATTAAAACAATAAATACATTTTCAGCCTTGTCTCCAGATTTAAAATAAACATATCCAAATAAGAATGTTTAGCTACAGCAAAGGTAAATGAGCACATTTAGCTTAAAATAATTTAAAATAAATATAGCATTAAATAACTTGTAATTTAAATACTAATAAGAAGTTATATGTGTATAACTTTCTGGATTTGCATATAATATTTTAGAAAAAAACTTCATAATTGAGATCTCAGTTTTAATTAAACTGATCATTGCTTCAAAAAAATCTATACTGTGTTCCAGCATAACCTATGTGTATTCAATAGCTTTTTCCTAAAATCATTGCATACTTAATACCAAGGTTTATATAGAAAATAATATTAACCTAGAATTAAATGTAAAACATTACAAAGATATTAGGTGGAGTAGCCTCCCAGAGCTTCACATATATTGTAAGGGTATTCACCACAAGATAATTAACCAGTTAAAGAGTTTGGATGTACAAAGTACATAAAAAAAATGTAATCTAAATATCTTGCATATACTTTGTGTGTCTGAGTATCCCCCCAACCCAGTTCACTCAGTAACAGCCAGATCCTGCTCTCGGATACAGTGACAGCTCCTGTATTTTGCATTATTTCATAAGTACTTGAAAATCAGTTTGTTACAATGTATTTTGCTTAATTTTTTTTGAAGCCTAAGATTGGGTTTATATGTGTGCGGGTCGAGAAGACATGCATAATCGTTGGCATTCCTGACCCGCAGGCAAAACATGTTGCTCTTTAGTCTAACAGACAGAGTAGGGTGCCATTCCTTTTTTTTTTTTTTTTTTTATTTAAGTTTTATTTTGTTTCAATATACAAACTATAAAATCACAAAAAATATTACATAATTTATCTCCAACATATTATCGTACCCATATCCCTCCCTCCCTTCCCTCCCCCCTCACCTCTACCCTCCATATCAGAAGCTCACATTATCCTCTCCTTCCCTTCTTCCTGGGCTCCTACACCCCTATTCAATTCTCAACATATTTGTTGTTTTTTTTAAAAATCCAACCACTTTTTCCAAATTGCAGAGAATTTTTCTACCCGGTTTTCTTCTCTACTACTCAGATACTCCAAATATATTCAATTATGTTAAACCACTCCTCCATAGTGGGTCTTTCTGGGTCTAACCACTTTTTTGGTATTACTCCTTTAGCTGGATTTAATAGAAAAGGCACTACTGTATTTGCTGTTTTTTTTTTCTTTTGTTTTGTTTTATTTGTATTATGGAATAGGAAGACCCACGAGTAATCAGGTATCTCCACTTCCATGATCTCTTCTATATATTGCCGCACCTTCCGCCAGTATTCCCTTATCTTTGGGCATTCCCACCTTATATGAGTCATAGTACCATTACCATTACAGCTTCTCCAGCACTGTGGGGATTTTCCTAATTTAATATTTATGTGCTTTTTATGGGGTTATATACCACCTTGCCAGACATTTATAATTTGCCTCTATGCTGTTAATATCTACATAGAAACTAAGTACGGTTTTCAATATTTTTCTGTGTTGTTGCTCGGATAATCATGTGTCCAATTCCCATTTTCCAATAAATAGGGGAATTCTCGCCTCGACCAATTCTGTAAATATTTTGTAAATCTGTGCTTTGCCATGTTTAACAGGCCCCTGTATAATACATAATTATTCGAATGGGCTCATGTCTTCCTCTGGTCTGATTGGTTGTGGTAATGTTGACCCAAAGTGCTTTAGCTGTGAATACCTCCATTCATCCAATTTCATCATTCCTCCCTTGTGTATTAATTCTTGAACATATCTTTCCTTTTTTTGTAATATCTTTTAATTGTGTATTCCTAAACCAATCTCCAAAAAGTGCCCTATCCCCTGGTAATAAAAAAAAAAAAAAAAAAAAAAAATTGTGCCTGTTAGTGAAATTAAAGGTGAATTATATTTCCATTTTGCTTGCCGATGGATTCTGTCCCATACAATGAGAAATTTTCTGGTTCATCCAGGGGTTTTCACATCTAGTGTTCTATACTCATGTGGTATCCATATATTTTTACTTAATTGTGCCTAACTTAATGTGTTTTCTACCTTTTTATAATTTTTTATCTTAGTCCACTTTATCATTCAAGCAAATATTACAGCATCGTAATATCTTTTAATGTCTGGCATGGCAACCCCCCCCCCCAATGTGCTTTATCCTTACACAGTACTGAATGCTGTATTCTCGTTTTTTTGTTCTGCCAGATAAACTTTGATATAATTTTTTTGAATTGTAAACTATGTCTGGGGAAGTTCTATTGACATCATCTTAAATGTATACTGAATTTTTGGTAGAATTACCATCTTTACTATATTTATTCATCCTATCCAAGAAAGTAGTCTTATAGCTATTTTTTTTTAAGTTATGTATTGATTTAATTTATTAATGGAATGAAATTTGCTTGGTATAATTTCCCTATAAAAGGTGTTAGATTTATTCCTAGATAATATAGCTCTGTTTTCCCTCATAAGAAAGGGAATTCTCTTCTTCCTTACTTAGGCTGATGTTAAAAATCTCTGATTTTATAGCGTTGATCTTTAGATTAGGCAATTCTCCATATTTTTTTAACTTCCTTTACTGAATTTGGTAGTGTCATTTGGTGTTGGATTTGTTATATAGAACAGGACGTTGTCTGCTTATGCCGCTACTTTGTGTTCCTTGTCCCCAATCCTACTCCTCCAATATCTACATTGTTATGTATAGTTCCCAGTAATGGCCCTAGTGCCAAAACAAACAGGTGGGGCGAAAGCAGACATCCCTCTCTTAGACCATTAAACATTTCAAAGGGGGCGACAGACTTCCGTTGACTTTCATTGATGCCATAGGATGATTGTATAATGCTTTAATCCACCCAACCATCCTAGGGCCTATTCCTATATTTTCTTTTGTATTCATCATAAATCCCCAGTCTACTCTGTCAAATACCTTTTCAGCATCTATTGACAGGAAGAAAGCTTGGATCTTTCCACTTTTCAAATTGTTCAATAGGATTAATGTTCTTATACAGTTGTCTTTTCCCTCCATTCCTCCCTGAAATAAACCCAGTCTGATCTGCGTGGATCCAATCAGGCATCAGTTCTTTCAACCTGGTGGCTAGAACTTTAGCATACAATTTTGTATCTGCATTTAACAATGCTATAGGTCTATAACTAGAGCACAGAGTTGCATCTTTTCCTTCCTTAGGTATCATTGTGATATATGCCAACAGGGATTCCTTACTCATTTCTTTTCCTTCTCCTTGCCCTTTCATGTATTTACATAATTTTGGTAATAGTAAAGTTTTAAACTTTTTATCATAACCTATCATTAAGCAGTCTGAGCCTGGGCTTTTTCCTGTTGGTGTATTTTTTAATGCAGTGCTTATCTCCTCCTGTGTTGCATCATCTAGGAGTTGCAGTCTTTTCTCTGATATTTTAGGTAGTTTAGCTGCCTTTAACCGGTTGCCGACCGCCGCACGACTATATACTGCGGCGGTCAGCCCCGGCCAGGCAGAGTGACGTATCGGTACGTCACTCGCCTGTCACTGACTTGCGAGCCTATCGCGGGCGGGCGCGCGCCCGCCGAGGCGCACGCCCGCCGCGGCTCGTTCACAGACAAGTCAGTGCGTGTGACCGGCGGACTCGATGTCCGCCAGTCACACTGCGATCGCTCCTGTGAAGGGAGAAAGACAGAGCAGCTTGTGTAAACAAGCTGCCTGTCAGTTCTCCCTGTGTAAAAGTGAAGATCTGTCCGTTCTACTATGTAGAACGGTTGATCTTTGCTTTTACACCAATAGGAATGTCCCTACACAGTTAGAATCACGCCCCTAGGACACACTTAACCCCTCCCTGTCCAATAAAGTTAACCCCTTCCCTGCCAGTGTCATTTTTGCAGTAACAGTGCATATGTATAGCACTGATTACTGCAGTAATGTCACTGGTACCCCCAAAAGTGTCAAAAATGTCAGTCAAGGGTCCGATCTGTCCGCCGCAATGTCGCAGTACCGAAAAAAAATCGCAGATCGCCGCCATTACGCGTTAAAAAAAAAAACACCAAAAATGACAAAAATCTTTCCCTTTGTTAGTAAACGCGATAACTTTTGCGCAAACCAATCAAAATACGCTTTTTGCGATTTTTTTTTACCAAACATAGGTAGCATAAAACAAATTGGCCGAAAAATGTAAAAAAATTTTGATTTTTACTTTTTTTTTGGGGGAATTTCATATAAAAAAATGTGAAAAATATTGTTATTTTTGCAAAATTTACGCTCTTTTTTTGTTTATAGCGCGTGATCAAAAAAACGCACAGGTGATCAAATACCACCAAAAGAAAGCTCTGTTTGTGGGAAAAAAAGGACGTCAAATTCGTTTAGGTACAGCGTCGCACGACCGCGCAATTGTCCGTTAAGGTCACGCAGTAAAAAATCGCAAAAAAACCCCTGGTCCTTTAGCAGCCAAATCCTCCGGGGCTTAAGTGGTTAAATACTCTTGTATTTTTTGTGTTCTTATTTATTCCACTTCTTGTGCACCCTTTTGTTGTACTGCATATAAAGTACTTTAATAGTTTTGGAAAGCCCAGGCTATATCTGTTGTTGAATATACTGGTTCCCCTTTTCCATTTTTAACTTTCCCTATGAAGTTTATAGATATTTTATTTGTTACCATTCTAGCTAAATATTTTCCAGGCTTATTTCCCCATTAATATTCCCCATTCTTAATATTGATGGGACTATGCCTTCAGATAGCAGCAATCTGAGCATATTAATTGGATATTGCTCATGCCAAATCCTTAATTGATTAGAACATGGAAGGTTGGGGGACAAGGATTTTGTTGGCACTTCAAATAGTTAAAGTCTTTTATTTCAATTCACATAAAAACAGGGAACACACAATATATATTGCATATAAAAATTATGGCTTAAAGATAAGCCCGAAAATGTATACCAGTATGTAGCGGTTAATGAGGTATCAATTTCATACAAAAGTAAACAGATTTTGTATACAAATCCTTAAAGTGATGAGAGAATTTGGCACCAAAAGATTCCTGCCGACGGATTGCAGAGGGAACAATAACCGCCAAGCTGGATCAACTGATGCTGTATTCAATCGATCTTAAATGTATTTTCAATTGCTCAAGTGTATTTTCAATTGATCAACATGTTTCGCCTTATTCCAGGCTTCATCTGGAGCATTATTTATGAACGACTCTGTGCGTTTTGTATAAACGGAGACACATGTCTCAACAGTATTCATAGTTAACGGAGGGGGTATTGTGGATTAGTCTGAGCTTGATATTCAGGGTAGGTAGAAACACCTTGGGCGTGTAGCTGCCCAGAACTGATATACAGTGGGTACAGAAAGTATTCAGACCCCCTTAAATTTTTCACTCTTTGTTATATTGCAGCCATTTGCTAAAATCATTTAAGTTCATTCTTCTTCCTCATGAATGTACACATAGCACCCCATACTGACAGAAAAACACAGAATTGTTGACATTGTTGCAGATTTATTAAAAAAGAAAAACTGAAATATCACATGGTCCTAAGTATTCAGACCCTTTGCTCAGTATTTAGTAGAAGCCCCCTTTTGATCTAATACAGCCAGGAGTCTTTTTGGGAAAGATGCAACAAGTCTTTCCCACCTGGATTTGGGGATCCTCTGCCATTCCTCCTTGCAGATCCTCTCCAGTTCTGTCAGGTTGGATGGTAAACGTTGGTGGACAGCCATTTTTAGGTCTCTCCAGAGATGCTCAATTGGGTTTAAGTCAGGGTTCTGGCTGGGCCATTCAAGAACAGTCACGGAGTTGTTGTGAAGCCACTCCTTCGTTATTTTAGCTGTGTGCTTAGGGTCATTGTCTTGTTGGAAGGTAAACCTTCGGCCCAGTCTGAGGTCCAGAGCACTCTGGAGAAGGTTTTTGTCCAGGATATCCCTGTACTTGGCCGCATTCATCTTTCCCTCGATTGCAACCAGTCCTCCTGTCCCTGCAGCTGAAAAACACCCCCACAGCATGATGCTGCCACCACCATGCTTCACTGTTGGGACTGTATTGGACAGGTGATGAGCAGTGCCTGGTTTTCTCCACACATACCGCTTAGAATTAAGGCCAAAAAGTTCTATTTTGGTCTCATCAGACCAGAGAATCTTATTTCTCACCATCTTGGAGTCCTTCAGGTGTTTTTTAGCAAACTCCATGCAGGCTTTCATGTGTCATACACTGAGGAGAGGCTTCCGTCGGGCCACTCTGCCATAAAGCCCCGACTGGTGGAGGGCTGCAGTGATGGTTGACTTTCTACAACTTTCTCCCATCTCCTGACTGCATCTCTGGAGCTCAGCCACAGTGATCTTTGGGTTCTTCTTTACCTCTCTCACCAAGGCTCTTCTTCCCCGATAGCTCAGTTTGGCCGGACGGCCAGCTCTAGGAAGGGTTCTGGTCGTCCCAAACGTCTTCCATTTGAGGATTATGGAGGCCACTGTGCTCTTAGGAACCTTAAGTGCAGCAGAAATCTTTTTGTAACCTTGGCCAGATCTGTGCCTTGCCACAATTCTGTCTCTGAGCTCTTCAGGCAGTTCCTTTCACCTCATGATTCAAATTTGCTCTGACATGCATTGTGATCTGGAAGGTCTTATATAGACAGGTGTGTGGCTTTCCTAATCAAGTCCAATCAGTATAATCAAACACAGCTGGACTCAAATGAAGGTGTATAAC
Organism: Pelophylax lessonae; assembly: GCF_965119305.1. Classification (NCBI taxonomy): domain Eukaryota; kingdom Metazoa; phylum Chordata; class Amphibia; order Anura; family Ranidae; genus Pelophylax; species Pelophylax lessonae. Next base: position 769,843,225 of record NC_138768.1, read on the forward strand.
CATCTCAAGGATGATCAGAAGAAATGGAAAGCACCTGAGTTAAATATATGAGTGTCACAGCAAAGGGTCTGAATACTTAGGACCATGTGATATTTCAGTTTTTCTTTTTTAATAAATCTGCAACAATGTCAACAATTCTGTGTTTTTCTGTCAGTATGGGGTGCTATGTGTACATTCATGAGGAAGAAGAATGAACTTAAATGATTTTAGCAAATGGCTGCAATATAACAAAGAGTGAAACATTTAAGGGGGTCTAAATACTTTCCGTACCCACTGTAAGTGCTTACCTTATGGGCTCTTATGAGAGACTCCTAGATATAGCTTTCCAGCAGCACTTGTTTGGTTGATAACAGCCAGGCATATATCAGTTCTGGGCGGCTACACGCCCAAGACGTTTCTACCTACCCTGAATATCAAGCTCCGACTAATCCACAATATCCCCTCCATTAACTATGAATACTGTTGAGACATGTGTCTCCGTTTATACATAAATAATGCTCCAGATGAAGCCTGGAATAAGGCGAAACATGTTGAGCAATTGAAAATACACTTGAGCAATTGAAAATACATTTAAGATCGATTGAATACAGCATCAGTTGATCCAGCTTGGAGGTTATTGTTCCCTCTGCAATCCGTCGGCAGGGATCTTTTGGTGCCAAATTCTCTCATCACTTTAGGGATTTGTATACAAAATCTGTTTACTTTTGTATGAAATTGATACCTTATTAACTGCTACATACTGGTATACATTTTCGGGCTTATCTGCCATAATTTTTATATGCAATATATATTGTGTGTTCCCTGTTTTTATGTGAATTGAAATAAAAGACTATTTTTAACTATTTGAAGTGTTAACAAAATCCTTGTCTCCCAACCTTCCATGTTCTATTCCCCATTCTTGGTAACTCTATTAAAGACCCTTCTTGTTTCTTGCTCCATTAGGTTTTTTTGCTCGTGTCTTTTTAATACTAACTCATGTTGTATCATGTTGTATCTCTATATCTGTTTTCTTTTTATGTGCTTGTTACATTCTATTTATATTTCTAGTGCTTTCTCTTTTTTTTCCAGGTCCCTATAGAGATCAATAGTCCTCTAATACAGGCTTTATGGGCCTCCCATACTGTATTTTCAGCAACCTCTTGGGTTTCGTTCAGCTGGAAATATTGTACAACTTCTTTTTTTTATTTTATCTTTAGTTTCTCTATCATGTATTAGTTCCTCATTTAGTCCCCGAATAGTTTTCTTGTCCCTAATTCCTGCTATTTTTAGTTTCATTGTTACTGGGGCATCTGATTGAGACATTATTTCTATGAATGAGTGTATCACTGATTCCACCATTCTGTACTCTACCATTATATAATCTAATCTTGAGTATGTCCCATGCACCGAGGAGTGGAAAGGGTAATCTCTCATGCGTCGACAAGCTGACATTTATATAATTCCTTTTTTTACCATTCTGAGTTGACACTTCCCAGTCCCTGGTGCTCGTGACATACTATCTACCTTTCCATGCAGAAGTCGAGGTCCCCTGGTAGAATTAATTTGCACTTCTTAAAATCCTTCAACTTTCCCAAAATGTCTTTCAGGTAGCCCATTGGATTTCTATTAGTAAAATATACATTAGCCAGTGTGTAATCTATTTCTTGTATTTTTTCCATTTACGAATATGAACCGCCCCTCCGGGTCTACTTTCATTCCTTCCAATATAAACGTAACCTCATTTGATATTCCTTTTGCCACCCCTTTTGCTCTTTTTGTTGGAGAACTCTCCATAATACCATATTGGGTGGTGCTTTGAGTACAGTCTCACATTTGTATCTTGCGCTAAATGTGTCTCTTGTAAAAAGACTATACTTGCAGAGTGTCGTTTGATTAGTATCTTATGTCTTTTTTCTGGGGTGTTTAATCCCCTCACATTTCAAGTCAGGAATTTTAGTTCTATCGTGTTATCTTTCTCTCTCGCTCCTCCTGCTCCTCACCCTCGCCCCCCCCCCGCCCCAAGGAGGAAGAGGGAGCAAGGGAAGACCCCGTGACCCACAGACCAGGGATCAGACCCAAGACAAGGTAGAGATATATGACAAAAAAGGTACTCTGAGCCTCCAGCATGGTTTGTTTTACCCTGTACAATCCCTCTTCTCACGCACCTCCCTCTCCCACCTCCTTGTCTCGCCATACCACCCTCCTTTCCCCCTCCTCTAATATCCGTGGTCTTACATATCAGAGTTTTTGACCTAACTTCGGTCTTTGAGTAGACTTCTACCTTCTCTGTTTCACCTTCCTAGCCATCTACTCCCTCTACCTGGGGTGGTGCACTATATATTGCACTGTCTGGGCCCCCCTCCCTATCCCCTTGGGATGAGGGTCCAGAGCTTACTTAGTCTGCATGAGAACCCATCCTCCCAACTGTTTTCCCCTTCCCTTTCCCTTATATACCCCCTCCCCCTCCGACACCATCTTTGTCTATCAGTTCTGTTATGTGAGACTGTACTCAAAGCACCACCCAATATGGTATTATGGAGATTCTCCAACAAAAAGAGAAAAAAGGGGTGGCAAAAGAAATATCAAAGGGGTTACGTTTATATTGGAAGGAATGAAAGTAGACCCGGAGGGGCGGTTCATATTTGTAAATGAAAAAAATACAAGAAATAGATTACACACTGGCTAATGTATATTGCCCTAATAGAAATCCAATGGGCTATCTGAAAGACATTTTGGGAAAGTTGAAGGATTTTAAGAAGTGCAAATTAATTCTACCAGGGGACCTCGACTTCTGCATGGAAAGGTAGATAGTATGTCACGAGCACCAGGGACTGGGAAGTGTCAACTCAGAATGGTAAAAAAGGAATTCTATAAATGTCAGCTTGTTGACGCATGGAGGGTACAACACCCTGAAATGAGAGATTACCCTTTCCACTCCTCGGTGCACGGGACATACTCAAGATTAGATTATATAATGGTAGAGTACAGATTGGTGGAATCAGTGATAAACTCATCCATAGAAATAATGTCTCAATCAGATGCCCCAGTAACAATGAAACTAAAAATAGCAGGAATAAGGGACAAGAAAACTATTCGGAGATTAAATGAGGAACTAATACATGATAGAGAAACTAAAGATAAAATAAAAAAAAGAAGTTGTGCAATATTTCCAGCTGAAAGAAACCCCAGAGGTTGCCGAAAATACAGTATGGGAGTATATAAAGCCTGTATTAGAGGACTATTGATCTCTATAGGGACCAGGAAAAAAAGAGAAAGCACTAGAAATATAAATAGAATAATAAAAAAAATATATGAGTTGTAACAAGCACATAAAAAAGAAAATGGATATAGCAGAGGCGTAACTAGAACCTTCAGGGCCCCGGTGCAAGAAACCATGAAGGGCCCCCGGACCCCTGGCCAGGGCCCTTTCCTTAAAGCCTGGGGCTCTTTCCACTGATCCTGGGGCTCTTTAATCTCATTGCGGGGCCCTTTGTTACGCTCCCGCAGTGGGACCCTTTCACAAGTTCTGCAGTGGGCCCCCCTTCCTTCCTTTTTATTTTTTTGGCTTTTTAATTGTATTATTTTTTATCATTTTATTTTATTTTTTTACAATGTCACTGACTATGACTCTGTCCATTCAGAAAAGGAAGGAGCTGGTAAATTACATATTTACCGACCCCTTCCTGGTTCTCTATTGTGACACATCCCCTGCAGCAGCCGGCAGGAAAGGGGAGGGAGCACAGTGGGATGGGGGGGGGGGACCAGGGGAGCACACAGGGGCCCAGAGACTGCAGAACACAAGTTAACTGGAAAGGAGGAGTGGCAGGGGCAGCATACAGAGGAACCAATCTCCTCCATTTTGCTCCTGCAGCTATAGGAGGAAAAAGGAGGACAGTGATTTCTCTACATGCTGCCCCCACCGCCCTTCCTATCCAGGTGTACAGGGGAGCCGCACAGGCCCCCTGGAGCATGGGGCCCGGTTGCAATTGCAACCCCTGCAACCCCTGTAGTTACCCCCCTGGGATATAGAGATACAACATGAGTTAGTATTAAAAAGACACAAGCAAAAAAACCCAATGGAGCAAGAAACAAGAAGGGTCTTTAATAGAGTTACCAAGAATGGGGAATATTAATGGGGAAATAAGCCTGGAAAATGTTTATCTAGAATGGTAACAAATAAAAAAATCTATAAACTTCATAGGGAAAGTTAAAAATGGAAAAGGGGAAAGAGTATATTCAACAACAGATATAGCCTGGGCTTTCCAAAACTATTATAATACTTTATATGCAGTACAACAAAAGGGTGCACAAGAAGTGGAATAAATACAAGAGTATTTAAAGGCAGCTAAACTACCTGAACTATCAGAGGAAAGAATGCAACTCCTAGATGATGCAACACGGGAGGAGATAAGCACTGCATTTAAAAATACACCAACAGGAAAAATCCCAGGCTCAGACTGCCTTTGTTATTTCCTAATGTTTGTCTTCCTCTGGTTCCGGCTTTTTTTCTGCTGGTGGTTTATCCTGACCCCCTTCTTGAGTCATATATTATTCAATTGTCCCTGGGCTTGTGTTTTCATTTGGGGGGAGTTTGCTTCTGCACTTTGATTGGATGGTTTCCCATTGTTACCATACCATGTACTTTTTCTTTTCCTCCTTAAATTTTCCCACTTTTAGATGTTATATTCATGTAAAGGTCAATCCTTTTTGCTTTCACTTTGTGTGTTTGGTTAGTTGGTCTTCTTTATTCCTCTTCCTAACCACACACTTCCACTTCCACTTACTTTTGTTCCCTTTACTTTCTGTCCCCTTTTGGTTTTTAAACTTTGTATTTATCTTCATTAGGGCATTGATGCTCCCCCTTTTTTTCCTCTTCTCATATGCAGTATACTTAATTGTGATAGTCCATTAGTTCACCATTCCCAATGTCTACTGTATAATAACACTTAATATACTCACCGCTCTAGGATTATGGGGACTTTCTTTTATGTTCTACTGTGTGGAACCTTTAGCTAGTGAGAGGGGTCTTCCTGCTCTCTGTGTGTGGCTTCCTATTCTCTTGTAAGGTCTGTACCACGTTGTGTTATTATTTCATTTGGTTATTTGTTTGTTCCAGGTTTATTTCCTCAGCTCTTTTTTTTCAGTGGCTGAAGACAATGTCCTCCCAACTGCTCTGGCCCTCTTCTCCAAAGCTAGTTGCACGGGTCCGGTTGGTGCCTTCCGTCTTTCAGCCCGCTCCGGGCCCCTCGGGTTTCCTCGGGCTCTCAGGTCCCTCCTCCGAACCCGTCTGACCTCCGCCTCTGCATCTCAGGTGCTGGTTAGCTCCCAAATTCTCCTCCGACGGAATCGGGCAGCTCCACTGCGCTATCACAAGCAGGGGATCTCAGCCATGCATGCTGAGCTCTCCGCCTATCACACACCGTGCCCGCCTCAGCAAGGGTCCGCCTAGATTTCAAGAAGGGCAGTGGGTAAGGGCCACGAGGAGAATAAACTTAAGTCTGTTAGACAGCTTTATTGGTGTTGGGGTTAACTAGCAGGCGGGACGGCTAACACATCGCTGTTTAGTTCGGATGGGATCTCATGGAGCTCCTAGCCTGAGGTCCTGACTGGCGGCATGTTCAGGCTCATCCTCCTTTCAGCAAGTTTGCTCACGGGGGGTGCCATTCTTAATGGTACCCTCATGCATCGGCAAAATGCCCATTTTTTATGCACATGCAAAACCATATGATGCCACAGTACCATGTGGTTCTGTGAATCACGTTTTCAAAAAAGGGTTGGTAAATGAATGGGCTGCTGCACCATATTTAGCTAAGCTTAAACACAAATCTCTCTTTTCCTTTAGTGCATCCACTCACCCCACATTTAGAAAGCACTCCCTAGGAGCACACTTAACCATTTGATCGCCCCTGGTGTTAACCCCTTCCCTGCCAGTGTCAATTATACAGTAACAGTGCATTTATTTAGCACTGATCCCTGTATTGGTGTCACACAGTGTCAGATTTGTCCGCTGCAATGTTGCAGTCTCGCTAAAAATCGCTGATTGCCACCATTACTTGTAAAAACAATTAAAAAAAATAAAAAGTCCATAAATGTATCCCATAGTTTGTAGACCCTATAACTTTTGCGCAAACCAATCAATATATACTTACTAGAATTTTTTTTTACCAGAAACATGTAGCAGAATACATATTGGTCTAAATTGATAAAAAAAAATAAGATTTTTTAAATTTTTTTTTTATTGGGTATGTTTTATAGCAGAAAGTAAAAAATGTTGTTGTTTTTTTTTTTTTTTTCAATATTATGGTTCTTTTTGTGTTTATAGCGTAAAAAATAATTTGACAAAGCGTAGAGCGCGAAACATGTCATCATGGTGACGGGACCATTTGCTTCTACACTGGAGGAGCTGTAGGCCGAGTCTGTTTCCCATTCCTGTTACTTGATTGACGTCATCACCTGCCCCACCGCTGTCCCCACTCAGCTGCCTGTGGATGCTTACCGCACCGGTTCACCTCCCGGGGTCACGGCACTTCCACTGCTCGGCTTACCAGCAAAGCTGAGGCATAGGTGCCTGCTCGTCTTGGAGTCATGGCTACAGACAAAGCAAAGTAAGACCTAAACAGCAGTGAGGCAAGTACACGGGTTCAGCCTGACATTCCCAGACTGGTATTTTAATATTGTCCTACTGATGTTTTTATCATTTTTTTTTATTAAACTGGTTTTATTTCGATCTTTCTCTGGGAGTGGACCTTCATTCAGGATTTATTTATTTGCATTTGCTCATCATTTACTGGTCACTCCACACGATAGCCACAATCAGAAGTGCTCCCTTTCCTCCCAGTTCCTTTATCCCCTCTTCAGTCTATCATTAATGCTGGTGCCTCTAGGACTCCTCCTCCTAACCAGAGACAAGCCAAGGTCAGCGCAGGTAGCATTCAATCGTGGTCAGGGCAAGCCAAGCCAATCACAGAAGTCAAACACAGGAAAACAGATGCAAGAACATGGGTAATATCTGTAGATCAGACAGCAATGGCTAGTACAGCTTCTGCAGTTTAAAAAGTCCCATTGCTGCCAATGTTAGCAGTGGGTGTGCACACATCTGTGCACGTCTATCTGCAGCAAAGCAAGCACCCGTAGATCTGTGTCTGCGTATATGTATGCATCTTTAGCCTTCCCTTGCACAGTAGCTGGTACTACTTTGACACTGTCTATGATGATTGTACTGTTCCATAACACCTCTTACAGCTTAAAGGAATCTTTCAGGCATGTATTAGAAATAAAGGTTGCTTGAAGTTGCATAAAAAAGAGGATTCTACCGAATGGTATTTATTTTTGTGTATTGATACATGTCTTCCAGGGCAGTATCCAGCTACTCATGCGCTTTTGACAATCCTTTGTCTAATAGCTTTGAAAATGATCAGAGTTATTTATTAGGATTCACCCCTGATAGGGTTTGGATTAAAATTTGCAATTTTAGGACTTTGCAAAGGATGCAATGAGCAGCCCATAAACGAAACTCAGGCCAATTTGCTTATCTGTAGTCCTAATAGTCTATGACCATTTTATATACTTTGCATAAATATATAAGAAGAAAAGCACTTTAATGCTTTGAGTTAAGTTATATCTTTCTAATGAAATGGAAGAAAATCAAGTTTTACGTAAAAACTCAACTATAATTTATTAAACACCATGATATGTGATTCAGCCTTTGACTCCCATATATATATATATATATATATATATATATATATATATATATATATATATATATACACACACACACACACACACACACATATATCCTACATCTAACAAATGGCGTGCTCAGTCTGAAATAATTAACTGCTGGCCTATTTTATAAGCTGCAATGCAGAGAAACACATAACACACCCCTTTCTTAATACAGAGGAGAAAGATGATTCTTCAGATACAGTATCATAACACCTAATCCCTGCACACAGCTCCAATAGTCTTGCTGAAGAATCAAGCTGGTTGGAAATGCTCCAGAGAGGCTTTCTGGACACTCAATCATTTCCCATCAATTCCAGGAATCATTCTAATTCCACAAAATTAAAAGGCATAGGCTCCCAGGCTAGAATTTTGGCTGGCTTACAGAGTTAGGCAATAGTCTTTTGCTGTGTGCTTTGTGAATTTTAGGACTGAAACTTTGTGTAAAGCAAGGAGGTGGAGGTGCACTAACTTATCAGTTAATCAGAGGTTGACCTGACTAAAGAAGATTTCCAATCCTATTTAAAAAAAATTGATAAATAACTGAAACAATTGCATTTAGCCATTTAACACACCTACTGTTGTTGGTAGGAAAAGCAAGTAATATGCAAATTAGTACTTAACACACAATTAGTGTTCGTACTTACTCATCCATCACAACACAGCTTACAGCACGGAATAGCACAAGTTCAATTTCATCTTGGTAGCTAATGTTCCTTTGTGGTGCAGACCTATTTAGCATTGACAAATTGAGCGGGAGTAGTCACATGCACAAACAAACTTTAACTCTCTGCACAAGTACCTGCTAATGGTAGGTTTGGGGACATTATGGAATATAAAGTACATAACATTTCCAGTTTTTACATTTTTTTACACAAATATTTGTCATTTTTGTTAACAACCTTTAATATGGGTAATGGGTTATAATATTTTGCCATTTCAGAGGCAAAAAGTGCTTAGTAGTGCTTCACATATCTATATAAAATGATGTATGGTATTGCTAATAAAGAAATGTCAACAAGATGCTTAAATATCTCTCTATATCAATGATAGTGCTGTAGACATAATTCTAGAGAGAATTATATTGAATTGACAGGGTTGAATTTTTTACCCTGGTGTATTATATTGTGATGCCACTTTGTGCCCAGACTATGCAAACAACAGAATCCCACAAGAGGTGGGTAAATATTTTATTATATCTTTTCATGTGACAACACTAAAGAAATGACACTTTGCTACAATGTTAAGTATTGAGTGTACAGCTTGTATAACAGCGTACATTTGCTGTTGCTTCCCGTACCTTGTGACCAGGCCATAGATCTCTGTGATGCTGGTCTGCTCCCAGTTGCCATGGGAGGTGGACCGCTAGGGAGGGATCCAGAACATCAACCCCCCTCGCTACCGGAGGACCTGCCACCTTACCAGGTACCATGCTTAATGACTGGTTTCGTTTTTTCCTTCACTTGGTTACCCATAGCAACTACACTCCTTTTCCTTATCTCGCTGAGTTAACCTTTTGTAGTGGCGGTACTTCATACCTCCTAGTATTTTACTGACCCAGGGTCTTTTGGAATATACTAGAATCAGCATGCACCCCTTGAATAACTTTAAACCAGGCTTAGAATGGTTAAAGTAACTTTTACTGGTAAACTGTAGCATGGAAATACAAAATGAATAACGTCCTGTCCCTAATCCTAACTAATGTAGCGTAGTGGCCCAAGCATACCCCTGTGAGTCGAGAGTCCATGAAGGAAAAGTCCATGACTTGGATGCTGATTTCTGGTATCTTCAGTATCGCACTTGCACTCACAGGTGAGTCCACCTATACCCATGTCCTGTTCTCCAGCATTCCTGATCTTTTTATTTAACAGGTGGGTCCACCAAAAGCCTGGTACTTGAGCCAAGAATGTTTAACCCTTCCCCCAGCTTAGACCAGCTGCTAACTAACTAACTACACACATACTTTTCACCCTGCCTGCGTCCAAGCAGTGCAGGATTGTCAACTGTCCCTAAATTTATGGACAGTTTGTAAGAAGCTGTGATTTTTACTGCTGTCTGTAATTGTCTTTGAATGTCCATTACAGACAAACAGTGTCTGTAAAAATGCCAACCCAAGAGTTGCTCCTCCTTCCTCTGGCTCCTGAGCCAATGAGAAGGCACTGTAACCCGCCCCTTCATCATCCCGACTCATTTGACTTAGAGCGGGAGGTGAAGAAGAAGGTAAGCTAAACAGATGTAATCAGTATCATGGCTGCCTGCCGATAAGAAGGTACAGGTAGGTTCCAATTGATATATTGTTAGTAGTATACAGGTATTTTCTGGCTCCCTGCAGTGGCTGCAGACAAAAGGAGCAGCTGTGAGGAGAGAGAGAAGAGGTGAGTGTCTAATGCTCTGAACATGTGTAAGAAGATGCCCTCCCCTGACATGGGACATCATGCCATTCTGCAGCTCGGGTGCTTCTGTGTCCTCTCAGCTGTCCCCTGTGCCTGGAAATGGGAATTGCAGTTCCTTGATTGCGTGCTATGAGGAATGCATAGTTCCAGCAATATGAGTGTCTCAGCATCCCCTGCGAGAGTGTGTTTTCCAGGTGGAGGGTCTGTGTAGGGGGTCTAGGAAGAAGGCCTGCAGTGAAGCTTACTGGTTTATGGTTGTTGTTGTTAGTGTGTTTAAGGCAGCCAATCATGCTCTCTGGTCTGGGTGCAGGGGGTGTATAGAGAAAGCTCTGCTTGTAGGGTCTGTCAGCCAGGCACAAACCACAGTATTCCACTGTGCAGCTGCAATCCAGCACAATAATCTAGTAACTAAACTATAACTTGTGGATGCACAAAAATGTATAATTCCTATTCACTTTGATGCTCAGTGCTAGTGTTGATATTCTGGTTGGTCATGGGTGCTGGGTGCTGCCTATTCAGTGTAATTACTTATGGTTTTATTGCAGCTCGCCAAAAGTCTGCTATTAGCTAGACTTTCACTTGTGGCATAGTAGTTAGGAGTAATTTAAATTTACAAGGACTGTGGCATATGTGTGCAGTTAATATACCTACTACAAAGAGGTTCTGTTTAACCACCTTCTTACTAGCCACTCCCACTGTTAAGCGCAATCTGGCCATACCTACTGATTGCCATGGCATGCATAGCAGAACTTGTTTTAAAACTGTATACCCTGGTGGTGATCATGTTGTTTTTGGCTTTTTTATTTGGTAAAGAGGAAGTAAACCCTCCTCGGACACTTTTACCTATAGGTAAGCCTATGATAAGGCTTACCTATAGGTACTGTAAATATCTCCTAAACATGTACCGTTTAGGAGATATTTACCTTACATGCATCCAGTGACGTCACTGGCGCATGCGCTCTGAAGGAACGGCCGCTGGTGCCGTTTCTTCAGAGTCCCGTGCCGTGACTGTCGGCTCCCGTGTGTGTGTGCGGGAGTGACGTCACCGCGGCTCCGGCCAATCAGATGGCCGGATGCCGCGAACCCGGAAGACGGGCGACTGGACATGTTGCCCGTCATACAGGTAAGCGGGCTGCACGGCGGGGGCTCGTTCTAAGGTAAGTATTGCATAATGAGCTAGTATGCGATGCATACTAGCTCATTATGTGTTTCTCTTACAGGTTACCAAAAAAAAAAACTTTGTACGGGTTTACAACCTCTTTAAGTCAGGCAAATTGCTTGTTATGGGCATTGTCAATGTTTACATACTGTTTAAATATTGATTGCCTTTTATATTGGGAGTTTTTGTATTTTTCATGTTGTCAGTAAGCCAATGTTTTCTGACAGTAAATTTCTACTAGTTTTGTCAGTAAAAAAGTCATTAGGGGGTTGGCAACCCTGAAGCGGTGGCTTATGACATAGACAATTCCGTATGACATAGACAATCCTGTATTCTATGCTGTGTCATACTAGACTGCCCATGTGAAAGCCAAGTCAAAATGTGCATTACCTGCAGACAGTTTGTTTGCTTTGCCCATACAAGTATCACATTTACTATTCATGTGTCTATGGCAGCATAGAAAAGCATCAGTAGAAAAGTACTCTTTTTTTTTTTTTTTTTATAGGTTTGGGGTCAGGTAAATGTTGACCGTGTAATTGAGTTAGGAAAAAACGACTGCATCAGTGGCTGAGAAGATTTTGTTTAATAACCTGAGAAAACTTGAGAAAACTTTGCTTGCTTTTATCTCTATCCATATGCAGTGTTATAAAAATGATTCTCACTAGCAAGTAGAGACATTTTGTTCCCTGACCCCAAGAAACATTCTTAGTTTCTGGATCGATACTCTAACTTTGAAGAATCTGTCTTATAAGTAATAGATTCCACAAGCTCTATAAACCACTGTCCAGCCTGCATGCCAATATTTATTCAGACTCCTCACAGCAGCCCCTGTGCCCGCTCAATCTTTTTCCATTTCATTAGTGGTGTAATGACTATGCAGTCATTAACCAGCTATCATCAAACTGAATTTTAAATCGGCTAAAAATAAGACCAATGACACCATCTACCAACATATATACTTATCTTACAAATCAAGCTAAATATTATATTGTTTCTTAAAGTTTCAAGGAACCTAACACGTTCTGTGTTATATTCACCCACTAACTACTTATTTGTCTTTAACTTTGTACAGACATTGGAGAAACAAATTTTTTGCAGAAATAGTTTTGGAGGCAGTTGGGTCCTTTAACTGAAAACATTGCTTAACGCAAAGGTAGGGCAGCCATCAAGGGCTCTATTTACCATTTTGCCTGTGGCCTGTTTGCTATGTAATATTCATTTTCACATCTTTCATTCTTATCTGGTTCCTCCCACGTTTGCATGGGTGATTTATACATACCAGAACCTTTGTGTGTTCAGAACAAAGCAGATGAAATTAGCTTCTCTTTTAGCTGCCAATGATGCACACTTCAGCTTAGAACGACCTTACCTAGGAAATACCGCATGTAGGAAATTCAAAACATCATTTTTATCCTTAAAGCCCAGTTCTAGGTTCTAAGCTTTTAAACAAAATGTATCTCTAGAGCATAATTTAGCAGTTTAACTTTCCATAGTGTCTCAGGAGGCAGAAAGAAGCAAAACGTCCCTGCATCATGAGCATAAAGAATTTGCAATCCATACTACAGCATTTATCTCTGCATAAGCCATACAGAACAATAAGAAGAAGCCAAAAATTAAGCTTTGTTCCAGTAAAAGGTTTCCAAGGTTATCTGTGGTACCTCATAAACTCTTTAACAGTCATTCAAACCTGCCAGCATGACAACTATTATTCCTACATGTATGGCTACTTTGCAATTCCACAAGAAAATGTGAAGGGTTACAGGATGTCAAAGGAACCAGAGGTGTTACATTATTAATTTTTCTTCTTTTTCTATATTAGAATATAACTCCTACTTGTAGTAGGTTTTCATTGATAAAATGCCATATTAACCACTTCAGCTTCCAGACCTTTATACTCTTTATAGACCAGAGCAAATGTTATATTTCCAATATGGACCTGTTCCCTTAGCGATCACTTTGTCATTACATAAAATAAGTATTACATACTTTTTTTGGGACATACTAGGCTTTCTTTTGGCAATATTGTCTTGTAAATTATTTTTTATTTTCTACGTAATTAATGAACAAAATTATATAAAAACATACAAACATTTTTTTTTTGTTGACCAGGGTTAGTATGTTAATAAAAAGTACACTACTTATTTTAACATTTGTCTAATTTAACATAAAAATAAAACGGTGTTTCTGGTGCAAAGTCACTTTTTTTCAATTTCACACATTGTTTATACCACAGGTGTCAAACACAAGGCCCGCGGGCTGAATCCGGCCCTCCAGGCCATTTTATGTGGCCCTCACACCTCTCCTGTAGCTGCAGGAGAGCTCCAGTCCTCCTCTAGACCTTATACTTTCTGCTTTCCAGCAATGCCTCCAGCTTCTTTCCAGCAGCAGCACAAGGTAGGGGATGTGCACTGTGATGTAAGGGAGGGTGGGGGACTCAACTTCTGATGGTGGAGAGGCTCTTGACGTCTTATGTAAGGGTAGGGGATGCTCTTGACATCTAGTCTTACAGATACAATCGGCCCTTTTGAGGGCAATTATAATGCTGATGCGGCCCGCGATTAAATGGAGTTGGACACCCCTGGTTTATACCATATTGAAACAAATATATATATATATATATATATATATATATATATATATATATATATATATATATATAAAAATATAAAAAACAGCTGACAAATAAAATCTAGCAGAGAATGGGGTTAGGTAGATAATTAAAGATGATTAGGGTTAATTCAGGCTTAGTAATGGGTGGAAAAATAAATAAAACTAAAGATAGATATGCCAGTGGGCCTGCTCCCCTGTCAAATGTGCTCTGGTACAAGATCCCTAAAATTTACACTCAAGTCACTGATGTTGTCATCCTCAGTTTTCCTCAAATCTTACTATATTAAGAAAGCCAAAAGAAGTGTCTTTAAGCCCTTTCTCACTGCAGCACATGCAATTATTCCACGTTATTGGCAGTCAACACAGTCTCTCACCTTACTAGAATTGGCCATCAAACTAGATCACATTGTAATCATAGAGTTACTCTTAGCCTGGGAAGTGTGTACCCAAGAACAGTACACACAGACATGGGCCTCTTTGAAGGTGGTTAGAAAATCTCAGGAATTCATGGACCTCATTCAAGACTAATAGGATCTTATTGGATCCATCCTGTCTGTTTATTCCCTAAAGAAGTCTAGCAATATCCTCCCATTATTCCACTCTTACACCTCTTTTTATTTTCTTTAACGCTCACCTCCTACTGTTCCTCGCATACTGTCATCTTTCTCCTATCTTTACCTTCCAAGCTACTCTTTACAAGATGATCACCATGTGTAAATACATAGGTGGCCCATGTAGTAAAATTGGTGTAAAACAGGGGTAGGCAACATTTCAGCGGTTGAGATCTACCCGGACAATATGGAGCAAATCAAATATTCCGGGGATAGGGGATGAGGAACATCATCATCGCCCCGAATAAAAAAAACGGTCTTCTGCCCTACTTCATATCACCACCCCCACAGTAGTATTTTCTCCCCTCTCAAAGTGTTGTCCTCTGCCCCTTTTCACATTACCCCCCCCCCAGTAATGTACTCCTCCCCTCCCTGACTGTAGCGTCCTCTGCCCACCCACATGGTAGTGTCCCCTGCACCCCCCCCCCCATGCATGGTAGTGTCCTCTGCCTCCCCATTGTAGTGTCCTCTGCCCTCCCACACAGTAATGTGTTCTGCCCCCCCCTCAGTAGTGTCCTGTGCCCCTTCCACACAGTAGTGTCCTGTGCCCCCCGCCCCCAAAGCAGTGTCCTCTGCCCCTTCCTCCCACTGTAGTGCAAAATTAACTAAAGCAGTTCCCGCCCTCTATCCAGCACTGTTTTGCCTCTCACTCTGCTCTGCTATTAAAAGGAAAGTGTCGGAAGCTGGGGATAGCCCTGTTCATGATCTACTCATCGGCTTCCTGCGTTTGACAGGTAGTTCTGGCCAACTCAGTATATAGTTTTAAACAAGAGCTGGATGCATTCCTACATGCACAAAATATAACTAAATGTTAACATTTAATAGTAGTATCACCAAAGATTGCCGATCTGGGGAAAAATCAAACTTCTTCCTGAGGGATATGGAAGGAATTCCACCCCCCCCCCCCCCCCCCGAACAAAATTGACTGTCTATCAGCAGGAGTGGAGGTTAAAGTTTTTTTGCCATCTGACCTAATAGGGTCACAGACAACAATGAAAAGTGAGAGGTTTTTTATACCCTCTCCACTGTATCCAAAACTAAACAAATAAAAGGTTTGCCTTTAGTTATACCTTTAGAGATAGGGAGGAATGTCTGTCAGAGGTTGGATGGGGATATGAAGCAACTGTGAAGGGATGTCTGTTTGTTGAAGTCACATGGGGGGCTGTCTTTCAGTTTGGGATGTGGAGGTGGGGGGATCAGGTATCAAGTGCTGGAGGCCAATGGAGAGAGGGCTTCCTTTGCAGCTAAGTTCCAAACTCCCCTGGAGATGAGACAGGAGGAGTTAGGCCCAAAGTCACACAGGTCGCCTCCAGAGTTGCTTGCAGAAAAGGGTTCAGGGATACCGCTGTTGTGCTGCGGGGTTACTGCAGGCAGGTGGCACCTGTGAGATGAAGCAGGTACTTAGGATCGCTGAGACAGAGGGTGGTTGATTCAAGCCAAGGTTCGGTGCCAGGTGGGTAGCGGAGAAGACAGGGTCAAGTGGTAGCCAAAGTCTGGACAGGTAGCAGGCAGAGGAGACCTGTTAAACAAGCTGAGGTCAAAGTCAGGAAGCAAGCCGGAGACAGAGGTGTAACAAGCCAATTCAGTAACCAGGAATCACAGGAAACAGGAAACACTGGACGTTGGTAGAAGCTGAAGATTAAACAGCACTTAGAGAAGGGCTGGCTCCCTTATAAAGGCCCAGGTGAGGGGCTGACGGAAATGCTTGGTCC
Source organism: Pelophylax lessonae (assembly GCF_965119305.1). Taxonomy (NCBI): domain Eukaryota; kingdom Metazoa; phylum Chordata; class Amphibia; order Anura; family Ranidae; genus Pelophylax; species Pelophylax lessonae. The sequence continues at coordinate 769,859,414 of NC_138768.1, forward strand.
TAGAGCCCTTCTCCTGTTCTGAAGGATACTGGGTCCTAGAGCCCTCCTGCTATTGGTGCCCTGACAGGGGGTGTGGGGGGTGTAAGAACAGGCCGGATAGTGATGTGTCATTCATGTTAGAGATCTAATATGATGTAAACCAGGGGTATCAAACTCAATTTAATTGCGGGCCGCATCAGTATTATGATTGCCCTCAAAAGGGCCGATTGTATCTCTAAGACTAGATGTCTAGAGCATCACCTACCCTTACATAATACATCAAGAGCCTCCCCACCAAGGGCAGGTGGTATCTGTAAGACTAGATGTTCAGAGCATTCCCTACTCTTACATAATACATGGAGCCTCCCCACCATCACTGGTTGAGTCCTCCACCCTCCCTTACATCACAGTGCACCCCCTTACCTTGTGCTGTTGCTGGGAAGAAGCTGGAGACAGAAAGTACCTAGTCTAGAGGAGGACCAGAGGAGGGTTGGAGCTCTCCTGCAGCTGCGCGAGGGCCACGTAAAATGGCCTGGAGGGCCGGATTCAGCCCACGGGCCTTGTGTTTGACACATGTGATGTAAACTGTTTGCTTGCAGGACAGGTGTAAGTAGCACAGTCTTGGTTTGCTGGTAGAGATGTGAGTCCCGGGAGATGTTTAAATGGAAAGGGTTGTTTGTGAGGAGGTGAGTTGGTGGGGTTTGGCCAGATGTCGGAATGGATTTGTATGGGGGTGTGTTAAGGTGGCAAGGGAGCTTGTAGGAAGATTTTAATGCCCGGCAGATGATGGGTGGGCTTAGCTTGTCTTACTGGCATTTTGTTACTGGGGGACTAGAAACAGAGAGGCTCCATTAGGTGTGCTTTTATTTCTGTCCCCAAATGCTAAAACATAAGTAGGACTTTTTTTATTATAAAGGATTAAGGATACAGCTCTGACATAGCCCATAGTGTTGTACAATCACACACTATTAGCAAACATGTGTACAGCTCTGACCTATTGTGTAGTGTTGTACAGTCACACACTATTATTATTGTTTATATTTATATAGGTCTGACATATTTCTTATCATTGTACAATGACCCACTATTATCATTATATATTTATATAGCACCAACATATTCTGTAGTGTTGTACAATCTCACTACAATACTAAGTTGTGACCCCCAGTAGGATTCCTCTATACTGCAGAGCAGCAGAGGGAGCGGAGTTGCAGTTTCATGCAGTGGACAGGGAGATAGAGGCATGGCTTTGATTGTTTTCCATGGGAGGCATTGAGTTTGGTGCCTGTGAAGTTCCCGTTCCTTGTCTGACAACCATAGAGTCACATAAAAAAAAATGATATGCATAATAATCATACAGCTATAACACAGATGGTTTGCAAACTATAATAACTAATCCATATACTGTATGTCAATATGCCACACCACTTGGGAAATGCTGAATAATGAATGTTGGTTCAGACTCAACAGCAGGTGAGTAGTCAGTGGTAATAATTAGATCTCAAGGACATCCAAAAAGATAACAATCTATATAGTATTGAGTTAATAATGTGCCAGAAAGTCCTCCAAAGGTACATGTAAGGGAAATCAATATTCAACAAATCTAACTCCAGCAATAGGGGATAATGCTCCTATATCCAGATAGCCTGTTTATAAGGTAAAGCCAATGAAAACATTTTTGAAATATGCACATAAATAATGTATGTAGAGGCCATAATTTAGCCAGAATACAGTGATGATGTACATGAAAGTCCAGACTAGTGACAGAGAGCAGCTTCTTGTGAAATAGTTCCGAATCAATAGACACTGAAGCTTTTGATATGCAGAACAAAATATCAAAAATAATGTCTTAGTGGTTTTCCTAATAATGGCACATACACTATATTGTCAAAAGTATTGGGACGCCTGCCTTTACACGCACATGAACTTTAATGGCATCCCAGTCTAAGTGCGTAGGGTTCAATATTGAGCTGGCCCACCCTTTGCAGCTATAACAGCTTCAACTCTTCTGGGAAGGCTTTCCACAAGGTTTAAGAGTGTGCCTATGGGAATGCTTGACCATTCTTCTAGAAGTGAAGGCAGGCACTGATGTTGGACGAGAAGGCCTGGCTCTCAGACTCTGCTCTAATTCATCCCAAATGTGTTCTATTGGGTTGAGGTCAGGACTCTGTGTAGGTCAGTCAAGTTTCTCCATTCCAAACTCGCTCATCCATGTCTTTATTTACCTTGCTTTGTGCACTGGTCTAAATCATTTGGTGGAGGGGGTATTATGGTGTGGGGTTGTTTTTCAGGGGTTGGGCTTGACACCTTTGTTCCAGTGAAGGGAACTCTTAAGGTGTCAGCATACCAAGACATATTGGACATCTTCATGCTCCCAACTTTGTGGGAACAGTTTGGGGATGACCCTTTCCTGTTCCAACATGCCTGCACACAAATGCTCAAAGCAAGGTCCATAAAGACATGGTTGAGCAAATTTGGGGTGGAGGAACTTGACTGGCCTGCACAGTCCTGATCTCAATACGATAGAACACCTCTGGGATGAATTAGAGTGGAAACTGCAAGCCAGAAGAATGGCCTTCTGGAAGAATGGTCAAACATTCCCATAGATGCACTTCTAAACCTTGTGGACAGCCTTCCCAGAAGAGTTGAAGCTGTTATAGCTGCAATGGGTGGGCCAACTCAATATTGAACCCTACAGGCTAATACTGAAATGCCATTAAAGTTCATGATGAACATGTAAAGGCAGGTCTCCCAATACTTTTGACAATATAGTGTACTTTATATATCATATAGGGGCTGTGTGCATCAATCTGTGGTAGCCCCTTGAATGTAGGCAAGCAATGCTATAAAGTAATGGATACACTGCATATGAAGTAAGCTGGAGTACAAATATTAAGCATCGTATTGTCTTCAACAATCAGGGTAATGCCCCCCAGAAACATAATATGTCATATGTATGCGCTGCACAGAAACCCTTCAATGGTATGCAGACATAAAGGGGTTGATTTACTAAAGTCAATTAGACTGCACACTTTGAAAGTCAATTTTGCAAGGACATTTCCTTTAACTGAGTATATGAGGTGAAGCTCGATTGTCTTCAATTGTCATGATAGAGCCAAATGAGAGTGGAGGCTTTAATAAAAATTTTTGCTTACTGTCAAAAACATTTTATTATGTTTCAGCCAGCCAAAATTGAATTCAAATATACAGGAATAGTGTTCATAAGTTTATTCACGGTGTGAAGGATTTTAGTAGTACAGTGAGAAAGAAGGGTCTAAATGTTCAGTCTGTATATTCCCACAGTGGGGAATCATTTAGACATCAGTCTATATAGATGCATTTCCATTAGGCCAGTTTCTCCCTTGTCACTCCAGATTCTTTGTCTGCAGCTCAGTTAGCCCAGAGATAGATGTATGTTGCACTGTTATCACCTATGCTTCATATCTATTTCTAGCACATTCAGAACTCAATATTATATATATTTTCATCTTATTGGATGTCCCTGAGATCTGATTATTGCTGCTAGCTACTCACTGGTGTTGAACTTGAACCAGCATTCATTATTCAGAATAGGGCATATGGACACATTCCTTACAGATATTGCTGGTAACCAGAATATCTTTGATATTAAAAGTAATTTTACAATATTTGTTCTGCGTTCTCAGAACTCATTGCCTTCACTACTGACGTATATTTCGGTTAAATGGGAATACACATTATCTAAAAAAAAAATGCTTTTTATTTTTACTTGTAAGGTTTCTTAACTTATGTCATATGCCAATCAAAGGTCTCCCTTTTGATCTATGTACTGTATAAATAAAATAGTAAATTAGTAAATACCATACACCGTAACATTACATTGTTACATTGTATTACTCAATGACACTTGCAGTCTATCTACAAGTGTCACCTTACATAAGAGTTGCTGCATTCTCACGGCTGTTTTTTTTTTTTTGGGGGGGGGGGGTGGCGACAGGGGAAGAGGGGCTGAACAGCCCTGGAAGCTTTGTTAAAGTTGCTTTTTTTTATATATCCTACCTATAAGGTCTGCAACTGGGTAAAAAATAGAGCTTTCCAATATAATTGTGAAACAGATGTTTTCTATTTATCTCAGGTGTACCAACCTTTTTTTCCTTTCTGCTTGCACAATGCACAGGGGACTCTTTATATTTCTTTCTTATTTAGGGGTCTTTTTATAAAGTGTTCACTGTGCAATTCCCACATCACATGTTTGTATTTTACAGAATTTTCCATAATTTTTAAAAATATCTAGCAATCATTTTTAAATAGTATTCCCCCCATTTAGTCATCATTTTTAAAGACATTTTAGCTCTAATTTTTAAAAATGATTCAACCCTCACATTTAACAAATGCATTCATGTTGAATGCAATATAAGATAGAGATGTTAATAACAAATAATATTTGCCGATTGGGCAAATAGGATTCAGCCATCATTTTTAAGATAATTTGCTCTGTGAGTAAATAATGCAGCTGCCGGGAGAATCTTGCTTGTTATTATGAGACTGCTGATTCTTATATGACAGAGAATGAGAATACGATATACAGGCGGTCCCTGGGTTACAAACAAGATTGGGTCTTTAGGTTTGTTCTTCAGTTGAATTTGTTTGTAAGTCAGAGCAGGTACATTTTTTAAGTGTAGCTACAGCCAAAAAAATAATTAGGTTTTTGGATAGCATAGGGAAGGGGTAATGTAATTGTTGTTTTTTGTACCCCTGTTCAGAAGATTGTACCCCACATTCTGTCCCTGTGACAATTGGATTTTGAAAATTTTGGATTGTTAAGAAAACAAGGATTGGTGCCCTGCATCTGCATCAGTGCAAATACCTTTTCCCCATGAGAACCCTTACAGGAATAAATTTCCCTTCCTCGTGGAGAGATTTCCTCTCACTTCCTGTTGTCTCCCTCCGTAAGTAGGAGTCCTTTGTAAGTCCGATGTCTGTAACCCGGGGACCGCCTGTATGTTGTATTATGTGCTATATTTAGTTGACCTAAAGTAATAGTAAGGTCTCCTGTTTTTATTTTTTTATTTAAATAACAAACATGTTCTACTTACCTCCTCTGTGCAGTTGGTTTTGCACAGAGCAACCTGGATCTTCCTCTTCTCGGGTCTCTCTTCGCTGCTCCTCGCCCCTTCCTCCTATCGAGTGCCCCCACATCAAACAGCTTGCTATGGGGGCACCCGAGCTAAACTGCAGCTCCATGTGTTCATTCCGACACAGAGCTGCCGTTCTGCCCCGCCCCTCTTTCTCCTGATTGGCTAACTGACTTTGATTGACAACAGTGGGAGCCTGGCTACTTTGTCTCAGCCAATCAGGAGGGAGAGTCCCAGGCAGTCTAGGGACTTGTGGACATCGCTGGATAGAGATGGGGTTTAGGTAAGTATTAGGGGGTGCTGGGGTGGCTGCTACACACAGAAGGCTTTTTATCTTAATGCATAAAATGCATTAAGATAAGAAAAACATTCTGCCTTTAATTTTTTTTTTTTAACCTAACTATAAAAAGAAAGAGACTTTTTTTAATGCACAATCAGTGTACATTCAATAAATGAAACAAAGCATTAAATAAATTACTGACTGCATTGTAAGAAGGCAGAGGTGGAAATACCATAAATTTCCATATGAAAGAAGCTTTGATGATCTTTCCTACCAGTTAAGTGTTTGGGGCTATTACAAGTATCAACCATATGAAACAAAAGAATAAAAGTAGTAGTTTTCTATTAACAACTAATTTGCTTCATAAATGATAAAGACAGCTTTCCTAATGAGACCAAGAAAGAGAGCTGTAATATATTGAGTGCTATGTTTAATTGAGCATCCTTAGAAAAGAAATGCTGAAAGCTTTGACAGCATTAATCTGACACACCCATGTGGTAAGTTAAAGTCATGTAGGCTATCTTTATCCTCCAGCAGGACTCACCAGATATAGCCAAGAAGACATCTGTAAATGAGTTTGAATATGCTCAAAATGACAGATCTGTCCTGTGAATAACCTGTTAATGAGAGAAAAACGCAGTCTAACAGGGCTAATTTACATCCAACATTCTGTTTGCATAGTGCATTTCATACATGAGTTTGGAACAGAAAAGTGAACACAAATTGGACATCTGCTAATAAGCGGACACATGCTATAAGCCCAATACCACATGACACATGGACTTTGGGATATAAAATTAAGAAAGACTATTACATATCAACTGTCCTACAGCTCTGCTACATGTGAGAATTGTTATTATGCATCATTGGTCTTCCAGTACAATATGCATTTCTTAGATGCCTTTGGTACCTATACTGTGTACACAGTGTGGACACCATAATTGCTTTGTAAATTAGCTTTTCCATATGTAGAGGTAAATCTTGTTTCCTCCAGACATAAAGAGTTCCCCCTTGCTTCTGTAATGACCTGAAAATTAATAACTCTACACCAAGTTCACTTTATGGACCACTTATGTATTTAGACATAGTGATCATATCTATAAACAAGAATTGTTGTGGTCTGAAGCACCAAATGCCTCCATCCCTAAATATGCATGCAAAGAAATGATATTGTACCTTGGTCTTGTGACTTTGAAATAGTGAAAATCCATGGGGTGTATAGATTATTAGTGGCTCATCCAGCCAACACTGGTCTATAAAAAAAAGGTATATATTAATGTGTGTGAAATATGTGAGCATTAAAAAATATCAGTGTTAGTGTCTATATAATGTGACCAATAGAAAAAATGAAAAAGCTCCAAAATGGTGGGAAAAAAGGGGGGAAAACAGGAAAACGATGAGCTCAATATCCAAGAGAAGGAAAACCAAATATGTCCATAGAGAAAACGAGCACAAATTGGAAGCAAGGTAGAAATCCCCAGATAGATAAATGTAAATGTGAATACAAGTGGAGGTGGATGGAAAAAGTAGCCACACTGAAGTCTTACAAGTAGTATTCCATAGTTTAAGAAGTGCTTTACGATAACCCACCAAACAAAAGAAGCAAGAGATATTGTCTCCTAGTTGACCTCAGCCTTCTATTATACCATAGACCCAGGATGGGTCCCTGCCAGCATCATGCAGGTGCCAGGTGTGGGGAGGGGGAGGGTGAAAGCAGGTCCCATATCTGGTGTAGGCACCAGACAGGAAATTAGGCCTCAAACACCTGACCCCACAGCATGGCGTCAGCGGGAAAAGACCTTCCAAATTTTGCAACGCTTAGTGACATCACGAGCTGGGTGCATGTGCAAGGCGCCAATGCACAGCAGGAGGCCCCCAGCCCACATCCCAAGTACATCAAGAGGTGGGAGAGGCTAGAGACCATCCTGCCGCTCCTCACATCCCAGGGATAAACAGCACCCCGCCGCCCCCCCTCCCCCCACATCAAAGCCCACTGCTCGACAATAAAGGAGGGGCAAAACAAAAGTGTGTGGAAAACTAGAGAGTTATATGTATATATGGTGCGACAGATCACTGAGGACCGAGGTGTCTTCCACCCAATAAACATTTGTAAACAAGAATTATTGTGGTCTGAAGCACCAAGAGAGAAATGCCTCTATCCCTAAATATACATGCAAAGAAAGGATACATTTGTCATAGGACTTTGTGTGAACCAAATCACTTCTAAAGTCGTATATTGGGTACACATGATTTCAAATTTAATAAAAATAAAAATAATAATTATAATTGGACATTCCATAGTCCTAAAAGTACATTATGACAAATTTCAAATAAAATATATAGACACGTTAAAATGAGCTGACAGAATAAGAAATTCACATGATAGCAATATAAATTCATATGATCATACATAATGATGTTTACAGATAGAGATACATGATTACATAAATTGCAGCAGACAAAGTTTCTTGACATTCTATAACTCTATGCAATTAGTGGATCCCTGTCCACTTCATCAGGAGTCTATGCAAGAAAGGTAGGAGATAGGAGCTCGAAAACAGGCCCAGAGTCTTAGTGAGCTAAGGGCACCGAAAAACCTGCATCCTGGGGGCTATGACAGGATGTCCCACACAGGCCAGAGAGACAGCAAGAGGGTGGGCCAAGCTTCCAAATAATGCAAATCCATTGGGTGCGTAGATTGGCTGGGGCACATGTAGCCAACACTGGTCTGAGCTAAGTTAAGCCCATGCGGCTTTCCCCTCCTCCTCCACAGCAGGCAGGTGCCAGTCAGTGTGGGCACAGGGGGGCATGGGAACTTTCTCTGAGGTGAAGGCAATGGAACTGTCACAGTGGGGCTTGGGTGGGGGGGGGGGGATTTGAGGAAGTGGACAGTCCCAGACTCGCAGCTAGCGCCGACACAGCAGGGGCAGTGCCAACAAGTAGAAATGAAGGGATCATATCCCCCTTAATCTCCTCTTCTCAAGAAAAAATAACTTAAATTTAGCTTATCTTTCCTCATAGCTGAGCCCCTACATGTCGCTTATCAGCTTGGTTGACCTTCACTGTATCCAATTCTCCATTATCCCTTTTGTGAACTGGTGCCCAAAACTGAACTGCATATATTATTACCGTTATTCAAAATAAATATTTTCTGTCAACACAGCAAGTGTACATTTCAGCCCAACATCCGTAGAGGACAGAGTCACCAAGAGCCCATGTCTATTGATTGACAGTTATGCAGATGTGTTCAATTCTAGGTGGCAATGGAAGGGGACCCTGCACCCATCATACATACATCTTTTAAAAATGATCTTTAAAGTGTATGTGCAGCTAAAACTTTTTCTTTCAAAGTTTTTAGTAAAGTGGGGAAAGAATAGAACTGCTGTCAGGTTTGTACTGCTATCCATGGCTCTTTTACCAAGATTTAACCTCACTTCCTGTCCTGATGACATCATTTTACCAGACAGGAAGTGAGGGTAACCCTCAAAGAGAAACACAAAAATAAATATGTTTTTTCTTTAGTATAGTAGGGGGAAGGCTAGAACTAATTTAATGATTTTTCTGTTCGTAATCTGTTGCAGTTTTTTTTTCTACTTTCGTCTGATGAAATTATTGTCAACACCACAGGAGGTAGTATACATCTCTGTAACGGTGAACCAGATAACAGTTCACACCCAACAAGATTCATAATCTTTCCTCAATCTATTCAAAAATGGCATTTGGTAGTTTGTAGTTCTTTTGTAAGATGAGCATGGTTTATAAAACCATAGAACATTAACTTTAGACTTTATTATAGACTCATAAAGAAGAAATGCTGTTATATAATGACCCTGGACTCATAACATAATGTATATATTAATGATTTTTTATAAGCTATGATTAGTATACAATTCACTATTTAAACGTAACCACTTGCCGACCAGCCGCCGTAGTTTTACGGCGGCAGGTCGGCTCTGTTATGCAAAATTACATACCTGTACGTCGCTTCATGTAGCAGATAGTGGCGGCGCGCGCACACGCCAATTGGCTAGATCCGGCTTGCTCCTGCTGTGATTCTTCTTAGTGGGGGCTGATCAGCGGGTCCTGTGGACCCGATGTCTGCTGGCACCTGCTGATCGTTCAGTCAGTAGGGAAGGCATTATTCCTCTGTACCTGCAAAGCAGTGCAATGCCTTCCTTCTAGTAAGAGCACCTCCCACACTGTTATAAAACACTGGGACCCCTTCCCAGCCAGTGTGATTAGTACCATGACAGTGCATATTTTTACACTGATCACTGTATTAGCTTGACTGGTCCCCAAAAAGTGTCAAAGTGTCAGTTCGTGTCCCGACTGTCTAACCGCAAATTCGCAGTCCCAGTATAAGTCACTGATCAATAATGGGAAGAAAGCTGCGCACAAAAAACAATGAGCTAAAAAAGGCTGCTAGTACAAAGTATATCAAACCAAAACAAGCAATGTGAAGATGGTACAGCGCCTCTAAGTAGAATAATTAACTAGAGGAAAGGAGGTGAACCAATGTCCATGAGTCCATGTGGAGGAAAAGGATTCAAATGCTGAAAATGTAGCCACAGATCCAACAAAAGTCTTGCAAATGGAGTTTCTTGACAGAGATCACACAAGCAATAAAGGATGTACCCTTACCGGACAGTTGGACCCCCTGTTAAGGAAGGTCTGACAAGCATGTGAAGTCCGTCTCCAGAAACAAGTAGACGACCCAATTCCTCTCCAAACAGCCACAGAACATCCAGATAGGACCATGGAACCGATAAACCTCAATGGACCCCAGGTGTACATAAGGGATGACCTCCAATAATACAAATGGCGGGGCGCACATGGTGAAGTATGTACGGATTTTATTAATAAAAGAAAGGTAAAAAAACTCACATGTAACTGCTTGATACAGGCATGTTAATCGATTGATTGGCCACGGCTGGAACAGCGTGACTGCATGGGGGCTAGCGTGCCTGACGCGTTTCGTCCTGCAAAGGCGTTTTCAAAGGCAAAAGCCCCCCACATGCAGCACGCTTTTATAGGGTGCCCCAGATCGTTTGGAATGCGGCTCTGCAACCACTTCCGGTGCGTAATGACGCACTTCCGCTTCCGGTGCGTGATGACGCACTTCCGGTCGCGGCGTGCGTGATGACGCACTTCCGGTTTACCGATCAGCATCGCTGTGAGGCGGAGCTGAACTTACAGAAGCCTGGCATAGGAAGCCCGGCGAAAGAGACAGGGAAGACAGTCAGCAATGGAAGTTGGAGGTCCCCCGACCGCCCAAGGCCAGCCAGAAAAGACCCATCACACTGCAATCCGTCCCCCAGACAAAAAACAAACCTCCAGCCAGCAAATTGGGAATTGTGGTCAAAACACATTACAAACGATCTTATGTGCAATGTATAATTGATATTAAAAACAAGTGAGTTTGCAACCAGGTCAAATACAGAAAACACAAATAAAACAAATGCATTATATGTAAAACCAAATTAAATAAGTTACAAACCATATCAAATAATAAAATTCAAAGCCATCTGCACGCAATAAACTGAAAGTCCATGATGTATATGAAATACCATGGTACTCAACCTAGTGCACTGCCCAGTGGTTCCTATCTATCAGCTGGGACAGCAATATCATCCAAAGCTGTTCAGAGCAAGGAAAGAAACAATGGGATAAGCAGATTGACAGTAAATAAATGGTGCTTCCTTACCAGTGTTATACATAGGGGTACAGAAAAAATGCTCCCAAACAGTGCACTCAAGATAATAATCAGATGTGGGTGCAATGCCGGGGATGCTGGGACACGAGAAAAAGAACCAATAGACAGCAAGTAGAAGAGGGTCTAGGGAGTCAATCTGCCTATCAGCTGTTATTGATAAAGCAGTTGACATCCCAATCCACGTTGAGACCAAAGGGGGTGTAACACTTTAGGTCAAAAATCCACCTGGTCTCAAGACGTGAGATCTCCCTCCTCACATTGCTCCCCCTCCAGTGTGGGGTAAATTTGTCAATGGCTAAAATCCGAGTCCCAGCAGCTTTTTTATGGTGACATTCCAGGTAATGTCTCGAAACGGAATGTTTAGGAAAACCCCGACGGATATTACCAAGATGTTCATTCACCCTAGTTTTCATAGCTCGGGTGGTCCTGCCCACGTACTGGTACCCGCACGGGCATTCCAGCATATAGACTACGTTCTCTGTTGTACATGTTATGAACGTGTCTATAGGGTAACTCTTCTGTGTGGCTTTGGAACGAAATGATAGAACCTTTTCGTTCTTTTATGGCATTGGCTTTGCAAACCACACATCGCCTACAGGGGAAGAACCCTTTTATCTCAGGAAAAAGGTGAGTGGTCCTAGCAGGAGGGTCCACAATATTTGGTGCCACCCTAAGTCTCAAAGGCGGAGCGCCCTTAAACACCACTGTGGGCCTTTCTCCAACCACAGGAGCCAACACTCTGTCATTTTTCAACACATTCCAATGTCGGTTAAAGATTTTCCTAATATCCCGAAATTGGTGAGTGTATGGAGTCACAAAAGCGGTGGTGAATGCTGTATTTGGCTCCCTGTTAGCCCTAGAACCTGCTAACATGCTTGTTCTATCTAGGCCAGCCACTTCCTGAATCGCTAAATCCAGTTCAGAGTTAGAGTACCCTTTATCCAGGAACCTCCCTTTAAGGACTCGTGCTTGTTGGAAGTAGTCCTCAATTAGGGTGCAATTCCTACGGATCCTTGTAAACTGGTTTTTGGGCACCGACTTAAGCCATGAGGGATGGTGATAACTGTCGGTCCCTATATAGCCATTACGATCCGTGGCTTTAAAAAAGGTTGTAGTCACCAATTCACTACCTTTAACTGTAATGTTGAGGTCAAGGAAGTGAATATTGGATGAACTCGCCTCATGTTGTAGGCGTATCCCAAAGATGTTAGTGTTCAGATCCTCAAAAAACCGGGAAAGGGACTCGACGGTGCCGTTCCAAATGAGGAGGACATCGTCGATGTACCTTTTCCACATCACTAGCTCACGTTGGTCCCTAAAGATTTAATCCTCCTCCCACTTTGCCATGAACAAGTTCGCCATGCTAGGGGCGAACTTGGCACCCATAGCAACCCCCCTGGTCTGGAGGTAATATGTACCCCCAAACCAGAAGTAGTTGTGGGTCATGGCAAAGGAGAGGAGGTTTAGGACCAATTCCCTTTGTGCTGGGATGAGCAGTGGGTCCCTCTGTAGGAAGGAAGAAACTGCCTGGTGTCCATGCTCGTGGGAAATAATAGTGTAGAGGGAGGCAACATCTGCGGTGGCCAGCAGATAGCCCTCCCTCCGCTATATCCCATCCAAGAGCCGGATCACCTGTGTTGAATCCCTCAAAAAGGTGGGGGTGGAAACCACCAATGGCTGTAGGTACCCGTTAATGTACTTACCAACCCTTGAGGTGACAGAATCTATTCCGCTGATGATAGGGCGGCCCGGCGGGTTAACCGGATTCTTGTGAACCTTAGGGAGGTAGTACATGACGGGTACCCTTGAAGCCATGGGGATCAAAAACAGTTTCTCCTTTTTGTTGAGGATATTGTCCTCAAAAGCCTTCTCTACTAGTGTAGTAAGCTCTTTTTTGTATTTGCGGGTGGGATTGGATCTAAGAAGAGAATAGGTGTCTCGATCCGACAGAATATTAGACATCTCTGTCCAATATGCTGTCTTATCCAAGACCACAATCCCCCCTCCCTTGTCTGCTGGTCTGACCACCAGATCATCTCTAGACTGCAGAGATTTTAACCCAACATCAAACCTCTTATCAGCATACATGCGTTTAATCTCCAGTTTTTCCAAATCCTTAATCACCAGGTCCTTGAACACGCCCAATGAAGGGGCCAAGGGACCAGGGGGGTTGAACAAGGAGGCATTGGAAAGATTGGAGTGCCTGATGCCTTCTCTAGTCTGAATGGGAGTTCTGACAGGGTTGGAAAGAATATAGCGTTTAACATTGAGTTTACGCATATATTTTTGGACATCCATAAATACAGTGAACTTGTCTAAGGGTTTGAAAGGAACATGTTTCAAACCCCAGTCAAGAACAAATAGTTCGTCCTCTGTGAGTGAGGCAGAACTTAAATTGAAGATGCCAGCACCTAGTTTGTTCTTTTTCTTTTCTTTCCTGCTCCTTCTGCCTCCCCTGGTTCCTCGGTTCATCCTGTTGGGCGGTCGTAGTCGTACCTGTCCCTCAGGAAAAAATCAACCTTTGAGGATATTGTGGTCCTCTCGGTGAATCATACTCACGTTCCCTAGGGTAATTGTTCCTCTGAGGGGCCGGTAAGGGGTGTCTCGTGATAAATCTATCATCGTAATGATCATAATATTCCTGATGATTCTCCAGGGGCGCATAGGAGTTAAAAGTAGGGGCATAATGTTGGTTGTTTTGGGGCTTTTTCTGTTTTTTCTTTTTCTTTTTATTCTTATTCTTTGGGGGTCTCGTTGGAGTATTAGTCCTGAGTGGCCTCAAAGCATTGGGCCCAGAGGATGTTTGATTTCCTCTAGGACCAGCCGGAGGACCAGAGGGTCTAACTGATGTGGGCGTGCCAGGTGCGAACCGGTAAGGGGTGCCACCAGAGACCATACGTAATGGTCTACTGTCAGCAATCCCACCAGTTGAAGTACTGGCACCTTGGTTGGTCTCCATTCTGGATTCCACCAAATCCAAAGATGGCATATCCCCATCAGCTGCCTCTGCCCTCCTTTTTTGCCATTTAAACACAAGGTCGCTTCCATAGTCACTAGCATCCCTGAAGTATTTTTTCCTTTTCTTATACTTCTGTTCAGACTCCTCCTTCTCCAATAGCCTCTGAAGTTCTTCAGACCTATTTTTGAATTCAGGAGTATCCTTGTGTGGGATTAGTGACTTCTTTAGGATGGTAAGCTCCTCATCCAATCTGGTAAGTTTCAACTTTTTGCGGGTGATGAGGAACCTCAACATGTTGAGGTCCGCATCGTTGAAAAACTTAAACCAGAGGGTTAGATCTTTTTTTTGTCTGGGGGGACGGATTGCAGTGTGATGGGTCTTTTCTGGCTGGCCTTGGGCGGTCGGGGGACCTCCAACTTCCATTGCTGACTGTCTTCCCTGTCTCTTTCGCCGGGCTTCCTATGCCAGGCTTCTGTAAGTTCAGCTCCGCCTCACAGCGATGCTGATCGGTAAACCGGAAGTGCGTCATCACGCACGCCGCGACCGGAAGGGCGTCATCACGCACCGGAAGCGGAAGTGCGTCATTACGCACCGGAAGTGGTTGCAGAGCCGCATTCCAAACGATCTGGGGCACCCTATAAAAGCGTGCTGCATGTGGGGGGCTTTTGCCTTTGAAAACGCCTTTGCAGGACGAAACGCGTCAGGCACGCTAGCCCCCATGCAGTCACGCTGTTCCAGCCGCGGCCAATCAATCGATTAACATGCCTGTATCAAGCAGTTACATGTGAGTTTTTTTACCTTTCTTTTATTAATAAAATCCGTACATACTTCACCATGTGCGCCCCCATTTGTATTATTGGAGGTCATGCCTTATGTACACCTGGGGTCCATTGAGGTTTATCGGTTCCATGGTCCTATCCGGATGTTCTGTGGCTGTTCGGAGAGGAATTGGGTCGTCTACTTGTTTCTGGAGACGGACTTCACATGCTTGTCTGACCTTCCTTAACAGGGGGTCCAACTGTCCGGTAAGGGTACATCCTTTATTGCTTGTGTGATCTCTGTCAAGAAACTCCATTTGCAAGACTTTTGTTGGATCTGTGGCTACATTTTCAGCATTTGAATCCTTTTCCTCCACATGGACTCATGGACATTGGTTCACCTCCTTTCCTCTAGTTAATTATTCTACTTAGTGGCGCTGTACCATCTTCACATAAGTCACTGATCACCACCGACTAGTAAAAAATGTTTTTTTTTTTAAATAAATAAAAAATTCCATAGTGAGTAACTTTTATTAATACTTATTGGGATTTTTTTTTACCAAAAATATGTAGCAGAATACATATTGGGCTAAATTGATGAAGAAATTTGATTTTCTTCATGTTTTTTTTTTTGGATATGTTTTAAAGCAGAAAGTAAAAAATATTGTTTTTTTTTTTTTCACTGGTAATCAATTACCACCAAAAAAACCTCTATTTGTGGGAATACATTTTGTTTGGGTACAGTGTCACATGAACATATCGCAAAAAAGGGCCTGGTCACGAAGGGGGGTAAATCTTCCGGAGGGCAAGTGGTTATAGTCACTGTTTTTAAAGGTCCTACAAAAAGAATACACTTGCATGGTTATTAACCTCACATGTCATTCAAGAATTATCTTTGCAATTTAAAATAGGTAACTTTCAGTACCAATTTGAAATGTGAAGTTTAGGATTTAAAGCAGAGTTCCACCCTAAAAATGAACTTTGCAGCATCAGTTAGAGTAAAAAAACCTGAAAAAGAATTGGATAATTAATATTTTTTTTTGTTTCACTTACCTTGCTTTTAATAAAAATTAATTTACCTTCCTTCTTCTTCCTCCTTATGCGGCCGCGGCCCCCGACGTCACTTCCTTCTTTGCATTGCGTCCTGGGAGATGAGCATCAACAATCCCAGGATGCAATGGGAATGGCCGGCCGCTACTCTGATTGCCGATCACAATCTACAGCGCATGCGCGAGATTGCGATCGCCATTCTGGGTAGCCAGGAACCAGGAAGAGGAACACAGTGGGGGACACAGCGGCTTCAGATGCCCACACCGGAGATGGCCGCGCTCAATCAATTTTAAAGGTAAGAATTTATCTTTATTCCATAACTGTAATGTACTGTAATGTGGGGTTAGTGTTAGGGTAATTGGCGATAGCTTAGGATTAGGGGGGTATTTTTATGTAAAAAATGTTTTTGTGGCCGGAACTCTGCTTTAAATATATATATATATATATATATATATATATATATATATATATATATATTATTATTATTATTATTATACAGGATTTATATAGCGCCAACAGTTTGCGCAGCGCTTTACAATGTGAGGGAAGACAATACAGTTACAATACAGTTCAAAACAGGAGGAAGTAGAGGGCCCTGCTCGTTAGAGCTTACAATCTAGAAGAGTGGGTCAAGTGAAACAAAAGGCAATAACCGTGGGGGATGGGTTGATGGAGAAAATGGAGGTACATTTGTTAGGTGTTGGTAGGATAGGCTTCTCTGAAAAGGAGGGTTTTCAGAGATCACCTAAAAGGTAATAGAGTAGGAGATAATCGGACAGATAAGGGTAAGGAGTTCCATAGGATTGGAGAGGCTCTGGAAAAGTCCTGGAGGCGAGCATGGGAGGAGGTGACGAGGGGACTAGAGAGAAGGAGGTTTTGAGAGGAACGAAGAGAGCGATTAGGTTGGTGATGTAGCTTGGGGCTAAGCTTTGGATTGCTTTGTAAGATGTTGTAAGTATTTTGAATTTAATTTGTTGGGTGAGTGGAAGCCAGTGGAGGGCTTGACAGAGAGGAGCAGCGGACACTGAGCGATTGGTAAGGTGGATGAGTCTGGCGGCGGCATTCATGATGGATTGAAGGGGGGATAGCCTGTGTCTAGGCTGATGCGTTTCAGGGGCAAAGTTTTTTGGCTCTGAGGAAGGGGGTTCGCCCTGAAACGCGTCAGCCTAGACACAGCAGCCCCAGGCGGCACACTGTATACCATTCAGCACAGTGCGGTTCCTTGGCTACCTTGGAGACTATATGTGTGTCATGTTGATGTGTGGTTATACACACCTGCCTTGTGAGTATAATATATACTTTTTAATACTTTTAATAAATTTGTAGTGGTAATGCACTAGGTCGGTGTGCCCTTTTTCTTTTTGTTGTCTCTTAGTTGGTTTCGGACACCCTTAATCCTGAAGGGGCAGCAAGACCACAAGCTAGTCCACTCAAGTCTAAAGTATCTCTCTCTTCCCTCCGGCCTATGTTATACTCGAGCGCAGGAGAATTGTTCTACTACCTCAGAGAATTTATACAGACTCCCAGCAGCCTTCAAGACCCAGCTCCCTGGGATTGGCCAGGGCTGCATGCAGAAATATTCAAACTGCCATCTGCATAGCTACATAGAATTCTCACAGTTCTCTAGAAAGCAGAGGGAGCTATCAGACTGGCAGAAGCTGGGAACACTAACCTGACCTAATTGATCAGCTGCACTGGCTACAATGAACACAGCTAAATTGACCTAATACAATAACTATAGCCACAGTAAGGCAAGCTAAATTTACCTAACAAAAACACACACAGCTCAGCTCCACTGATCTCAGTGAGCCAGCACAAAAAACGAACTAGTCCTAGCCTCTATCTAGGAGTTTGCTACATTACATTACCATAAGCATATATATGCACACCATTATAAAAAAACAAGTTTTATATATGAAAAGAATAATAAAAGTACATGCATCCAATGTACAAAAAGGCATTATGAGCAAAAGGGCCCAGTAGGAGTCCTGGTGGAATTGTGCACATATACTGTATATATTTAGTTATTAACAGAGATACCGCCAGATGAATGTTGCAGCAAAGTCCAGTTGCAGGAGCCCCTGAGGAGGATACAGGCATCTGCCCTTATGTTGGAGACCTGAAGACAAGATCTGCAGTCATGGGAAGATCCTCCAACTGTTGTCTGACCAGCCTGGAATGGAACTTCTTACCATCAGGAACTGTGGTGTGGCACTGGAATTTAGAGTCAGCTTATCTACTCTGCACTTTAGTCCTTCCTTAGTATTATCTGCATAATAGCCTCTTCTGACATGGAGCATGGACAGTACATGTGGATGAGACTTTCTCTCTCTCTTTCCTTGTTTCCTCCTCCCAGGGTTTCCCAAGACAACAGCCAATGACAGGAAGTACATACATATAGTTAAATGTTTTTACCTTAATGCTTTCACTGCATCAAGGTAAAAAACCTTTCATGTTTTGCTCCCCCTCCCCAGCCTTCCTCCCCCAAATACTTACCTGAGCCTGATCTTGATCCAGCACTGTGCCCAATAGAAGCACTGTGCCCCAGAGCTGCTGTCTCTCTCTCTTCACTGGCTAAGAGACAACAGTGGGAGCCTGTGCTAATCACAGTCTGTGAAAAGAGAGTGGGGACAGGGCAGAGCCCTGCTGTCTGTGTCAATAGACACAGGCAGCATGCCTTGGCATTGAGCCTGCAGCTGTGCCACCATAGGAAGCAGGTTTCTATGGTGGCACACAAGAAGAGAAGGAGCCCCAAGCACTTAAAGGGGACCTGAGAAGAGGAGGATTGGGGCTGCTCTGTACAAAACCATTGTACAGAGCAGGTAAGTATCATTTTTAAATGTAGCCTTTGCACAAAACCATTGCACAAAGCAGGTAATTATATTTTTTAAATTTAGCCTTTGCAATCACTTTAAAAGCATTTACTAATTCAGGCAGTTGAGGACAGCAGATCCTTATATGTGTATTTATTTGTTAAAGGTGTATTGCTATAGTTATGCTGTGTTTAATGAGGCCAGTGGGTCATGCATTCCAATGCTGTTAAAAAAATTCACCTTCAAAAAAAAAAGAAAAACACACCTTACAAAAAGTGAATGCTATGTATGATACAAGAAGATAAATAGTTATGATCACAGCCTCCCATGAGGGATTATTGAGAATATTTCTTTTTTTTTCAACTTTGATGCATTTTTATGTAATACCTCTAATTGGGCTATCATAATTTTACACAGCTCTGCATTTTGCTCATTCAAACACGAAAAAATGTTTGATTTGAACTCTTTCCTTTCATATTGAAATTGCAAAGTTCTGACATGAATATAAAAAAAAAAAAAGAACGTCCTGATGTTTTACTTTTAATTACGCCTCGGTTGTGTCTGTAGCATGCGCAGCATACATCGGTTTATTATTTTCTTGCCAGCTTTGTTATTTTAAACTACAAATAAATAATCCAAGTGCAAACATCCTGTATGGTTTCATTAGTTTTTTTGTTATAGACAGTCCCTTGGCAATTACAGCTTGTTTCCAACCAAACTGAAAGAAATGGATTTGCATGTTTTTTTTTAAATTTTCCTTATTCACTGGATTTTAAAAAACAACGCACATGCACATACAAACACAAAGGAACCAACATCCAGTTTTTATGAAAAAAGAGCTAACAATATGTTGTTCACAAAAGCGCAGAAGAAATAAAGACAGAAATACTTCTAAAAAAAAAACTCTGTTGCTTAACCACTTAAGCCCCAGAAGATTTTACCCCCTTCCTGACCAGGGCCTATTTTGCGATTCGGCACTGTGTGACTTTAACGGACAATTGCGCGGTTGTGAGACGCTGTACCTAAACGAATTTGGCGTCCTTTTTTTCCCACAAACAGAGCTTTCTTTTGGTGGTATTTGATCACCTGTGCGATTTTTTGATCATGCGCTATAAACAAAAAAAGAGCGTAAATTTTGCAAAAATAACAATATTTTTCACATTTTTTATATGAAATTCCCCCCAAAAAAATGTAAAAATCGAAATTTTTTAAAATTTTAGGCCAATTTTTTTTACCATATGTTTGGTAAAAAAAAAAATTGCAAAAAGCGTATTTTGATTGGTTTGCGCAAAAGTTATTGCGTTTACTAACAAAGGGAAAGATTTTTGTCATTTTTGTTGTTTTTTTTTTAACACATAATTGCGGCGATTAACATTTTATTTTGCGGGACTGCGACATTGGGGCGGACAGATCGGACCCTTGACTGACATTTTTGACACTTTTGGGGTTACCAGTGACATTACTGCAGTAATTAGTGCTATACATATGCACTGTTACTGTAAAAATGTCACTGGCAGTGAAGGAGTTAACTGTATTGGAGAGGGAGGGGTTAAGTGTGTCCTAGGGGCGTGTTTCTAACTGTGATTGGCTGTGGCTTGATGTGTAAGAACAGTGATCAACAGTCCTACATAGTAGAACCGTTTGATCACCATTCTTACACAGGGGAGACTGACAGGCGGCTTTGTTTACACTAGCCGCCTGCCTTTCTCCCGCTGTCACGGACGATCGCGAGTGCCCGGCGGACATCGGGTCCGTCGGGCACACGCGCGGGGGGGTCCGTGACCGAGCGGGAGCGCGCATCCGGGAGCGCGCATCCGTCAGCGCGCGCGTGCTTGCTCCCAAAACCCTTACAGGCTAGCAACGTAGCCCTACGTCGCTTTGCCTGTGAGGGACTGACTGCCGACGTAAATAGTCGTGCGGCAGTCGGCAAGTGGTTAAAGATACACATATTATAAGCTAAAGAAGTGCATTCACCTATACAAATATGCTGTATCCTCACATTGGTAAAATTAAGTTAAAGGAACGATACAGTATATTGAGAGCACACTTGTTTTTAGCGCTGTAGGCTATTGTTTTATAAAATGATGTGAATACACTGTGCAAACATTGTATTTTTTAACCCACCCAATAAAATCTCACATAGTTTTTGAAAGTAATTTTCAATATTTTTAAATCTGCAGTTTTTGATAAAATAATAACTGATGTTCCTGCTATGAAGGCCCTTGTTCCGGAATTTCTTGTTATAGAATGACAATGCTCTGTAACTCTCTCCCAGATGTGCTCCTTCATTGTCACCTTGTCACATGCATCCCTGGTTAAAACAATGAGATGCCAGGAAATGGTCCAATGTTATCATTATCATGAAACCAGTCCAGACCAATAATTCACTGTCAACACAGGAGGAGATCAGCAGCATTCAGATGTGCAAAAAAAAGATTTTTAAAAAGTGAATACAACAAGTATTATTAACTTAACTTACATTTAAAGCTGGAATTAAAAAAGAGAGATAATCTTTTCAAATGATAGCCCTGAGCTCAGCAAAAAAAGCTTGGTAAATTTTTTTTTTTTATTTTTTTTAATTGTAGCATAGTTCCCAGAGAAGCAATAATGCCACCAAATCTGCTGTGTGATAAAGTTGCCTGAGTAACCAAAATAAGGGGTAAATTTACAAAGCAGCAAATGTGAAATTCATCAAACATTCAATGCAGGCGCTGCAATTTAAAAAAACATTCACCAGGTGAATGCTTGGTGAATATAAATACACCTCTTAAGCCCCGTACACACGAGTAGAAATTTGGCCGGGAAATTTCGTCCGATGACCGATCTGCCGATTTTCGGCTTGTTAGTATGGTGCTTTCGACAACCGACTCCGACTTTTCGGCTGAAAAAATCCTGGTGTGCAGGCTATATAATTTTTGTCGACCGTCAAAACACGTCCGATTTTCGTCTCATTAATATAGATTTTGATGGGGAAAAATCTTATGAGCAAGACTAGGCATGCTCAGAGATGAAAGAACACATTGAAAGCAATCCAACACATGACATCACTTCTGAAGTAGAATTCTGTCGTGCGGGAAAATTCGTGTGCAGTCTAGAGCACATTCCAACCAACAGACACCACTCTGGACAAAAGACGGACGACCGGTCGACGGAAATTCGTTGCGTGTGTACAAGGCTTTAGTCTACATGTAGACGGGATGTTTTAAAAAGTCCTTTGAAGGCTGGAATTTAACAGCTATGTAAAGGATGTTTAAAACGTCCGTTGTGTCGCGTTTTCAGCCGCGTTTAGCGGGCGTTTAGCGGGTGTTTGCGCTCAGATTCGTTTTTAGATGTCAAAAAATCATTCCCCTTTAAAATGGACAAACGCAAGCGCTAAACGCGGGTGATCGCTTTTGGTCGCGTTCGGTCGCGTTTTGCGTTTGAAACGCCGGTAAACACGTTCTGAACATCCTGAACGCAAATAATTGCTTTCCAAAAAACGACACTGAACTCAACTGCCTCTAAATGACTGTAAACGACCCAGTGTACATGGACAGATAAGGTAACATAGAGGAGGGTTCAGGGGCTTCTGAAAGAAACGCCCAACTGCTCCAAAACGGTTGTTTACAAGTAGCAGTGTACATGAGGCCTTAGTCTGCATTAAGGTGCCTTTCACCATAACAATAAATGAATAAATATTTTTTTAAATTGTAATAATACACACCTCTCCTGCAGCTGCAGAACTCCCTTGTCTTTGCCTCCACCTTGTGACAGCAGTCAGCAGCAGATAGGAGGACAGAACTACTTCATCAGATCCTGAGGCTTCTCCATACACTGACGATGTGGAGAACATTTAGCAACAGTCTGTGCTGTGTAAACAGGTCCTTGTACTCCTGTGCTTCACTTCGCTACAGGGCTTTTCCTAAATAAACCCAGTTGTGTCAGTGTTATTTGAGCCTAGGTACAGGTCTGGTCAACTCTGGGCACAGGGCAGTGTGACCCAAACAATCCAGTGGCTCTACGCTTAGTATGAGTTGGACCCTGGTTTCTCTGTATTCTAGAACAAACTTCAAGCTCCACTTTGTAGTACAGAATGGAAAGTTACTTGAAGCATAACTTCACTTTTGTTGAGAAAAAAACATTCCCCTCTGGGTGATCTATTTACATTACACAAATTGTAACAGACTTTGTTGCAGATTCCTACCTTTTGTTATTCTGAAGAAATCCATGTTTGTTCCTCTTTTCTCCTGTGCTGAGTGGGTCTAATGGGAGTGGTTTCATAGATATCAATCAGCTGTGGCAGTTGCAGAGCACTAATGAGGAAAGCTACTGGGAAAACTTTAAAGCCCGTAGCGTGTGCAACACACTCAAAAGACTCCACCCGGTGCATAAAAAAGTGCACACACACAAAGTGAGTAACACAAAAAAGCACAGGGTGTGCGACAACGTATGGTCTTCCCTCCGAAGAGGTAGGACCCGAAACCTCAATCCCCCGGGGCGCAAGACTCCTGGCAGGGACATAAGGTACTCATGGTCTGTCTGGCCGAAACCAGACGGACCCCGTTCTTCAGGGGGACTGCCGAAACAGCCCCCACCGAGTACTAAGTAGGGCTCCCCCGAAGGGAGACCCCATGGGAGAGGGCAAACTAAGCCAAAAGGCCATATCCACCCCCTCCCAAGACTTAAGGCTGGGCCCGAGGACCCACACACTCCAGTCTGTGCAAATAAAGAAAACAAAGGTGATAGTGCAGTGACGGACTCCAAAGAAAAAGACAGACAAACACAAAAGTGGGGGAAGGGGAGTGGGGAAAGTGCGATGGTGCCATGTGAGGGACCAAGGCAGGCCTTCCAGCCGGAATAAAAAATTCCTCTGGTGCAAGCCAAAAGGCCTGTCCCAAGAGGCAGGTGTGAAAAAGGTGTGCATAGTGCAGTGACCAAGGTGCCAAAAGAACTCACAGCGAGCTGCCCCTCACCAGTGAGAAATTAAGGCACCCCTGGGCTGCCACCCCAGGGGCACTTACACTACGGGCTTTTTCAATCTCAGCCCCCGGCCAGACCGAGTGTAGCCTATCCCCACCAGCAGACATCAGAACCTGGACAGCTTAGAGAGAGCTTACCTACAACTGGGGACAGGCTCGCCACAAAAGCCAGATCAAAACCCAGGAGAGAAAGCCCTCCCCTCGCCATCCTGTTCCTCAGCCCATTACATCCAGGAGCAGTTCCACCGGCCCCCCCGAACCGGCTTCCCGCCCCCTTCAAACTGGTTAGGACAGTTCAACCCATTCGAATCAGAAGGCGGCGGGCCCCACATGCTTTCCCAGATGACCTACTTCCCATACCTCAATACTCAGAGCGCTCCGGGTTTCGGTCATACTGGTACTAGCTAAGGCCCATACCAACTGATAAGAACAGATACTACACTCGATCTTAGCCAAAAGGCCGAGAAGCGGAAAGCTACTGGGCCTGCATCCCTTAACCACTTGCCGACCGCCGCACGCCGATCTACGTCGGCGGTCAGCCCCTCACAGGCAAAGTAGGGCTACGTCACTAGCTTGTGAGGGTCTAGGGAGCGAGCATGCGCCGCCGGAGGCGCGCTCCCGCTCCCGCGTGGTCACGGACCCCCCCGCGCGTGTGACCGGCGGACCCGATGTCCGCCGGCCACTCTGCGATCGGCGGGGGAGAGGGAGAAAGTCAGGCAGCTTGTGTAAACAAGCTGCCTGTCATTCTCCCCTCTGTATGAGAGCTGATCATATGGATCTACTATGTAGATCCGTTGATCACTCTGCATACAGCTGAAGCCACAGCCAATCACAGTAAGAATCACGCCCCTAGGGACACACACAGCCCCTCCCTCTCAAATAAAGTTAACCCCTTCACTACCAGTGTATTTTTACAGTAACAGTGCATATATATAGCACTGATTACTGTAGAAATGTCACTGGTAACCCCAAAAGTGTCAAAAATGTCAGTCAAGGGTCCGATCTGTCCGCCGCAATGTTGCAGTACCGCAAAAAAAATCGCAGATCGCCGCCATTACGCGTTAAAAAAAAAAAACAACAAAAATGACAAAAATCTTTCCCTTAGTCAGTAAACGCAATAACTTTTGCGCAAACCAATCAAAATACGCTTTTTGCGATTTTTTTTACCAAACATAGGTAGCATAAAACAAATTGGCTGAAAATGTTAAAAAATTTTGATTTTTACATTTTTTTGGGGGGGAATTTCATATAAAAAAAAGGGAAAAATATTGCTATTTTTGCAAAATTGACGCTCTTTTTTTGTTTATAGCGCATGATCAAAAAATCGCACAGGTGATCAAATACCGCCAAAAGAAAGCTCTGTTTGTGGGAAAAAAAGGACGCCAAATTCGTCCAATTGTCCGTTAAAGTCACGCAGTGCCGAATCGCAAAATACCCCCTGGTCGTTTAGCAGCCAAATCCTCCGGGGGTTAAGTGGTTAAGATGTGTTCCTATTGGGAGTATCTCACCAAAAATGACATTTTTGTTGCAGGGGATGCCTGAAATCTGACTTGTATCTTAGGCAGACTTCTGAGAAAATTGGTGAGCCAATCTCACAAGCAGGAAATTATGTTTCTGGGGTGTGGTCAGTATACATTCTGTGTACAGATCACCTCCAGGTAGCCATATTGTATTGTATTTGCAGACAATTACAACAGCTGCAGATTAAATAGGAAAGGTAATTTTTAATAACATTCAATTACAATTTGATTTGTGTAACGATTGTATACGCTATATTGGTTTTTGTTTATTTGCTATTTTTTTTCCCCCACGAAAGTGGAGTTACCCTTTTAAAGCACTTATTAATTTATTTCAGGTTTTTATATAGCACTGACAATTTGTGCTGCACTTTACATATAAAAGGTAAAATATACAAAGTATATTTCCCGCGCCAAGTGGAGAGACCTATGAATTTGTGAAGACCTAATCAGATAATTAATCAAATAAATGTGGTTCGCAGCTGCTATAGTAAAGTGCGGGTGCTCAAAAAGTGCAGTAATCAAATATATGATTAACTATAGCGCTTGCTTAAAAATTAAATAAATACCAGTATTATTAAAATTCATATAAATCCCGTGGTATGATGCAAATGATAAAAATGATTTAAAATGTTACTAAAATAAGATTGCAATAAATAAATATGTGATATTGTGATAGAAAATATATATATCAAATATATAAACAAATATGTTGTAAATTAGTGAAAAAATGTATCATTCACATAAATTATCCTTAAAGTTCATGTGCAATTAAGATTATAGTGCAAGTAAAAAAATGACTTCTTAGAAAGAAAAAGTCCAAAGTAAAGTGCACAGTGATTAGTGCTTGGTGCTTCATGATAGGTTAATTCACTGTTTCCCTGGTGTCCCTTCTTGTGTTCCACCGTGACAGAAATAGATGAAATTCAAACTCACCAGATCGCGGGGGTCCTATATGTCTTATGACACTAGGACCGTACGTGCTTTAGTGACCCCCTCAGGGTCGGGATGCGTTCCCTCCAGGCAGGTATCCTTCCTTGCAGTAATACTCCTCCTGCTGATCACCTCCAATGGGGGACGTATAAAAGGGGAAAAAAAGAATCCAGATAGTACAGTATCATTTTTAAATGATGATGATTTATTGTACACAATCCAGACGATCCAAAATACAGTCCCAAAACAATATAGAGGCAAGTGTAATCAGGGAAAGTCCAATAAAACAGTAAAAAGCAGTAAAGAACAATAAAAAACGCCGTCACACATGTGAGCTACGAGGTGGAGAGCGGCACTTCCGGCTTGTGTTCCACCGAGCCCATGTGACGTCACGACGTGCGTTCCATCTAACGCGTTTCGTCATTGGCTAGACATCTTCAGAGTTTATTCTGTGTACAGATCACCTCCAGGTAGCCATATTGCATTGCATTTGCAGACAATTAAAACAGCTGCAGATTAAATAGGAAAGGTCATTTTTAATAACATTCAATCACAATTTGATTTGTGTAACGATTGTATACGCTATATTGTTTTTTGTTTATTTGCTATTTTTTTTCCCCACGAAAGTGGAGTTACCCTTTTAAAGCACTTGTTAATTTATTTCAGGAATTTATATAGCACCGACAATTTGTGCTGCACTTTACATATACAGTATATTGTTCATTCATATCAGTCCCTGCCCTCAAGAAGTTTACAATCTAAGGTCCCTAATGCACATTCATCCATACACATAATAGGGCCAATTTAGGCAGGAGCCAATTACCCTACCAGCATGTCTTTGGAATGTGGGAGGAAACTGTAGTACCTGAAAACTCCAGGCAGGTATTGCTATGATTGGGATTTGAACCGGTGACCCTAGTGCTGCCAGGCAGCAGTGCCAACAACTTGCTTGTACAAACATGCTGCCAGGCAAATTAAAGCCGAGATAAGAAATGCTGAAATTTGATTATATGCTTCTCCTTTTGCATTTATTAGGACAAGATAAAGACAAGAAGAGTTTCAATTGTATATTTCCATAGTTCCATATTTTTTATACTGATCATGTTTCTTTTGATTAGTATGGAGTTGTTCTATAATGTAATAACAATCTTATTTTCCTTGTAATACCTTCAGGAATTTGCAAGTACGTAGTTGTCAAATCATAATTCATTATAACCTTTCTCCTTTAAAAGGGCAAATACAGTTAATTAAACCATATCTCAGCCCAGACACTGAGTGAGTACCACCCATGATTAATGACTTGTAAAAATATTGTCATAAAATAAACAAGTTCCTTAAGCTGGCTCTCAATGTTTGTTTTACCTTGTCAGTTATACCAGTGATATTCCTTAGACTGTATCTTTTCTGCTTAACAAGGTGCTATCAGAGCTGGTCGTTCACAGATGACTGGAGCGTTAATTGCTTATATATTATGGTTCTGCATGTATGCAAATGTTTGTGACATTTAAAAGAAAGCCACATTTCTTCTTGTTCAGAACTAGTGACCATAGCCAAGGTGTTTCTCTGTTGATAGATATGAATGATGCAAAGGATTGTGTTTTTGTCCTTTAACCACTTACCCACTGGGCACTTACCCACTGCTCCCACATTTTGAATGACAAGTACTCAGTCGTGCAACACTGTACCCATATGAAATGTTTGTACTTTGTTTTTACACAAATAAAGCTTTCTTTTGGTGGCATTTATTCATTACTGGGTTTTTTATTTTTTGCTCTATAAATTAAAAAAGATCGAAAATGTTGTAAAAAACAAAACAAAAAAAAGGCATTTTTCTTCGCTTCAGCCATAATTTTGAAAATTTAGTAATTATTTTCATAAATTTTGGGCAAAAGTTATACTGCTACCAGTGTTGCTCATCTTACTTTAAAAAAAGTAATTAGTTACAGTTACAAATTACTTCTCCCAAAAAGTAATTGAGTTACTGACTCAGTTACCACATTGAAAAAGTAATTAGTTACTCAGAAAAGTAACTGTGACTTTTTTTACTATTCTATAATGCAATTACGTTCTATAAGATCTTTAACCACTTTACCTCCGCTCACATGGAGGCTACTGCGGCAAAGTGCCGCGATCCCGTCCAGCGACGTAGACCTAGGTCGCTGGACTCCGCCCCTTGTGGGCGGCGCTCGCGCGCCGCCGGAGGCTCGCTCCCGCTGTGTTCATTCACAGCGGGAGTCGGGCCAGCGGAGGAGCAGCGGCGATTGCCGCTGCTCTGCCCCGATCGTCGGGGATCGAGTCTGGAGATCCGCCCGCTGTGTGTAAACACAGCGGGCGGATCTCCATAGTGACAGGGACTGACAGATCGGAGTGTTCAGCATAGCTGGACATCCGATCTGTCCTTCTGTCACACAGTCACCTCCCCCCCGCCACACGTCAGTAAGCACCAGGCATACATTAACCCCTCCCTCTCCAATAAAATTAACCCCTTCCCTGCCAGTGTCATTTTTACAGTAACAGTGCATATGTATAGCACTGATTACTGTAGAAATGTCACTGGTACCCCCAAAAGTGTCAAAAATGTCAGTCAAGGGTCCGATCTGTCCGCCGCAATGTCGCAGTCCCGCAAAAAAAATCGCAGATCACCGCCATTACGCGTTAAAAAAAAAACACCAAAAATGACAGAAATCTTTCCCTTAGTTAGTAAACGCAATACCTTTTGCGCAAACCAATCAAAATACGCTTATTGCGATTTTTTTTACTAAACATAGGTAGCAGAAAACAAATTGGCCAAAAATTAAAAAAAAATTAGATTTTTACATTTTTTTGGGGGGGGAATTTCATATAAAAAAATGTGAAAAATATTGTTATTTTTTCAAAATAAACGCTCTTTTTTTGTTTATAGCGCAAAAAGTAAAAATCGCACAGGTGATCAAATACCACCAAAAGAAAGCTCTGTTTGTGGGAAAAAAAGGACGTAAATTTCGTTTGGGTACGGCGTCGCACGTCCGCGCAATTGTCAGTTAAAGTCACACAGCGCTGAATCGCAAAAAGTGGCCTGGACGGAAGACAGCAAAATCCTCCGGTGGTAAAGTGGTTAATAGTGGTGGCGGTGTGGCACACTGTGGGGGTCTGTGTCCTCCTGACTGTGAGTAACTGTATTTTGTTTTGTTTTTTGGTACCTGCTGCCTGAAATGGTGGTAGCAGTGTGGTGGTGGTGTGGCACACTGGTGGTGGTGGCAGTGTGGAACACTGGTGTTGGCGGTGTGGCACACTGGTACTGGGACACTAGAGCAGGGTCCCCATAGATCCCACTTTAGAGCAGGCCAGGGTCATCATCAATCCCCCTTTAGAGCAGGGTCCCCATAGATCCCCCTTTAGAACAGGCCAGGGTCCCCATAGATCCCCCTTTAGATCAGGGTCCCCAAAGATCCCCTTTAGAGCAGGCCATGCTCCCCATAGATCCCCCTTTAGGGAGGGGTCCCCATAGATCCCCCTTTAGAGCAGGGTCCCCATGGATCTATGGGGGCCCTGCTCTAAAGGGGGATTTATGAGGACTCTTTTCTAAGGGTGGATCTATGGGGACCCTGCTCTAAAGGGGAATTTATGAGGACCCTGCTCTCAAGGGGGATCTATGAGGAACCCTTTCTAAGGGGGATCTATGGGAACCCTTCTCTAAAGGGGGAATCTATGGGGACCCTACTCTAAAGGGGGAATCTATGGGGACCCTGCTCTAAAGGGGGATCTATGGGGACCCTGCTCTAAAGGGGGATCTATGGGGACCCTGCTCTAAAGGGGGATCTATGGGGACCCTGCTCTAAAGGGGAATTTATGAGGACCCTGCTCTCAAGGGGGATCTATGAGGAACCCTTTCTAAGGGGGATCTATGGGAACCCTTCTCTAAAGGGGGATCTATGGGGACCCTGCTCTAAAGGGGGATCTATGGGGACCCTGCTCTAAAGGGGGATCTATGGGGACCCTTCTCTAAAGGGGATCTATGGGGACCCTGCTCTAAAGGGGGATCTATGGAGTCCCTGCTCTAAAGGGGATCTATGGGGACCCTACTCTTAAGGGGGATTTATGGGGACCCTACTCTAAAGGGGGATCTATAAGGACCCTGCTCCAAAGGGGATCTATTGTGGCCCCAGGGCCTGTTTTAAAGGGGATCTAGGGGGACTGAGTTCTAAAGGGGATCTATAAGGGACAGATCCCTCTTTAGAACAGGGTCGCCATAGATCCATCTTTCGAGCAGGCCAGCGTCCCCAAAGCTCCCCCATAGATTCCCCTTTAGAGCAGGCCAGGCAGGGTTCCCCATAAATCCCACTTTATCATGGTATGGGGGGGAGGGCACTGAGTCTGACTGCAGTGCAGAACATACATGGCATGGGGGGAGGGCAGGGCACTGTCTCTGACTGCAGCACATACATGATGTATGTGCTGCAGTCAGAGACAGTCCCCATGCCATGTATGTGCTGGTGCTGCAGCCAGAGACAGTGCCCCCCCCCCTCGCATGTCAAAGCCACCCCCCAAGCACACACCTGTTGTAAGCACTTGTTGCGCGTCCTCCTCCTGTCTGGAAAGCAGCTGCCTCCTCTCCTCTGAATAGCTGAGCCGGCTGTCAGCCTGTCACACTCACACAGGCAGCTTCATACTTGCAGTCTCGCAGGATGAGTTGAGAGCAGAGCTGATTGCCGGCCGTGGGCGGAGGGAGGATAATAGATCTTTTCCCCAGAGAAGGCATTCAAGGCAAAGTGCAGGCAGGGACACATTGCTGATTGATCCCTGACCTTGTCCGAGTCTCCTCCTCTTCTCTTTCCTGTACTGCAGACAGCGGTCATAGAGGAGAGGGGGAATTACAATTACATCTACTGCCATCTAGTGGCGGTAGATGTAATTGCGGTAACGCAGCCAAAGTAATTTGAACGGCATTACCTTGAGGGGACGAGTAGTCAGTTAGATTACTCGTTACCCTCAAAAGTAACTGCATTAAGTAACGCCGTTTACTTAAACGCAGTTACTTACATCACTGACTGCTACATATCATTGGTAAAAATAACCCCAAAAAATATGTATTATTTGGTCTTTGTGAAGGTCATATAGTCTACGAGCTATGGTGGCAATCATTGAAAATTGATTACACCTGATTACACCAAATTGATTGCTGACGGCCTATCTGATTTCTTGAGACCTTAACAAGCTTGAAAAGTACAAATACCCCCCCAAATGACTCTTTTTTGGAAAGCAGACATTCCAAGGTATTTAGTAAGAGGTATGGGGAGTTTTTTTAAGTTGTAATTTTTTCCCACAATTCTTTGCAAAATGAAGATTTTTTTTTTACACAGAACTGTCATATTACCATTTTTTTCTCACACACAGTATATGCATACTTGCAACTAAAACCCAAAATACATTCTGCTACTCCTCCTAAGTATGGCGATACCACATGTGTGGGACCTTTCCAAAGCCTGGCCACATACAGGGGCCCAACATATAAGTAGCACCAGGCATTCTAGGAGCATAAATTACACATATAATTTCCTGATTACCTATTACACTTTTGAAGTGGAGCACAGAGAAACACCCACAAAATGACTCCATTTTTGAAAGCAGACACCCCAACACATAATCTAGGAGGCACTATGAGTCTTTTGAAAATGTCATTTTTTTCTACAAGTTTTTAGAAAATGTGGAAAGTAAATGAAAACCCTTTTTTTTTTTCTTTTTTTAAACAAAGTTGTCCATTTATAAGATATTTCTAGCACATAGCAGATACATAGCAAAAATTACACCCCAAAATACATTCTGCTACTCCTCCTGAGTATGGCAATACCACATGTGTGAGACTTTTCCACAGCCTGGCCACATACAGAGGCCCAACATTCAGGGAGCACTGTGAGGTGCTCTAGGGACATAAAATTACAATTCTAATTTCCTGACTATCCATTCCACTTTTGTGAGGCACTGTAGTGGCATTGATGAGGCATGGATATGGCATGAATGAGGCATGGATATGGCATGGATGAGCACTGATGTGGCATGGATGAGCACTGATGTGGCACGGATGAGCACTGATGTGGCACGATGAGCACTGATGTGGCACAGATGAACACTGATGTGGTATGGATGTGCCACGGACTAGAACTGATGTGGCATGGATCTGGCACTGATGAGCACTGATGTGGCACAGATGAGCACTGATGTGGTATGGATGTGTCACGGACTAGCTCTGATGTGGCACAGATGAGCACTGATGTGGCACAGGTGAGCACGGATGAGGCATGGATGTGGCACGGATGGGCATGAATGAGGCACAGATGGGCATGAATGAGGCACATATGGGCATGATTGAGGCACGGATTGGGCACAGAGTGGCATGAATGAGGCATGATTGAGGCATGGATGAGGCACAGGTGGGCATGATTGAGGCACCGATAGGCACGATTGAGGCACAGATGAGGCACATATTGGCATGGTTAGGGCACAGATGAGGCGCAGATGTTTTCTGCCTCTCTCCAGTACCAGCCACAGGTAACCAGACAGTTGTGTCTACTCTGCCTATTTGTTAATCCGGTACTGGTCCTGGATGTTATCTGTCTCTCTCCAGTACCAGTCACAGGTAACCAGACAGCTGTGTCTACTCTGCCTATTTGGTAATCCGGTACTGGTCCTGGATGTTTTCAGTCTCTCTCCAGTACCAGCCACAGGTAACCAGACAGCTGTGTCTACTCTGCCTATTTGGTAATCCGGTACTGGTCCTGGATGTTTTCAGCCTCTCTCCAGTACCAGCCACAGGTAACCAGACAGCTGTGTCTACTGCCACCCACTGCATATTTTACTGATCAAATCAATACATTTATTTATGTGCATTTAAGGCCAAACATTTTATACAGTATAGGGTTTCACAAAGTTTTTTCAGTGAGGAGCTGCAAAAAAAAAAAAAAGGCAGCTGTTGAATAAACTGTCAGCATTTCCTGTCTCCTGATTCTCTCAAATCAACCCAAGCTAATAGTTATAATCAAATAAACATCTAAATAAAAGATGCAATTTAGAGAACTCAAACATAGTTTGTAAAGTAGATGTAAACACAGGCACTAAAATCTCATAGAAGCTTTTCCATGATACTATCACTTGAAAAGCCTTTTATAATAAAAGCTATCTTTCATGAAAATAACAGATGGTGATAATGATATAAAGGTTCCTGTTTAGGCACCTTGTGTTGTGAGGTGACAACTCTCTGCTCACATTCTCCTGCCTGTAAATACACCTGTCATATGCTCTGAACAGGCAGCGGTGAGGTGTCCTGACATTGTCTGCACCTCCTGGAAGCGTTGGTAGCCAGAGCCGATGTAGGTATTTTTTTTTTTTTGCAAATGCTTTTTCAATTTGACTTTTGGGGGTAAAGGACAATAGAAAGGACAGACTGTTATCCCTACAGTGTATGTGAACAGGGACAAGCAATGTGATAGCAAAAATTAACCACTTAAGAACAGGAAGGTTTTACCTTCTTAACGACCAGGCCATTTTTTTGCAATTCAGCACTGTATTAGGTTAACTGACAATTGCGCGGATGCTGTACCCAAATTAAATTGATGTCCTTTTTTTTCCCCACAAATAGACCTTTCTTTTGGTGGTATTTGATCACCTGTGCGTTTTTTTTTATTTTTTGTGCTATAAACAAAAAAAGAGCGACAATTCTGAACAAAAAAAAACAATATTTTTTATATTCTGCTATAAAACATTCTCAATAAAAAAAAAATGTAAAAATCTATTTTTTTTCATCACTTTAGGCCAATATGTATTCTGCTACATATTTTTGTTAAAAAAAAATCCCAATAAGTGTATATTGATTGGTTTACGCAAAAGTTATCACATCTACAAACTAGGGGAAAGATTTGTCATTTTTATTTATTTTATTTTTTTAATAGTAATGGTGGCGATCAACCATTTTTAAAGGGACTGCAACATTGCGGAGGACATATCGGACATCTAACTGACATTTTTGACACTTTTGGGGAGTCCAGTGACATTACTACAGTAATCAGTGCTAAAAATATGCACTGTTACTGTACTAATGACACTGGCAGGGAAGGGGTTAACACCAGGGGTGATCAAAGAGTTAAGTGTGTCCCTAGGGGTCTTTTCTAACTGTGTGGGGGATGGACTTGCTTGATGAGCATGGAGACCTGTGTTCCTAAATAGGAGGAACACAGGATCCCTGTGTTCATCACTGACAGAACAGCGGTCTGCCGTGTGTACATCGGCAGACTACCATTTTGTCTCCATGGGTAGTGATCGTGGATGCCTGGCGGACAATGAGTCCTGCTGATTGGCTCCCTCTGTGGCCAATAAAACGTGCATGTGCCTCTGGCGCCGCGCACGCACCCCCACTAGCTATCTCACAAAGCGATGTGCAGGTATGTCATTTCGGGGGACAGAGCCGACCTGCCGTAGTAAAAGTATGGTGGCTGGTCGGCAAGTAGTTAAAAAAGGTAAAAAGTCTTCCTTCCCCCCATCCTAAATTCTCCACAATACACAGCATACCTACAGAGCATTCAATAAAGGTGCATGGCTACTGAAACAAAAAGTAAAAGAAAATCCCAATTTTGGGTTTTCCCCAGAAAAGTAATAGTGAGGAAATCTTCCTATAGGGACACTACTTCTAGTGAATTCCACAAAGAATTCCCTTAATTTGCAGGGATTTCCTCTCACTTCCTGTTTGGCTATGGGACAGGAAGTGAAAAGAAACCTCTGCTATGGGAGACAGTAGGTGAAAAAAAAACTGACCGGGGTTATAACTAGGGATGATCGAACTTTTGAAAAGTTTGGTTCGGCCAGAACACCCAAATTTCCCGAAAGTTCGGTTCGGATTCCAGAACCCCATTGAAATTAATGGGACCCGAACTTCTGGAATCAAAAAACACCATTTTGAAGCCCTAAAACACAATAAATGCCCCTAAAAAGTGCTTAGGGTTCTGGGTCATGCCCCAGGGACTATGAATCAGGCAAAAAAAAGTTCTTAGAAATTGTCGTTTTTGATAGAGAGCCAATTATTTAAAAAATTATTTAAAAAAAAAAAAATTAGATTTCTTTGGATTTAGTGTTTAGGGGGTCTAAAAAGTGTACCTGTGAAGTTTCAGCTCTGTAGCATGTCCAGAACCAGAATAAAACAGATCATTTTTCTTAGAATTTCAGGGATGGTTTTACCCTCCTTTCACACCTGGGCATTTTTGTTTCAGGCGTTTTTTGGGTGTTTTTTTTTTAACTTCTGTATAGGGGTATACATATATATATATATATGTGTGTGTGTATATATATATATATGTATACCCCTATACAACGTAGTCGATTACGGCGACTACAAAAATTCGTCGACATGCGTGAAAGGCATCGACGCGTCAACACGTGACGTCACACCCACCTCGCGTGCGTAGCCTGTAAATAGCGGTAATGGCGACTTCTGCTCCTGGGGGAGAAAGTTCCGGCAGCAGTCTACCACAAAAAGCGAGAGCACGATCACGATCATCAAGGGTATGGGAATTCTTTCAACAGAGGCCAGATAAAATGGTCCCTTGTTCCCTTTGCAAAACTGAAATGGCGTACCACGGCAGCACAACTGCTATGCACGAGCACCTCAGAAGAAAACATTCTGGCGCACTCCGACCTCAAAAGGACGAGCCATCTTTGTAAGTAGTACTAATTTATTACAACAATATAATTACATTTAATATATATGCTAGCTGCTAGGTAATTACGGATATATGCTGATTGCTCAGGCCGGGCCAGGGCTTTAGGCTTTGTAGTGGCCAGCTCACGTTTTTTTAAATGTTCAAGGCACTTTGCAGCCCTCAGTGTCTGTCTTCCTGATCTGGGGATCCCTCAGGGCATGATTGACAAGTGCATTGATCTGACCAGCACACCTGAGATGCCATGCTTTTCTTCCAAAATACGCAGAGAGCAACAACATTTGCACTGACTGCAGCATTATGCAATTACAACATTGGCCATGGATATCTCAAACTTTCTACTAGAAAAAATACAATTAATATTGTAATCAAACTAGTAATCATTAAACATAATTATTTATCACATTCCTTCAGTTAATTTAAAATATGCAGATTTACTACCCTCTTTGAAATACAGTACAACATTATTGTTAGCATTGAGGCTGAGCATTCATAGATGTGTAAATTGGTAATGTTATTAATTATTATTATTTATTATTAATTATTATTATTGTGTTTGTTGTTTTTCTCAGGAAGAGGCAAAGCTGTGTACAAGATTTTTTCTTTCATAAAAAGGATGTCACTGCTTGCACACCCCAAGTGGCCATTACACTTACCAATAGCATACTCAACATGATTGTAAAAGATATGAGACCTCTTTCTATTGTAGACAGTCAAGGATTTCATGAGATGATCAGCACATTTTACCCAGGATACACACTTCCCTCCAGGTCCCATTTCACGAAGCTGATGGAGAAGAAATATGAGGAGAATTTTGAAAGATTGAAAGCGTCAAACAAAGATGTGAAATCCAAAATAGCTCTCACCACAGACGCATGGACCAGTATTGCCACAGAGGCATACTTGGGTGTCACATGCCACTTCATTAATGAAGACTGGAAGCTTACATCCTACAATCTGACCACTATGCCACTTGAAGATCGCCACACAGCTGAAAACATTGCTAACTGGGTGGAAAAAGCAGCTGAGAAGTTTGAGATATCCATGGCCAATATAATTGTAGTTGTCCATGATAATGCTGCAAATGTTGTCGCTGCTCTGCGTATTTTGGAAGGAAAGCATCCTGGTATCTCTTCTCTCAGGTGTGCTGGTCATACATTGCAGTTAGTTGTCAACCATGCCCTGAGGGATCCCCAGATCAGCAAGACACTGAGGGCTGCGAAGTGCCTTGTGGAACATTTTAAAAAAAGTGAGCTGGCCACTACAAAGCTTAAAGCAAAGCAACAACAAATGGGTACCCCTGATCATGCATTAATAAATGATGTATCCATAAGATGGAACAGTACTTTACACATGATCAGTCGCCTGCTTGAACAGAGGTGGCCTGTCACTGCAACACTTTCCGATCCTGATGTCACACCACGAGGGAAGCACTTCCTGGATTTAAAACATGATCAGTGGAGCTTACTTGAGGAAGTGGAACAAGTCCTGAAGCCTTTTGAGTGTGCTACTGTTTTCTTGAGTGGAGAGTCCTATGTGACTGGTTCCGCTCTACCTCCTTTGGTAAAAGGCCTCCAGAAATCCATACAGAGCACAATTTACGAGACAGCGGCAGTCAAGGCTTTCCAAAATGTTGCTGCACAGGAGATGACCTCAAGATGAGAGCGGGAAACTAAATTCAGAGATGACGGTGGAGAAAATATATGTCTTATTGCAGCAGCCCTGGATCCCAGATTCCACAAACCAAAATTCTTGGCAGCAGAGGATAGTTTAAAAGTTCACCTCAAGGTCCAAGCTCTTGCTCTTGAAGAGAAAAGAAGATATTAGATATTAGATATTCTTTCAGAAAAGAGGTAAGTGTCTATATCGGACTCTTTGCTCGTTTCAGATTCAGATGAACACCACAGTAATGGTGAGGATGACACTGGTCACATCCAAGATCAAGAAGTTCACAGTGAAGTTGTGAGGAATGAGATACACATGTACTTTAGTGAGCAGGCCATTCCAAAGGAAGAAAATCCACTGAAATGGTGGAAGGAAAATGAAGGGAGGTTTCCCATCTTGGCCATGCTGGCAAAGAGTTACTTGTCTGTGCCTGCAACATCAACCCCATCTGAAAGGCTTTTCTCAGTTGCTGGCAACATTGTGACTAAAAAAAGAGCAAGCCTAACTGCAGAGCATGTCGATATGCTAACCTTCCTCCATTGCAATGCTATATTATAGATACAGGCTCCCAACCCGTACCTGTTGCACTCTTGGGTTGTATAATGTTGGATTTCTTTAAACTACAAGATGGCTGCCTTCAGGTAATCATTCCTCAGTATTGGCCTTATAATTTGCACAGTGTTGAGCGGTGCTTTTTGTTGGACTTGGCTCCTTTAAAACTATGTTAGTTTTTAGGTATGTTTATTGTTTTACATTTAGTGCACTGTTTTTGTTGACCATTATTATGTGGTTTAAAGTAGTAAGGTTTACTCCTTTAACCACCACATAATGCAAATGCAATGCATTGCCTTCAGAATGCATCTTTTGCAAAGTGTTAGGCAGAATTTATTTTATATGGCATAATTATTCATGCCTGATGATGCCATAAGTGTTGTGTACAAGTAACACACCAAAAAAATACTGGTCAACAATAACACTGTATATGTAAATGTAAAACATACCTAAAAAGTAACCTAGTTTTAAAGGAGCCAAGTCCAACAAAAGCACTGCTCAACACTGTGCAAAAGTAATTTGCCAAAAATAATGGCCAATACAGCAAAAGATTACCTGAAGGCAGAGAGCTGACTTGTAGTTTAAAGAAGTTAAAGTGTTAGGCAGATATGGCATTTTCATGCCTGATGCCCTAAAGTGTTTGGCACTTTATGTGTCTCTCTTGTATTTTTGCACACACAGTGTTGAGCAGTGCTTTATTTATATGGCATTTTGAATGCTTTTGGTTCAGAATTAATGGCATTATTCGTGCCTGATGCTAAAGTGTTTACATTTTATTTTTACCACTTCATTTTTGTACACTGTAAAAACTTCAACCACATTGAAGTATTAATTGGAAAAAATGTAATAAAAGTTGAAATATTATATTAGAAGTTGTACGTATCAGCCCTAATATATATATAAATATATGTATATGTATATGTGTGTGTATATGTATATGTGTGTGTGTGTGTGTGTATATATATATATATATATATATATATATATATATATACCCCTAACCCTGAATCTGCATAGTGGGGTCACCCTGACATGGCAGAGTTCGGTCACCCTGACATGGCAGAGTCAGATCACATTAAACTACACTAAGACCACCCTGACATGGCAGAGTCAGATCACATTAAACTACACTACGGTCACCCTGACATGGCAGAGTCAGGTCACCCTAAACTACACTACGGTCACCCTGACACTTAAAGCTATCCCTACAAAAACTAGATTTTTGAATCTAACTATAGTGGTATATAGTACCCTAACTACACTGCATATCCCTTTCCTCACACTAATAATTGCAAAATGACACTGGAGCTTTACAAGCAGCAGGGTAACAGAAATGCATCCACTCTATTCCACAGCCTCTGTATTACAGTGCTAGAGGTTTGGCAGGGCTATGTTATATACTGGGGGGCGTATGGGGGGGGGCGTATGGGGGGCGTATTCACTCCTGATTGGCCTCTGGACCCCCTAGTCACTCCAATCACATTCCTAGCAGACTCCTGCCCCCTCAATTGGCTTTTACTGATGCTTCTGGGCCAATCACGGGCTTTTAAAGCCCAGTTGATGTCCCATTGCATTTTGGTTGGTTCTGGTGGCCAAATTCCGAACTTTTACCACAAAAAGTTCGGAATTCGGCTGAATTTCGAACACCCAATGTTCGGGTCAAACTGATGGTCGACCCGAGCCGTTCGATCATCCCTAGTTATAACCCTCCCTTCTATCAAAAAAACCCCAAAAGTTTTGCCTAAAGTTCTAGCAGTTATTAGCAGTTCTCCCAGTGTTTCCAGCTAAATCACACTGGCAATATGGCTGCTGTGACCCTGCCCTTTCACAGTGAGGGACTAATTTACCCCAAAAAAAAAAACATATTTGGCCCTTCTAAGCAAGTGCAAAGGTCAGGCAGTGCATTATGGAGTGAAGGATATGGTTTAGTAAATTCTTTCATTAGTTACCAGGCGTTTGTGAACTTCAAACAAGCAGTACAACCCATTATTGTGGTGAACCCTAACCTCATCCCTACGGGAAACTCTGTAAATAGTTAGGTGTAAATCATGATATACTGTATATAAGAAATAAGTAATAAGTAAAGTAGCTTTTTTCTACAAAGTACAGTACATCACATACCATATGTCACTATATACTATAATAATATATAGTATATTATAGTTTAATGTTTAATAACAAACACATCTTCTACAACAACTAATTTGGCAACTAATTTATGCATAGTTTTAGGCTGCATAAACATTTAGCGTGAACAAGAGCAAAATCATGCCACCTTGTTGCGCATTTGTGCGCATTTTCGGGCTACACACACATAGGTCAGCCCTACAGGCTACAAACACAGTAAAATATTTCATGCACCTTTTGGATCATTAAGCTTTTGTGTACATTTTTAACTGCAAGTGTTTCCACATTTGGCGGGGGTTTAATGACAAGCTTGCATCTTTTTTGCCATGCTTAGGGTGTCATTAACAATGAACGGCAACGTAAGCGCAACAGACATTTTTCATGTGATTGTACACGCATTCATAAAATGCTAAAGTGTGAATGCAGCCTCATTGTTTACTGTACTGTATAGGAAACAATACTTTCAGCAGTATTATAATTCAAAGTTCATAAATATACATAGTTTGAATGTATCTCCTTTCTTTAAATTGGATTGTAAGAATAAATAAATTATTGTATTCACAAAAGTCACAAATATACCTTTTAATTATCCCAGAATCCCATGTCACTTCAAGGCCTCTATGCAACAAGATAACAACCCTTTTGTGTGCCTAAATAGAATAAATTGGCTTACTCAGGTCCAAAATGAGAAAGCTAAAGTGCACCTCCACTTTTGTTGGGGAAAAAAACAGTTTATGATCTATATACATTACAAGGATTTTATCAAAGCTTGTTCCAGATCCTTCCTTTTCTTTTCTGAAAATATTGCTGCTTGTTTCACCTTGTCTTTCCATACTAATTTCTAAGGCCCCATTCACACGGGCTTTCCGATCGGGTCCGCCTGTCAGTTTTTCAGGCAGACCTGATCGGACGCTCCATGCATCCCTATGGAGCGGCGTATGTCAGCAATGACATCTCCTCTGACACTCGCTGCTATCCGATCCGAAAACCCTATTTTCCATCCGTCTGGAGGATCGGATCAGATAAAAACTGACAGGCAGTCCATTTTCCTCTGATCTCCTATAGAGGAGAGCGGGGATCTGACAGGTCTGTCTCTGCAAAGTAAGCGGAGATGGACCTTTCATCTGCCTGCTCAGCGGGGATCAGCGGAGTCCACCAGGCAGAAAGCCCATGTGAAAGGAAACTAAATGGTTTGCACTCATTAATAACCACCTTGTGTACTTATTGTTAAGCTGCAGTGTCTGCACCCCTTTATTAGGCAAGCCAGGGAGTATTCCACCAAACCTGAAATTCTATCCCAGGTGATGTCCTAAGTTGTACTTAGAGCAGAAAATCAGTAAATCATTCTTCAAAGCAGGAAATTAGATTAATTCTGGAGGCATTTTATACTCCAATAATAATAAAAAAAGACAAAATAGCTGGTGTAGCAATTTAATATGCTGCAATTTTTTTTTAACAAAAGTAGAGCTGCCTTTTATATCATAAAGTAATCTAGTAATAATAATAATATTAACTGTGTTATATTTTCTTCCATACAGTAGCCATAGTAGCTACTAGAAAGTGAGACCTTACAACAGTAAATATCAATAGGGTGTCCATTATATCCATGAAGATTGGTTGACCTAAATTGGCATATCTTTTTATGTTCCTTTACATAATATCCACAATTTTATAAAATTAATAATATATTATACAATACTAATAATATATAAATATGGCTAATACTGTATAACAGAGTTAGGGTTAAAAATATAGTGTAATTTTAAGCAGGGTTAACTCTGTGTAAGCTTTGATTGTAGATCAACTAATTAGCTTCTGACATTGGACATAACTTATGCAGTCTACAACTTTGTTATGTTATATTAAAATTTAATTCTCCTCTAATACAATGTGAAATTCAGTTCATGTTTGTAATATATCTTCTT
Organism: Pelophylax lessonae; assembly: GCF_965119305.1. Classification (NCBI taxonomy): domain Eukaryota; kingdom Metazoa; phylum Chordata; class Amphibia; order Anura; family Ranidae; genus Pelophylax; species Pelophylax lessonae. The sequence continues at coordinate 769,901,437 of NC_138768.1, forward strand.
TATTCCTTTTACCAATGAAAATATGCTAAATTACAGTAATCCTTATTGGGAATTAGACAAAAATGATCTTTTTTATTCATATCTAATTCTCTTTTAAATGTCCTACTAAGCTTTCACACAGTGTAATTTGCACTGCCTAGCTCATACTTCTAGAATGCAGAAACTAGTTAAAAGTTATTAAATCTTGCTTCCCTAGCGAAAGACAGAGAGCTTGAAGGTTGAAATGGGAGTTCTTGCCACCAAAGGGATTGAAGTATTAAGATACGATAAGAAACCTGACCCTTTCTCCCATGTGATCTTCCAACAATGTCAAATTTTACTTTCCACTTTACATACAGTTATTTTAAAATAATGTTTGTATAATGTCACGCTAAAGTCAATGACCTTGCTTACATGTGACTAATTGTTAAACATAAAAGTGCTTACAAGGCAGAATGTTCTGTTGCTAGGGCCCAGATCTGAACCTGGGACCTCTGTGGTGTCTGGCTGTAGCTCTTCTCACTGTGCCACCTGAGATGCTGGAGAGTTCTTTGCCTGATCCCCTAGACAATCTTACCTTGGATCTTGTTTCTAGTGAACCTTGAACTCTTTGCTCCTCTCATGAACTTCCTGATTCATGTTTCTGCACTGTCTATGTTTGCCAGATTATTGTGCACTCTACAGCCAATATCTTGCTCCTTGCATACCTGCAGCTGTCTTTATCTTCGCTACCATTTGTTATGAACCTTTGTCTTGTTCCTCAACCACAACTACGCTTCAGCTTGATCATAACCTGCAACAACTTGTTACCGACCTTTGACTTGTTTATTGACTATGCTTCTGCTTGATCCTTACCTACTAATGCCTGGTGGGATGATCTTGAAGACTGCTACCTGGCACTAGAATGCAGCAAAATCTCCCCCCATCAGAATTTCTGCTGAAGACCAGTTAGTAATCAGACCCTTTGCCTTGGGTCAGCTGACCTGCTCATGTACTTATCCTGCTGGTCGGTTTGAACCTCTCTACTCCTATAGCTCCTTGTCTCTGAGCCTGACCCCTGACCATGACATCTATATATAATAACAAATATGTGCTGCGCTAACAAAAATTATATAATTGGTGACACAAATATTGACAAAAGTGCCAAAAAAACATCATAAACAAAATATAAATGTAAAAATGAATAAACAGTGATATTTTTCAGTGCACAATCCAATAAAATATTATTAGTCTCTAAAGTTTAAATGAAAAAAAAATAAATAAAAACGTCCATGCAAAATAGAAAAGAAACAAACAGGTAATGTCCAAATAATGTCCTCAATAGTGATGTGTAGTAATAAATGAGAATTCAAGGAGCCACAAGTCCCAGCAGGTAAGTACAGGCTATCGCATGAACCAGGAATGTTGGAGGAGAACACCCGGTCACCAGAAAAGGAAAAACAAGTTGGCAGCTTACCAGAATGAATGGGTCACTCAAACTAATGAGTAGACCTATGAGAGCTTTTTGGTAATACCAACAATGACCACAGGATGTCACTCCTCTAGTACCAGGCAGCTTGGATCAGATATCCATATAACATGTATGAAAAGATGATGACAGGGACAGTAAAGTAAAAGCCAAAGGGAAATGGAGTAAAACATCTCCTTGAGCATGTCAAATCGTAAAAGCCGGCTGTTGGGGGGCGTGGTAGCATCACGTCTGACTCACCCGACCGGTTTCGTCACACGTAGGACGTCATCAGGGGCGTGAGTCAGATGTCTTCTACGATTTGACATGCTCAAGGAGATGTTTTACTCCATTTTCACTTTGGCTTTTACTTTACAAGTGCTCATGATGTTCGTCTAAATGTGAGTTTGATACCTTTTATGCTAAATAAATGGATTGTGTTTTTATGGAATCACGCTATGTCCCTGTCATCATCTTTTCATACATGTTATATGGATATCTGATCCAAGCTGCCTGGTACTAGTGGAGTGACATCCTGTGGTCGTTGTTGGTATTACCAATAAGCTCTCATAGGTCTACTCATTAGTTTGAGTGACCCATTCATTCTGGTAAGCTGCCAACTTGTTTTTCCCTTTCTGGTGACCTAAACACGGGTGTTCTCCTCCAACATTCCTGGTTCATGCGATAGCCTGTACTTACCTGCTGGGACTTGTGGCTCCTTGAATTCTCATTTATTACTACACATCACTATTGACAGGGGTCAAGTCCTGGGAAAAAAAGTGTGGGAACTCACCCAACATTACCACTCCCCCACCCACTTTAGCGACTTGGTAACCGGTCGCAGGCCACAATGAGCGGAGCAGGCAGATCAGATGACAGGTCCATGTCAGCTTATGCATAGCAGACACGGGCACAGCCTGCTCTACTCTATGGGCCCTCCAATCTAATCTGCCCAGACAGAAAGGGACAGATCCCCTTCTGTTTTTTTAAGTGGATTGAATTTGGTTCCTGCATGTATCGCTGGCTGCTGCTGTCCCTCAGGCAGGTATGGCTGGTGGCTGCTAACTGGCTGTCCTCGAGGGCTGGTACTGCTGGCTGGCACTGCTGGCAGGTACTGCTGGCGGGTACTGCTGGCTGGGTACTGTGGGTTGCTACTGCTGTCAGGTACTGCTGGCAGGTACTGCTGGAGGTGGTTACTGCTGGCTGGCACTGCTGGTGGGTACTAGTGGCAGTTTCTCTCAAGCAATGTAAAGAAAAAAAGACTCACATGGGAATATGAGAGCTCGGGGGTCATTTTGGCTTCTTCCTGCTCTGCTCTGGTACTGAAAATCAAAACAAGGCGGCAGAGGAAGGGGGAGAGGTTACAGCATAGATGCAGGCTGATTGGCTAAGCCTGAGAACCCCCCCCCCCCCACGCCATGCAGGTCAGGGCAGTAAAATAGTATCCTCCAGCCCTGCATCAGACTTGTCTGCCATTCTCTGAGCCTGACCCCGGACAGATAAGAACTCTGTTTTGCACACATGGCGGGGGGGACACTGCTATCAGGAGCTGGGTCTGCCTGCAGTCATCATGACAAACAGGAGACCCGAGCTCCAAATGGTGATAACCTTACCCACCTGGCACTTCCCCTGGCCAGTACCCACTCTGACAGCTTTCTCCTCAGGTTACTGTTGGAGGGAGGTGAGAGTAGAATCCTCCCTCCAGCAGCTGTTGCAGCCCTGCTGTGTCCTCCCTGGGAATAGAGCCATGACAAGCTCCTCTCACAGGATCGCACAGCTGGTGTCACCTCAATGAATAGGTAGCACCAGCCCTACCTCTACCTCTCCTTCCCTCCTCTCATCTGCAGAGCCGATGCTTCTGGTTTGCTTCTGTCACAGGCAGAGTACATTTGGTATCCCTCCGCCTGTCACAGGAGCCTGCACTATACAGGAAGCATCGGCTCTGCTTCTTGCAGTGCAGCTCCTTTCCTCACACTGTGCTTGGGGATGGCGGGTCAGGAACCTGCAATCTGGGCTTACTGACCCACCATCCCAGAGCAGGACATGGCGCCAGGTGCTAGGATTGTGTCGGGGGACGTGGCTGCTAACGGGAACGACGTTCCTGCTGTAGAAATAGTTCAGGAACGTCGTTCCCATGCGTTCTACCAGGACTCGAGCCCTGACTATTGAGGACATTATTTGGACATTACCTGTTTGTTTCTTTCCTATTTTGCATGGACGTTTTTTTTTTTTTTCATATAAACTTTAGAGACTAATACTATTTCATTGGATTGTGCACTGAATAATATCACTGTTTATTCATTTTCGCATTTATATTTTGTTTATGATGTTTTTTTGGCACTTTTGTTAATATTTGTGTCACCAATTATATAATTTTTGTTAGCGCAGCACATATTTGTTATTATATGTTATGTGGGGACTTTTTGTCTATTACATAGTTACATAGTAGGTGAGGTTGAATAAAGACAACAGTCCATCCAGTTCAACCTGTGTAGGTGTGTGTGGCTGCAATCATCTCACATAGCCCTGAATGTTCTTCTCCTTGAGATGTACGTCTAGTAGTCTTTTGAAAGCCACCATACTTCCCGCAGAAACCACCTCTAGTGGTAGAGAATTCTACAATCTTGTAGCCCTAACAGTAAAGAACCCCCCACGTTGCCTGAGGTTAAAACGCTTCTCCTCTAATCGCATTGTATGCCCCCGAGTCCTCATGCAATCCCTTCGACTGAACAGCTTTTTTTCTAAGCTGAGATCCCCATTGAGATATTTAAAAATTGCTATCATGTCCCCCCTCAGGCGTCTCTTCTCCAGGGAGAATAAATCAAGCGATTGCAGATGCTCTTCATAATTAAGGTCCTCCAATCCCCTAATTAGTTTAGTTGCCCTTCTCTGGACTCTCTCCAGCTCCAACACATCCCTCCTGAGGACTGGTGACCAGAACTGGACAGAATACTCCAGATGCAGTCGGACCAGAGTTATATAAAGTGGAATGATTATAGACTTATCTCTGGAATACATCCCTTTCTTTATGCATGCTAATATTTTATGGTTCCTATGTGTTGCTGCTTTCTCTTTATCAATCACATATGTTTTCAATTTATTAGCGTGGGAATTTTTACACTTTTACACATGACATCTATATACCTGTAGTGTGAATGTCAGAGTTATAACTGGTCTTCAAGAAGAGCACCAGGAATGCCAGAGCACATGCAAATGCATTTATTTCTTTATTTTCCTTAGATAAGTAAGAACAGTGACAAGAGAAGGCTCCAAATACATGCTAAAACAGTCTTATTCAGGATATCCAATCTCAACCACGCTTTCCTAACCTTTACCTGCACAAACCTTGCTCAGTAAAGCCCCCAAAACATGTTGGATATAATTTTTACTCTATTGACAAAGAACAATTTCATTGAACCATTAACCATATACTGTAACTTGTGCTCTCTTCATTCTACCAGACTTATCACTGTCATTCCAGACACCTCCTCTTGGGACTCATCAGATCCTGGAGAGCAGCTTCCTAATTAAAATATTAACAATTCTAAATATCTATCAAAATCCTCCACCAACATAAATTCTTTAAGGTTTAAATGGAAAAAATATTTGGAGCAGGAAGAAATGGATGAGTTAATGTTAATTTGAGAATGGCAGAGAAAGCAGAGAGAAAGAGAGCTGCAGGTCAGCAAGCTTGAGGAACCAGGCTGATTACATTTTTATCTGTTATTTCTATACTGTCTATTTTTCTGCTATCTAACTTTTTTTTTTTTTTTGCTGTGCTTGTGCTTTTGGGGAGATTTCCCCTCACTTTCTATCTTAAAAACACAATACATGAATGAAAATCCTGTCTTAAATAGTTATTATTGGCTGTGGTGTCCACATTGAAAGATTTAACCTTTATTCTTGCTCTGATGTAAACTGTAAAATTTGTGATTTTCCATCACTTTCTGTGCTGGAGACAATGGTCATTAGAACCAATAGAGAGAGTGAAGCTCCCCAGTGGGGACATTAACAGAAATGAATGTCACAAGAAAATGTGTAAACATTACACAGAAAAAGAAGCTCATTCAGATTGGTATCTAGTTCAGAAAAAATAAAATCTGACAGGACTTCTATTAGGGGAGGGTGAGACGTGATCCTACTGTGTTTCCCTGCAGCTGCTCCTACTGCCTCTCTCCCTGCAGCCAATATTTAGTCACCCTTCCTTCCCTGGCCTGAGTGTTGGCAGCTTCCAAACAGTTGGCAAGCAATGGGCCATGCACTGTGAGGAACACCCCTCCATTCTCATGGGGGGGGGGGGGAGGGGGGCAGCAGCAGGTGTCTGCATTGCTAGATAGCAGCACAGTGCTGACTGCTCCTTCTTTTACCTCTCTGATTGGCTGTAGTTTTCTGCAACTGCCTTGCATATTACCTTCTTGAAGCTATCTGACATGGTTACACTCTCTCTCTGTGAAATTTCCCAATTCAGAGAATATTATACAGTACCCCTAAGTCCTGGGGCATCTAAGTACCCATAGGCATATTGGCATTAAGGGAAAGGAAACCGCCATAGGTAAAGATGCGCATTCATTCTGTTATTTTTGCAGAATAGGATGCGTGCCGTAACCTTTACAGGCTCTTACCCTTGTACAGTCATCCAGGCCCAAGTGTATCTATAGAGAAGAGAAACAAGGACAGACCCTTGGGAGATGTCAAAAGAGTATGCTCAAAAATGTGATATAGCAGGAGTGGAAAACAGAAGGAGTGACTAGAAATGTAATCTTAAAGTGTTACTAAACCCAGCACCCTGCAGTCACTATATCTGGTCTCCAACAGTACACAGAACATGGAAATGCAATAGTTTTAGTAAATATAAACTGCTAAATACCTTTTTTATCAGCAGTTAGAGCAGTCTGGTGACACCTATCAGTGTCTGTTTAAAGCTTGTAGGAGTTTTCATTTTGCTCTGATTGCTTATAAGGCTGCAGGACGCCTGACCCTCTGTCTGGACAGTGCTGATTGGCCCTGTGCTGAACACATGCACTCTCTCTCGAAAAAAAAAAACTCTCTAGCAATACACACAAAACTGAGCATATGCAGCTAGTCCCTTAGGCTCCATGTACACGGGACGCTGGAAATGGCCGTTTAGGAGCAGTTGGGCGTTTTTTTCAGAAGCCCCTGAACCCATCTACATTTTATCTTATCTGTCCATGTACACCAGGTCGTTTACAGTCATTTGCAGGCAGTTGCGTTCAGGGACTGTTTTTAGAACGCAATTATTTGCGTTCGAACGTGTGTTTCCCGGCGTTTCAAACGCACAAACGCGTCCGAACGCGTCTGAACGCATCCGAACGCGATGACCCGCATTTAGCGTTCGCGTTTTTCCATTTTAAAGGGGAATAATTTTTTTGACCTCTAGGAACGCTTCTAAACGCATACGCCCGCAAACGCTGCTAAACGCGGGTACAAACGAGACCGAACGGACGTTTCAAACGTCCTAAAAATTCCAGCATTCAAAGGGACTTTTAACAACGTCCCGTGTACATGGAGCCTTAGCCTCTGTTCCATCAGCAGATGGATTGGAGACAGTGGAAGAAGGGGAAGATAAGAGAACACAGGACAAAACAGCTTTTTTTACACAATGGAGATGATTAACCCCTTAGGTTCCACAGTGAGTATAACAAGCATGCTTTACTGCATATACAGAGGGATTTTATACGGGTGGAACATGTAACATGTTCCAGAAGGTGAACTTTTAATAATGCAAGCAGTTAACTAATGTTATTTGAAATTATTACTGATACTTATGTAGCACTGTCCCTATAGGGCTTGCTGTATGATGACTTGTTGGGCCTCCTCTGATCACCAGCACATAGTCACTTAGGGTACAGTTCACACATCCCTCCTTACTCCCGATGGCTCGTCACTCAATTAACAGTCCAGGGTTATTGGATTTAATGTTTATTTCGGAACTTGGATGGAAGAAGGGATTAGAGGGATACTTCAACTGTAACTATTCACAATGGATAAGGACAAGTCTCACTTGGCCTCACCAGGTTGCTTGATGAAGCAGTTGCACAGCTTGGACCATGCTGCCACAAGTATGGAAAGGGATTTGTTTCCTTGCTATTTTCTCTCCAGCAATAGACTTGGTAAACGACATTCTCTTCAGGACACTCACTAGCATCCCCTTTACTGACACCTGTCCACTGACTCTTCTAGCTGCAGGGGTGGCCCCCCTCAGGTCAGGCCCCTTGACACAGATTTGTACTCACTGTACTGCAGAATAAGATCCTCCAGTGTATCCCCTTTCAGTCAGCTTCACTGGACCTCTGGGTTCAATTCCTCTCTAGCTCTCTCTAGGCCCTCAGGTCGACTACCTGAGGCCACATGGCACCTCTACAGAGGAGAAGGCAGCCGCTGCCCTCCCTCTGGGACCCCTCTTTCCAGACAAAATCCTAGCATTTATACAGTATCCCAGCATGCACCGATATACTTTTCCTCTGCCAAATCACCAGGGCTGTACTAAATGCCTGTGCACTCATTTGCCAGGTTTCCTCCCACTGTCCAATATGCCTTCCTATTGGACCAGTGTAAAACACTCTGCAGACAGACCCAAAGTTGCACCCGAGCACATTGAGCAGACCTCACTAGCAGATTCTGCTCTCTGGTAGGCAGAGAACAATATAAATTTGCCTGCAATTCCTCTGGTAACCAGACAGGATCCAAAAAATATACTCTCTCACTCTCTCTTTCTCGCACCTACCTAGGAGGGTGCTACACTTATATAGTGCCATCAATTTACACAGTGCTTTACATATGTATTTTTACGTTTAAATCAGTCCCTGCCCTCAAGGAGCTTATAATCGGAGGTCCCTAACTCACATTCATACGTATTAGGGACAATTTAGACAGGAGACAATTAACCTATCAGCATGTTTTTGGAATGTGAGAGGAACAGAGAGAATATGCAAACACCCAGCAGGTAGTGCTGTGGTTGGGATTTGAACCCACAACCCTAGTGTTGCTAGGCTGTGCTGCCCCTAATTATTTATAAATAAAAAAAAAAAATATATATATATATATATATATATATTTCAAAACAGCCCAATGGGCCACAAAAAAGGTCTCAGGGCTGCATGCAGCCTGTGGGTTGCCAGTTGAACAGCTGTGTTGTAAGAAATATTAATATGGGGTGTACCAATTTAGGAGCTCAGTGGGATTGCTGGAGGAGACTGGTAGAAAGGACAGCATAAGAGGCCACAAACTGTGGTCAGAATGTAAAAGGTTTGTGAAACTGATCACAGTGCAAGGCCAAAGTACAGATGAGCTCAGCAGTGTGGTCACTTTACATGATGGGGAAATGCTGATCATTGTTTGAGGACAAATCTTTACTTAAAGTAGAACAGCACTGCATCTGGGCACCACAAATTACAAATGCTATTTCATTCATTTTTAGTATTTAAAACAAACTTCCCCCATCCATCCATGTCTCCATGCTTTATTTTGCTGAGAAATGATTTTGAAAAACGCCCCCTGGGAATTCTGGCCATGGCCATCTTGAGTAAGGGCAGATGATTCATGTATTATTTAATTCCTGGAATCCGTCTTAGGCATTGGCTGAGCTGAGAACCCTCCCTCCCCTCCTCAAAACTCCTGGGATGTATGACATCATTTGCCGAAGCATGGAAACCAGGAAGTAACTGAAGAATCTATTTCTATTTACTAATACTAGCAGCATAAGGATTAGAAATAGTCCTTGTTGATTAGGAGAGAGTGAAGTTCCACTTTAAGTCACCACTGACAGCCTAGAGACACTGCTCATGGTTGAGCATATTTATGTTGACACAGATCTTAATCAGTTCACTCCCAGTGTTTTGTATTGGCATAGACAATTCCAGATAACAGGATTCTGAAATGAGTAAGTAAAATTTGCTCCCTTAGCACTATTCAGTGTGAAATGTTTATACAGACTTGCGGCAACAGCAATTCCATTCAATAATCATCCACGTTATGTGTGAAAAAAAGCAATGAAATTCTAGATCAGCTCAACAATAACTTACAGTGTTTGTATGGAACTAGATGTACATGACGTTTGCCGTTGTGGAGACTCTCCAGACAGATTTGGCTTCTGCCTAAAATTCTATTTAATCTGTAAAAATAAACATTGTTATGCCTACAGTATATGATGTCATCTGTACCTTTCCCCTTCGTTATGTTTTGTACCCCTTGTTTTTCTTTATCTAAAAATCATTAAAACTTAGATTGGAAAAAAAAATGAACATAAAACAACCAAACCAATCACATCTGAAAAGAAGGAATGAGAGCCAATTTGTTGATTAGTTTACATACAAACAATATGTAAAAACATACTTACATATCAAATCCTCAAAGTTTGATATTAAAAAAAAATTATAATTCATGAAAATGTTCACCTGTCATTTACATAATGTGATTAAAATGGAAGTTCAGGCTGGCCAAGAAAAATAAATGTGTCCCCATGTGTACACCCAGATACAGAATATAATGGAATAATCATTGGAACCACATCCAAAAAATTGAACATGCATTTTACTTAATAAGGGTGGGATTTTTAAGGTGCTGAACAGAAATTACAAGCTATTTGATAAAAAAAAGAGAAAAACACAATTGTACTTTATTACAGGTTTCAATTGTTTCAAAAACAACCACTTGCCGACCGCCGCAAGTACATATACTGCGGCGGTCAGCCCTGGCCAGGCAAAGTGACGTACCAGTACGTCACTAGCCTGTCACTCGCTTGTGAACCAATAACGGGCGAGCGCGCGCCCGCTGAGGCACGCGCCCACCCCGGCTCGTTCCCTAACAAGTCAGTGCGTGGGACCGGCGGACCCGATTTCTGCCGGTCACTCGCGATCGTTCGCCGTGAAGGGAGAAAGGCAGGCGGCTAATGTAAACAAGCCGCCTGTCATTCTCCTCTGTGTAAAAATGGAGATCACACGGTTCTACTATGTAGGACCGTTGATCTCTGTTCTTACACCAGTAGCCATGTCCAATCACAGGGACATCACCCTAGGACACACTTAACCCCTCCCTCTCCAATACAGTTAACTCCTTCAGTGCCAGTGTCATTTTTACAGTAACAGTGCATATGTATAGCACTGATTACTGCAGTAATGTCACTGGTAACCCCAAAAGTGTCAAAAATGTCAGTCAAGGGTCCGATCTGTCCACTGCAATGTCGCAGTCCCGCAAAAAAAATCGCAGATCGCCGCCATTACTCGTTAAAAAAAAAAAAACAACAAAAATGACAAAAATCTTTCCCTTTGTTAGTAAACGCGATAACTTTTGCGCAAACCAATCAAAATACGCTTTTTTCGATTTTTTTTTTACCAAACATATGTAGCATAAAACAAATTGGCCGAAAATGTTAAAAAAAAATTATTTTTACATTTTTTTGGGGAATTTCATATAAAAAAAAATGTGAAAAATATTGTTATTTTTGCAAAATTGACGCCCTTTTTTAGTTTATAGCGCATGATCAAAAAATCGCACAGGTGATCAAATACCACCAAAAGAAAGCTCTGTTTGTGGGAAAAAAAGGATGTCAAATTCGTTTAGGTACAGCGTCGCATGACCGCGCAATTGTTTGTTAAAGTCAGGCAGTGCCGAATCGCAAAAAAGGCCCCGGTCAGGAAGGGGGTAAAATCTTCCAGGAGTTAAGTGGTTAAAAGAAGGCAACTTTTTTGTAGTTGTCAGCTCATAGTTTGTATTGTACATACATTTTAAAAAATTAAATACAGGTTTGACAATTTGTTTTGCCTCTCAACTACCCATAAATATATCAGGGGTGCCTTCAAAGCTTACCCATATAGTATAACAATTCTACTTATTCTAGAAGACCACTTCACGTATGTAACATATAGAGGTGGTGGCTGTGTTCTCAACGCCTTTCACCTTCTGCTTCCTCAAGCAGAAAGAGACCATCTAAATTGGAATATATAACGTGTACACACCTGTAAGTCATAAATTGTGCATGATCCATGTCCATATTATATGTTACAATTTAGATTGCCTCTTTCCTCCTGAGGATGTGGACAGTGAAAGACATTGACAAGTGGACTTTTATAAAAGGTAACATTTTTACACTATATGGGTGAAGGTTACAATCAGATAGTATAAAATTATTGTTTGGCATCTTAAAAGTCCCACCCTTATTTAGGGATCAAGTAAAGTACTTATTATAATGCTGCTTTTTCCAAGGAATGATTTAACAGTGATTACCTATTACCTAACTTACTCCACAGCCCTGCACTCTTGTGACAATTGCTCCCCAAAGCCTCTTTTCCTGGTTATCTCTGACCGGTTGTGCCATTCTCCCTCTCACCAATGTCATCACATACAATGCAGGACCAGCAGCCACCACCGCCACCCTCACTGATGTAACATCGTTGGTCCTGCATTGAGGGAAATCGTAGACGGCTCGCCCAAATCTTGCAACGGACAGAGGCGAATCGGAGTGCCAACTGTTGCAGGATCACAGATTGAGTTAATTGATAAAATTTATGAGATCTCCAAAATAAAATAAGCAATATATTCTACTTTGGCTAGGACCACACATTTGATTTTTATTGGCCAGTCTAGAATTCTGAATAAAATTAGGATACACATCCCAGTTTGCCCTAAATTTGTGTATTTTTAAAAAAAATCTTATTAAACATGTTGAAACAGAAAATTAAGATACACTATAGTATCCTGAAACAGAGCACTGCCTGCCTGCTTATTACACCTGTTTTCATCCAGGTATTGTTGTGGGGCACCTACTCGTCTAAGTCCCTTCAATCAGTAATCTGTATATCTGAACACCAATGCATGTGCTGCATTATATGAAAGGACCCATTACCGGCATGCTGTTGTCTCAAATATGTCAGGTTACAGATGATGTGTCAGGAAGTACACTCCTTAATTCTGTGAGATGCTCTAAAGCCTAGTACACACAAATATCGGCCGGTATTGGCCTGTTCAACAGAAACTGGCCACGTTCAGCCCGTGTGTACACCAGCCTGTCCAACAAACGGGCATGCTGGAAAATCGGCACCCGATCAGTGTTGGCAGCTAATGGCTGCGTGTGCTGACCAGTGTGATCTGGCAGAGGGGATCAGGACACAATAGTTCAGCGGGGATATCACTGTACTAATAATTAACAAAAAATGAATCAGCGCAAGACAATGTGTAAAATACAACTAAATAGTGCTATAAGACTGGCTGCTATCACTAATAACGTGTATTCACGGCACATGAATAAACATATAATTAAAAAATAGTGCTGCGCCAGAAACCATGTACATAAATACTTGTGGACGAATTAAAATATAAATAAAAAAGACAATTCAAAAGACCACAAAACAAGTGTAAAAATATAGTGACTTAACATAATCATCCACCATCCATGCAAGTAGCCAATACAAGTGCTCAGTGCCTCTCCTTCACCTGTGCAATCAAGCTGCTCACCTTAAATTCTGACCCCTGACCACTGGATCAGAATTAGCAGTTCCCCTCTGGGGATAAATAGGATCTGGTGATGTCTATGGCTATACTCCCTTTGAACAACAATTGAGTGGCGATTTTGGCTCTGAGGAAGAGGGTCCTCCCTCGAAACGCGTAAGCCACATCAGGTTTTGAGGACGCCCTCAAGCTATCCAGCAGTAGAGAAGTGTCCTGGAAGCGAGCGATGCCCATTTCCTATATGCTTGTTCATATGCTACATCTGTGAGTATATGGTACGCTACCCTTCTTTGATTTTAATAAACTTTTAAGTGGTAATGCACAAGGTCGGTGCGCCTTTCTCTTGTTGTTTTCTTATTCTCCCTTTGGCCAGCTTCTAAAATCTCGGTCCCGATCAGCAGTTTGTCAGGAAAAATAAAAAAGCAACATCTAGTGCTCTCTCCGTTTTAAATGGATATCTATTAAAATAATAATAGTAAGCAACTCACAAATAAAGCACTTCAGCAGTGCGGGCTGTTCCAGAGTACAACATAAACCGCATCTCATGCAATGGCCGCAATGTGACATAAACAGGCAGGCGTTAACTTCCTCTGTATTTTAATTCGTCCACAAGTATTTATGTACATGATTTCTGGCGCAGCACTATTTTTTGACTATATCGCTGTACTAACATTGAACAGTTAGTACAGCGAGCTCCTCCTGAGTTTTTTTTTTTCTTTTTCCGTTCAGCCTGCTGGGTTTAAAGAAAAAAAACTGATAGTGAGTACCAGGCATAAAGCTGGTCATACATTGTAGAATTTTGAACAAACCTTCACATGAAAATTCTCAGTACATTTGACAACTTGATGAATATCGTTGGAAAGCACTTCAACATTTTTTTTGCTTTTAACATTCTATTTTGAAATGAAAGGACTTTACCAAACAAAAACCACATTCACTATTAGAAATGTGTTCATTTAAAAAAAAAAAAACTCCATCCTTCAAATTTTCTCATTACTGAAGTCGAAAATGAACATCAATTTGACCCTATTAACCCTTAGAAAATCGAAATGTTCTAAAAAAAAAAAAAAAAATGTTTAAACTAAATTCTTCTAGTCTATGGCATTGAAGAAATAGTATTAGAATCTAAAAAAAAAAGTTTAGCCTTTTTTTTTGATAAAAAGAGTGGGATGATTACATCTGCTTTTTATTGCTGCCCTCAAAGATTTCCCTCCAAGTAAAAAATTGTTCTGGAAGTAATGCATGGCAATGTCATAGCACACCAATGGACTTTTTTTTGTTTCTTTACATACATAAATTTATCACTAAGGGATTGAAGAGGTTTAAAGAAAAAGAAAAAAAAAACCTGTAAGACAAAGGCATAATGAGATAGTATGCATCGCATATTAGCTGATTATGAAATACTTACCTTAGAACAAAGCCCTCCAGCGGCGCCTGCACACCGCTGAGACAGCTGGCATCTTCCCTGGTGTTTCTTCTGGGTTCGCGGGCTCCAGCGCTATGAGTGGCCGGAGCCGCGATGACGTCACTCCCACGCGTACACACGGGAGCCGTCGTTTATGGTACGGGCTCTGAAAGTCCAGTACCATAAGCCAGACCTTCAGAGCGCATGTGCCGATGACTTCATTGGCTGCATGTACTCTGAATATCTCCTAAACCAGGGATATGCAAACTGTGCCCCCCCCCTCTGCTGTTGCAGAACTACAAGTCCCATGAGGCATAGCAAGACTCTGACAGCCACAAACATGACACCCAGAGGCAGAGGTATGATGGGACTTGTAGTCTTGCAACAGCTGGAGGGCCACAGTTTGCATATGCCTGTCCTAAACTGTGCAAGTTTAGAAGATTTTCACAGTACCTACAGTACAAGTAAGCCTTATTATAGGCTTACCTGTAGGTACAGTAAAAAATAAGACTTTAATTCCTCTTTAAGTTTATTAACCAGGGTTTTTTTTTTTAATCTCTGCTCTTTTACTTTAATTCTAGTAACTTGTTAAGTAAACTAATACTATTTCAGTATTTCAAACAATTCAAGTAATACTAATATCATTTCCAATAAGGAACCCAACAAAGCAATTATTAATGAGTAATTACCATTCTAAAGATTGTGTTATTAGTCTCTAGAGGATGAGGCCAGTAATGAGACTATACATCTTACACAGATACATTGATACCACTGCATGGCAATAGCGATGAAGGATACAGATGTACTTATTTGTGTGTATATATATATATATATATATATATATATATTTATTTATGTATATATATATATATATATATATATATATACTGTATCTACATACACTGTGTATGTATTGTTTGCCTGCATTCCATTCGCTTTGCACCAATATACACGCACACAAATAAAACTCAAACACCCCCCCCCCCCCCAACCCCTACACGCACACAGCAAAATACTTTTACCTGGCCACACTGTGTGTCCCACAGAAAGCCACACACAGCAACCACCACAAACTTTCTATCCGGACTTTTGCTACCATACACACAAGGAAAATATAAAACCTCACAATAGGAATGAATAGGATTTTCTCTGTGTAAGGGAAGGACTGGCGGGTATTGAGTGTTGCATGTACAGCTTCCTATGGGTCTCCCTGCATAGAAAGAGCTGGGAAAGTGGAGTATAAAGCCTGGTACACTCATTCAATTTCTTTATTTTTTATTTAACCAAGCAGGCAGAACGGAAAAAAAACTGATCGCTGTACTAACAATGTCTAAAAAAAGTGCATAATACTCAAATGACAGGTGTTGTCTGACAGAATAAATACAGACTAGCAGCGCTAGAAGACTCCCGTCTCTTAAGTCCCAATATGTAATCAATCAACTGGAGATCTTCAGGGATTTCAATCATGCAATCTTGTAGACAATAGGGTGAATCAATCTTGCAGACAACAAGGTGAATCAGTCCTTAGTGCCCAAAATGCAAACAATGTGCACCATCACTGCACCACTGTGGTCCCCCTTGGTAATGCCCACTTACCTATAGGAAATATATACTGTGCCTGGTAGGTAAATGCACTGGTAAGTCTCCCAAGAACTGATCCTTTTGGCAGCAGCAGACCACAGATCCCTTTAACAGGGACAACAGCGGTTTTCCTGATGTTTCTCCATCAAAAAAGTGCCATGTAATCAAAGAAGAGGATTCATAGTGTAAACCGCACAACAAGCTTTATTACACTAAAATCACTCCATAAATTGCACTCACAATATAAGCATCAAAATGCAGCGTTACTTGGCATAATAGGCTCCCTCACCGCTGCACAGTCAAACACCACTTACATTACTCATACTCCCCGTGGCTCGGTACCAGCCGGCTGACTTCCGCGTTCCAGGTGTGACGTCAGACGCTCCGGTTGCCAGGAATTATAAATTGAATACAATGATCATGATGGGTAAAACATGATCAAAGGCAAGAAACAGAAAAAAAGGGGTAGAAGGGATCCAAACTGGAGCTCTAGTAATTGCTTATGAAGCAATTCAAATCGAGCTCCACCTTTAACCCATTCGGATGGAGCGCATTGGTAAGGAAAATCCAGTAGGTTTCCCTTTTGGATAACTCCCTAACCAAATCAGAGCCTCTCCATGCTGGATCCATCTTTTCTATACCCCCAAAATTTTAGGCCGGAAGGGTCCTTATTGTGTTTGCATTTAAAATGTAAGGAAGCGCTGTGGTCTTTGTAACCCTTACATATGTTTGCAATGTACTCGGAAACCCTTTTACCCAGAGTTCTCTTGGTTCGTCTGATGTAGAACAATCCACATGGGCACTCCAGGCCATACACCACATGCGTGGACATGCACGTTATGCAGTCTTTAATATCAAACACTTGCCCGTTGCAGAGGACCTAAAGGAAGTATAGCCTCTTAGGTGGTCATTAACCTGCCTGCAGGCTTTGCACCGTCTGCAGGCATAGAACCCCTCTCTGGTATCGCAAAACATTTTGGGCTTACAGGGTGGGTCCAAAACTTTTTTCACGATTTTTTCTCCAAAAGTTGGGGCCCTTGTATATATGAACACTGGTTCACTAGGTAGTACTTTGCCCAGAATTTTGTCCATGCATAGAACACTCCAGTGTTTTTAGAAACCTCATCAACTTCCTTATATTGGACATTATAATTGGAGATGAAACCCCACTAATGTTTGGTGTTTGGTTCCCTACTTCTCTCCTGTAAGCAATCTTCTTGTGAGGATCTGCCTACCTGATTGTGTCCAGATATCTTCCATTGTAACCTTTTTCCATGAACCTCTCTCCTTGATAACTCCCCCCTGTGTCATATAGTCCGAGTCTCTAGTACAGCTCCTCCATATCTGTAGGAGCTGGCCTTTAGGTATATTCTTTAGCCATTTCGTATGATGTCCACTTTGGATATGTAAATATCCATTTCTACCAGTTGACTTTACCACTTAAGCCCCGGAAGATTTTACCCCCTTCTTGACCAGGGCCTTTTTTGCGATTCTGCACTGCGTGACTTTAACGGACAATTGCGCGGTCATGCAACGATGTACCTAAACTAATTTGACGTCCTTTTTTTCCCACAAACAGAGCTTTCTTTTGGTGGTATTTGATCACCTGTGCGATTTTTACTTTTTGCGCTATAAACAAAAAAAGAGAGTCAATTTTGCAAAAATAACAATATTTTTCACATTTTTTATATGAAATTCCCCCCAAAAAAATGTAAAAATCAAAATTTTTTAACATTTTTGGCCAATTTGTTTTTTGCTACATATGGTTGGTAAAAAAAAATCGCAAAAAGCGTATTTTGATTGGTTTGCGCAAAAGTTATTGCGTTTACTAACTAAGGGAAAGATTTTTGTCATTTTTATTGTTTTTTTTTTTAACGTGTAATGACGGCGATCTGCGATTTTTTTTGCGGTACTGCGACATTGCGGCGGACAGATCGGACCCTTGACTGACATTTTTGACACTTTTGGGGTTACCAGTGACATTACTGCAGTAATCAGTGCTATACATATGCACTGTTACTGCAAAATGACACTGGCAGGGAAGGGGTTAACTTTATTGGGGAAGGAGGGGTTAAGTGTGTCCCTAGGGGCATGTTTCTAACTGTGATTGGACATGGCTACTGGTGTAGGAACAGTGATCAACGGTCCTACATAGTAGAACCTTATGATCACAATTCCAACACAGGGGAGAATGACAGGCAGCTTGTTTACATCAGCCGCCTGCCTTTCTCCCTTCACGGCGGACGATCGCGAGTGACCGGCGGACATCGGGTCCGCCGGTCACACGCACGGACTTCCCAGGGAACGAGCCGAGCGGGCGCGCGCCTCGGCGCGCGCGCGCTCGCCCGCTATTGGCTCACAAGCAAGTGGCAGGCTAGTGACGTACCGGTACGTCACTTTGCCTGGCCGGGGCTGACCGCCGCAGTATATGTACTTGCGGCGGTCGGCAACCGGTTAAAATACGCCTTGGTCACTAAGTGTGTTTCTTGGACCATAGCTTCCACGTCCAAGTAATGTATCCTTTCGCGGCTCCAATTAAATTCTAACTTGATGTGGTTAGGGTTGGTGTTAAGACCCTCTGCAAAAATCTGTAGTGATCTTTCTGAACCAGCCCAGATGAAGAACAGATCATCTATATACCTCTTATACATGAACAGTTCTTTTCTCTGTGTGGTATAGATGTATTTGTCTTCCCATTCCCCCATGAAGAGATTCGCTAAGCTCGGGGCGAATTTAGCGCCCATCGCTACGCCCCTCTTTTGGGTGTAGTATAGGCCTCCGTACCAGAAGTAATTGTGCGACAGACAATACTCTAGTACATAGCCAAGGAATCTCTTCTGGGGGTCGGGTATGTCTTCCCTCTGACTGAAAGCCCAATTAAGGGCTAGGATATATATGATGTTAGTACTGCAATCTCCCTCGCTGTGCTATTGTGTTCTGACTTGGGGACTGTCTCAACCATCCCCCCCCAGTCAGTGGTCACAGACATTGACTGCAAGAGCTGATCAGATGCCAATCGGCTGCTGGTTTTCCAGTTTTCCAGCAAGCTCATTCGAAAGAAGTTGGTCATGAGATCTGCTTCTGTTGGACAAGCAGCTGTACGCTCAAACCAAAAGTCATCTGGTTTGTACTGTAACAGCTTAGGATAATTATACAAAGCTATCGTTATTCTTTTAAACACATAATTTGTTTCAGAGGTGAATTAATAACTGAGATAGCAGAAATATAATTGTATTGCTACACTGTACTATATGCAACATATTTGACATTTACAATCTAGTGGAGATCAGGACCACCTTAGCTTACATGTCATTTACACATTCACATTCTGGGATTGCAAACTGAAATCTTTATTTGCTTCTCGCGCACATTGTTTAGTACTGTTTTATTCATAATTACTAATTTTGCTCAACTGTAATGTTAATTACATAAAAAATGCACATTTATCAGAGTAAAAGGAAAAGGCAATACAAAGATCTGCTTTAGAGACGCGTGTGTTGCTGCTGTTGTTTGTGTAAGCATGGGTTTCCATTGTGTTTTATTTCCACTGTGATTGGTGTGTGGGGATGGTCTCACCATATGGCCAACTTTATCCAGTCTCTGCCAATCACTGTGTGGGCAGCTTCAGCTCTGCACATCTTTATGGTCTGTAATTCTTGGGCATGGTTCTGTAGGGCTCATTGACACCTTGTGTGGTGACCTGCAATAAACTGTATAGAAAAACACAGGCTCAATGAAAAGATGTATGGAAACAATTATTTTCTTTGTGCCCAGTTCACACCACAAGGCTGCGTTGAGGTGGGTTGCAAAGAATTGCATAAAAATGCAGCACATAGTGATGAATGAAATGTAATTTTGTGAAAAAAAGTTAAAAAACACACTGCCTCACCACCACTTATAGGCAGATGCAGTCTTCTCTCTCCACTGACGATGGCGCGCGACCAGAGCGGCATCACAGCCTAGAGAGGAAGTCAAGGGAAACTTCATTTCTCTGTGGTTTTCTGGTTCCTGGAGGCAGCGTTCTGATTGGCTGTGCTGCATCCAGATGACACTTGGTGGCCATCTTGGGTTAGCAGAGTCTTTTTAAGTCCCTGCCCCCAAGTTTTGGCGCATATTTGCGAGTAGGTAGTATAGGGACAGGTTACCTGTCTGTCTGGGAGAGTATTAGCATCAGGAAAAGGTTCCAGATGAGGAGGAAAAGCACAGGGTTTGCAACTTCTCTGGACATCTTCCCATCTGAGTACAAGACCGCCAGGCCGCATTCTGTCCCTCCAAATAGGCGCTGTCAGTTCAGCTGAAACCTGCTTCACTACACGCTATTGGAATTCGTGAGTGTTCCCGGTTGGGCCTTCTTCCAATTGTGAGCTGTCTTTGCTTTACTTTAATACAAGTTCTTTACATTACACCCAGACTGTGTGTTATTGTCGCCACACCATGCTGCACCTCACCTATATGCTACACAATGGACACACAGTCACATGCTAAAACAGCATGTGGGTTCTTATGGGCAAGATATCCTAAATGTTGTTGCAGGTGTAAGACCATGTGCAAACTGATTATTTCACACTGGATATGTTGCCTGTCAAACACTGAAACATCAATGATCATCAGAAGCTTAAAATCCATAATATATACAGTTAGTGTATTATGCCTGTGCCACATCTTAAATATCAAAACCCAGCTGCTGTATATACTGTATATATATCCTTAACTTTTTTATAATACATTATTGATATAGGTGTAGTGCCCTCCTAGGTAGGTGCTAGAGTGAGTGTATATAGTTTTTGGTTTCTTTGCTTAACAGAGAGACAGTCGGTAAGTTTAAGTGTTGTCTGCTTAACAGAGCGCTGTGATTGTTTAGTGAGGTCTGCTCAGTGTGCTCTGGTGCTGCTCATGCTGTCTTGAAAATTTCAAACTGATTCAATAGTAATGGAGTATATTGAATAGTGGGTGGAATACTGGCAGATGAGAGCATGGATGTCTGTACAGCCCTGGCCAATTAGAAGGGGATGTGCCCCAAGGCATGCTGGGTAACTGTATTTATATCTGAAGAGCACATGGGCTCTGGATCTTCCTCTAGAGAGAGGGGTCCAGGAAGGGAGGGGCTGCTGCCCCTCCTCGGCGCAGGCTGTCATCCGGCTTTAGGTGGTCGACCTGAGAGCCTGAAACACTTAAGCTGCAGCCCATGGTTCTTGTGAGAGCTTACTGAGGGAGGACGTCTGTGGATCCTGTCTGGTATTACTGAGAAAGGCTGCCATGTGTGCTTCAGGAGCCTTGTGAGTACAGACCCCCACAGGGGATCCCTGGAACGTGTGCTGTTCGATCCCACTCGGGGTTCTAGAAGTCAGCTGCTGGGTGCAAACTAAAGGGAACACTGGCTAGTGTCTTGAAGAGGCAGGATTTACTAAGTTCCTTCAGCTACAAAGAGACTTGTTAATTCCATACAGCTACTGTATGGTCCTGTTGATGATCAACTACACAGTTCTATTGAAAGAGTTGTCCTAATCTGTGAATAGCTTATTTGGAGATACAATTGCAGAGTTTTGCCCAATCGGACTTTAGATGAAGCGCCACACAACCAGTAATAAAAACATAATACAAGTTTATTAAATATATGCCAGCAATGAAACTGGGAAGGAGGTGTCATATTGCCAAACAGTTGGCCAAAGTATACAAATCCATTACATTGGTACATACAGTAATAAAATAGTACATAGTACATGTGTCGTAGCATCTGTAGTAAACCGACACGTTTCGTGAGTTCAGTCTCACTCTTCAGGGGTAGATGCATAGACATAATCTATAAAGTAAAATGATTTAAAAAATAACATAGTAATGAGCATGGAAATGTATCTGGTAGATTGGAATGTTGGAATCAGACTAAGTGATCCATATTCACAAAAATGCAGGATGTTGCATGCCAAAGTCGCACCGGCAGCTACCGGAGACTTCTGACCCAGGAGTTGTGGGTTTTTCTTAGCTTATTTGGAGTATTCTACTATTTCCCTTCTATCCAAGTTCTCCAAATAAAATATAAAACAAATCCCCTATACTGATCATTGAAAATAATGAGTGGAAGAGTGTGTGCACCTGACTGTGTGAAAATACCCTGTGCCTGGCTGTAGATCTTTCAGTGGGAGGCTCGGGCACCAATATCCAAGCGGCTCCTGTGCCGGTAGCACTACACACATAATACAGAGCTATACAATCTGTATTATTCTTAAAATACATAAGTTAATAAAGCAGCATGCGGGTCTTTTTCCCAATGCATTGCAAAAATCAATGGTGTTAATAAGCCCTACTGAAAACAGTGGGGGAGGGATTAAAAAACTGAAGTAGACAGAATCTGGAGCATCTGTGCATGGCAATTACTATGTTACTTCCAGTTCCCAGCTCTCAGCACTACTTTCCTGAACTTCCTGTTGGGGAGATTGCACACTGTTTACTTCACAAGATCAGTGTAGCTATTGTCAATCAATCAGCTTAAAGGGGGAACAGGGGAGGTGGCCTAATGCCCTCGGCTTACTACAGTATATGTCTTGTCTTGCAAAGACTCCTCTTTAGTGCCAGCAGAGAGCACAAATAGCCAAAGGGGAATGACATTACCCGAAAAGAGGAACCAGGGAAATGAGCAAACCAAAGCCCAAGTTTAGGTAAATCTTTTTTAAAAAAATCAGCACAAGGGATAGTACTTACATTTAATCTAAAGTGTTCCTTGTGCTGGTTCCGGCTGTCATAGCTGAAATTCTCTGTCCTCACCCCCCCCCCCTCCCCCCAAATACCCTGCAGTTGTAATCATCCAGTGCTGCAGAGGTTAATAGAGCTGTCCCAGGAACTCATCAAGAGAGCCGGTTATGCTCATCTTTTCCTCCTCCCTCCTCCATTCATATAAGCTGTACTATAGCTTCCATGAATGATAAGTTATCCATGAATGGAGGACAGGCAGATAAATGAAACATCCACCTCCTCTAATTATAGAGTGCTTTTCATTTAGGAAAGTTAAAGCACAGCTTTTATGAATGGAAGAGGGGAGTGTAAAGATCAGGCATAGTCAGCACTCTTGATGAGTTCCTGTGACAAATCCTGTGGCTCTATTAGCCCCTGCAGCACTGGAAAAAATAAGTCTCAGTGGTATGGGAAGGACAGAGGACAGAGAGTTTCAACTATGACCAGTGGTGTATTTAGGTTTTGTGCTGCCCTAGGCCTGACTAAATTTGTTCACCCCCTAATTTAAATATGACCCACCCTTCCTGTAAAGGCCACACCCCTTCCGGTTTATGACCCACCCTATCATCTGTAAACCACAGACCATAACCACAGTCTATCAGTGCCCTTCAGCATAGCTTCATCAGTTCCCATAAGTTCAGCCTCATCAGTGTAGCCTTATCAGTGCCGCCTCTTTACTGCCCATCAGTGCAGCATATCAGTGTGGCCCATCAGTGGTCACCAGTCCAGCCCCATCAGTGGCCCCCAGTGCAGCCTTATCAGTGCCCATTAGTACAGCCTTATGTCACAGGATTAGTTAGAATACTCTTTTAAGATATTTGGACTTGTGTTTGCTGCCAATGATTGTAATTATGGGATTATTTCACTTACTTGTATAATAAATAGGAAGTACATAGTCATTTTACAAATAATGAAATATTTTTTTTGCTGCCCCCCCCTGCAAAGTGCTGCCCTAGGCCCGGGCCTTGTTGGCCTAGGCCAGGATACAGCACTGACTATGACAGCTAGAACCATACCAAGCAACCAGAGGCGTAACTAGAACCTTCAGGGCCCCGGTGCAAGAAACCATGAAGGGCCCCCCCGGACCCCTGGCCGGGGCCCTTCCCTTCAAGCCCCAGGCTCTTCCCACTGATCCTGGGTCCCTTAACTCCACTTGCGGGGCCCTTTATTCCGGTCCCACAGCGCGTCCCTTTCACAAGTTTTGGAGTGGGCCCACCTTCCTGCCATCTTGGGGCCTCCCCACGGTGGTGGAATGCCAGGGCCCGGTTGCAAGTGTGACCTTTGCGATCCTGAAAGTTCACCCACTGGTGTCAGTAGTTTTTATTTTTTGGTATTTTAATTGTATTATTTTTTATCATTTTATTTAATTTTTTTACAATGTCACTGACTATGACTCTGCCCATTTAGAGAAGCAAGGAGCTGGTAAATTACATATTTACCGACCCCTTTGTGATTCTCTATTGTTACACATCCCCTGCAGCAGCCGGCAGGAAAGGGGAGGGATCACAGTGGGGGGGGGACCAGGGGAGCACACAGGGGCCCAGACAGCAGAACACAAGTGAACTGGATAGGAGGTGTGGCGGGGGTAGCATACAGAGGATCCAATCTCCTCCATTTTCTTTCTGCAGCTACAGGAGGAAAAAGGAGGACAGTGATTTCTCTACATGCTGCCCCCGCCTCCCCTCCTATCCAATGCTGGGCCCCCTGGAGCATTGGGCCCGGTTGCAATCGCAACCCCTGTAGTTACGCCCCTGCAAGCAACATTTTAGGTTAAAAGTAAGTATTGATCTTGTCCTGATTTTTTTTTTTTTATATATACTTTTTCCTAAACGTAGTTTTTAGGGCTGCAAATTAAAGCAACCCTAGGATTAAAAAGAAAAGTAGGCAACTAGGCATGAAAACACGGCAAGCGTTGACATCTGCTGCATTACATGCATTTTTTAAAGGACTGTTTGACAACACTTTAAGGTGTTAATTTATACTGGTTATAGCTACAAGATGTCCACAGAATTTTTCTGAAAGTTGCTTATTAAGATCAGAGAAAGCTGATGCCCTGAATCTGTTGAACTTTGGTATAAGAAATAAAAAAGGAATAAAAAGTTAAAAAAGAAAAGAAAATGAGAATTGAAGAAATGAGAACAGACAATCCGGTGCGGTTTTCTTGAAACACAGTAGTGCACATATAGCTGCGGTATACAAAGTTAACAGCCCCTTAGATATGCTGTACATGTGACTGATGTGACAGTAGAAAGACAGATGATCAAACAGCGTGTTCTACTTGCAGCAGATGAAACAGACATGGGCCGCCCGCACACGGAGCGCAGGTAAGGGCGTACAAGGGAAAACATCTCCCCTGAGAGGCGATATCACAGCTGGTATTAGTGTTGATATTAACACTTACACTTTATGCACCTTTTGTTTTCCTTTTAAAATGTTCTCAGCATCAGTGATGAAATATTCATCCCGTCAATGTTACCAAAGGTTAGAGCCTTCTGAAAAAAGGGTGCCATGTGTCTTTGCTGCTGGGACGCATGCATTATTAAGTGTGAAGACACCAACAGATCGGTGCGAAACATTTGTTTTCTTTGCATTTCATGTCTTATTCCGTCATTTTACCATCTGTGGAAGAGAGATGAGAATTAGAAGCCGAGGCTTTGTATAGCAATGTGCGGCTTGATGCATGGGAAGCCAAGCAAGACTCATATGTACATATCAAACCTACATCTCCTATCTGTCTGCTAGGTAGCCTCAGCTGCTTGTCAGACACAGCCTGTGGATAATGGACTTGTACACATGAGACAATCCATCTTGTATTAATTCAAACTAGGCACAGAATAGACAATGAGGGATATGTATACAATCCATTCAGGCTGAAAAATTGACAATATCTTGGATTTACCAAAAAATATTAAAGTGATATTAAAGGATGTTTCTTTTTATAAATACCAAACATGTTATACTTACCTGCTCTGTGCAGTGGTTTTGCACAGAGCAGCCCCGATCCTCTTTTTCTAGGGTCCTCCACCTGGTGCTCCTGGCCCCTCCCTCCTGCCGAGTGCCCCCAGAGCAAGCAGTTTGCTATAGAGTAACCCAAGCAGGCTGGTTCCTGAGCAGCTGCTCTGTGTGTCTATTCAGACATGGAGCCACAGCCCTCTCTCTCCTTATTGACTCACTCACTTTGACTGACAGCAGTGGGAGCCAAAGGGGAATGGATGCAGCATCGGTCAGATGCTGCCTCTGTCCCCCGGGTGCTTCTACACTGAGAACCGAGCGATCGAACACCACCGATCGCTCGGTTCTGACAGCTTCCCGAGCACAGAACTGCTGACTGTCACTCCTGTGATCCATAGGAGATGTACAGCTAAACAAGTTTTGGCTGTAAATCTCCTTTAATGCATTCTTTGCATTAGGATAAAAATATTCAGTGTGCAGCAGCCCCCCTTAGCCCCCCTAATACTTACCTAAACCCCATCTTGATCCAGTGATGTGCATGAAAGCCTACACTCCCTGGGAACCCTTTTTTGATCCAGTGATGTGCATGAGTGTCTCAGTCGTCCGGTACTCTCCCTCCTGATTGGCTGAGACACAGCACCAGTGCTGTTGACTCCCATTGCTGTCAATCAAAGTCAGTTAGCCAATTAAAAGAGAGAGGGGGCAAATGTCTAAATGGACACATAGAGTCGTGGCTCGGCTCAGGTGCCCCCATAGCAAGTAGCTTGCTGTAGGGGCACCTGACAGAAGGGAGGGGCCAGGAGCGCCAGTGAGGGATCCGAGAAGAGGAGGATTCGGGCTGCTCTGTGCAAAACAACTGCACAGATCAGGTAAGTATAACATGTTTGTTATTTTTAAAGAAAAGAAAATAAGACTTTCAGGGGCAAATTAACCAGTCTGGCCCGGCCACCTAAGGGGGCTCGCCAACGCTGCCTGCTGGAACTCTGAGTCCAGGGACAAAAATCGCAGGCCGGCGGTGACCATATATTTTGGGCCCTAGTGATGATATTAAAAAGGGGCCCCAGAAGAAGCCAGTGATTTGCACCAGACCCAGTGCACAAAGGTGCACAGCACATGCACGCAACATAATTGTGTTGCGCCATGCACCTCCACGCACTGGGCGTGCTGCAGCCTGCCACTCACGGTGACCCACACACAGCAGGGAGCCAGCCACAGCAGGGTGCCAGCAAGACACCCGCAGGAGCCAGCCACTCACAGGAGCTAGCCACCAAGGTGACCCTCCCACAGCAGGGCCAGAGTGCCAGACAACCACCCATTGTGACCCACTCACAGCAGGGTGCTAGTCAGCCACCCACAGGAGCCAGCTAGCCAGCCACTCACAGGAGCCAGCCAGCCATGGTGACCCACCCACAGCAGGGCCAGGGTTCCAGTCAGCCATGGTAACCCACCCACAGCAGGGCCAGGGTGCCAGTCAGCCACCCACTGTAATCCACCCACACCAGGGAGCCAGCCAGCCACTCACAGGAGCAAGCCAGCTACCCATGATGACCCACCCACAGCAGGGCCAGGGTGCCAGCCAGGTGCTCACGGTGACCCACGCACACCGAGGAGCCAGCCAGCCACAGCAGGGTGCCAGCCAGCCACCCATAGGAGCCAGCCATCCACCCATTGGAGCCAGCCACAGAGGACATGGGAGCAAGTCACGTCACAGCTACAGTACCCGTATTTAAGGTAAGAGGAGCGCTACACAGTGTCAATTTTGTTTCTACCTTGTGAGAGGTTGGGGTAGGGGGTCTCTCTCTAATAGAGACTCTCTAATGGACACTGTTAGAGAGACCCCCCTCCAGGTCCCATTAGACTCTGTTGTAGTCTATAATAGGGCCTAGAGGGGATGCTTTCTAACAGACTGCCTAATGGAGACAGAGTGGGCCTCTGTTAGAGAGAACACCCCCCCCCCCTCCAGGTCCTATTTTACTCCTTTGTAGTCTCTAATAGGACCTGGAGGGGAGTCTCTAATGGCCACTGAGAGGGCCTCTGTCAGAGAGACTCCCCTCCAGGTCCCAGTAGACTCTGTAGTCTCTAATGGGGCCTGGAGGGGACACTTTTCAACAGACTCTCATATGGACACAGAGATGGTCTCTGTTAGAGAGATACCTCCAGGTCCCAAAATACTCCTTTATAGTCTCTAATGGGACCTGGAGGGGGGTCTCTCTCTAACAGAGACTCTCTAGTGGCCCCTGAGAGGGCCTCTGTTAGAGAAAGACCCCCTCTAGGTCCCAGTAGAGTTGCCTGCTTCACTTCCTGTATTTTATTTTATTGTTGAATGTGAAGAGATTGTGGAAAGATCACAGGGAAACCATTTTTTTTTACATTCTTCAATTAGATTGGGTTAAAAAGTTTATATATATAGATATATACATACAGTATATATACTGTATATATACATACAGTATATATATATATATATACTGTATGTTACTGGCAAGATCACTGTGTGAACATAGGGAACAAAGCCTAACAAAAAGAAAAAGCATGCAGCCACCAAATCTAAGGATGCAAGGATCTAAGGTGCAATATATTTAATTTTTGGTGTTGGGTTTAATACTGCTTTAAATGTGATGGCTGAATTTGTTTTTTTTTATGAGGTTTTTTTCAGACTTTTTTTTCCTTTATTTTTACCTGGTGATCTGGCCAGCAGCACACTTGTCTCAGGGTGTCTCCAGTTTGGGTGGCTTAGGCACCTGTGTGGGGACAAGTGGAACTGCACTTACTAACGCCTGGACTTTAGGCTGGGAGCTGTGGTCATGTGATCGTCGACATTACGGCAGGTCTCCCGGACTTAGAAGCAAACTGCAATGACCCTGTTAAATCCTTGCGCTCTGCACTGACTCCATCACACTAATGACACATAAGTACTCCTTTGCAAAGAGGACATCACTTCCCAGGTGTGCAGCATTTTGAGGTAGGTACCACTGAGTCTGTATGGGGATCCACTAATTAGGCAGTCCATGACACCTACCTCCCAGTGACACATCCCATGGTTGCTATGGTATACAAGAAATGCACTCTCTCCAGCCTCTGTGCCTGCTCTCTTTCCCAGGGGTCCCTGTACGCACTCTCTTTTCCATGACTCCAGGCTGGGTCCCTAGGCACTCTGTGCTGTGGTACCTGTCCAAAAGAGAGGAGAAACAGTCACTGGTAGAGGTGCCAAGCATTCAACCACCTCCACTACCAGAGGAACCATCACCCCTCCCAGTCACCTGCCTCCTGGCTGATTGGCTGTCTTGTATGAGACACCATTACTGTAGTCCTTAGCAATAGCACATTAACTTCCTCTGGATAGTACTCTGTGTGCTAGGACCTTTTATTAGCTTCCTTTAGCTCAGTCCTCTTGTTCTGTTGCAAGCCCTGATCTTTAGATACGCTGTGTGTGCACCCCTTTGAAAGACTTGAGACCAGGCAATTAACAGTAAAACGGCACAAGAAAGGCCAACATACAGAAACAGTTCTTGTAAAGAAGCTTCTCACACTCATCCCTGTACAAAGGTGTTCTAGTGCCAATAAGGTAATCACACTTCACTAAAAACAAAGAGCCCATAGTAGTTTAGAGGCACGTGCCCTGAAGATGTCATAGTGACGAAATGCATCGGAAGGAACTTGCCAGCATCATCACGTCATACCCAGAAGTTGGAAGTCAGCCATCTTTTTGGTGGAAACTGAGAAACATTCCCTAATGAGTGTTTTTTACGCTTTCTGCTTACTGTGCCTTTGTGGATGGTGAGTGTAGGCCTTTGCTTTCACAATAAAGGTGTTTTAAACTTATTATGGGCGCATTCTCTTTGATATTTCCCCCATGCATGGGGTTGGTTGCTCATCTGGAGATTTAAGGTGGATCAAACCTGCCTATCTTCTTATGTGGAGTACTGTTACCAAGGGATTGGTGCTGTTTTGGCTGACTGAATTGCAGATGTCCCCAGGCTTTTTTCCCAGGAGAGCGGGGGTTTAGTGGTCCCTTAACCACTTACCACTGATCCAATCTTCACCTGTCGGTAAGAGTCAGTGTGTGGTGGATGGTCTGTGTCACTTCTCTGCTGTGCCAAGCACCTGAGTGAAGCGTCCGTAATCATGAATTTACCTGCTTAACCACCATTCCTTTGGGACTTTGATGAACATTATTACCGTTTTCTTATTTATCTACTAGCGCTGCTCGTGTGTGTATTATCTCTATAAATCTTCCAGTATTTGAGCTAGCAGCTGATGTCCAATAGGGGGCGCAGGTTATTTCGTGTGCAAAAGTGCCCATTAACCCCTTCCTGACTGTGCTATAGGAGAATGATGGCTACATCATTGGCTTTCTTTGCCGCGAGTGCGTATAATGAACTTCCTCCTGTGATCGTGCTGCCCACACGCCCCCTGAAAAAAAATGTTAAAAATTTAATTTGGGTACAGTGTTGCATGGCCGCACAATTGTCATTCAAAGTGCGACAGAGCTGCAAGCTGAAAATTGGCCTGGGCAGGAAGCCGGTAAAATGGGCCCAAAAGGCAAGTGGTTAAGGCAAATAATCCACAAGGGGCAGTGCAAGTCCCTTAGAATCCATGATTGGCAAATAAGAGTCCATAGAGTTCCAGTCCCTCAGGGAACCCCCAATGCCCCCCTCCCAGATATGGGCACAAACCAACAGAGTAACAGCCTACATGTTGACAGGGGTTCCCAGCAGGGGTCCCCAGGGCATTTCAGTGAGCAAGCTTACATCTTGGCAGTGGTCCCCAGGACATTTCAGTGAGCCCTTATTATGTGGATCTCTGGAAAATTGTCGGCAAAACCCACAACACATCTACACTGTAACAATTTGCACATGGTTGGCTCAGAAAATAGGGACAGGAGCACAGACAGGACAGCTTGAGGGCATGTACAAACTTTAGGGCTGAATTTGCATCGCATTCAGGCCAAAGTCGTGCAGGACCCTTTTTTTGTCTGTGTTCACACCCATGAGAACTGATTCTGCAAATTGCATTGCGTTTTGCAAACTGATTAGGGGGTGTCCTAAACTTAACATACACTCCGCAATCAGTTCGCATGAACAGGTTGCAATTTTGATGTGGTGTGGATTTGAAGCAAATTTACAATGCATCTAATGTGAACCGGCCCTGAGACAGATAGTTGCAGAACATGAGTCAGCACAGCAGAAAACATTAACCCCTTGAAGGCACCTGCCTACAAGCAGCATTATCAGCCTTGGGGAGAGGGTAAAGTGTTAGACATGCAGATTTCGATTGACTTGACTACAAATTAAAGCTGAACTCTTTTTGTTTTGTTTTTTGGGATAAAGGTTTTACATAAATGAATAAAAGCTGATCACTGCAAGCACCCCTGTCAGTGTTAAATGGCTTGTCTCAACCTTCTGTAAACTGTCACTTTTGCTGGACAACTTGGTCTGTTAAAAGAAGGTGGGAAACAGACTTACTGGCCAATCACCAGGTGGAAAAAAGGGGGAAAAAAGCCTAAAACAGAAAGGTAATGCAGCGACCACATCTAAGATTTGGTAAGCTGCAATACAATACATTTTTGTTTTGGGGATGATTACCACTTTAACCACTTAAGCCCCGGAAAATTTTACCCCCTTCCTATTGCCTATTTTGCGATTCGGCACTGCGTGACTTTAGCAGACAATTGCGCGGTCGTGCTACGCTGTACCTAAACAAATTTGACGTCTTTTTTTTCCCACAAACAGAGCTTTCTTTTGGTGGTATTTGATCACCTCTGCGATTTTTTGATCATGCGCTATAAACAAAAAAAGAGCGTAAATTTTGCAAAAATAACAGTATTTTTCACTTTTTTTTATATGAAATTCCCCCCCAAAAAAATGTAAAAATCTAAATTTTTTAACATTTTAGGCAATTTGTTTTATGCTACATATGTTTGGTAAAAAAAATCGCAAAAAGCGTATTTTGATTGGTTTGCGCAAAAGTTATTGCGTTTACTAACTAAGGGAAAGATTTTTGTCATTTTTGTTGTTTTTTTTAACGAGTAATGGCGGCAATCTGCGATTTTTTTTGCGGGACTGCGACATTGCAGCGGACAAATCGGACCCTTGACTGACATTTTTGACACTTTTGGGGTTACCAGTGACATTACTGCAGTAATCAGTGCTATACATATGCACTGTTACTGCAAAAATGACACTGGCAGTGAAGGAGTTAACTCTATTGGAGAGGGAGGGGTTAAGTGTGTCCCTAGGGGCGTGTTTCTAACTGATTGGCTGTGGCTACTAGTGTAAGAACAGAGATCAACGGTCCTACATAGTAGAACCGTGTGATCTTCATTCTTACACAGGGAAGAATGACAGGCGGCTTTGTTTACATTAGCCGCCTGCCTTTCTTCCGGTGTAACGGATAATCGCGAATGCCCGGTGGACATCGGGTCCGCCAGGCACACGCGCGGGGGGTCTGTGACCGCGCGGGAGTGAAAGTGCGCCTCCGGCGGCGCGCGCTCGCTCCCTAAAGCCTCACAGGCTAGCAACGTAGACCTACGTCGCTTTGCCTGTGAGGGGCTGACCGCCGCAGTAAATAGTCATGCGGCGGTCAGCAAGCGGTTAAAGAGAAACTTCATCCATTTTTTGATTCAAAAGTCAACAGCCAAGAAAATTGGAAAATCAGGAATGTTGCATGCTAGTCTCATATCAAAAGTGAAAATGTTACTTAGCATATGGAAATTTCCATATAACAGAATACAACTTCAGAAGGGATGTAATGTGTTAAATTGTTTTGTATGTAATCTTTCGTTTCCGAGCATGCGTAGTCTTGCTCTTATGATTTTTTCACACGAAAACTGTACTAATTAACCACTTAAAGACCGCCCGCCACAGATTTACTGCAGTAGGCAGCCCCTCCTGCATGAACCCCGGCAGCGGGGACTCCAATTGCTGCTTGGCACCTGCGATCGTTCCCCACTGAGAGAGACAGCAGCTGACCGTTCTTCTCTCTGGAATGATCACAGAGTGCCTGTGATTCTTCTATGTAGGATCACAAGTCTCTGTGATCATTTCAAAAGTTCATCCCCCATACAGTTAGAATCACTGCCCTAGGCTTACATTTAACCCCTTGATCACCCACTGTTTTAACCCCTTCCCTGCCAGTGTCATTATTACAGTAACAGTGCATATTTTTAGCACTGATTACTGTAGCAATGTCACTCGTCCCCCCAAAAGTATAAAAAATGTCAGTTGGGGGTCCGATCTGTCTGCCGCAATGTCGCAGTCCCGCTAAAAATCGCAGATCGCCGCCATTACTAGTAAAGAAAAAACTAAATCTTTCCCCTAGTTAGTAGACGCAATAACTTTTGCGCAAACCAATCAAAATATGCTTATTGAGATTTTTTTTACCAAAAATATGTAGCAGAAAACAAATTGCCCTAAAATTTTAAAAATTTAGATTTTTTTTTTTTTTTTGGGAATGTTATATAGCAGAATGTGAAAAATATGTTTTGTATTTTTTTAAGAATTGCCGCTCTTTTTTTGTTTATAGGGCAAAAAAAAAAAATCGCAGAGGTGATCAAATACCACAAAAAGAAAGCTCTATTTGTGGGGGGATAAAGGACATCAATTTTTTTTTAGGTACAGTGTCACACGTCCGTGCAATTGTCCGTTAAAATAATGCAGTGCCGAATCGCAAAAAATGGCCTGGTTATTAAGGGGGCAAATCCTTCCGGTCCAGAACTGGTTTAATGAAAATCGGATGTTATGTTCATGTATGATAAAAATGTTCGAAAGCACTATACTAACAATCAGAAAATCATCAGATCGTTCGTCGTACAAAATTTTACTTACAATTTTCTTATTATATTTACGGGCCTTAAAGCGGAGTTCCGGGCACAAAATCGATGTTTTTTTTTTGTGCCCGTCCGCTAGTTCTGGATAACCTGAAAAGGAATTGGATAGTTAGGTTTTTTTTTTTTTAAAACTCACCTTGTAATTGTAGATCGTAAATACTCACCTCAGGGTACTTCCTCCCTTGGAGCCGCGGCTCACCCCGTCACTTCCTGCCTCGCGATGATTCCTGGGAGCTGAACGTCATAGCTCCCAGGAATCAATGCGACGGCACCGGCCCCGCACGTCATTTCCGGGCGACGCCGCATTCCCCTGCTAAACAGCTTCTGGGCATGCCCAGAAGCTGTTTAGGAATGCGGCGCCGCACCGGAAGTGACGAGAGGGGCCGGTGCGGCGCATTCTGGGAGAAGAAGACGCGGAAGAAGACGCAGAAGAGGACCGCGCCAGCTTCAGCTGCCCACAAGAGAGATGGAAACGCTGTGGAAGAAATTTTATAAGTAAGTATTTCTTCTAAAAGGTAAGTGCGAACCGGGACAGATCAGAGGCTAGCCATTGTGGAATGTGCTAGCCCTGACTGTCCCGGGGGTATGTTTGTTAAAAAATGACTTCTGTGCCCGGAACTCCGCTTTAAGTCTTATTCTTAGCACTTTTAGGCCTAAAGCCCTTTTCACACTGGTGTGCGTTTGCTTCCAGGGTGACTAAATGGAAATAATTCTCTTTTACATCCAGGGCCGCTGATAGGGGGGCCACTGGTCCTCCTGTAGAGGGCCCGTCACACAGAGGGGCCCAGACAGCAGCAGGATTGGTGGAGCAGAGAATGAAGGATGACAGCATGATGCCTCTCCCTCCAGCAACTGAAAGCTGGCGTTTCCCCTTCTCCCTCCCACCAGCTTTCAGCTGCTGGGTGAGAGACACACATGGCCGGATTTAGGGGGGTCTTGGGATGGGTTGTGCGCAGCCAGATTTCAGTTGTGACTCCCAAGCTGGCCCTTCCTTATTTGATGTGCCGTGCCTGTCCGGCAGCTGCTGAGCTTCTTCCCCTGCCCTCACGCGTGGCAAAGAGCCAGGAGACAGTGTGCTGTGTTGTGCTCTTGCCTCCTGTCAGTAGAGCGCTAATCCATACAGCCCAGGATCGCTCCTACTGTAGACCGCACTTTACACACACACCAACCTCTATCCACATTTCATGCTGCCGGGAGGTGAACAGCCCTTGGATGAGATAGGGGATGGTGTGTGTGTACAGTGCAATCCTGTGCTGTATAGATGAACACAGTTCTGACAGGAGGTGAGAGCACAACACCGCGCACCTCCTCCTGGCTTTGTAGTGGCCTCCCCCTGTAAGCTGGGGGAGGGGGTTGGGCAGCTATCTATGCTGGGAAGTGTAATAGAGATTTGGGGTGGAGGGATATGTGCTCGGAGAGAAGGCTTTAAGGGGGGGGGGGTTTGAGCCAGGAGATGGGGTGTTTGTGCTAGGAGGGGGCTGGGGGATTTAGGTAGGGAGGAAGAATTTGTGCTAGGAAGGGTAATCTAGAGGGGTTACACTAGGAGAAGGGATTTGTGAGTATTTGTCCTAGGATGGGAATTGAAGAAAGAAGGATGGTTCTGGGAGAGGAGATGGGGGGGGGGGGGTTGTGCCAGGAGAGGGTGGGGGAACTTGGGCTAATAGGAGGGATTTGTGCTGGCAGGGGGGATTTTGGGGAGAAAAAAGAGGATGTGTGCTAGATAGGTGATTTTTTGGGGTGAGGGAGATTTGTGCTAGGAGGGGGAATTCGGCTGGGATTTAAGCTAATGGGGATTGGGGAGGGGAAAAGACTTGTGCTGAGAGTTGGTAGAATATGTGCATTAAAGACAAGCAAATGTCTCCTGCGCTCAAATATTGCGTAAAAAACAATTAATCAATGGCTGACTTGCTGGCATCTAGAATCTTGCTGCCCTCTCAGGATGATGGGTATCCACATAAACTGAAAGCATAAAAGACAAAAGAAGGGCGCACCGACCTAGTGCAATACCATAAAACATTTATTGGAAAATCATAAAAACCACACCATACATTATACTCACAAAAGTATGCTAGGTATAAGCAGAAAAACAGAGGATTCCTTTGGCTATCCAAAGACCGCGGGAACAACACACTTAATAACGACAAGAGATATTGAAGGGGTCCATATGGATAGGGCTTATGCGTTTAGAGGGAGAACCCTCTTCCTCAGAGCGTCAGGTAGGCTGTACAGGGGTCTGTGATTTCTCACAGCTGCCCTGCTTACATCCAATGTAACTGTTCACACTTCAGGTGCACAAAAGAGCATCAAAAGTGCATCAGTCTGAAAGTGCCCTTACTCTGCACAAAAGAGCATCAAAAGCACATCAGTTTGAAAGGGCCCTTAAAGTACTTTCAGCTCTGCAATTAGCACATACTCATATTCCTCCCTGCTTGGGAAGCAAATTCCAAGAAAGAGGTGTGTGTTTATATGTGTGTTCATGTATAAAAGTAGAGATGGGGCCTGGGAGGCAAGGGGGTACCAGGCTGGGGGTGTCAACCTAGAAAAGTTGGGGAGACCCCTGCTCTGGGTCAATTTACAAATGCTTACACCCCCTGCATGTGATTTGTGGAAATTGCACTGCCCCCAATCCCTTTTCCAAAACCAACTATATATCCTACACCCCTCAGAAATATTTAGATGTTTAAGTCAGGACCCTGTGAATATTTCATTTATTTGTCAGCATGGCCATGATACTGATCATTTTTCACCAAGATGTATATTAGAAGGCGCCATGGTATACCGTGACATGTTTGTATTCTCCTGCTAGTAAACTCATTGAATGCGCAAATTGCATAAAATAACGGTGGCTGAGCTCGTATGACATTCCTACAATAAATGTGCAAGCTTTCCCCACACAGGGGTCTCGATTAGCCCAGCGTGATGCCAATAGAAAGTCAGCAAGAAGTAGCTTTGCATTTAGTTTTACCGAAGTGAATTAATTTTCACATTCCGTGCCATGCAAGCTGTGTTTCAGCTGACTCAGCTTCCTTCATTTATGTGACCTGGTTTCGTAATCCCTTTATTAATATTATGAAAATAGCTTTCCTCCACCATTTGAAGAGATCAATAGGAAACCACAGTACAGAAAATACATTAGCTCTCAGAGGTCTCTGTTAGGATTATTTGCATCAATACAAAATGAATTAATCATGGGCCCATTTGAATAATCAGTCACAGGCTCGCCTTCACTATGCGTTCCAAGCTACGCTTCATTTCTTCTGTACAGTCCTTTGTTCTTTGTGTTTTCAACACACTGAGCAATATCCATTTTCGGAGTTCGCTTTCTCAGACTTGTCTTCTGCTTTATCTATTAATTTATGTTTCAACTTTACTTTTAGACATCTTTTTTTCTTTTTTTGTACTTGTCAGATCCAAGTTATGAGTCGTACCTGTTCTACAAGATAAGAAGGTCATGGTGAATGCCTGTCTATGTAAAGATAATTGCAGGAATTTGGAGGAATAATTGAAAAAAATATATCTTCTGCTCTATTTGTGCAATTTAGACAGATATTTGGCAGACATTTGATTATCAGCCTACAGGTATGAGCAACATGACAAGCAGGACAGTTATAAAGATGGAAGAGACATTAAGTGGCAGTTGGATGATCAGACCGACTGCCAAAAGGTTGTTTTTTTCAAAAAAATCTTAATATTAACATGGACACATTCAGATTGCCTGGGTGTATGTGTCTGTGGAGGAGGAAAAAGGGAAAACAGACAGATTCCATAATTTTAAACCTAAAGGCCGTAGATCAAGGATAACAATGAAAATTGGCTAGAACGCTATACCTGCCTGAAAAATATGCTGCTATTGGCTGAAAGATATTCTACTTTTGACACTTTCGAAAGTGTCAGATGCTAATGTTCCCTGCTGTTCTCTGAAGTAGGGATGGGCCGAACACCGACCTGTTCGGTTCGCACCAGAACACCTCGAACTGGGGAAAAGTTTGTTCGAACTTTCGAACTCCATTACAGTCTATGGGACTCGAACATGAAAAATCAAAAGTCCTCATTTTAAATGCTTAATTGCAAGTTATTGCCCAAAAAAGTGTATGGGGCTCTGGGTACTGCCCTGGGGGACATGTACCAATGCAAAACAATTTTTTTTAAATTATCGTTTTTACAGGTGCAGTGATTTTAATGATGCTTAAAGTGAAACAATAAAATGAAAAATTCCTTTCAATATCGTGTTAGGGTGGTCCCCTTAATGTGCCTGTGAAGTGGCGCATTTCTACGATGTATGTAGCCTGCTGCAACAATACTGACATTTCTAAAGGAAAAAATGTAATTTAAACTTGCTCGCGGCTGTAATGTATTGTTAGCTCCCAGCAATACAGAGTTAAAAAATTGAAAAAAACGACATAGGGTCTCCCCCAGTCTCTTCGGGTCGGATAAGGATTTGGATCTGGTACGCCAAAATTATAAAAAAAAAAGCACCGCGGAGCGCAGGAGCGAGCCCTGCTGTAAAAAATCTGATACAAAATTCTAATTGCATGTACTTGTCATACAGGTGCATAAAAAGTGGGCCTTGGTTGTTGGTGATGCCTGAACACCGCAACCCCTCGCAGTTACTCTTGCTGGGCACAGGAACGGGCCCTGCTGTTAAAAATTAGATACAAAATTAAAATCGCATGTACTTGTCATACAGGTGAAGAAAAATTGGGCCTTGGTTTTTGGTGGTGCCTGAAAACTGCAACCCCTCGCAGTTACTCTTGCTGGGTGCAGTAATGGGCCCTGCTGTTAAAAATTTGATACAAAATTCAAATCGCATGTACTTGTCATACAGGTGCAGAAAAATTGGGCCTTGGTTGTTGGTGGTGCCTGAACAATGCAACCCCTCGCAGTTATCTTGCTGGGTGCAGGAATGGGCCCTGCTGTTAAAAATGTGATACAAAATTGAAATCGCATGCACCTGTCATACAGGTGCAGAAAAATTGGGCCTTGGGTGTTGGTGGTGCTGTAAACCAAAAACATTGTTGGAAGCTAGCATAATCAAGATTCAGGAATAGGATAGGAAGCATATGCAGTCTTCAAGGGATGCCAGACCCCTAGCAAATTCAATCGGTTACATCAGCATCAGGGGCTTGATAGCTGCTGTTGATCCAAGACTGATTCATTTTAATAAATGTCAGCT
Source organism: Pelophylax lessonae (assembly GCF_965119305.1). Taxonomy (NCBI): domain Eukaryota; kingdom Metazoa; phylum Chordata; class Amphibia; order Anura; family Ranidae; genus Pelophylax; species Pelophylax lessonae. Next base: position 769,939,991 of record NC_138768.1, read on the forward strand.
GGTCAACAGAGTCTGTGGACAGGCGCACACTTTTTCCATCACAAAACCTTCAGCAGCACTGAATTTTCTTTCGTAAGATACGCTGGAAGCAGGACAGGCCAGTAGCTTGATTGCATGTTGAGCAAGTTCTGGCCAGTGGTCCATCCTCAAGAGCTAGTAACCCAGTGGATGCTCAGTTGGAAAGGTCTCCAAGTCTGCTCTTGCCCCTAGATAATCATGCACCATATGATGGAGACACTGCAGATGGTTGCTTAAACCTAACAGCCCTGGAAGCTGAGGACTAAAGAACTGTTAACTAAAGGCAACAGTCAGCCGGCCGCCTTCTCCACCGCACCTCCTTTGGCTGAACTATGCCTCAGAAACACGTCCAGAGAATGTTATCCTCCCAGTGTCTGGAAAGGTGTTACACAAATTGTTCTTCAAGGCGTCCTCAAGATGTTTTCTGGCCTGTTACACAGGCTGCTTGTCTACAGCTACTCCTTCCGTAGCCTCACCATCATACACGGAGGAGTCACCTGAATTATTTGGTCATATTGTCAGTTACATGATGCCAGAAGATGCTCAGCAATTTGAATGCTCCGATGTTGGTTCCCAGGTTGAGGAAGGGAATAACATGAGCCTAGAAAGAGGAGGTGACAATCACGGACAAGAAACTAGCAGTCATGTTGCCACAGCTGCAGCATACTGCAAAGTTTGCTCTAGTGACAAGGAGGTAGGGGATGATGAGGTCACTGACTGTACTTGGGTGCCTGGGACAATAGAGGAGGAAAGAGAAGAGGAGGTGGAACAACTCCAATGAGGCAGGATGTACTCCAGGGGCCGCCTTAAGAGCAGCCACCCTATTGCATCACACCACAGAGCTCCACAGGCGCAGGGCACTGTTAACTCCCCACTGACTTCCAAAAGTTCATTGGTGCGGGCTTCTTTTCAACACATGTGCAGTAGACCACAGCTTTGCTGATTGCAGTCTCTGTCTGAATCGGATCAAACGTGGCCAGAACACCAGCCGCTTGGGCACTATATGCTTGACGAAACATATGACCACCTGTCATGCAGTCCGTTGGCAACAGCACCTGAAAGACCAACATCACAAAAAAAAGCATACTTCTCATCTGAGATCCCTACCGCTACCATACCTTATGTCTTCTCAAAAACCTGCACTAAGAGGGATGATGGTATAGCAATGAGTGCCACAGATACTTGCATCCAATCTAGTATGATCCTGTGTGACAGAGGACGAGGAGGATGAGGATGGCTTATTTATCCATTCCACCAACTCTTCTGCATGTTGTGGATCAATAACACGGCCAGCACCGGAAAAAAGAACAAGCGTGCCCACCCTGCAGAGGATGGACCATCTCCATGATCACCACTTTTCTGTGGACACAGAGGCTGCATGCTCTCTTTTAGTGGCCTGTAAGCATCTGCCTCTACTTGTTGGCCTTTCGGACATGATGTGGATTTTGGGGGGGGGGGGGGGTATAACTGTTTATTATAGAATATGGGATGGAAATATGATGCCTGGGTGCAATAATTTTGTGCTTGGTGCATTATAAACTGTTTTATCATTGTGTTTTATTTTTTGGGCGGATTTTTATAACTTTTCAGTATAGAGTGTGGAAAGGGAATATGGTGCTTGGGTGAAAAACTTTTGTACTTGGTACACTATAAACCATTATATTATATTTTTTTTATTAATAAAGAAAAATAAATAAAGCCAAAAAGAAGAAACCCCTGCGGAGGCAAAAGGAATAGCCCCTGAGATGCACAAGGGGGTACAGCAATTATGGCCTTAATATTATTAGTGCTGGTGCACTACCAACAAAAACACCCACTTCTGGAGCAGAAGGAAAAGCGTCTGAGATGCACAAGGGGGTACAGTAATTATGCCCCTAATATTATTAGTGCTGATTCACCACCAAATAAAACACCCACTTCTGGAGCTGAAGAAATAGCGTCTGAGCTGCACAAGGGGGTACAGCAAATATGCCCTTAATATTAATAGTGCTGGTGCGCCACCAACAAAAAAACCCCACATCTGCAGCAGAAGGAATAGCGTCTGAGATGCACAAGGGGGTACAGGAATTATGCCCCTAATATTATTAGTGCTGGTTTGCCACCAAAGAAAACATACCTACTTCTGGAGCTGAAGGAATAGTGTCAGAAATGCACAAGAGGGTACAGCAATTGTGCCCCTAATATTATTAGTGCTGGTGCGCCACCAACAACAAAAACACCCACATCTGGAGCAGAAGGGATAGCGTCTGAAATGTACAAGTGGGTACACCAATTATTCCCCTAATATTATTAGTGCTGGTTCACCACCAAAAAAAACACCCACTTCTGGAGTTGAAAGAATAGCGTTTGAGATGCACAGGGGGGTACAGCAAGTGCCCTTAATATTATTAGTGCTGGTTTGGTACCAACAAAAACACCCACATCTGGAGCAGAAGGAATAGCATACAGTGTTGCCAACCCCCCGGAGTGAAATTTACTGGCAGAACGCCAAAATTTACGGACGGCACCAATTTTTTACTGGCACTGCAAAAATGTACATAAACAGGCTGTTTTCAGTGCTAAACCGTGCAAATATGAATAATTAAACTATTAACATTTAGATAGTGCTATTAGCAATGTGTTTAAGTTAAACAAAAGTTTAATGAAATTGTCTTGGGTTAGTCAGCAATAGAAGAGATAGGTGCCATCATGGCATCATCTCTTTTAAATAATTGCTGACTAAACCAAGACAACTTAATTTTTAGGACCAACAAAAGCACATTCTGCACTCTGTCTCTGCCTGAGTGACTGTCTGACTTTCTAGGACTGTGTGGGTGACTGGTGACTGGTGACTGGTGAGGGGGTCTCTCTGGCTAAGTCTCTCTCTCTTCTCCTCTAGTGTATTTTTGGGGCCCAAAAGGTGAATCTCCTCAGCCAGTCTGCTCTGCTGAGATGAGCTCTCTCCTCACAGGAGCTTTTAAGCTACAATGTAAAACAATTTTTCAGCAAGTATTAGGCTTTTAAATTAAAGTTCTTCTCTGGGCACTCTTAAACCACTCTCCCAATTTAAAAGCCTAATGATTGCTGAAAAATGGTTTTACATTGTAGCTTAAAAGCTCCTATTCATTAAACCAGGTCTACACAAACTAAATCTATCTGCTGCATTAACTTAACATGAAACTCTGAACAGCAAAGACTGTGCCTTTATCTGACTGACCTGTGCCTTCCTGAGCTGATGTCCGTGACTCCTGTGACTGTGGATGGATGCTGTCCGTGTCCGACTCCGTCCTGTAGCACAGTCAGTCACACTGTCTCCACCACGACACAAGGCTCCATATTCCGCAATTTCTGCCGCCGCGGCCGCCTGCTGGACTTCAAGCTCAGCTTGGCTCCTGGTTTTTAAATTCTGGCGCCTGGCTGTGGTGTGGCGGGAAATGCGCCATGACATCCGATCCAATCAGCAGCACTCAACTCGCGCGTCGTGGCGCCTTGTCGTCACAAGTCAAGTAGGCGTGCCGCACTCACAGCTTCTGAGTCCTGACAGCAGCCAGACCCACCCCCCCTGGCCAGGGCTCCGCCAGCCCGCCCGAATACAGGAAATGATCGGGTCATCTCGGGCATTTCCGGAACTGCACATGCGCAGTTCCGAACCGAGCCGATCGCTGACGTTTTTCACGGGCACTTTTCTCCTGCTGCGGGCATTTACGGGCAGGAGAAAAGTGCCCTGATTTTACGGGCTGTCCGTAAATATATGGACGGTTGGCAACACTGATAGCATATGGGATGCACAAGGGGGTACAGTAATTATTTCACTAATATTATTAGTGCTTGTTCACCACCAAAAAAAAAAAAAAACACCCACTTCTGGAGCTGAAGGAATAGCGTCTGAGATGCGCAAGGGGGTACAGCAATTGTGCCCTTAATATTATTAGTGCTGGTGCGCCAACCAACAAAAACATCCACGTCTGGAGCAGAAAGAATAACGTCTGAGATGCACAAGGGGGTACATTAATTTTCCCCCTAATATTATTAGTGCTGCTGGTTCACTCCCCAAAAAAACACCCAATTCTGGAGCTGAAGGAATAGTGTCTGAGATGCACAAGGGGGACAGCAGTTATGCCCTTAATATTATTAGTGCTGGTTTGCCACCAACAAAAACACCCACTTCTGGAGCAGAGAGAATAGCGTCTGAAATGCACAAGGAGGTAGAGCAATTATGTATATATACTGCACTAGAGGTATATGATATATCCTGCACCTTAACCGCAGCTGACTGTTTTCACAACGGTAAAATCTTAAGCTTTGATTCACTTAGAAATAAATGTTCCTCTGGGCACCCACTGTCCTATTGGAATTACGTGCAATTGTATGATTTTCTCCAAAATAGCAAGAATAAGCCTCTCCTATACAGGAACCTCACGGAATTTGAAAGGTGTTGCTCACTCCAAATTCCTCTAAGGAAAGTTACCTCCATGGCCTATAAATGGCTTATTGCTTCTCACAAGAGCTCACTAGACCCTTTCAAATGTAGGTGGGAAAATGACCTTGGCAAAAAAATCACGGATGCTCAATGGAGAAAGTCATGTATATTCTCGTACAAATGCTCGATTAGCACCAAACTACAAGAGAACAAATTTAAGGTTAGAACTCAATGGTACAAAACACCATTGATTCTCAAGAAATGGTTCCCCCTTACATCAGACAAATGCTGGCGCTGTGGCTCCGAGTCAGGTAGTTTTTTACATATCTGGTGGACCTGCCCTAAAATTAAGCCTTTCTGGAATTCCATATCACAATGGATTAAACACATAACAGGACTCGTCCTAGACCATGATGCGCCTACCTTCCTGCTTCACATAAACGCATTTTCCTATAAGAAATACAAGTCTTCCTTGGTTAGACACATGTTAAACACGGCCAAAAGCCTAATTCCACTTCAGTGGAACTCTGCCATCCCTCCAAATATCAGAGATTGGATCATCAAAATGGATCAACTGTTTGAAATGGAAAGAGTAGTGGCCATGAAATTTGAGAGAAATTAACCCTTCCAAAAAATGTGGGCCAACTGGTCTCTCTTCACAGTTTCCCAAGAATACACTGCTCTAAAATCCAATAGCTAAACCTAATTTCTCCTCAAGATAAACTTTGCTTGAAGCTCCTCAGGTAACAAAACGGCTATCACCAAATCTGGATTCTCTGCCCGATGCGACTGCAATCAGAACCTCTACCCCTCTCCCCCTAGCCCCCCCCCCCCACCTCTCTCCTTCTCCCATCCTCCCCCCTCCTTCCCTTTTCTTTCTGTGTGTTTTTTCCTTCTCCTTTCCCCTCTTTTTTCTTTCTCTTCCTCCCCTCCCTGGCGGACTTTCCTCTAATCTCTCCTCCGTCAGGTAGGTGAAGGTTTGTAGTAATAATATGATTATTACCTGCACCAATTTCTATCCTACACCATTTGATGTTTCTGCAATATTTACTTGATAAGTTCATTTGTCGTAACGTTGATCTTGCTGCATTACGAAATACGCATCCTCTCTTTAATTAGTAGGATGCCAGAGTCTGTTACTTTGAAGGTTGCCTGCTTTTGATTTTATTACACCCCTGGCTCCTCCAGTACTTTGTATTTTGTACTCCTTGAATTTACTCTGTATTGCACTTTATACATGTACGACCACATATTGTTGTTTATATGACGTGTTTTGATTCTGTTTTTCAATAAAGCACCTTTTTGTGTTAAAAAGAAAAAAAAAAAAGATATATGTACTGTATATATACTGCATTATCTGATATATCCTGCAATAGTTGAAATAAAAGTACTGCGTTACTTTAACTGACTATTGCACGGTTATGCGATACTGTACCCCAAAACATTTTTTTGACTTTTTTCTCCAACAAATAGAGCTTTCTTTTGGTGGTATTTGATCACATCCATATTTTTTATTTTCATATATATTTTTTTACTTTCTGCTATAACACGTATCCAATAAAAAATTTAGGCCAATATGTATTCTGCTACATATTTTTGGTAAAAAAAAAAATCCCAATAAGTGTATATTGATTAGTTTACGCAAAAGTTATAGCGTCTACAAACCATGGGATATTTTTATTTCTTTTTTTGTTATTTTAATTTTTTACTAGCAATGGCGGGGATCAGCGACTTATTTCGGGACTGGGATATTGCGGCGAGCAAATCGGACACCTAACTGACACTTTTGACACTTTTTAGGAACCAGTGACACTAATACAGTGATCAGGGCTAAAAAATATGCACTGTCACTTTACTAATGACCCTGGCTGGGAAGGGGTTAACATCAGGGGATGATCAAAGGGTTAACTGTGTGCCTATGTTGTGCCTACTCACTGTGGAGTAGGTGATTTGACTAGGGGAAGGCAAAGATCCATGGTCCTGCTTTGCAGAAACACAGGATCAAAGCCTTCCCCGCTGACAGAACGATAATCTGCCTTGTTTACATAGGCAGATTGTCGTTCTGCTTGTGTCCTAAACAATCAGAGCTTATTGGCTCATGCTGTGTTCAATCACAGCAGGAGTGGGTTGCCAGCAGCACTTGAATGCCCCAGACCTGAAGTGTCAGTTCACGTACTAGATACGTGATCTGGCGCAGAGCGGCTGACCTGCCACAGTAAATAGGGCCATCACTGAGCAGTTAAAAATGAGCTTTATTGAAATCATAGCACACCAGACAGCTGTGAAATAAATTTGTTTACATCCGCAGAATCCAAGTTCCATTATTTGCAAGACTCTTAGTTGCCCCCCGTCTTCTATATGTGTCTGCTCATAATCTAGCGTATTTAGCATTTAATTTCTTTACAGCACAAGAACATATAGTGACTAATCTATTAAGGCAGTGAAAAGAATGATGCGACTAATAAGCAGTAAAAATAGCAGGCATTCAAATTTATTTGATTACAGAACGCAGAACATGGTACAGTGATTGCTAAGTGGTTGCTATGCAACACCTGTGGAAGTTTGCACTTTGCTCTTTTATTTTTTCAATAAGGATGTAGTGTCACATATCCAAGAAGTCCTTGGTGTTCCCTAAAATTCGAGCAAAGAAATTCCCCTCGACAGAGCTACAGTATCTCACAAAAGTGAGTACACCCCTCACATGTTTGTAAATATTTCATTATATCTTTTCATGTGATAATACTGAAGAAATTACACTTTGCTACAATGTAAAGTAGTAAGTGTACAGCTTGTATAACAGTGTAAATTTGCTGTCAGCTCAAAATAACTCAACACACAGCCATTAATGTCTAAACTGCTGGCAACAAAAGTGAGTACACCCCTAATTGAAAATTACCAAATTGGGCCCATTTAGCGATTTTCCCTCCCTGGTGTCATAGGGGGAATATGGGTGGAAGAGAACCAGAAGGAAACAAACCGACATATGCCTGCCAGAGGAGGAGGAATATATACCCCCCAGACTCCTCCTACAAATACAGGCTGGCCAAAGGCCCGCCTTTTTACTTGTAGTCTGAGTCTTCAACTAGAAATGCGATATCTGTAACTACCACAACATGAGGTGTGCCAAAGTCATGCTGGTCAGTATATCTAAAAGAGGGCAAAAAACACCAGAGTAGGTATAAGGGAAAATGCTTTAATGATTGGATAACATGAACAATTTAATCAAGTAAAGTAGCAAATGCCCTAATGACTTTGGCGTGGGGTTCTGGTATGTATCGACTGTAACAGGAGGAATTCCAGTGTCCCATATATTTGATAATATGTGAAGGAACCCCCTGTTTGGAGGCTGTGGACTCTGCACCAATCCTAAATGGATGTCCTGAAAATTGTTTCGGATTTAAACCTAAATTAAGTTGCAGAGAAAAATGGTCGGGGAACCGAGTGAGACTGCCTTTGAGTAGCACAGGTGCATGACAACTGGTCCAGGACACCTCCCGGGTCTGAGGAGACCGAAGAAACTTAAATAAATGGTTGCTCGGAGAACCAAACTGGGACCTACAAAAAACAGGGAAAGGGACAACATGTCTGACATGCCTCTGAAGATCTGACCAGTAACTGGTAAACGTGTTAAATGTGACTGCCCCTGAGTTTTCTGAATACCCCTAAAAATAGCTTTGAGGGGGGTAGGCCGCGAAAACTGAAGGACTACCAGGATCCTGCAAGGACATGAAATGCTGAATACCTGAGAGATGTAACTTGATAGTATTGAGAGGTAGGGACAATTCACTATGGCAATAGGCAGCGAAAGCCATCTCATGTTTGGCATCCCCCGGGGAACTGCAAGGGTAAAGGGGCATGAACTTAACGAAAGTCTTCCAACTTGTAGTGTAAGCTTTGATTGTGTTTCTGGATAACAAAATATTGACCAGGTCAACCACCTGAGCGCAGAGTGCAACTAATCCATGATCAGTGGGGAATAAGGTGGTACCCTCATGCCCACCGGATCTGCTTCCAGATGCTGTAACAAAAATTGTGGGAAATTAAAATGAGATAAAGCGTCTGCTGCAATATTGTCATTACCACTGATAAATTCACCAAGGAAATAACATTTTTAAGTAAGGCCTAACCATGTCAATCTATGCATGAAGAATATGATGATGAGGCACCCGGATCTACCCTTATTGATAATTTTGGCTGTAGCCAAATTATCAGTAAAGAAAATCACTGTGTTGCCAGACCAACCAGGGCCCTATGTGACTGCTTCAGCAAGTATCAGGTAGATTTCAAACAAAGCTGAAGTCTGAGCAAAGCTGGGAATGTTGAACACTTCTGGGGGCCAACCACTAGCCAACCATTGACACCCAAAATAGCCGCAAAGTTGTGGAATGAACATGGAAATAGCATTCTATTCGCATAGAAACTGGTCCCACATGAGCAAATAGGCTTGTGCATCAGCTTGAAAACTCATCAGCGAGTCAGCATTCTGGTGCAAGGAAAAAAGAGCCAATAACCTAGAAACAAAAGATCTACCCTGTGGAATAATCCTCATTGTGAAATTAAGCATCCCCAAAAGAGACTGTAACTCTTTTTTGGAACAGACGGGGACCTAACAAACTTGTGAATGACCTGACGTATTCTGACAAGTTTCTCAATGGGCAAGCTGGCAAGCATAGGATTGGTAATGAGAGTTATACCAAGAAACGAAATGCTGTTAGAAGGGCAATCTACTTTATGGGCCGCCATGGGGACATTCATGTCAGAAAAAAGTACCGTTAGGTATTGAAGATCCCTAAGCGGCTGACTAGGCCTTTCTAATAACAGAAAATCGTCAAGATAGTGGATGACCCTCTGACCATCTTTGCAGTTGACCAATATCTAATGAAGTGCCTGGGCAAATGTATCAAACAATCAAGGGCTGCTCTTGGACCTGAAAGTCAATTTGGTGGCAAAATAGTAACGCTCACCCCATTTGATACCATGCCATTGCCAGAGAGCCGGTTTGATGGGGAGTAATTTGAAAGTGTCAGAAATATCCGCTTTGGATAACCACGTACCCTTGCCAAACTGCAATATGTACTGAATGGCCAGATCCAATGATGAGAATTTAAGAGAGAATTCTTCTAATGTAATGAGTGAATTAAGGCTTGGAATGTAAGACGAATAAGGAGCAGACAAATCATAAATTAAATTATATTTATTAGAAAATTTCCCCTTGACCACACCGATAGGGTTAACCCTCCACAAACAAAATGGTGATGAGATGAAAGGACCAATTACAAAACCTTTGGCAACCTCTGCCTCCAATAGCTCATTAACAATAGGAGCATGACTGCCTGCCGACACCAGGGTATTACATTCAAAGGTCTCCGATGGTAATGTGATAGGGCCTGTGTGAAAACCTTCAGAAAAACCCTGCAGCAGGAACTGTTTGAAAGCAGGGGATGGATGGTGTTCTAAACAAGCCCCCAGAAAGAACACGTTGACTCAGCTTAGTCAGGAACAACTAGAGGGCTTGACAAGACAGGTGGATTTGGGGTGTGCTCTGAAGCAGTTAGCACAGATGTGCAGGAGCCGACACTTGTTATAGTTGCAACTCACATAATTTTAATTATTGCACAACTGCGCCTTACCCAGGTAATGAATGGGCCCGCCTAGCTTGTCCACCTGACCCAAAACCCCTCGTAGAGGATCCACTAGCCTGTCTAGTGGTACTGAAGTGAAGAGAATGATCAACATTAGGACACCAAGTAGTGGTGTGTGCTGATGATTGACATGTGGCACATACTTGAGATTTGTGGTTGGCAAAGTGCCTGCAGAACAGCTCCATGTCAATGTTGCTCCAACAAGTAACCACCTAGAACTGAGCCCAGGTGGCCGCCACTTTAGCTGAAAAGGACCAGTGGTAGTCATAAAATGTGGAACCACCATATCTATGACCCAAGTCCACTACCTTGTTTAAATTCAAATCCGATCCCTCCCTCCTGCCGGGGCTGACTGAGCAGATGATGACCCTATAGATGGCAAACACGAGAACTAATTCTGCTAAATTCAGCTTGCAATTGAGCCTGGGATCCTTTGTCTTAAGAATCACGGAGACCGCCCCACAAGCATATGATTTGTTCTCAGCAACATCTTGGGAAGCTATCAGAAGGGAAGCCAGGTTTACATCTTTCCCTTCCAGAATGTCCTTTTTGATGTTGGCAGGTATAAAATGGTCTGGGGATACTGAAGGAAAAACAGCTAACGGTGAAGGAGCCGCAAAAGGTAAAGATATGCAAACATTACCTGCAGAAGCGCTAGGCTGCGCAGGAGCTGTGGCTGTTGATGCTACTACGGTTGTAACCGGGCAGGTTTCAATTACCTCTATCCTGTTTTTTTATTGTAACAATGATGAAGAAAGAGTATTTAGGACTGCATGTATCTGAGTGAGGGAGGTAAGCACAGATACGTGCTCAGCACTAGTGGATGGGCATGGCTGGGATGGACTAGGGAACAACAATTTGAACAATTCTGCTTTCCTAGCCGTGGCTGGAAAAGGAATGCTCCTGCGCTGAAGCTCAGCTATCACCTTGGGTACAGTCCAGTTCCTCAGGGATGGGATGCTACCCTGCTCCGGACCCCGGAGTAGAAAGGATAAAGGTAGATTTGTCGCTTACGTGTGACATGTTAGATCTGTGGAGAAAAATAGAGAAGTATCTGATAGACAAAACTGTTTCTGAAAAAGACACCCCCTCATGACTAATTATGTATGTTGATGAGGTAGCTGCCATCTAGACCAAGGAAAGCAGAGCACATGAGAATGTATCTGGTGACCGTACCCTAATGTGTATGCAGTAAGAGCCAGACCAGGCAATTAGAAACAAAACACTCAGGGCTAACATACTTACAGACCGTGGTTGGTAAAAATAGGAGTGTATCGTAATGAACGTGTGACGTATGACATATGATATACAGATGAGGAGATGGTATGCGCTACAACCAATTAAAATTGAAACCTCAGCCTGTATGGAAATGTAGACAAGACAGGTCCAGGTATGTGTGATAACTAACTAAAAAAAACCCTGACATGACAGGAAAATACAAGACAATATGAAGTACACATAAAACAAACCTGCTAACCCTTAGTGTAACCTAATATCCAACCGAAACAACATTATAGAAATGCAGTGGCTACCATCAGGCGAAAGATATGAAAACATGACGATAAAATTCCCAATAGCGAAAAATAATTTTTGCAGGGAAATGCAATCATATGCGTATTGTACTGCAATGACTTGGTTACTATGCTATCGCAAACGCAGAGCCCCAATAATGAAAAATAAAATAAAACAAACATTTACTGAAGAATTCCCCCTTATTTAATATATATATATATATATACATACATATACATTTTTTTATTAATTTATTTTTGATTAGGCATGGATTACAAAGCAATTGGTGGGCAGTAACTAGGATGGACCACCATTACTGGCATCACCTGCCAACCTTCTGAATGCTGCAAGGATGGCAGGTGAACCTGGAACATGAATGAGAGTTTTTTTTTTTTTTTTAACAGGAGAAAAGATGTAACTGAACAGTAGGACAGGCACTGACTGCCTGGTGTGACTGGATAAGTGAGGCAAGGAATAATGAAAGCTGAGCAGAGCTGGATAACTCTGATACTAAAAACCCCCGCCCCTTTTCATTCTGAGGATAGGATAAACCAACAGGAGTGTGCTCCTTGCTTCCTGCTCCCTGCCCCCCTCCTCCATGTCACCATGTGGACTAACCAGAGGCCAGACTGCTCATGAATGTGAGAAGCAGTTGCCGTGGCCCTGTCCTCACTTCTCCCCTTCCCTGCATCACTCACCCACCTACCAGAAAACCTGACAGCTGAAAGGAGAGGCTTCACTCGCTGATAGTGAAGCCAGATAGAGCTCCCTGCTCTGTTGTATGGAAACTGGAAGTGAAGACAGCTGACTGTAACCTATAGAACCAGAAGGAAACAAACTGACATGTGCCTGCCAGAGGAGGAGGAATTTATACCCCCCAGACTCCTCCTACAAAGGCCTGCCTTCATATATATATATATATATATATATATATATATATATATATATTTAGATTCTTTTTTTGCAGAGGCCCTAGAAATAAAATGGCGGTGCAATGTTTTTCTGTCACACGATATTTACGCACAATAAATAACTCAATGCTTTGGCGAAATATAAAAGACGATGTTATGCCAAGTAAATAGATACCTAACATATCAAGCTTTAAAATTGCACATGCTCATGAAATGGTGAAATGGCGACAAACTACAATACCTTCAAAATCTCCATAGGCGAGGCTTTAAAAACATTTACAGGTGACCAGTTTAGAGTTACAGAGGAGGTCCAACAGTATAATTATTGCTCTTGATATAACGTTCATGGCGATACCTCACATGTGGGGTGCAAACTGTTTACATATGCGTGCGTGACCTACATATGCATTCACTTCTGGGGGACAGGGGCGCTTTAAATTATGTTATTAATATTTATTTTATTAATTTTTATTTTATTTTAAGACTGTCCCTAATTTTTTTTTTCGAACACTTGTATTCCTATCACAAGAAATGTAAACTTCCCTTGTGATAGAAATAAGGCATGAGAGGTCCCTTTTATGTAGACATCTGGGGTCTATAAGATTCCAGATCTCTCCTTTATTCTGGAAAGCATAAGATGAAAAAAAAAATTGATATTTCCGAAAAAAAAGGCAGCGGTTACATCTGCCCTAACCAGAAGTGACATTATGACTTTCTAGTCCTTGGCCAGCTATATGATAACCCGGTACAACTGCCGGATCAGATACTGGGCTACCCGGAAAGGCGCCAATGGGCGTTGGGAGGGGGGGGAGACATCCCCACCCACCATTGCCTTTAAAAGCAATCCAGGGGCTAATCAGCCACTAGGATTGCTTATTGATGAAAAAGCATCGCCAGCTGAAAAATACAGGGAATTATGGCATACAGCTGCAGCCATAGGCCGGTATAACAACTATCTATGGGATTCTGTGGCAAGTGGATATTCGCCTAGAGGGAATTTTTTTTTTTTTCAGCTCTTTAGTTTTAAAATAGCTCAGCAAGTGGCTATTTCTTCCCCAGCTTTGTGTACTACATTTAGGGCCCATTCCTACTATTCAGATGTTACACTAAATGACATCCCAATGTACCTTGTTAACAGACATGCATTGCAGTGCACTATATTGCCAGAAATACTTTTGGTCCATTGGGCAGTCCATCTAAATGAATAGGCTGAATTAACATGACACATATTTGACATGAAACATATTAACACACCTGTGCTAATGCAGCACAATAGTATGGATAAGCCCTTAATAATTCTCAAAGAGGGAGCCTACACTGCAAAGAAACATGTGAGAGGAGACTGCAGTTCAATCCAGAATCAATTTTAAATCCAGCTGAATTGGGATAAATAAAATGGGCATTCTAGCTGTAGCTCTGCTGTAATGGAAGCAGCAGTTTACTGTGACTTAACTTATTGCCTAGGTTTCCTAATATTATTTATTTATGTGTTATGTAATTCAAGTTGATAATTAGATTTACTGGCCATTTACCATTCCTTGTTTGAACGTGCACACCGGCATACAGAAAATACTGACATCTAAAAGATACCATAGAAAAAAATAAGAGAATATTTGATTTTGAGGACTCAGATGTCTAAAATAGTAGTAATAATCAGGAGATGTATGGCCAAGTCATGCAGCAACGCCATAATGCAATATAGGATTATAAATGTCCTAAACGAATGGTAGCTGTGTTCCACACAGTCATTATATATGAGCGGGAGGTTATTTAAACAGTACATGTTATTGTGCTCCCTGGGGTGGTTGTGGTTCACTAAAGAGGTGTAACTAAATAAAGGTCAAACAGATAAAAATATAGTAGGACTGAAGGCTGGAAGCTGTGCGTAAGTGCTAAAGTGTCCTATTTTCTTCGGTGTTTAGTTAGATTAATAAAAGCTTTTGAAATGTCACCGACTTTAATTTTCCACAATTTTCTTTCTACTGTCAAAAAGCTTTAAATTATAATGATACCACGGACAAAGCAGATTTGTAAACTTAAAGAAAAAGCCCTCTGGACCATGCTTTTAGTGTTGCTCCTGGCTTGTCTGAGCAATAAATCCCAATAGCTCTATACACAGTGTTTTAAATCATAGTTATTGTATGCCAATACTATCTCTACAGAGGGATGGACAGACTGCACAGGTGACATCTGGGATTTAGGGGCCCATTGTTATTAGATAGGGGCCAAATGGGTGCAGGGACACCTCAATGTTTATATAGACCTGGACATGGCTCATTCAATCTAGCTTTCAAATATTACATAGTGAATACTGCAATGTGTCATACACACCAGAGCATTTTAGTAATGCCTGCAATGCCCACGCATGTTACTTGCGTTCATGAACTGCTGTGTCATTCGTTTTGAATAGCACCCCAATGGCACCCCTACACACCTTCCCAATGCACCTGCATTACAGCAGTGCTTTGTTTTGACCAAATCTGCTGCAGGTCTATTTTTTGACCTGCTGGGGTGCATTGGCAGCTGACTTATTGCAACACACATTAAAATGCGACATAACATGCATTGATACACATGCATTAAGCATACTGCATATGATCGTCCTGGTGTAAATGGGCCCTTAATGTTTTCTAATGGCCAGAAATTGAATAGTGGATCTAAACATTAAATACTCACTCTGTCTGTACATGTATTTATTGTAAAAAAGCTAAACATTTACCTGTACTGCCTATAATGACCTGTAATCCTTCTCTATGTAAATATTTTATTATTTTTATTTAGGTGCTATATACCACCAAAAGTTTGTGCAGTGCTTTACAATATAAAGGGAGACAGTACAATTATATACAAAAGGATTAGGAGGACTCTTCTCATGGAGCTTACAATCTAAAGGGAGGAAAGGTGATACAAAAGGTAATGGCTGCGGGGGATGATCTGATAGGGGTGGTCAAAGTACAGGTTTAAGGCAAAGGTGTGGTAGGCTTCCCTGAATAAATGAGTTTGATGGACAGGGTAGGAGCTAACCAGACATACTAGGGTATGGAGTATCAGAGGATGGGAGAGATTCTGGAGTCATCCTGGAGGCAAGAATGGGAGAAGGTAAGAAGGAAGCTATAGAGCAAGAGGTCTTGTGAAGAGCAAAGTGGACGAATGGGGGGGCTATCTCAAAATCGGATTGGTGAATCTGCTGGGGGTGGTGTTTTGAGTGGCTTTGTATGTTGTGGTTAGTATTTAGAATCTTTTATGTTGGGCTAGTGGAAACCAGTGAAGGGGTTGCCTGAGAGGGGCAACAGCTACAGATCAGTTAGTAAAGTATATGAGTCTGGCAGCAGCATTGATAATAGACTGAGTGGGTATAGCCTGTATGACAATAGGACAATGAGAATGGAGTTGTAGTAGTCAAGGCAGGAGATAAGCAGGGAGTGAATATGTTGCTTTTTGGTGTTGTTAGTTACATAGGGGTGAATTTTGGAAATGTTACAAAGGTTAATGCAGCAAGATTAAGCCAGTCATTAGATGTGGGCTTAAAGGTGAGGTTAGAGTCTAGGATTACATATAGGATGTGTGGAGTCTAGGATTAAACCCTAGGATGTGTGGAGGTACCAGTAATTGTGCTGTTGATCTTGATTGTAAAGTCATGAGAGAGGGATCAGGATTCAGGGAGGAAGATATAATACAGGCTCAACTTTAGACAGATTGAGTTTGAGGAAGTAGGGTGACACGTTGCTCAGTAAATTTGTGATACGTGAAGAGATCAAGGGGGTAAGCTGGGGAATTGAGAGTTACACTAGATCTTGGTTTCATGGGCATAAAGATGGTATTGGAAGCCATGGAAGTTTATCAACTGGCCATGGGATGAAGTGTAGAGAGAGAGAGAACAGAAAGGGCCTAAGGACAAGAGTTTTTTGGCACCCTAATGGAAAGGGAAAAAAGAGCAGAGGGGGTAGATTTGCAGGTGACACTAAATGTGTGACTGGATAGGTAAGAGGAGAACCAGAAAAGAGCAAAATCGTGGTGATCAAGGAAGTAGAGTTTATTGAGGAGAAGAGGGTGGTTGACTATCAAAGGCAGCAGGAAAGACCTAAGAGTACAATTATGTGGTAATGACCATTGGTTTTAGCAGTTAGTAGGTCATTAGTGAATTTTAGTAGGGTGGTTTCAGTGGAATGTTGTGGGCTGAAGCCAGACTGTAGGGGGTCAAGAAGGTTGTTATCAATAAGATAAAAATCCTACTGTTGTGGAAAAGGATTTCAAGAAGCTTGGAGTCAAAAGGTAGCAGAGAGATGGGTCTTAGGTTGTTAAAACGGGTGGGGTCCAGTGAGAGTTTTTTAAGCATGGGGGTAACCAGTGCATGTTTGAGATAGGAGGAAAATGTGTCAGTGTAGAAGGAGAGATTAAAGATGTAGGTTAGAGAGTGTAGGATAGAGCAGGAAAGGGGCTGAAGTAGTTATGAGGGAACATGGTCCTGTGGACAGATAGTGAGGTAGGAAAAATTCCCTACTTTACTTTGTACACTAGCTGAAGTATTTACATCTGTCTTACACTAACAGATTAAATTAGAACAAATGGGCAGGTAACTGACCTTTTTTAAGCAAAAACTTCTATATAAGGTATTATTAACACTGCGCTCAGAGATTGCTCAAAAGATAAGACATATTTGGAAGCTGCTCGCAAAAATATCCAAATTTTGGGGGAGAGCTTTGTACTGGGGGGGGGGGGGGGTTGAGAATTTTGGGATGTGCACTCCTGAGCCCTGCACCCTGTACATAGCTCACTCCTGAACTCTGCACTCTGAACATAGCACATTCCTGAACTCTGTACCCTGTACATATCAGACTCCAGAGTCCTGTACCCTGTACATAACGGACCCTAGAGCCCTCATAGCGTACTCCAGAGCCCTACACCTTCCACATAGCACATTCCTGAACTCTACACTGTGTAGGTTGAGCATTCCTGAACGGAGACCTCTGTAAGTAGTACCCTCCTGAACCCTAAACTCTGTACATAGAACACTCCCGAACTCTATACTATGCATATAGTGCACTCCTGAACTCTGCACTATGCACATAGAACAGTCCTGCACTCTATAGTACATTCCTGAACCCTGCACTCTTTACATAGAACACTCTCGAACTCTATACTATGCATATAGTGCACTCCTGAACTCTGCATTCTGTACGTAGAGCAGTACTGAACTCTGCACTCTGTATGTAGCGCGCTCCTGAAATCTGCACTCTGTACGTAGTGCACTCCTAAACCCCAAACTCTTTATGTAGCGTACTCCTGAACTCTGTACTCTCCATGTAGCCCACTCCTGAATTCTGTATGTAATGCACTCCTGATCTCTGCACTCTGTATGTAGCACATACCTGAACCCTGTGCGCAACACACTCCTGGTATTTATCAATGCATTTTAAAACCCTCCCTTTGTGCAATCTGGCCAGACTCATCCTTTGATGTCACTTGCGCTGCACCTGTGGGGGGAGGGGGGGGTGGTTAAGTTCCTGCAGCTATTGTCTGAGAAAAAACCCTTATTTATACAATGTTGGACACGTTTATCACTTGTATTTCCTTAATTTTATACCTTTATTGAAATTATATTTCAATAAGACGGATGGACGCTTCATGTGAACTCCAGTGCAGGGCTGAAAAAGGCAGACAAATGTTTTATCCACATCTATCCACTCTGCACCTCTCTGCTCCATTGTGGTGTGAATGGAACACAAAGAGAAAACAAAGATCTTTACATTGTGAGCACAGATTTCCAAACATGGTGTAAACAAGCCCTAAAGTATTTTATTTCAAAAGTAAATACCCAACTTTGCCTTGATGTCATGTAATAACATGAACAGCAGAACTCACACTGGACAAAAAAAAAAGGGGGGGGGGAATACAAGTAACGAATCAGTTTCTCCTACAAGGCACATGTGCTAACAGAAGAGGATGCTAGGGGTATGTTTCTGGGGCAAATTGTACTGTCATTGCAGTGGAGGTTAGGGCCTGGTTGTACTGCTTAGGGCTGCTTAGATCAGGACACTGGCAGGGAAGATAGTTAAAGATGAAGTAAGCTCAAAGGCATAATTTGTGCCTGTAATAAAGCTTACCTATAGGTACTGTAAATATCTCCTAAACTTGTACCGTTTAGAAGATATTTACATTACATGCAGCCGATGACATCATCAGCGCATGGGCTCTGAAGGAACAGCCACCAGTGCTGTTCCTTCAGATACCTGTGCTGTGAATAACGGCTCCCCTGCGCATGCGTGGGAATGACGTCATTGCAGCTCCAGCCTGTCACACAGCCGGAGACCACGGAACCGCAAGGAAGACCGGGTGAAGATGTACACTGTTTTTGTTTTCAGGTAAGTTTCACATAACATGCTAGTATGCGATGCATACAAGAACATTATGCCTTTAGCTTGCAGGTCCGAAAAAACAAAAACAACCAGCGGTTTACAACCGCTTTAATACTTGTTTCTTTGAACAATGTATTCAGCTGTTAGCTTGGTGTTCAGCTGAGTGATCTGTGTGGTTATAAAAATCCCAGTTCAAATATTTTCATGTGTCTATATACCTACATAATGATCTTTATGAGCACTGAGTAATACAAAGCTGCTGCTGAATAGCTCAGTTAAGATCTATTACCGATATCACTTACTAGTCCATTAATTTACATTGAGCAAATTTGATATATTTAATACTAGCTAAATATCTTGTTATAATGACTTAATGAAATGGCTTGGTGAATAAGATTTATTGCTGTGCAGTGTGTTCTCAGCTAATGCTATTTATGGTAACACTTTGCACCTATATCTACATTAAGGTTATGTGCATTTGTTTCAAATTACCGTTCATCATTGGTCTATATAAAGTAACGTCAGCTCTCTGCTTCCAATCTTTCAAGGGTCTTTATGCATGGAAGTACAGGGTCTTGTGGCTAGGTTTTTTTTTTTTTTTTTCCAGGGGATGCCTCCCAAAACACAACTGAACACAAGACATATAGAACATATACAACTTGGTTATTTATTTATTAAAACATTGTGAAATGCATTTTTATTAGAACGAACATATACTATATTACCAAAAGTATTGGGATGCCTGCCTTTACACACACATGAACTTTAATGGCATCCCAGTCTTAATCTGTAGGGTTCAATACTGAGTTGGCCCACCCTTTGCAGCTATAACAGCTTCAACTCTTCTGGGAAGGCTGTCCACAAGGTTTAGGAGTGGGCTTATGGGAATGTTTGACCATTCTTCCAGAAGCGCATTTGTCAGGCACTGATGTTGAAGAGAAGGCCTGGCTCGGAGTCTCCACTCTAGTTTTTCCCAAAGGTGTTCTATCGGGTTGAGGTCAGGACCCTGTGCAGGTCAGTCAAGTTCCTCCACCCCAAATAATACCCATTATATTTGTAAAACGTGTGAAATGTCACCTTCTGGTCAAATGTACTTTGTCGAAAGTGTTAGGCTATATTGGTTGAATGTTCTTTACTTCTTCTGCTCAAATGCTACAGTATATTCACTTAGGAATGAACAATAAGGAATGCAACAAATAGAAATTGACATTTCACACATATTACAAACATTATGGGTATTGTTCATGACATAAAGATTTTTTTTTTTTAAATAGATCCCCCTAAATGTTGTACAACGTTTCATCTGCATAATGTTTCTGCTCTGTCCATACAGCCTTTGACATATCACTTAAAAGGCAATTTTATATGCATTTACTTATTTATTTTTATGTTTAAAGGTTGCACGTTATAAACTGGTGTGCCTTTTTATACAAACATAGAATATAGAGGTATGGTCTAATCTCCAATAAAATGGTGATCGCTCCTCATATCCATGACAAAATGGTGAGTTGTTATTTCCAGTTCCGTATCGCATTCTAAATGCCAGACGAAGCACTTCTGGTTTTTATCTTAGCCTAATTGATTACCGACCCGGAATATGACAGCGGTGAGTTATTTCGGGTTCCGTATCACAGGCAAAATGGCCAATGGAGCACTTCCGGTTTTTATTGTAGCCTAATTGATTACCGACCCGGAATATGACAGCTGTGAGTTATTATTTCGGGTTCCGTCGTTCCGTGAAAAAACGATACCCGTGAGAAAACCATACCCTCGTCACTTCCGGAGGGTATGGATTTCTCACGGTAGTTTAACTTGCGGCGGTTACATTATAACAGCTCCTCTGCATCATGCCTCATGTCCGCTCCTTCCCCTGTCACTTCCCTGATCTCGGTTAATAAATGTAAAAGCGGATCACGGAGCACAGATCGCCGTCACTTACATTTTATACACCCGCCGCCGCTTTTATATTTATTAGGGGAGATGAGGGAAGTTACATGGAGAGGAGAGGAGATGATTGATGTTGCAGCAGAACTGTTTTAATTTTACCGCCGCAAGTATTAGTGCCGTTAACATATCATACCCTCCGAGCATGCGCACTTGTGAACTTCTTTCTTCTTCAATTACGTCTCCGGGGCTCTGAGCATGCGCTCTGCTGCGCTGCTCTGCTGTTTCAGACCGGAAGTGACGAGGGGTATGGTTTCTTCACGGGGTATGGTTTTTTAACGTTACACCGTATCACAGGCAAAATGGCCAATGGAGCAATTCCGGTTTTTATTTTAGCCTAATTGATTACCAGGATTGGAAGATTTTTGAGAAGCTACAAAAGCATGGCTGACGTTGACTCTAGTGGACCCCTTGATAATGTCCTATTGGATAAAACGCGTTGGGGGGGAGATACTAGTGCTGACGTCAATGTAAGGAGTTTTATTTGAGTTTTATTTGTACATGCATTCACAATAAAATACTGTATACTACACTATGAGGATTATCTTTGGCTCAAGGTGAGCTTTTTGTATCACAGCCATGTCCTAACCAGGAGTGCTGCTCGACAGTTTCTCCACACTGAATGACAGAAATACATTGAATGCATGTTTGCTGCTGTAACGGCAGCCATCAGTTCCGGTGAATGTTCATTTCACTGGGGTGCGGTGGCTGACCTTGGAGCACTTTGCTGGAGCACCTTTTCTCACTTCAAGATACATATTTTTTTACATTGCTGCACTGGACTATCTTTACAAGCTATCACTGTTTTATGGGATTTTGTGAATTCATTTTTTTATTTTTAGCTGGGAGGACTTGAGTTTCACTATTTTTGGACTTGTTTTTGTTCACTCATTGTTTATTGTCACCTACTTATGTTTTGGTGCTACACATCTTTTTATATAATATTTGCATAAGTTGGGTATATTGCTTACAGCGCATAGACACTTTTTACATAGAATATAGAGTTGACTCATGACCCTCACACATGAGGGTCCAAGCAGAAGCTGTCTTCTTTTAGAGTTTCTATCTCTTACTGAAACTCCATTAGACCCCCGTCTGAACAGAGTAGACAGAGAAGGGGAGGGAGTCAAAGAATGGGTGTAAACTGGATCTTGAACTGCTAAGTTTCTTAAACAACATAATAGCATGTAAAAAAGATCCTACAGCTCCACCTACTGTCTTGAAATTAAAAAATAACTACATAATATTTAGTTAGCTAACAAAAAAAATTAAAAAGAAAATCACTTTTTACTCCTGGCTATGGTAAAGAAAATATATGAAATGCCTCTACATATTCTTTTAAAGCAGATAATATTTTATACCTTTAGTTAATATGCAGTGGAAGCCCTGTTAGGTCTTAGCAAGGCCTCATGCTGATTCCCATATGTGCTGCAGCAGATGGAGACCAGTGTAGAAACAAGCATTCCTACTGACACAAGATGGGATTACTGGTTCATACTTTCCGTAATAATGTCTGCAAGAAAGTCTGTCTGTGTTTCCTAGAGAATGCAAAGGAGCATCTTAATACGTACTTAATGCTAAAAATGTTTATTTGAGATGAAAAAATGTCTGGATATTATTGAGGGCATGCCAAGAATGCCATTTTATTGCCTATAGTAAACAGTTTCAGCTGCTTTTTTTTTTGTAGTTCAAGTTTAAAAAAGAAACAACCATAGGCACTCTATTCAGCTCCAGCTCCCCTTAGGAGGCGACCTCTCAATGTCTCAGTCTCACCGGTGTCATGGTCAGTCACCAGCAACAGGTCTATGTCCTTTCTTTTTTTTTTTTTTTTTTTATTTATCATTTTATTTTAATTTCAAGGAAAATCAATACAAACGTTATAATATATAAACCAAGTGAGGTAGATAGAGCACAAAGACAGAAGCAACATCAACTTTCCTGTTACAAAATATGTTACATTCATCCAAAAATTTCCAATCCTTTAATATTCAAACAATTATCAGTTACTCATCCAGGAAGAGGCATTGTTAAGGCAGCAAGGCTCTTCAAAATCTCTCCGTCTTACTCTTCCCTTTCCTACAAAATCGATCCTTGCCTCTCTTCCCTTCATTGTTCTTCCACCTTTTATTCTAAAAAATACTGTAAACTTTTACATTTGTCTTTATCTCTACCTCCTCCTCCTATCCATCCTTTTTCCTTTCTTTTTTTCTCTATCCTCCCTCCCCCTTCTCACCCCCCCTTCTTCCCTCCCGCCCCCATTCATACTATCATACCAACATACACATAAAAAAAAAAAAACCCAAGAAGGATAATAAGGAGTTCCCTGCTCATGATAAATGTTTAGGCTAAACCTCTAAACCGCTAATTTTCTTGCCCATTCGGTCACTGAAGGAGCCTGTATCTTCCTCCAGTACTGGGGTATACATGCTCTTGCAGCGTTCATCATGTGGGGTAATATAGATCTTTCATATTTCCTCCTTGGTATCTCCGATATCTGTAATAGGCAGAAGGCTGCATCTCCCTCAATCTTATAATCCGTTATTTTTTTAACTATATCTCTGACTTCTGACCAGAATTTCTTTTTATCTGGGCAATTCCAAAAAATATGATACAACGTACCTTCTCCTTCCCCACATCTCCAGCAACTGTCTGATTCCTGAGGATACCATTTATGTAATTTATCTGGTGTATTATACCATCTGGTTAAGAGCTTATAATTTGTTTCCTGGATTTTGGTGCATTTTGTTGGCCCGAATGTTGACCTAAATATCTTCTGCCTCTGTGTTTCTGTTATATCTATATTTAAGTCTAGTTTCCATTTTTCTAGCCATTTCAATCTTGGTTAATCTAGTGGAGTATTCAACATTTTGTATAAATTAGAAAGGGTACGTTCTTTGCCCTCCATTTTCTCACATAATTTCTCAAAATTCGTCAAAGGTTTCACAAATTTCTCCGGTTCTGGGAGAGACTCCAAGAAATGCCGTAGCTGGATTGCCTCCCAGAGGAGTAGCCCATATGGTCCATTCCCATCTGTTAAACTAGAAATTGATGGCCATATCCTCTGGTTCACAAAAGTTTTAACGCATTCTTGTCCTGTTTCACGTAATTTTTTTAAAGTGCTGTCTATCCAGGCCCGGGGTAAAATTAGGATTTCCTAGAATAGGGTATAACGGAGATTCTATTGTAGTTAAATTTTGTCTCAAGGATTGCTGGTTAGGTTACCTATCCTTAATGTATTCCCAATCAAGGGATGTATTTTCAAAGTTTTGGGAAGAGTCTGGTAACACCATATCGCTCTCTTTTTTTTTTTTTTAAATCAATATTTTATTGGGTTTTCAACGTGTACAATAAGCATATGAAAACAAAACAACTTTAACAATGTAAGGAAGCAGGTACAGGACCCAACAGGTCTATCGGAAACATATAACTGAAGGTTAGAAATAGAAGTAGACACTGTAGGGGTTAAGCCCTAGAAATCTAGGGGGGGGGGTTGGTATAGGAAGGCAGGGGATACAAGGGAGATTGAAAAGGAATAGGGGAGGGGAGGCCGGGAAGGGGGAGGATGGGGAGGGGTATGAGAGGAGGGTAAGACTGGGGAAAGATGAAAAGAAAAAGAGAGATGTAGTAAGGGGGACCAGCGTCACAGGGGGAAGTGGTTAGTCATATCATAAGTGCCATTGACCCCCCTCCCATCTAGAAGGGTCAGATGGCATAGATAGGCATAGTGAGGAGGTAGAGAGAGGAAGAGCTAGAGCAACAGATAAAGAACAGGTTGAATAACACAGTAAGGTATCTCTATTGGTCAATGAGGCATTCAAGAGGTAACGGTATGCTTAATCAAGGGTATCAGTCCACAAATGCGAATGTGCTCGGGGGGTTCCCGCTGGGATGTGTGCGTAGTAATGTAGGAGGCTTCAGAGGCATCCCCCGGGGAGCACAAGACTTAATGTAAAGGTCCCATTTGGCATGGAATCGATGGGGGGAAGCGTTGAATACAGACACATCCAGGTTTTCCCGCTTGAAGAGAGCTTCTAATTCCAATTTAACAGCCGTAAGGGTTGGTGGGGTTGAGTGTATCCAGGATCGTAGGATGGCCCTCCTGGCAGTCATCAAACATGTGGATAACCAAGGCTTATGACATTTAACAAGCGGTAAATGGGGTTTGAGAAGTCGTTGAGAGGAAGGAACTGGAGAGTCATCTATCAGACCAAATATGAAGGAGAAGGGGTCCATGGGAGGTAAATAACCGGTCATTCCAGAGATGAAGTGCGCCACTGAAGTCCAAAACTGGACGATCATGGGACAGGACCAGAGTCTGTGGAAGAGAGTAGGTCTATGCAAATGACACCAGGGGCAACAGCGGAGGGGGGTGGCAGATGTAATTGTTGAGAAGGGAGAGTAAGCTCTGTGGATTATCCTGAGTTGCTGCTCCCTACAGAATTTGTTAGTAGTATAAGAGCATACAGTTCTAAAGCCCTGCAGGATGTATGGCTTTGATCCTTCGAATGAAAGGTCTTTATCCCACGAGGATTTATCGGTCTTGGACCTGGGGTTGCCAAGTTGAAGTTGAAGCGGTTTGTAAATATGGGCAATTCTAAGGTCCTTGAGCTCCAGTATACGGTCTATGATGGAGGTACGGGTTCTCTCCGTTTTTGATCTTACTAGTGATTGCACGAAGGCGGATGCCCGATGTACAAGTAAGAAGTGGGAATATCGCTCTCTTTAAAGATACAGCAGTCTGTGCCTGTTCTATTTGGACCCATAATTTCGTTTCTGCGTGGTGCCACCAGTCTATTATTCTGTATAGGTGTATAGCATGATAATATCTACGTAGATCTGGTATTGCAAGTCCACCCATATATTTAGGGAGTGTTAAACTATTACGGGCTATACGTGTTTTTTTTACCAGACCAGATGTATCTAGTAAACAATCCATGTACAGTTTTAAAGAAGCTATTCGGTATTTTAATGGGCAGGGCTCTCATAAGATATAAGTATTTTGGTAAAATATCCATTTTTATTAGGTTCCCTCTACCAAACCATGATTGAAGTCCCCCCTCCCACTGCTCCAGGAGTTTTTTTGTCTCCCCGATCAGGGGAGCTAGGTTCAATTCATATATTTTTGATAAGTTTGCTGCTATATAAGTCCCTAAATATTTTACTGCTTCCTCCACCCATACAAATCCAAAGTTGCTCTTTAATCTATTCATTTTTGCCTCTGATATTCCCACCCCCAGTGCTTCCGATTTCCCATAATTTATTTTGAGATTTGAAATATCTCCATACTGTTTAAATTCCCTCAGGAGCACTGGTAGTGATACATCTGGTTCTGTCAAGGTAAATAATAAATCATCCGCATATGCTGAAATTTTATATTGCTCCTTACCCAAGGTAACTCCCTTTATATCTGGATTTGATCGGATTTTGCATAAAAATGGCTCTAATGTAAGGGCAAAGAGCAAAGGGGATAATGGGCACCCCTGCCTTGTACCATTTTTTATGCAAAAGGGTTCTGATAGGACCCCATTAGCCTTAACCCTCGCCGTCGGGTTTTAAATATACCTTGGTTATTCTCTCCCTCATTACTTCTCCTACTCCTATATATCTGAGTACCGACTGCATAGGCCCACTCGACTCTGTCAAAAGCCTTTTCTGTGTCGGTACTCAGTATAACACAGGGGATTTTTGCTTTATTAACTATATGAATTTGATTAAGAACCCTCGTAATATTGTCTTTCGCTTCTCTCGCTGCCATGAATCCAACTTGATCTAGGTGAATTATTTTCGAGAGGACCGTTGCCATTCTTGTCGCTAGAATTTTTGTAAAGATTTTTAAATCTGTATTCAGAAGCGATATACGCCTGTAGCTTCCGCAATTCGAGGGATCTTTACCCTCTTTCAAAATCAATGATAGATAAGCAGCCAATGTATCTCTGGTAAATGCTCCCTCCGTTCCTCTCTCGTTAAATAGTCTTTCCATGTACGGTCCCAAATGGGGGCCAGTACATGGAAGTACTGTGGTGTCAATCCATCTGGACCTGGTGCTTTACCTTTTTTCATATTTTTTATAGTCTGTTGTATTTCTTCCAATGAGATATGTCTTTCCAGATTATCTCCTTCTTCTTCAGAGAGTTTTAATAATCCTGTTTGTGCTAGGTAATCATCCATCTCCTTCTGTGTTTTTCCCACCTCTGGTAAATTATACAACGAAGAATAAAAGTTCCTAAACTCTCCCGTTATTTGTTTCGGTATTACTTTCTTAACTCCCTCCGCTGTCACGATCTGTGGAATATAAGATCTTGTTTTTTGACTCTGTATAGATCTTGCTAAAGTTCTTCTGCACTTGTTCCCTGATTCATAAGATACTTTCCTTGATATTTGTATAGCAGCTTTGGCTCTATATTGCATTAAATCTGATATCTGTTTTCTTACAATACCTAGTTCCCCAAGTGCTGTGTTTACCATTTTTCGCTTATGCTCCATTTCTAGCATTTTAAGTTTCTCTAATAGTGCTGTTAATTGTTTATTCCTTTCCCTTTTTATTCTTGCGCCATGTTTAATCAGTATTCCTATTATCACAGATTTGTGGGCTTCCCACAGTATTCCTATGGCACATCCTGGCTGATCGTTGACATCGAAATAGTCCCTAAGTTCCTTTTGTACCTCCGCCCTTACTTCTTCTATCTACAGAAGGCTTTCATTAAATTTCCAGAATCTTTGTTTTATTGAGCTAATTGTTGTAATACTATAAATCATAGAAATCATTGCATGATCTGACCATGTAATATTATCTATGTCGGTGTGCTTTACCGCCTGGAGATAAGCGTGAGGCACCAAGAAAAAGTCTATTCTCGAGTAACTCCCATGTGGATTCGAGTAAAATGTAAACTCTTTTTCAGTCGGATGTTGAAGACGCCACACATCTATCATTTGTTACTTATGCAGATTCTTCAACATCCGTCTGCATATCATTACGGAGGTAGTAGGTTTGGCTCTGGTGGTATCGGCCATGGGTGACAGCGGTGTATTAAAGTCTCCTCCCAGTAGCAATTGCCCCTGTGCAAAATTTCTAAGAGTATTTAATGTTTTAGCTACAAACTTATCCTGTTGGTTATTAGGGGCATATAGTGTAGCCAAAGTCATCTGGGTTTCCCCTATTTTCCCTTCTAAAAAGAGAAACCTACCGCTGTCATCACATAGCCTATCCTCCAGTTGCCATGGTGTTTTGCTATCTATTAATATCGAAACCCCTCGGGATTTTGATTGCATATAAGTTGCATGATATATATATGGAAATGCATTATTTTTCAGGTACGGAAGTTTATCCGATTTGAAATGCGTCTCCTGGATAAATGCCATATTTGCTTTTACCCGTTTAAGTTCTGATAAGAGTATCCGCCTCTTCTCTGGGACATTTAAGCCTTTTACGTTAAGGGAAACAACCTTTATATCCTCCATTTATTAGTATCAAAGGTTCTAATAAGGACCAAAAAAAAAAGACGAGCAAACACACAACCTTAATTATACACTCACACCTCTCACATCACTCACTCCTATCCCCTTTCCTGTGTCACACACCCGACTGGGAAGAGCAGAAAAAGTTCCTCCCAATCGAGATCCACAGTTCGGATTTAAATCCTTCCAACACACGGCATTTTACTGCCACTAGTGTGTTCTTTACTTTAGGGGGAAACACTTAGAGTGGTCTCCGACACCCCCATACTGTGTGCTTTTATTTCTTTATCTCTAATACCTGTTCCCTTCTTCTATTTTCCTTATACCGGATCCCATCTTAACTTTCTTTCCTCTCCATCCTATGTCCCATTCTACACCAATGATTCCCTCCCCTCACCTCCCCAACTCCTCCCTCCATCTATCTTTATGGAGATTTTTTTTAATTTTTATTTTCCCATTATATAGCCTTGATATCTTAACATATCTTCCATTTGTGACTTTAACACTATATTTTAAATCTCTTATTCTCCATATAGGGAAGGTTAGCTCCATCCTCCCTTCCAGAATAGTTTCAATAAAAAGAGAGCCAAAGAGGGGATAAAAAAAGGGGGGAGAGAGGAAAATAGGGCAATGGGGGGGGGGGGGGAGGAGAGAGAGAGAGATAGGAAGGGAAGAGAAAAAAAAAACCCTGCAATCCCATCAAAACCACCACCCATACCATCGTGTATCATATGAGACTCAAAAATATACAGCCTAATTTTAATGAGCTTAGTGAAGACACCAAAAAAAAAGGGGGATTCACCCCCAACCAAGAGGGGGAGGTGATCCAACCTCTCCTCCCACTTCCTGTGCTCAGTATAAGACAAGGAACCAGCAGTTCATTGTATTTAATGTGTATTCTAGCCAGGTCCAAGACGGGTTTCAGCATGGCTCTTCTCTGTAATGTCCCCTTGAAAACATCCGAAAAGACCTGTATGACCATGCCCTCCATCTTCCACTCTCTGGAGTCTCGAGCCATTCTCAATATTATTTCCTTCTGGGAATACTAGTGCAATTTGCAAATTAAATCTCTTGGTCTCTCCTGAGATTTTTTCTGTAGACCCGGGATCCTGTGCATTCTATCAAACTCTATTTTACCCGGATAATTTGCCCCCAATATATTTTTAAACAACACATTTACTGAGTCTTCCAGTTGTGGACCCTTCAGGGACTCCAATAACCCTTGGACTCTTAAGTTGTTACGCTGGCTTCGGTTTTCCATATCCTCAAGCTGTAATTGCACCCTGGATTCTCTTTCCTCCTGATGTTCAGGTTGTCGGGGTTATTGGGGGTTGATTAAAATAATAATAGGTAAAAAGAAAAATGATTTTAAAAGCCATGTGTATTTCATATTATGCATAAGAGATTCTGAATGGTGCTGCCTGGCGTCCATCTTGTTTTCAGGGTGAAACAAAGTTCATATATGTATTCTTGCAAAATGTCTCTCACAAGCTTACAAGAGAGCATAGAATTTAAACAATAGGGTCTTATAATTTCAGCAGACATTTGTATTTCTATGTAATCGTAAATAAGATCACTTTTGACATCCCGATCAGATAACAGATGTTAAGGGGATGGTAGTGTCAGTCTGTCTATAAGTATTTAACAATAGACAATGGCTCAGTGTTTTTCATCAGACATATAAAATATAAATGTTAAAGATACATTATTATATGTGAGAAGATATTAGCTATAATTATGCCATTATATTATGTAAGGCATATACATATATATTTAGGAATATTGTATCACATTTTGGGTTTATATTCTCATAGTAGTGATCTTGCTTAGATTTTAGACTAGGTGAATAACAATTACTTCATTTTAAGGTATGTGGTAGGAGTGTTTATATAAGCGTTGCTTTAGAATAGACTAAGTAATAAATTCTACCAACCTAGACTCTGTCTGACAGCCCTATGGCATGGTCAAATAAGTAATTGCTTTTCACTAGCTAGAGGTCAAAAGATCATCAGATAAGGATATAGTGGTAAATGTTTTAATTATGTTGAATACAAAATCTAATGAACGGTACGATACTGCCCTCTGGAGGCAAAATACCAGGTGCAGTCTTGAGATAATTTCAGATTTCCAATATAAAAATATTTTATTGTGTTAAATAATATAATTATTGAAATGGCATTACTTGCCAAGGTGAATGATGGAGATACAGGTGGACATTTATGTATGTACTGGGAGTCTGGACAAAGTTTTATGTTGTGTTATATGATTAATCTTACATATAGAGAAATCATCATTTAACTTTATTATCCAAGTATGGGGTTAATTATTTAAAGAGGTGTGTCTCTGACCTCACCAGTTTAGGTATAGAATATCCCGACCAATTGGGATAATGTTTCATCCCTCTGGGTTTTACTTATGGTAATTTTTATAGTTCTTTGTTCTTACCATATAAAAGACCAACCCAGATGAGATAGGGGGACACACTTTACACTACTGACAACACACCTCACACTTACACCACACACGCTATTACATTCCTCGACAGACTCATCCAGACATACTCCATCTTGTCCATCATTCATCTGAAACTTGGAGGAAACTCCTCCCTCACTGGCATCCATCTTAGGACTTTGGTAACACCATCTTAAGTGTGGTAATTATGCCTTGCTATGTTATTTGATTTTATTCAACAATTGTTTATTTCCTTCCTTATATGTTTTATATTGCATATTTAAGGGTAATGAGATTACAATCCCAGCCGTATAAGCCATAGTAGATTTTTCTCTAAAAAGCTGATTTTTGTTTTATAAATTTTTATTAATATCAGATTTAGTGCATTATTTGCAATTTTAAGTCTTCCGTTTTGCATGGCTTATTCTCACTCATCTGCAGTGACGTGACTTTCGGCTATGCATTACGCAGACCATTGTAGTCTGTTTATATAGTACATTTATGGCTTATGCTATACCTGGGAAGAAATGGTAATCTTGCTTTCATTTGGTTTTGGTTTCACTTTCACTTTGTTTTACTTTCACTTTCATCATTGAGCTAAACATCACATTGCATTGATTGTTTGAAGTTAGTATTTTTCTGTAGAGTTATCTTTTTGTGTCACTTCTTGTTTGATCATATATCGTGTTTGCATGTCTTGAGAATAAATATTTTTATATATATTCCACGCGGTAGAACTGTACTCACTAAGATTGGTATATGCTTTTAAAAAGAAATTAATCAATTAAAAAGAATTCACGACATTGATTTATGGCATAAGTGGAGACTCTCCTTTCTTATAGATCTTTGCTTATTAACCATAAATACACTGCTATATTCAGAGCAGTATAAATATTCTGACATAAGTACGAGCGCAAGATATTTATTATTAAATATTCTTACAAGGTCTATGTCCTTTCTGATGAAGACACAGGCATTACAATGTTGAGTTGCACCCTGTGGTCCTCGCACTGCAGAAGCTTTGGCACCATTCAGAACAGCCCAACTTCCTCCCACAACAGACCCTGATCCAGGGCCATCTTACTGAATGGGCATGCTGGGCAGTTGCCCGGGGGCCCCACTTGTCCAGCGACCCAGCCCCAGCCAAGCTTTAGTCCTGATTCCAGTGTGCATCTCGCCTCCAAATTTAGCATGTGGCAAGCGCCTGTTGGCCCTTAGCTGCTGTCAGGCCACTTGGGCCATGGAGAGGAAGCCCACAATGGCAGGAATGCCTGTCCACCTCCATGAGAACAGGCACACACAGGACAGTAGAGTTTGACTCCCGTTCGTGTGTGTGTGTTCACCAAACCCAGCCGCCGAACTTGGAAGCTGTCATTAGCCTGGCACTGCTGTACCAATAAATATCGCCTTATGGATAATTTGCATTTTTTTTTTTTTAATTCTTTATTTAGAGGTATGCCATAAAAAATTAAGAGCAACAACACTACAAACAATCGCATGATAGTAAAAGAGATGCAGTCTACGTAGCACAGGGAACAACCATATGCAAAACAGACTATCACGGATCAACAACAAGTAATGTAACCTGGGTTCGTATGTCGTCTGTACGACCATTTTGATGCATTCATATGCAATGCTGCTGTAAACAACAGTTCTTGTGGAGGGTGGTCCAGCGCCACCCACCCGAGTGGAGGGGGACCGAAATCCCCGCCGGCATCTACCACATGGCCGGCAAAGGGGCCCACCAAATCTCCATCCCGAAGCGGGGAGGACCGCGGGACCAACCCCCCACCTTTTGTCCGGAGCACACCTTGTGACATTTTATAATATACTAGAATGGTAAGGGCAAGCACAGTGCCCTAAAGCAGGAAGGAAGGGGAAAAGGTAGAGAAGAGAGGAAGGAAGGAAAAGAAGGAGAAAGGGAGGAGGGAAGGGAAGGTAGGCAGAGAAGTGAAAAACAAAAAACAAAAAGAACATAGAAGTGGGGGGTCCGCTCCGCCCCACCCGCAGGCACGGCAAGCCGGTTAAGAGTAGGATAAGTAATCGTCGGACAAGTGAAAAAGGTCCCAGTGAATCCAACGTGTCTTGTATTCCTCCACCTTGTCCCTTAGAGTTGCTGTTAGCTGTTCCATGTGCCGTATATCATTCACTCTGGTAAACCAATGAGAAATAGGGGGTGGCGTTTGTTGTTTCCACATGCTGGGTATACACGCCCTAGCCGCGTTCAGCAAGTGTTTCAGTAGTGATTTGCGGTACCTCTTGCTCGACATAGGTGTCAAGTTGAGGAGAACAGCAGCAGGGTCTTCTAGTAGGGAGTAGTCGGTGAGTTTATGCACTATGTGTAGCACCTGTTGCCAGAACGGTCTAATCTTGGGGCATTCCCAAAAGATATGGAAAAGCGTACCCTCCTGGAGACCGCAGCGCCAACAAGAGTTGTCGTGTCCCGGGAAGATGGCAGATACCACCGCTGGGGTGCGATACCACCGTGTCAGGATCTTGTATGAGGTCTCCTGATATTTGCTACATAGAGAAGATTTATGAGCAAAGAAAAGTATCTTGTTTTTTTGGTCCGTTGTGAACGTAGTGTTTAGGTCCCTTTCCCACTTAAGGAGGAACGAAGGGTCATGTTGGGAGGTCGTTGAAAGAAGTATAGAGAAGAAGATTGAAAGTGATTTCTGCATCATTCCTTCGCCTAAACAGAGGTCTTCAAACTGCGTTAACTGTCCACGGAATTTAGTATGATCAGGAAGGGATCTGAGAAAGCAGGAGAGCTGAAATGATTTCCAGCGTCCCATTGGCAAGGAACGGAATGAAGGGATTATTTCTAGAGGTTTTTGCCAGCCGGCTGAGCTAAGAAATTGGGAAGCCCTAGCAACACTTGCGTCAGTATGGAAGCGAAAAGACCTATCCGAGAATCCCGGGGCAAAATCAGGATGGCCAATGATCGGGGTCATGGGGGAGGGGAACGCCGTCGTCCCCGATAACCTGGAGTATCTTTTAAGTTCTGCTAAGGTGGCATCAACTAGAGAATGGGGGGGCACCCATCGGGCATAGGAGGAGCCCGCCCAGGGGAGACCTTCCAGAGGAGCCGCCACCGCCTCCTGTTCCAGAGATACCCATAATTTATGAGGGGCATGTCTACACCAGTCAATTACTCTGGTCATATGAGCCGCTGTACAGTATCTAGCGGGATCGGGGAGACCTACTCCACCAGCAAGTTTGGGGCGCTGTAGGAGTGAGTGTTTGAGGCGTGGGTGTTTCCCTTGCCATACGTATCTGATAAACGCTGATCGGAGTGTATGAAAGAACACTCGAGGTATTTTGACTGGTAGGGCTTGCAAGAGGTACAGGAGGCGTGGCATAGCATTCATTTTGAGGACATTGCATCTCCCGAACCAGGAAATTGCCAAGTTTTGCCAAGCTGATAGGTCAGAAGACAGGGTGGCCAGAAACGGTTGAAAGTTGTATTGAAAGATATGATTGAGATTAGCCGGTATTGCAGTCCCCAGATATCGGATAGATCGTTCCGCCCATCGAAATGGAAAGTTCGAGCAGAGAAGCGCCAGGGTGCTCGGGGGAAGGTTAATGTTTAAAGCTTCAGATTTTTGAAAGTTAATCTTGAAATCTGATATAGAACCGTAAGAACGAAGTTCAGACATAAGGACTGGCAAGGAAATGTGGGGTTTCGATAGAAAAAACAGCAGGTCATCAGCATAGGCGGCCACCTTGTGATGATAAGTACTGGCGGGTAGGCCCATGATGTCGGGGTTGTTCCTGATGTGGTGCAGTAGCGGTTCCAGGGATATGACGAACAGGAGTGGTGACAGTGGGCAGCCCTGTCTCATGCCATTCCCTATCGGAAAGGGATCGGAGATAGCACCATTGACACTAACTGTGGCGGAGGGATTGGAATAGAGTGCTGAAACCCAGGCCAGAATGTTGCTTGGCAGACTGAGATGTCTTAGAGTAGCCTGTAGAAAAGACCAATTCACCCTGTCAAAGGCCTTTTCAGCGTCAGTGGACAGGAGAATCATGGGTAATTTAAGATGTTTGGCTCTTTGGGTGACATTGATAGTTCTTATCGTGTTGTCACGAGCCTCCCTGTTACGGATAAAGCCAACTTGGTCAAGGGGAATAATACGCTGAAGTATGGGGCCAAGTCTTTCAGCCAAAATCTTTGTAAAGAGCTTCAGGTCACAATTGAGAAGGGAGATAGGCCTGTAGCTTGCACATTGGAGGGGGTCTTTATCGGGCTTGGGGATGACTGTTATAGTGGCAGACAAGAGATCCGGGGGCATCGTGTGGCCCTCCAGTATGGCGTTAAATGATGCCACGAAATGGGGGGCCAGCAAGTCTAGAAATGCCTTATAGTAAGGAATAGTGAAGCCGTCTGGCCCCGGGGCCTTGCCCGTCGGGGAACCGGCCACCGCTGTAGCCAGCTCCTCAACAGAGATTGGGGCCGACAGAGCCTAGACCTCTTCCTCTGAGAGAGAGGGTAAGTTGGCTGACTCTAGGTAATCCGCAATAAGTCCAGACTTGTCTTGTGGGGCCTGATCAGGGGAGGAAGGGTGAAGATTATACAGTGAAGTGTAGAAGTCCTTGAATGCGTTCGCCATTTCGGGGGAAGAGTATATCTTCGCTCCCGTCGATGTAGACAAGGCTGGAATATAGGATCTATTCCGTCGCACACGGATAGCGTTCGTTAGGGATCTACTACATTTATCTCCATATTCATAGAATGATCTGCGCATCCACATTAATTTACTCTTAGCCTGAAATGAGGAATGGTCCCTAAACTGTTCCCTGGTTCTCACTAGGTCTGCTTCTGTGGTGTGATCAGGATGGGATTTGTGGCGGGACTCAAGGTCATGCAATCGCTTTAGGAGATTCGCCAAGATCTTGCCTTTCGCTTTCTTGAGCCTGTGGCCATGTTTAATAAGAACCCCCCTGATCACACATTTATGGGCTGCCCAGAGGAATAAAGGGCTAGAGGCCATGTCTTTGTTGGTGTCGAAAAAGAGGGTTAACTCCTTGAGCATATCTGCTTTCGTCTCCGGGTCCTGTAAAAGGGTTTCGTTCAGGCGCCACGAGGAGGGTCTGGTTAAGGGATGTCGAAGGGTCACACGTAAAGCGATCGGGGCATGATCTGAGAGGGCCACATTACCAATGTGGGCCTCTGAGACCAAAGGGATGGCTGCATGGTGGACCAGAAAGAAATCGATTCTGGTGTATGAGCCATGTGGGGCAGAGAAGAAGGTGTAGTCTCTTTCTTGTGGGTGTAAAACATGCCAGATGTCCACTAGCTGATGGGCGTGGAGGAGATCCCTAAGTCTAGAGCGGGCGTTATGAGGGAGGTTCGTTAAGCCGGATGTTGAGTCCTTGCTAGGATGAAGGGTAAGATTAAAATCACCTCCTATAATTAAAATGCCCTCAGTAAAGGAGTCCACTGCCTGCAAACAGGACTCTAATGTCGTCAGCTGGTCCGTGTTAGGGAGGTAAACGTTTACCAGAGTGAATGTTTGGTCATGTATTTTGCCTTTAAGGAGGATGTATCTGCCCTCCTGATCTGTACAGAGGTCAAGGAGCTGCCAGGGGAGATTGCTGGCCACTAAAATACTGACTCCTTTGGATTTAGAGGAGGAAGACGCACTGTGATATGCTATGGGAAAACGCTTTGTCTCCAAAGGTCCCTCAGACAACTAGATCTCTTTTCAGGGGTGTTGAGCCCCTTGGCGTTCCAAGAAACAATTTTAAGGGCCATCGCTGGGGAGTGGGGACAGAGCAGAAACCCCACCAGGGAGAGAGGAGAAAGTGGGAAAGAGAGAGGGAGAGGGAAAAAAAAAAAAAAAGGGGGGGGGGAGGGGGGGGGAAAGAGGAGGATAGGTTGGAAAAAGAAGAAAAGAGGTAGAAGTGGGGGAAAGAGAAAGGGTTGGCAACACTGAACTCCAAGCGGAGGGTGACTGCCGTTAGGGGCAGCAACGGTCTAAGGGGGAGAAGTAGGGCACAACCAGGGAAGGAGCCCCCGGCTGAGGTTGGCAGCCTACGACTCAATGGGTTGAATCTCCATCTCCTATTGGCGCACAATTGGGGACTCAGGGAAGGGTAGAAAGCGGGAAGCCTCAGGCCGAGGGAGAGCAGGAGGAGAGGAGACAGTAGGAGGTAAACCAAGGGAAATTAACTGCAGTCAGGTACAATACTCAATGCGGGTACAGTATATCTGTTCCAACTGGGTAGACCAAGACCATTTCAGTCCCGAACTCAGGGCTGTGACCTGGCGCCCCACCGGGCACGTGAGTGCGGTAAATGTAATCTGGCCGAAACCGAGCGTCCCATTGGGACGGATCGGGACAGCCGGAAGCCTCTCCGCCCTAAGAAAGGACGGGGCAAGCGATAATTTGCATTTTTATTCTCGTGGGTGATTGTGTAGGAGGGGCCCCAGTGTACTGCATTGCCCGGGGCCCTTTAATGCTCTTAAAATGGCACTGCCCTGATCTCTACAGAATTGCCAAAGAAAAGTCCTGTCTCCCCTCTTTTTGTCAGCAGGGATTTCTGGCTAGTGAAGTTCACAGCTTTATAGCTTCAATTGCACAGTGTTCCTTGTGGACTATATATCCCAGTGTCCAAAACTTCTGCATAACAAGTTCTCCCTTCCCCTGATTTTCTCAGTGCCTTGCTAGCAGAAGAGAGTAGGGGCAGGAGCCAGTGGGGGATTTCACACAGAGATTCTTTGATGCTGCCAGGAGGGAAGTGAGGGGTGAGCAGGGGAGGGCTGGCAGCCTTAGGCCTGGGGGGCAAGTCCAGTCAAGTGGCCCATTGAACCACCAAATCAGCTCACCATCCATGCCCGCCTGGTTTTAAAATGGATATTGATTTTATATAGTAAGACAAATATGATACAATGTGGTAACATAATTTAATTTTAATAGCAACAAAGGTGGTTTAAGTCCCCATTCACACTAGCGCGACTTGTCAGGCGACTTGGTCACCTGACAAGTCGCGGTGGGTCGTCTGCCATAGATTAGCACAGGACCCGTTCTAATAGGAGCGACACTAGTCGCTCCGACTTAGAAAAAGGGTCCTGTACTACTTTGGGGCGACCTGGAGGCGACTTGCATTGACTTCAATTATATGAAGTCCGTGCATGTCGTGCCGAGGTCGCGGTGCACGCTGTGCACCGCGACTTCACAGGTCGCCCCGGCAAGTCGTGTCGCCCCTGTGTGAATGGGCTCTTACAAAAAATAAAATCTACAGTTTTAACAAATGAAAGTAATGTATGTACACAATACATTTAAAGAATATGTGATACATTTAGGAATAATCGATAAACCTTCACACTTAACTTTTTCAGAAAATAGAAAAGCCTTGGTGGCATTTGATTACCTCTGCGGTTTTTATGTTTTGCGTTATAAACAAAAAAAGACCGACAATTTTGAAAACAAAAATTAATATTTTTTACTTTCTGCTATAAAATATTCCCAATAAAAAAATGTAAAAAATAAAAAAATGTTGATCAATTTTGGCCAATATGTATTCTACTACATATTTTTGGTAAAAAAATCCTAATAATTGTATATTGATTGATTTGTGCAAAATGTATCACGTCTACAAACTTTGGGATACATTTATTTATATACTTTTTTAAATTGTTATTACTAGTAATGGCGGCGATCAGTGATTTTTAGCGGGACTGAGACATTGCGGCAGACAAATCTGACACTAAGTGGCACTTTTTAGGGACCAGTGACACCATCACAGTGATCAGTGCTAAAACAAATGTACTGTTACTGTATAAATGGCACTGGCAGAGAAGGGGTTAACACCAGGGGTGATCAAGGGGTTAAGTGTGCTCCTAGGGAATGCCTTCTAACTGTATGGGGAGTGGATGTACTAGAAGAAAAGAGAAATCTATGTTTCAGCTTAGCTGAAACACAAGATCTCCATCTTCTTTTGTGACAGAACAGCCGTCTGCCTTGTTTAGAAAAGCAGACCGCCGTTTTGTCATTCTCCTGCATGATCGCAGGTGGCCAGCGGCCATCGGACCTGCTGATTGGCTCCCGCAGTGTCTAATCATAGGGGGAGCGGCGCCCCAGCGGCACGCGTGTGCCCCCAAGAACCCATGCACAAAATCACCTACCAGTACGTGATTTTGCGCAGCTGGGCCCCCCGGCTACAGTATATATGCGGTGGGTGGTCTGAAAGTGGTTCATTTGGGAGAGTGGGACCTGTAGTCCTTCACTAGTTGGGAGATCAGGCGTGTGTGACACATGCTGTTCTCTGAGAGGCTCATGCTGGGACCTGTAGTCCTTCACTTTTGGGGGGTTACATCCCCAAAAGCAAAGGACTACAAGTCCTAGCTTGAACCCTGGCTGAGATCTAATCATGTGACCTCCTCCTCTGCTGCCAGCTCATGATCCCATGACACAAGGGGGAGCCCTATAGGACCTCAGGGACCCAATAACTTTAACTGGACTGTATACACTCTGTATATTGATGTCTAGTTGCTCCTGGCACTATATACCTGTCTAGTGCCAAGAGCAGCTAGACATCAATATACAGGTATGGGACAGGTATATAGAGCCAGGAGCAGCTAGACATCAATATACAGGTATGGGACAGGTATATAGTGCCAGGAGCAGCTAGACATCAATATACAGGTATGGGACAGGTATATAGTGCCAAGGGGTAGCTAAGTGCAGGGAAATATTGCAATGCTCCACATGACACATTTGTTGTCACTCACTGTTCTGCTCCCGGCCACCTCACCTCAGGCAGCAGGTTGACTCTGGAGAGCAGTGCCAGGACAAGGTCATCCAATGCCCAGGGAAAAAATGGGAAACTGCAACCCCCGTCTATCACCCCCCACCAGCCCCTGCTCCCTGTTGGATGGAGAAGTGGGTGGGGCCGATATGGTGCCATGCACCAAAATGTTTGTATTGTTTGTGACATGCAACTAAATAGTACCAATATTTGAGGCACACTACTGCAAACCAAAACGTTTAAAATTGATGCACCAGTATGGGACTAATATTGACAAATTGTCCCTGGGTTGGTGGGTCACTAAGACCCCGTTCACACTGGGGCGACGCTACTTGCCGGGGCGACCTCACAGGTTCGGCCGGCCCGGACTTCATAACATTGAAGTCAATGCAGGTCGCTCCAGGTCGCCCCAATGAAGCTCCGGACCCTTTTTCTAAGTCGGAGCGACTTGTGTCGCTCCTATTAGAACGGGTCCGCAGCTTCCCTATGGGAGGCGACCTATGGCGACCTGACAGGTCACCCCAGTGTGAACGGGCTCTAAAAGGAAAAAAAGTTGTATGCATTAGCGGTGTCACTGAAATTAAAAAAATGTACCCCAGTCGGTGGTGTGACCGGAATGAAAAAATGTCAGTGGTGAACACCACCACAAAGCTCTACCCCCCTATCCCCCAGTATAAAGCTTTTCACTTAACCCCTCAAACCCCCCTCCCCATACCCAGTCCTCTGTATAGGAGGCACACTGTCACTTGCAAACACAGAAACCGGCAGAGGAAATCTGATTCTTTTTTTAGAATAAATGACTGCAGTGAGAACAGTGGCAGTGCTGGAGGTGGTGGTATTGTGTACCACCCCGCTGCAGACAAAAAAACAAAACCCTGTTGACAGGAGTGACACTGCAGTCACTCTTTTAAATTGTTATGTATACAGAGATTCTGTATATAGATCACCTCACTAATATAAGGGATCTGTGAGGTATCAGTGTGGGAACTAAGTGTATGTTCCCACAGAAACAAAATCCTGAATTCATGTATAAACAGGTTTCTTTTGGTGGGCAGTGCTGCCACTGAATGCAAATAATGTAGATTAATGTGGCCAACCTATAACTGCCCTGCGTGTGACTGTTACATGGTAGTACGTAACTATTGGGTTAAACAGCTCTGAAAAGCAATTGAAGCATGGTTCACTTTTCAGAGGAGTAACAGTCACTTCCACACATGTGAATGAGCCCTTTAAAGTAAAATATCCCATTTGGTCTTTATGATTGAAAAATGCCATGGTGTCTAGGTGAGGACTGGAATGTTTAGGAGAGGACCTTCTCTCTTTTCATTGAAAGTCTTCATAGTGTATGCATTACTTCAGTCCATCAGTCAAGTCCACATAAGAAGGCCAATCAAAAGATCACCAAACAGACTAGCATTTAAAAAGTATTGTAAGAATAAGGTACCTAAGTAAAAGCCAAATTATTAAATGGTAGGTGCTTATTATGAACAAAAGCATGGAGCACCAGCCCAGGTTTTAGGAGGTGATCCTTCTCCTCCAACTTGCATTAACAGAAGCCAACCAAACAAATGCAGGGAAGTAAAGGGTTAAGCTCCCCATCTGATAACAGAACCTTTACTGCACACTCAGACTCAGCCTTATTTATTGCCAGGGAACAATATAACTCAGCAACTGGAGATAAGTTAAAGAAGCAGTGCAGGGACAGCTCAAGATAGCAGAGCTCCTCCGTCTGCCTGTAACATCGGAGATCGAGATATCTGTGTCAGCCTGGCAGTAAGCAAGACAGAGCCTAATGTGCAGTGAGCTTATCATGTGAGGCAATTTAATCCTTTACTTCCCTGCATTTGTTTGTGGCTACACGGCTGGTGTAGAAGAGCTGCTCCAGCTCCAAGTGCGACCCTGCATCAACACAGAGCCCCCCCCCCGCCCAGAACGGGTGATCCTTCAGCCCATACCTTGTACCTGCCATGCTGGAGAAGTGCTTTTGATGTTGGATCTGCTGTTTCACTTGTGGATTCCTGCAGGCAAAAATTTCGACAGTTCCTCTTCTCTTCTGCAGTGGCCTGCACAGTGGGAGACGGAGGGAGGAAGTGGGTGGAGCCAGTAATAGGCACGGGGATCCTTCTCCGCTCTGCATGCTGGGTCCCTTCTCGGCCTCGTTTTCCTCCTCGGGACCGTGACGTCACTGGTTGCTAGACGCCAAGCGGCTGGCTATTCTAGCAACCAGTCTAGCTCAGACTATAGCGGCCGGGCAGAGGAACAAATGGGTCTCGGGGGCCGGCGCCGGCCAGTCACCATGTAAGTGACACTTACTAAATAAACTGAGCTGATGCTGCAGTGGCCTTTTCTGGGGGGATCAGACCGGCCTGGGGGGAAATTGCCCCCCCTCCCCCCGGCCCAGTCCGCCCCTGGGGGTGAGTGGAACAAAGTCCGCTCCTCTAGCCGCTCTGTAACAGCTCACAGCGGCAGGGGGGGGGGGTGTTGGAGTGAGCAGGGAAGTCACACAGCCGGCTACAAGAATATGAACAAATACTGAGAATTACACCCTGCATACAGAACAAGAGAAATGGTATTGTGCATAGTCCATACATAGAGAATAAGAACAGATACTTAGAATTATACCCAGCATAATGGACAAGAGAAATGTTACTGTACAGTGTCCATAAATACTGAATAAGAACAGATACTGAAAACTACACCCAGCATTCAAGAGAAGTGCTGGTTTGCAGCATCCATGCATACAGAATAAAAACAGAGGATTACACTCAGCATACAAGGTGAGAAGTTCTACTGTGCAACATCTATACAAACACAATAAGAACAGATACTGAGAATTATACCCAGCATTCAGGACATGAGAAG
This sequence comes from Pelophylax lessonae, assembly GCF_965119305.1. Classification (NCBI taxonomy): domain Eukaryota; kingdom Metazoa; phylum Chordata; class Amphibia; order Anura; family Ranidae; genus Pelophylax; species Pelophylax lessonae. The sequence goes on from NC_138768.1 coordinate 769,982,298, forward strand.
TGTTTTGATGGCCACACACACTTCAATAAATGATCGTTTTCTTTTCCGATTGAGCTATTCCACAAGGAATAATTGATCTACTATATATTTTCAATAGCTCATTTGACTGATATGCCACATACGGGAAAATGGATTTCGATTAATAGCTTGGATAACTTAAGGTCATACCTTACAGTACATTCATAAATTATTGAACTTATCTTTGTTTTCACCATGTAATCTTATAATTAGAGATGTATAGAACTGTTCGCCGGCGAACAGTTCCCGGCGAACTTAGCATGTTCGCGTTCGCCGCTGCCGGCGAACATATGCGATGTTCGGTCCGCCCCCCATAAGACATCATTGAGGCAAACTTTGACCCTGAACTTTACAGTCAGCAGACACATTTCCAGCCAATCAGCATACCTCCCTCCCACACCCTCCCACCTCCTATAAATAAGCAAGGGCAGCATCCATCTTAGATCATTCTGAAGCAGTGTGTGTAGTGAGAGTAGGGAGAGAGCTGCTGCTGCTGCTGCTGCTGCTGCTGCTGCTGTTAAGCTAGGGACAGTTAGTCAGTGTTCCTGGTCTTGCAGTGTTCTTGGTCCACTACTGCTGTAATATCAGCACCCCAAAAAGCCCTTCTAAGGGCTGGTATTTGTGTTTTTTTTTTTTTTATATATATATATATATATATACCTAGCGTCCCCAAAAGCCCTTTTAAGGGCTGGTAATTGAGTTGTTTCTTCTTATATATATATATATATCTATATCTATCTAGTGTCCCCAAAAGCCCTTTTAAGGGCTGGTAATTGAGGATTTTTTTATTTATATATATACATATATATATATATATATATAGTGTCCCCAAAAGCCCTTTTAAGGGCTGGTAAGGTAATAGAGTTTTTTCTTTATATATATATCTATATATATCTATTGTACACTGCAGTTGCCTGCCCGCTGTGTGTGAGAGGCCACAGACCTACCACAGACTGTACTGTGTGCACACCACACTCATTTCGGGTGGCACAGGCACAGTACCTTGCATTTTAAAAAATATTTTTTTTTTCCTCTGTCATAATTGCAGTGAGTGCTGTGTCAGGTCCACAGAGTGCACTGTACCCACTGCAGTGCACTGCCCACCACTGATATATATACGGTGGCACAGCATCTTGTTGCAATAAATTGAAAAAAAAAATATTTTTTATTATTGCAGTTGCCTGGGCTGCCAGTTACTGTCAGGTCCACAGAGTGTACTGTGCCCACTGCAGTGCCACTGTGTGCCCACCCACCACTGATATATAAGGTGGCACAGCAGCTTGCAAAGTAAAAAAAAATATATATATTTTTTAATTGCAGTTGCCTGGGTGCCAGTGACTGCTGTCAGGTCCACAGAGAGTGTACTGTGCCACTGCCCACCCACCACTGATATATAAGGTGGCACAGCAGCTTGCAAAGTAAAATAAAATATATTTTTTTAAAATTGCAGTTGCCTGGGTGCCAGTGACTGCTGTCAGGTCCACAGAGAGTGTACTGTGCCACTGCCCACCCACCACTGATATATAAGGTGGCACAGCAGCTTGCAAAGTAAAATAAAATATATATTTTTTAAAATTGCAGTTGCCTGGGTGCCAGTGACTGCTGTCAGGTCCACAGAGAGTGTACTGTGCCACTGCCTACCCACCACTGATATATAAAGTGGCACAGCAGCTTGCAAAGTAAAAAAAAATATATATATTTTTTAAATTGCAGTTGCCTGGGTTCCAGTGACTGCTGTCAGGTCCACAGAGAGTGTACTGTGCCACTGCCCACCCACCACTGATATATAAAGTGGCACAGCAGCTTGCAAAGTAAAAAAATATATATATATTTTTTAAATTGCAGTTGCCTGGGTGCCAGTGACTGCTGTCAGGTCCACAGAGAGTGTACTGTGCCACTGCCCACCCACCACTGATATATAAAGTGGCACAGCAGCTTGCAAAGTAAAAAATATATATATATATATTTTTTAAATTGCAGTTGCCTGGGTGCCAGTGACTGCTGTCAGGTCCACAGAGAGTGTACTGTGCCACTGCCCACCCACCACTGATATATATGCCTGCAAGAGAAAAAGCCAGCCGCAGAGAAGCCGTATTCCTGAAAATATAAGAAAAATGCTGTTTTTTAGGGGTTCTGGACATGCTACAGAGCTGAAACTTGACAGGTACATTTTTTAGACCCCCCAGACACTAAATACAAAAAATGACATGCCTGCCTAAAAAAATGCCCGCTAAATGCCTGCAAGAAAAAAAGCCAGCCGCAGAGAAGCCGTATTCCTGAAAATATAAGAAAAATGCTGTTTTTTAGGGGTTCTGGACATGCTACAGAGCTGAAACTTGACAGGTACACTTTTTAGACCCCCCAGACACTAAATACAAAAAATGACATGCCTGCCTAAAAAAATGCCCGCTAAATGCCTGCAAGAGAAAAAGCCAGCCGCAGAGAAGCCGTATTCCTGAAAATATAAGAAAAATGCTGTTTTTTAGGGGTTCTGGACATGCTACAGAGCTGAAACTTGACAGGTACACTTTTTAGACCCCCCAGACACTAAATACAAAACATGACATGCCTGCCTAAAAAAATGCCCGCTAAATGCCTGCAAGAAAAAAAGCCAGCCGCAGAGAAGCCGTATTCCTGAAAATATAAGAAAAATGCTGTTTTTTAGGGGTTCTGGACATGCTACAGAGCTGAAACTTGACAGGTACACTTTTTAGACCCCCCAGACACTAAATACAAAAAATGACATGCCCGCCTAAAAAAATGCCCGCTAAATGCCTGCAAGAGAAAAAGCCAGCCGCAGAGAAGCCGTATTCCTGAAAATATAAGAAAAATGCTGTTTTTTAGGGGTTCTGGACATGCTACAGAGCTGAAACTTGACAGGTACACTTTTTAGACCCCCCAGACACTAAATACAAAAAATGACATGCCTGCCTAAAAAAATGCCCGCTAAATGCCTGCAAGAGAAAAAGCCAGCCGCAGAGAAGCCATATTCCTGAAAATATAAGAAAAATGCTGTTTTTTAGGGGTTCTGGACATGCTACAGAGCTGAAACTTGACAGGTACACTTTTTAGACCCCCCAGACACTAAATACAAAAAATGACATGCCTGCCTAAAAAAATGCCCGATAAATGCCTGCAAGAGAAAAAGCCAGCCGCAGAGAAGCCGTATTCCTGAAAATATAATAAAAATGCTGTTTTTTAGGGGTTCTGGACATGCTACAGAGCTGAAACTTGACAGGTACACTTTTTAGACCCCCCAGACACTAAATACAAAAAATTACATGCCTGCCTAAAAAAATTCCCGCTAAATGCCTGCAAGAGAAAAAGCCAGCCGCAGAGAAGCCATATTCCTGAAAATATAAGAAAAATGCTGTTTTTTAGGGGTTCTGGACATGCTACAGAGCTGAAACTTGACAGGTACACTTTTTAGACCCCCCAGACACTAAATACAAAAAATGACATGCCTGCCTAAAAAAATGCCCGCTAAATGCCTGCAAGAAAAAAAGCCAGCCGCAGAGAAGCCGTATTCCTGAAAATATAAGAAAAATGCTGTTTTTTAGGGGTTCTGGACATGCTACAGAGCTGAAACTTGACAGGTACACTTTTTAGACCCCCCAGACACTAAATACAAAAAATAACATGCCTGCCTAAAAAAATGCCCGCTAAATGCCTGCAAGAGAAAAAGCCAGCCGCAGAGAAGCCGTATTCCTGAAAATATAAGAAAAATGCTGTTTTTTAGGGGTTCTGGACATGCTACAGAGCTGAAACTTGACAGGTACACTTTTTAGACCCCCCAGACACTAAATACAAAAAATGACATGCCTGCCTAAAAAAATGCCCGCTAAATGCCTGCAAGAAAAAAAGCCAGCCGCAGAGAAGCCGTATTCCTGAAAATATAAGAAAAATGCTGTTTTTTAGGGGTTCTGGACATGCTACAGAGCTGAAACTTGACAGGTACACTTTTTAGACCCCCCAGACACTAAATACAAAAAATGACATGCCTGCCTAAAAAAATGCCCGCTAAATGCCTACAAGAGAAAAAGCCAGCCGCAGAGAAGCCGTATTCCTGAAAATATAAGAAAAATGCTGTTTTTTAGGGGTTCTGGACATGCTACAGAGCTGAAACTTGACAGGTACACTTTTTAGACCCCCCAGACACTAAATACAAAAAATGACATGCCTGCCTAAAAAAATGCCCGATAAATGCCTGCAAGAGAAAAAGCCAGCCGCAGAGAAGCCGTATTCCTGAAAATATAAGAAAAATGCTGTTTCCTGGTGCCTCCATGGCAGCATACTAGTGATAGAGCTCCGCCTCGACTCCACCTTCAGGATCAGTGAATAGCATAAATTAAAAGGTATAGCCCCCCCCATCATTCTCCTTTTTTTCCTCATACCTCTTGAACAGTGAAGATGGCAGCAGTATGTCCCTACCTCTGCCTGTGAAAACGGGCAGCTTCCACCGGGTTCAGCCTCTCCCGTGTGCAGTCCCTGTTCTTGGGCCGCTAAACGCGCTAATAAGACTGGGAACCCCTTCTGTGGATCTTCCGGGGTCTGTGAGTAACGGCGTTTCCTAACGTGGAACAAATATGCCGTCTTTTCTAAAGATATATTTATATGCATATATAAATACATTTGTGTTGATACGTATGTATATAGAAATCATTACATATGAGGTGGAAGTTATGGTGGCAGAAGGATCAGCAGTCTGTCCTGGCTTTTCTGTTTTGTCTACTATGGTGTGTTTGTTTCCTGTACTGGCTCCCCTTTAGGTAGAAATTTCCCACTATTTATTCATTTTAATATGCCTGCTTTTATTTAAGCTGTACCTGGGGTTTGTGCCTTGTATCCTTTGTTAGCATTTATTTTCCTTTCTGCCGAGGGTTTCCATGTCGGGTCCTGGGGCCGTGGCGTCCTCGTGTCTCGTTCGCGCCGGTCGCGCTGTGATGACGCGACGGTCGGCGCATGCGCACTGACTCCCGATGCGGCCATTTTTTCGGTGGGAGCAGCGGCGCGGCGACACGTCGGGTTGCGGCGGCGGCTGCGCATGCGCGGTAACTTCGCGGCGGCGGCGGCGCATGCGCGGTAGAGATCATGGCGGCCATTTTTGCCGTGGTCTTGAAAAAAAAAAAAAAAAAAAAGGGAAAAGGACAAATAAAATATAGATTAATGATAATTTAAAACAGGCAAGTAAATTTTTACAAATGATTATATCAGGAAACAGACTGGGGAGGTTAAATTTGGCAATGGATTAGGGACAGCATACTTGGCTGTTCCCTTAAAGAGGCGGTACTAAAAAAAAAAAAAAAAAAAAGAAAAGGGGGGATCCGATTAAAGGCTTTCCTGTATCCTATTGGTACCTCGGTTCAGGTGGAGGTGGAGCTTGAGGTATTTAAGGCAGGAAGTTTAGAGTGGTAGTGTCTTCGGTTTCAGCTAGCCTTGCCCTGCAGACCCCTTTTGTTTGCTCTCACTCGGTAGGTAATTTCAGGCTGTCGTTCTTAACTTTCCTTTATATATATGTATATATATATTTGTATATATGTTTTTCTTTTATAATTTTTCCTTTTTCAGCTGATCCTTTTGCCCTTACCATGAGTCATTCCTCACGAAACCAAGATCCACCTGACCGTAATAGGTATGGGACCAACTTTTCGTGAGTATTAAAAAAAAAAAAGAGTGCGCCATTGACATCCATTATTTTTGGTTTGTCATAGTCCAGTACCATCGAAGAGATCTCAAAAGTCATCGGGAAGACGGGATGACCACAGTCCTGATCGCAGGTCACATTCCTCAAGATACCCAGAGAGATCAAGATCCAGAAGCCGTTATCGCTCTCCTTCACCACATTATTCTTCGAGAAAAAAGTGCTGGTCTTGTGGCGCGGAACCCCTCCCGAGAAAGCTGGTCTGTAAAGACTGTCTCAGGGATTATGCGGCCAGTTGTGACACGGAGAGCCGCCAAGTAGTTGATCTACTTAAACAAACAATGAAGGACTCAATTTCAGAGCTGATGTCCACCATCCCAGCTCGTCCTATACCACAGGCTTCTCAGCCACAGGAATCGGATCCGGTGATCGCAGGTCCTTCCGCTATCACTGTTAGCGCAGTTCCAGCCACTAGAGATCCTTCCTCGGAGGAACATTCGGACAAATCTTCAGATTTAGAAGAGCCTTCAGGTTTCAACTTTGCTTTAGTTCAGCCGTTTATTCAGGCGGTTAAGCAGGCCATCGCCTGGGATGAACCAGCGGAACCCCGGCCTAAGTCAAAGTCATATTTCCCTTTCCTCAAGAGGAAACAAGTCGCTTTCCCTTTAATGGGAGAAATAAGGGAAGTGATTGAGAATGAATGGAGTAAGACAAATAAAAAAATTCTCCTTCAACAGAGTGAATAAATTTTATCCGTTGCCGGAAGAAGGAATACAAGCCTTATCCTCCATGCCAGTAGTGGATGCAGCGGTGGTGCGTCTAGCGAAGAACATGACCCTTCCAATGGAAGATTCAACTTCATTTAAAGATCCATTGGATAGGCGCATTGATCTTGACCTAAAAAGATGCTATATGGCCGCAGGGGCAGCTTGTAAGCCCGCTATTGCGCTGACTTCAGTCTCAAGTGCCATTCATTCCTGGACTGACAACGTTGAGACAGCTCTGCGACAGGATGTCCCTAAAGAGGATATTATCAAGTCACTTGAGGAATTGAAGTTAGCGGCAGACTTCGTGGGAGAAGCCGCCATTGACACAATTAGGTGCGCCTCTCGTTCAATGCTCCACTCAGTGATGGCTAAGAGGGCACTATGGTTGAGGCCTTGGACGGCTGACTTGGCATCAAAGCAGAGCTGGTGCAAAATACCTTTTGATGGTAAATCGCTATTTGGTGAAAGATTGGAGAAGGCCATTTCCAGGGTCACTGGAGGAAAGACTGGTATTCTTCCACAAGATAGGAAGGAACGCAGAACAAGGGGTTTCCTCTCAAGGTTCCGCCAGTCAAATTCTAGAGGCTACAGACAGACCCGTCCATTCAGGGACAATAAGAGGCCCTGGAAAGGTACCCAGTCTTCCTTTCTTGCATCCAGAAAAAATAAAAATCTCACTACCCCACAAGGGGAGACAAAGTCCTTTTGACGCCAGAAAAGAAGTGACCGATCCAGTGGGAGCCCGACTTCGCCACTTCTTACCAAATTGGATGACAAAATGCCAGGACCCTTGGGTCCTTTCTACCATCCGTTACGGTCACTTCTGGACATTCCAACAGCAACCACCTCGGGCGACTTACAAAAAGACGACACTACCATCATCCCCACAGAAGGCACAGGCCTTAAAGGATTTTCTAGTTTCACTTCAACTTCAACAAGCGGCGGTACCAGTACCCTATGGGGAACGCTTCACAGGTTTCTATTCAACCCTGTTCCTGGTGGAGAAGAAGACAGGGGGTTGGAGGCCGGTTATAGATTTGAAAGGTCTAAACCGCTATATTCATCTGGAAAGATTCAAGATGGAGTCTTTACAGACAATAATCCAAACAGTACAGCCTATGGATTGGTTGATATCTGTGGATCTGCAAGATGCCTACCTACACATTCCTATACTTCCCGCCTTCCAAAAATATCTAAGGTTCGCAGTAGGTCATGTCCACCTACAATTTCAAGCTCTGCCTTTCGGCCTATGCACATCCCCAAGAGTCTTCACAAAGGTCTTGATATCGGCCCTTGCCCCCCTAAGGGAGAAAGGATTAAGAGTATATCATTACCTGGACGATATCCTCCTCCTAGCCGACTGTCCACGGAAATTGATTCTCCACAGGGACATTCTACTACAAACCCTGAAGGATCTAGGGTGGTTAGTAAATCGGCAGAAGAGTCAACTATCTCCAACCCAGGTGATGGTATACTTAGGGGCAGAATTCAACACGGCCAGAAGCACGGTCTCTCTACCCCAAATGAAGGCAACAGCAATAATTCAAAAGACACTTCATGCCATAGGAAGGGACTACATGTCAGCTTCACAATGTATGAGTCTGAGCGGCTCAATGTCTTCCTGCATCCCTCTAGTGCCATGGTCACATTGGCACCTGAGGTTCTTTCAGTCGGGATTCCTGTCCCAGTGGCGCACACGTCAACTCTCGCAAACGATCCAGATAACATCGATAATGCGCAGAGGCCTTCATTGGTGGACAGATCCGGAGAATCTCGCCAAACCTCACCATCTGGGTTCTCATTCCTGGACCATGATCACATCGGATGCGAGCAGCCAGGGATGGGGAGCGCATTGCGAAACAATACAGATTCAGGGGAGATGGTCCTTTCCGGTGAAAGGCTTGGTTTCCAACATTCTGGAGCTGAGGGTGGCATTCATGGCACTAACCTCACTAGCTCCTCAGGTGAGGGCGCAGAGGGTCCTACTACGCCTAGACAACAGGGCAGCGGTTTCATACATCCAGAAGCAGGGAGGAACCCGCAGCAGGACCCTCCTGAGGGAAGTAGAGCCCATTATGATCTGGGCAGAAAGGAATCTGGTGGCCCTCAGAGCAGCCTATCTACCAGGCAGATTGAACACAGTGGCGGATCATTTATCAAGAGACTTCGAGGACACCAACGAATGGGCAATACATCCGCACATTTTTCAGCAGATCCTCAGCCTATGGGATCTCCCACAAGTGGATCTATTCGCAACTCCAGAGAACTCCAAGCTCCCGAGTTTCTTCTCACGTCTCCCTTACCCGCAAGCGGAGGAAGTGGATGCTCTGTCCTGCCCATGGCGGTTCACGACAGGCTACGCCTTTCCACCATGTCCCCTAATTCACAGGTTCTTACTGAGATTGACGAGGGAACCAGTACAGATACTGGCAATCCTTCCGTATTGGCCGAAGAGGCCTTGGTTTCCATTGGCCCTACGCATGAGCGTATGCTCCCCGATCAAGATTCCCCCCTTTCCTCACCTACTTTCACAGGGGGGGAGGTTCCATCCAAGACCACAGACTCTGAACCTTCGAATATGGCTGTTGAGAGGAGGCGGTTTGAATCCTTAGGATGCTCCCAGCAAGTCATCAATACTCTCCTCAAAGCCAGAAAGCCAGCAACCAATTTCGTATATGCTAGGATCTGGAATAGGTTTGTGTCCTACGCGGAAACAGAAGAATTTGATCCCATCACGCCTTCTGTTTCAAATGTATTGGCCTTCCTTCAGTCTGGACTAGACAGGGGTCTCGGCTTGAGTACACTTAAAGTTCAGGTGTCAGCGATTTCAGCGGCAACCAGCATCAGATGGGCAGATAATCCGCTGGTAATCACCTTTCTCAGAGGAGTTCTTAGGATTCGTCCTCCAAGTAGAAGTCCCTTTCCTCAGTGGGACCTTCCTCTGATTCTGGAGATGCTGTCCAAACACCCTTTTGTGCCGGTGGAGCAAATTTCGCTATGGAACCTGACTTTGAAGACAGTTTTTCTAGTGGCGATCACTTCCGGCAAAAGAATTTCAGACTTGCACTCCCTAGGAATAGGGGAGGAGCATATATTGTTTTTTCATGACAGAGTGGAGCTACGGCCTCTTCGAGGTTTTACTCCGAAAGTGACTACACCAGACAACTTAAGTGAACCATGGGCATTACCAGTCTTCTCAGATTTGTGTCAGGAACTAGATGTTCCCAAGATATTAAAAGCCTATCTGGAAATGACAGCAGCCTTCAGGAACTCGGAAAAGCTTTTCGTGATTCCTTGGGGTAAAAACAGAGGAAAGGAAGCCTCAAAAAGGACCTTGGCATCCTGGGTAGTCAAGACCATTCAAAAGGCCTATACTGCACAAAACATGGATGTTCCTTCCAGAGTGAACGCACACTCAACAAGGGCAGTGTCAACTTCATGGGCAACGAGAGCAAACGTCTCATTGGAGACAATATGCAGGGCGGCATCTTGGTCGTCACAGCACACGTTTCTCAGACACTATAGAGTTGATCCAGGGGCCCTAACGACGGTTGAATTTGGAAGACGAGTTGTTCAAGCAGCAATGTCTTTGTCTAATTAAACTTTTTTTTTTTGATTAAGCATTATCCCACCCGTGTAAGCTAGTTATTTATCACTAGTATGCTGCCATGGAGGCACCAGGAAAACGGAAAATTGTATCATACTTACCGTAATTTTCCTTTCCTGGTGCCTATCCATGGCAGCATACTATCCCTCCCTCGGTTTTCCTATTTACGGAGAATGATGGGGGGGGCTATACCTTTTAATTTATGCTATTCACTGATCCTGAAGGTGGAGTCGAGGCGGAGCTCTATCACTAGTATGCTGCCATGGATAGGCACCAGGAAAGGAAAATTACGGTAAGTATGATACAATTTTCCGTTTTTTTAGGGGTTCTGGACATGCTACAGAGCTGAAACTTGACAGGTACACTTTTTAGACCCCCCAGACACTAAATACAAAAAATGACATGCCTGCCTAAAAAAATGCCCGCTAAATGCCTGCAAGAAAAAAAGCCAGCCGCAGAGAAGCCGTATTCCTGAAAATATAAGAAAAATGCTGTTTTTTAGGGGTTCTGGACATGCTACAGAGCTGAAACTTGACAGGTACACTTTTTAGACCCCCCAGACACTAAATACAAAAAATGACATGCCTGCCTAAAAAAATGCCCACTAAATGCCTGCAAGAGAAAAAGCCAGCCGCAGAGAAGCCGTATTCCTGAAAATATAAGAAAAATGCTGTTTTTTAGGGGTTCTGGACATGCTACAGAGCTGAAACTTGACAGGTACACTTTTTAGACCCCCCAGACACTAAATACAAAAAATGACATGCCTGCCTAAAAAAATGCCCGCTAAATGCCTGCAAGAGAAAAAGCCAGCCGCAGAGAAGCCATATTCCTGAAAATATAAGAAAAATGCTGTTTTTTAGGGGTTCTGGACATGCTACAGAGCTGAAACTTGACAGGTACACTTTTTAGACCCCCCAGACACTAAATACAAAAAATGACATGCCTGCCTAAAAAAATGCCCGATAAATGCCTGCAAGAGAAAAAGCCAGCCGCAGAGAAGCCATATTCCTGAAAATATAAGACAAATGCTGTTTTTTAGGGGTTCTGGACATGCTACAGAGCTGAAACTTCACAGGTACACTTTTTAGACCCCCCAGATGCTAAATCCAAAGAAATTTTTTATTTTTATTTTTTTTTAATTTTTCCAATAATTGGCTCTCTATCAAAAAATTATAATTTTTAAGAACTTTTTTTTGCGTGATCCCTCTCCGGCATGCCACAGTCCAGGTGTTAGTCCCCTTGAAACAACTTTTCCATCACTATTGTGGCCAGAAAGAGTCCCTGTGTGTTTTAAAATTCGCCTGCCTATTGAAGTCTATGGCGGTTCGCCCGGGTCGCCGGTTCGCGAACATTTGCTGATGTTCGCGTTCGCCGTTCGCGAACGGCGAATTTTAGGTTCGCGACATCACTACTTATAATCTGGTCGAAATACAATTGTATGCAAGAACAAAGTATTTCAGTGTAAAACTATCAAAAATTTTCTGCCGTGGCCATTCAGATTAGTTTGATCAAATCCAAAATTAAAGTCTAAATCAATGGGAAGAAAAGTTATAGCTGTTTGTTTGCAGATTCCATCGTTTATTAGAATGGCATTTCTGATAATAAAATTGAAGCGTGTATGACCATTATTTATTTTCCCATACTTGTAGAGTAAGAAAAGATACAGAGAATTACACTCAGCATATAAAAGATGTGATATTGTGTTGCTAAAGATAACAGAGATTTTTTTTTTAATTTGATAAACTATCCAATAAAATATATAGATTTAGATGTATGATTACATTAGTCTGTAGAGGGGCTAAGGGTGTGCATGACTGGGTGAAAAGGGGAGACGTGGGTGGAAAAGGGTAAGGCATGATTGTATGTTGCATTCATTGACCTGATTGGTGGAAGCATGAGTCCGGGCAGGGCTTCAGCCAGGCCAAGAAGAAGTGGAGAGGCAGATACCTCAGTCGGTAGTAATCAGATGGAGAGAGAAACCCATGCACTGTTTTCGGTATGGTTCCTAGGTTTGACGTCATAGCAGCCTGGCAGTTGTGGTCTTTGGAGGTAGTAAAATCAGTGATACTCTAATGGTTGCGGACCATCTATGGCAGGGCGTCCTCAGTTGCATTCCAGTTAATGGTGGGTTTACTAGGAATTGAGGACAAAGAGGTCTATGTGGATAGTTGGGATATTTCCCCTAAGCTGGTGTGTTGTCGCTGAGGGCCTATTTAAAGTAAGGGGTTCCTCTTATACAAAATAACTTGATTTAGGTTTAGTGCCTTCAAAGATCAGCCATCTTTAATATACTGAATATTTCTGTTTTAAAGGAATTGGTTTGTTAGTATTGTTACATTTTAACCACTTCCTTACCACGCGACTTCGTAGGACGTCCTGGGCTTTAAGTGGGGATATCTAAATGATGCCTGCAGCTGCAGGCATCATTCAGATATAATTTTTTCACCCGGAGATTCCCTTCACCAAAAGAGCATAGTGGCTGTTCAGCCACTTGATTGTTCTTACAGGCGGTGGGAGGGGACATCCCCCTCCCGCCGCCCTCTGGTGCTTCTAAGGAAGGAATCAGCCATCGGCAAAAGTACACCACAGAGAATGCCGAGGACCAGATGGTCCCCGGCAGTCTCTATGACCCTCAGAGGCCCGGGCAGGACATGATGACATCAGGCCCAGCCTGGCAGTTGTCAATACTGCCGTGATCTCGGCTGAACAACCAAGATTGTTTTTTTTGTTTTTTTTTTATTTCAGGCTTTCCAGCCTGTGGGAGAGATCTGAGGTCTTATTGACCCCCAGATATCTCCATAAAGAGAACCTGTCATGCACTATTCTTATGACAAGGGATATTTACTTTCCTTGTAATAGGAATAAAAGTGATAAAAAAATTAAAGGGAGATTGTAAAAATAAAAAAATAAAAATAAAATTAACGATAAAAAAATAAAAAAATAAAGTGCCCTTGTCCTCGGGTGCTCACACTCAGAAGCAAACACATGCGTACGTCGCGGCCACATATGTAAACTGCATTCAATCCATTCATGTGAGATATTGCCCCAAACGTTAGAGTGAGAGCAACAATTCTAGCCCAAGACTTCCTCTTTAACTCTAAACTGGTAACCTGTAAAATTTTTAAAGCGTTGCCTATAGAGATTTTTAAGTACCAAAGTTTGGCGTCATTCCACGAGTGTGTGCAATTTTAGAGCCTGACATGTTAGGTATCTATTTACCCGGCGTAACATCATCTTTCACAATATATAAAAAAATGTGGCTAACTTAAGTGTTTTTTTTTTTAATTCATAAAAAAAATTTCTATGCAAATACCGTGTGACATAAAAAGTTGCAATGACCGCCATTTTATTCCCTATGGTCTCTACTAAAAAAAAAAAAATATATATATATATATATATATATATATATATATATATATATATATATATATATCATGTTTGGGGGTTTTCGAGTAATTTTCTAGCGAAAAAATCATGATTTTATATGTAGGAGCGGAGTGCCAGAAATTGCCCGATATGGAAGTGGTTAATGAAACGCTATGGCCATTTTGTTTTCAAATTCTTGTGTGGTCTGGTATTTGGCAGGTAGATTAAAAGACTGGGTTCGGGGTGGCATAGCAGGTAATCTTTTTAGGAATAGGAACATCTTTTCCACCTTAGTCATGCTATATACAAATATTTTTTGAGAAAATTACACAAATAATAAATTGGAACTCTGGGTAATTCACAAATTCAGAAATAAATGTGTAAAAACCTACCGTATATACTTGAGTATAAGGCGACTTTTTCAGCACGTTTTTTTTATGCTCAAAAAGCCCTACTCGGCTTACTCTCGAGCCAAGCTCTCACTTACCTGTTCTCCGGTGGAGTGCGCATGTGCCGCAGGCGCTCGGGAAAACCCATACACATTTGGCTATTCCTGGGCAGACGGCGCATGCACGGTGACGTTTGGCCGCCGGGCGGCGCCATTTTTGATTGTAAGGCGCCTCACCGAAAGGTAAGTGATACTCCTACACAGCCCCTGCATCTCCTCAGGAGATGCAGTGTGGCAGGCATGGTACAGGAGATTCTCCTGTACCATGCACGTCGCACTGCATCTCCTGTACTATGCCCACAGCCCTGCATCTCCTGTACCATTTCCTGTGCCATGTCTGTACCATCTCCTGTACCATCTTCTGTGCCATGCCTGTACCATCTCCTGTGCCATGCCTGTACTATCTCCTGTACGATGCCTGTACCATATCCTGTACCATGCCTGTACCATCTCCTGTACCATGCCTGAACCATCTCCTGTAGCATGCCTATACCACCTCCTGTACCATGTTTATACCATCTCCTGTACCATACCTGCACCATCTCCAGTACCATGCCCACAGCCCTGCATCTCCTGTACAATGTCCGCAGCCCCTGCACCATGCCCACAGCCCCTGATTTGGGTCTCCTGGTGGTCCAGTTGGGTCCAGTAGCTGCTGCATTTGCCATCCTAGGCTTATACTCGAGTCAATAAGTTTTCCAAGTTTTTTGTGGTAAAATTAGGTGCCTTAGCTTATATTCAGGTTGGCTTATACTCGAGTATATACAGTATATGTCTTTCACTTTTAGATGCACAATTTGGAAAAAATAAAAACAGTACCCAATAGGAAACACAGTTCCACCCAACACTTAACTCCCTTCCCAGGAATACACGGACTTGCTCATGTATTTTTGTAAAAAAAATGAAGTCTGATGCTTATCTCCCATTCTCCTTTAGCTTCATTTGTGTATCATAATGTGATTTTAATCACCAATGACACATTGAAGTGTAAACACATATGTACGCTGTGACTGCAGCAAGATGCTAAAGAGTTACAGCTTGTGTGTTTAATTAAGAAATTTATCCTTCCTCGTCAATAAATCTGGAGGGACCGATAAGAGAATGGTTAATTGATGCCAGTGCCAGATGTACCATGGGAGTTCAAAGCTGAAACATGTTGCTGCAGAAAGAGAGATATTTTGCTTGATGGTAAACACCTCCAAAAATAACTGAGGTTTAATTTGATTTAAACATTGTTTAATTCTATCTATAGCTGGTTTTGTGTTCTGAGCATGTAAACAAAAGTGGACTTATTTTACCCTTTTTCTGTTTGCTTTTTTTACATTTTGAAGTGTATAGCCAAAACTTTTTTAGTTTTAGACAAAGTGAGGAAGGATTAAAACCCCTGTTACGTTTTTACTACTACTCCGGAACTCCAAGATTTTTCATCATCCAGAGACATACAAGACAAGACATACAAGAAAATTTGCATAAGGGGCACACACAAATTGACCTCAAATAAAAAACAAAGTGTATGTAAAGCCTAACTTTTTTATTTTTAGATTTGGATAAAATGTGAAAGGGTTAGTACCCCTGTCCGATTTTTTTCTTTGTCTGCCTGGGACCCATTGGGGAGATTTACCCTAACTATTTGTTCTGGTGACCATTGTCTCTGGTAATAAAAGTGAACCAAGACACCAAAAGAGAAAAGAGGGAGACCAGCTATTACCCCCATGAGTTGGTAAGAGGCTGCTGACCAACCCCTCATGTACCCCATTATAAACTAACAGTATTATTTGCTTGGGATACAGTGCAGGTACCTATACCCAGGTTGAGAGGTACTTATCTTGAGCGCCCAAACACCAGATCTGGGTCCCAATGTGCTGGCCAATAGGGAAAGGGTTTAAAGCAGATTGACAGACTATTATTGTAGCATTGTCCCTTGGGCATGACTCTCCCTAGTAAAGAGATTAGGGGTCATTCTCTGGACCATTGTCTTATTACCAACTGTATATCCAGATTGCTACAGGATATATATATATATTGTAAGACTGGTGTGATTAAACTCAAGTGGTAGGTGCCTTTTCACTGAGTTGTGCCAGTTAAAAAATGTATTTTAGGACATAACAGCCCCCTTTTATGTAAAAGCAAATCAAAGTACATACTGATAGCTCTTCCCATCACTGCAAATACATAAAATTTAGCCTCTTGGCTCTCTTGTGGCAGCTTTACTGCTCCAAGTACCTCTGCAGGGTCTTCCTGACCATCAAACACCTTTTGGTCTTCTTGGCCACCAAACGCATTCCAGGGTTATGTGCAGACGCTGTACTTTAGCTCTGCGTCCTTCCTTGCAGCTCCCTAGCTTCGCTTGTCCCTCCTGGACTCTCTCTACAGCTTCCTGGCTGCTCTCATCCCACATGCACTTCCTCTTAGGCTTGGGCCTTCCTCTACCCCAACCTGAACCTGAAGAGGAGAGCTCTGCTCTTAATATCTGTTTTATCTCTTAGACAGGAAATGAAGGGAAATACACAGCATAACCATGTCCTACTTATATAAAATTAGAAAAAAAAGTTTTGGCTTTACAAACGCTTTAAATGTAAGACATTATAATATGTTTTTAACCTACTACAATGGCACAATCCTTAGTTTACAGCAAATCATTTACAATAAATATAATTTAAAATTTTATTGAAACACCTTACCTTATTGCATTATTATTCTCTACATTAAGGTAAAAAAAAAGCGCCCTTACCCCCATTATACTTACCAGAGCCCAAACCCGATCCAGCACTGTGCCCAAGAACAGAGGCTCTCTCCACTCTCTCCCTCCTCACAGGACAGAGAGGCAACAGCGGGAGGCATTGGCTCCTGTTGCTGTCAATCAAATTCAGTGCTAAGGGAGTGTGGGGCGGGGCGGGGCCGAGCCGCACTGTCTGTGTCTATAGAGGCAGACAGCATGGTTCGGAACTGTGCCTGCAGATATGTCACAATAGGAAGTGGCTTCCTATGATGGCATACTTAGAAAAGGAGGAGCCAAGAGCACTGGCAGGGGACCCTAGAAGAGGAGGATCGGGGCTGTTCTGTGCAAAACCATTACACAGAGCTGGTGACTATAACATGTTTGTTATAAAAAAAAAAATAGGTTTACAATCACATTAGGCAAGGGGATATTATGTTTAAACAAGCTAAATGAAATGTAGTTACAAGCAAGGAGTAAAATAATGCAGCAGAACTTTATTGTGACTTTAACCACTTTACCTCCGGCCACTGTGCTGCTACTGTGGCACAGTGGCACGTTATCGTCCAGCGACGTAGACCTACGTCGCTGGACTCCTCCCCCTGTAGGCGGCGCTCACGCTGTTTTCATTCACAGCGTGAGTCGGGCCAGGGGAGGAGCGGCGTAGATCGCCGCCGCTCTTCCCCGATCGTTGGGGAATCTAGTTTGGAGATCCGTCCGCCTGTGTAAACAGAGCGGGTGGATCTCCTCAGTGACAGGGAGTAACAGATCGGAGTGTTCAGCATAGCTGAACATCCAAACTGTCCCTGGCTCACTCAGTCACCTCCCCCCCCCCCACACGTTAGTAAGCACCAGGCATACATTAACCCCTCCCTCTCCAATAAAATTAACTCCTTCCCTGCCAGTGTCATTTTTACAGTAACAGTGCATATATATATAGCACTGATTACTGCAGTAATGTCACTGGTACCCCCAAAAGTGTCAAAAATGTCAGTCAAGGGTCCGATCTGTCGACCGCAATGTCGCAGTCCCACAAAAAAAGTCGCAGATTGCCGCCATTACTCGTTAAAAAAAAAACACCAAAAATGACAATGAAATGAAATCTTTCCCTTAGTTAGTAAACGCAATAACTTTTGTGCAAACCAATCAAAATTTGCTTATTGTGATTTTATTTACCAAACATAGGTAGCAGAAAACAAATTGGCCAAAAATTTAAAAAAAATTAGATTTTTACATATTTTTTGGGAGGAATTTCATATAAAAAAAATGTTAAAAATATTGTTATTTTTTCAAAATAAACGCATTTTTTTGTTTATAGCGCAGAAAGTAAAAATCGCACAGGTGATCAAATACCACCAAAGAAAGCTCTATTTGTGGTAAAAAAAAAGGACGTAAATTTTGTTTGGGTACGGTGTTGCACGACCGCGCAATTGTCAGTTAAAGTCGCACAGCGCCGAATCGCAAAAAGTGGCCTGGACGTAAGACAGCAAAATCCTCCGGTGGTAAAGTGGTTAAAGTAAGTCCATGACCTTAGCACCTGAAGCTAGGTCTGCACATAGATTTTACACATATGTGCATGCATCATACAGTACATTAGCATAAAGTATCCCTGTTGTATGGTTCTAGACTGACACCCCAGCACTGTATGTCTAGTAAAGTCTGCTGACTGACTAGTGCTGAATTTACTTTACATAGTGGAGTTTCTGTCCATGGTTCTGAAAGTATGTATAGTGAATACTAAAACTCTACTAAAGGATTTTAATTAAATCTGTGAAACATAGGAATGGTATCAGGTAGAATTTATTGTTGGAAAAGCACATAGTTAATATATAAGTACCTAAAGCAACCACTTAGCATACGGTTGTTTTTTTTTTTTGTTTTTTTTTAATCAAGCTAAACCTGTAAACGAGACCATTAAGGCTCTCCTTTCCTGCTGCAAGAACTGCAAAAAAAAATAAAAAATCTTCTGATTGTGTCTGTCCCCTGGTTCCCCTGCAGCTCTCCCTGCTTCCTCCTGCTGACCTTCACATCACTATTGTATCCAGCAATGAGTGGAGGTCAGCAGAAGGAACCAGTAAAAGCTGCAGGGACCCCAGGAGATCAACATTACTAAAAGTGTCAGATTCGCTGAAAACTTCTTCCTAGAATAGTAGTGGAATTCAGTTGGGCAAGCAGCAGGAAATAGGAGTGTTCACAGTCTTCTTTTCAAGTGTAGAACTAGCCAAAAGCCCCTCTAAGCCGCTCGGCAGGACATCCCCTCCATCTGCACACTGATCCCTTTGCTTCCCACAGACATAGCACAGGGAGAGGAGAGATAAAAATGACTGTGGACTGCTGCCCACACAGCCTAGGACTATGCCTGCCCGTCAAGAGGATTTTGATTGGTCATGGCTATAGCCATGTGTACAACCTCTCCCTCAATTCTTAGCGCCGCAAGTGAGAGAAACGGGAGAGCCTGGGGAAGGTGGAAGTAGTGTGCTCTTGTGCTGTCAGGGCTAGGAGCCCAAAGATAGCATATACAGGCCAGGGCAGAGTGGACCAGGAGCCTAGGAAGAGGAATGGGTAGCTGGAGAGCCCATGGGCTGGTGCTAGACCGTGCAGTGTGCCCTGTGCTGCAAGCTGGGGACTGAGAGCTCTGTGACTATCATACTGTACTGTCACTGGGGAGATCATGTTAAAGAGCCCCAAGGCCACGTGATGCTGAATCATTTTAAAGCTACAGCATGCTGTCACCTGCAGTGCCCACCATAGACTGTGTTACTGTACAGGAATGTGCGTTTTGTTATTGATCCAGTGTTGCTGTGTAGGACCACGTGCTGCTGGGGGTTGAGCTGCTCTGCTGATAAGAAAGGGTGGATGATGAAGAGATCAACAGGCACAGGCTTGAAAGGTAGGCCCAAAGTCTGGCTACATTTGCCTGTTTACACTTAAAATGATTGTTATTTAAAAAAACAAAAACCAAAACAAACATGTTATATTTTCCTCCTCTGTGCAGTTAATTTTGCACAGAGCAGCCCGGATCCTCCTCTTCTCGGGTCCCTCTTTGCTGTTCCTGGCCCCCTCCCTCCTGCCGAGTGTCCCCACAGCAAGCAGCTTGCTTTGGGGGCACCCGAGCCGAGCTGCAGCTCCATGTGTCCATTCAGACAGGGAGCTGTGGGTTGGCCCTGCCCCCTCTCTCTCCTGATTGGCTAACTGACATTGATTGACATCCGCGGGAACCATTGGTGCCACAGCTGTGTCTCTGCCAATAAAGAGGGAGAATCCCGGAATTAAAGACTCGTGAACATCGCTGGATAGAGATGGGGCTCAGATACGTATTGGGGATGCTGGGGGACTGCTACACACAGAGGGCTTTTTATCTTAATGCATAGAATGCATTAAGATAAAAAATCTTCTGACTTTACAATTCCTTTGAGAGCTGCAACCTAGATCCTAATATCTCTCCCAGGTGAAGTCCAGTAGTTTTTGTTGTGATTTTTTTTTTAGGTCCACGATAGACACTCTAACTGGCAAAGTTCTAAAAAAGTAGTGAAATATAGGTGGGGAGTGAGGGGGGGGGCATTTTTATTGTTAATATCTTCCCTATTCAGGTAGTTCAGGTAGGTTGGTAAGGGTTTTCAGCAAGGTAAAGAGTGGACAGTATTTTGTATTATATAGTGTCCAAGTTCGGGGGTGGGGTGGAGGAATAGGAAAAATATTTAAAGTATTTAAAGTGTTACTAAACCCAAGATCCTACATTCACTATATCTGATCTCCCACAGTACACCAACAATGGAAATGCAATTATTTTAGTGAATATAAACTGCTAAATACATTTTCTTTCATCGGCAATATATAGCAATCATATGACTTCTATCAGTGTCTGGTAAAGCTTGTAGGAGGAGTTTTCACTCTCCTCTGACTGTCCTAAGAGGCTGCAGGACCCCTGAACCTCTGTCTGGACAGTGTTGATCACATTCACCCTCCCATGAGCAAAAAAAACTCCAAAGGCTCTGTCTTATCAGAAGATGAATTGGGGACAGCGGAAGAAGGGCAGGGTCAGAGAAGACATAATCATACAGCCTTTTTACCCAATGCAGGTTCCACAGTGAGTATAACAAGCATGCTTTACTGCATATACAGACTGATTTTACTGTTGTGGGTTCATTAACACTTTAAGCTTTTCTGTCTTTTCTGTGATAAGGAAAGGCTTCCTGAAGGGTAAAGGTAGAGTTTTTAATGGGAAGGGCTTCTTAATTTATTACATTTAATTTCTAATCTGGTAAAGAGGAGTATAATTAAATGTAAATTTGGCAGGAAAGTGAAAGGATTGGTAACAGTTATTAATAAGTCATCAGCAAAGAAAGCTAATTTAAATTACTGAGCACAGACCTGAAGACCCGCAATATTAGCATATGGTATTTTTTATTATTATTTTTTTTACATACTCCGTAAACTGTACATACTCAGTACATACTAAGAGTAAACACTGGGTAAACTGGATGAAAGGAGCTATCAGCTTCTAATGCAGTAAGCTGTAAATATGATAAATACTTGCATTTGGAAATATAATTAAACTAGCCTAATTTTGGTTTATTACATAGGGGTCACATCCTTACAATATCTTTTTTCTATATCATGCAATCTGTAAAGCTCATATTTGAATTTCTATATCACTGTCTTTTGTGGCTTCGGTAAATAAGAATGCTAAATAATCTGAAAATGGATTTTTCTAAGTGAACTTATCACATGCTGTTTTTAACAAGTAACAAGGAATGATAAATCAGTAGCACCGGAAATCACTGGTAAGATAAGAAAAAATTCAAGAAATGAAACCACTTAAAATTTTGCATATCAATGGTAAAAAAAAAAGCAATTTATAACCTCTAGGAAAAAAAGAACTAAACTGAGATAATGGAGGAAGGAATTATTTATGGCTAGTAAGAGTTACATAAGTGTTAACCAAAGCTTAAATTTACCTTGTCAGGATGAAACAAAAATTAAAAAAAAGGTTCCCTAAAGGGGAAGAGGTATTAGATTCACCTCTCCCGGAGCCTGTGTCGCTTACCTCCCTTCCGTTGCAGTGCTGCTGCCTCCATCAATGTCTTTGGCATTTTACACTTGCATAAGGGTGTCTCCCACTGGTGCTGTGGGCGGCTGGTTCTTCCTCCCCCTGTCACTGTGTGTCCTGTAGTCCTTTAGTTGGATTTTTAATATTGCTTGACAATATCGCTTTAGGTAGAATATAACTTTTTATTTTCACATAGCTTGTTTTGCAGTCAAGACTATAGGCAGGGGAGGGCTGGCAGCCTTAGGCCTGGGGGGCAAGTCCAGTCAAGTGGGCCCATTGATCCATCGAATCAGCTCACCACCCATGCCCATCTGGTTTTATAATGGATATTGATGTTATGAAGCAAGAGAAACACGATGCAATGTGGTAACATGATTTAATGTTAATAGCAACAAAGGAGGTTTAACATGACATCACGCCTGGCGGAGCCTAGGAAGCTCCTGTCGAGATAACTCTGCCTGACAGGGAAGTGACTGTGTTAGTATTGTGCCGGCGGGGTGCAGGAGCGTACTCATACTTCTCCACTGCAGCTCTGCAAATATAATATTGTGTAGCGGCGACTGGTAGCTGTATATAGTGTCTGGCCACTACATTATTCCAGCTTTGAGTGCGGCCTTTTTACCCAGCTTTAGAGCGGCCCGGGGGGCGGTTGCCCCCCTGCCCCCCTTCCCAGTCCTCCCCTGACTATAGGGTAAATCACATTAAAAACCTATCTTTTGTAAGTATCAGCAGCAGCTGGACACGGTGAAACAATAAAATGAATTGTATTTTTAAATGAACATTGTAAAAGGCTTTTACAGAGATCATTTTGAACAGCCCAGGACCTTGGTTCACATGTATATTTTAAAGTGTCAAAACAGAGGCTACCAGAAATTTCAAAAGTTGTCACTGCAACAACAGTTCATGTATTTTGTGTGGCACAATGCTAATTCACATTTAAACAAATCAACCCTTACCAGCAATGAGCAAGTCTTGATCTCCAATACCTCCAGAAATATTTTCAAGCAGTGCATCTGGCCCAAGTACCTTAATTCCATGCTTGATTTGAAACCCCTATCTGGGTAATTTTAGAAGCTTTAAATTATGACTCTATGAAAATGATCTGTATTGGCTATGCCAGTCCGACATAAGTCATATCACCAATGCTGTCACAAAAAGGACGTTACAAGTTTGGAATGCAGTCAAATATACCGCCTGTTTGGGGGGGGGGGGGGTGCTGATGACCCCGGTGCTGTTGACCCCGAGCGTTTGTCTCTTGGGTTTGGTGGAGGAGGTAGTTCCCTCGGTGGCACATAGGACACTTTTGACTACAGTAATCCCCCGCTCCATCGCTGTTCAGTTTTTGCGGTCCCGGTAATTCGCGTTTTTTTTTTTGTAATGTTATTTTACTATATAAATCAATAAAAATGAAATATTTTTGTGTTTTCCATAGCTCTTGCTATGTCTCTTAGTATCTTTTATGTGTTTAAATGAGTTTCTATTGTTTTAAAAGTGTGTTTAAAGACCTTAAAATGCTTCTACACGTACAGTGACAGTAAAATAAACATGCCTACAATGCATTTTAATAGGGTTTTTCTATTTCGCGGAATTTCACTTTTCGCGGCTGGTTCCGGAACGTAACCCCCGCAATGGAGGGGGGTTTACTGTATCCTATTGTTTTACGCCAAAAAGGCCATATTGTTACATTGGAAGAAAGTGGCCCCGCCTTCCCTTTTGTACTGGAAGGGGTTGGTGAATGCTGTCCTGCCTCTATATAAGGCGGCCTATCTGTCCAGAGGCTGTCCCAAGAAGTTTGAGAAGGTGTGGAGGGCATGGGTGGAGTCTTCTGACACGGTGCGGGGGATGTCTTCTGAAATTTGCCTTGATGCTGTCCACCTAATTGAGTGATGCTTCTGTGTGTGAACTGGGGGCCGGGACGACTGGATGCTGGTTTCCAGGGGTTCAGTCGTTCCGGGTCCTAACATTCTAGCCTGGTCGGGAATTATCCGTTTATTTGGGGTTGGGTTGCCTGGGTTTGGGGGCTTTTTCAATGTTTGTATGTGGTTCCCTCATGTTGGGGGGAGCCTGTTTTTTTATCTGTTTTGCTTGTTCCAAAACTTCATAAAAAGAAATTTACAAAAAAAAAAAATATTTTGCTAACCTCTTATCTCCTCATAAACCTCTCATGGCCTTTATACACAATCCTGCATTCCCTTTAGGTTTCTCCACCCTCCGGGTCTTTAAACAAATGGATCTTCGGAAATATTACCCAGGTGAGACATTTACTAACTAAAGATAGAGTTAAACCATTTCAACTTTTACAACAAGGGTTTACAACATCTCAAACTATTTTGCTATCTACAAATTAAACATTTCTTACATTTCCATATCTGCTACCCTGATGGACTTGAAATTAACATTCAAAATCAAATGGAATACCCCCCAAGGTGCCTGATCTAATCTCCCTTTTTTACTCACTGCTCCTATTCTCCTTTCTGCACCTTCCCACTTACACTCAAAAATGCTCATCAGATCTAGGAACTTGTCTCAAATTCAGGAGACAACTAAATCCTGCTCGACTAATGTTCTAACAATTGAGACAAACTGCAAGGTCATTACAAGATGACTCCTGGTCACCTCCAGAATTTCTCCCATTATGTCCCTGGATACTCCTGTCAGTACTTTTAAAGCTCTGGTCAGGTGGGCACTTTTCTTCATGTATAGTGGACGTGTCCTGTAGTATACCAATGATGGAATGATGTTTTCCAGACGATCTCAAAACTTGCAGACACACCAGTTCCTTTTTTAGCTCAATATGCTCTTTATAATCTCAAACCCCCAGGCATTATCAAACGGAAATTTATATTGCCACTTGATTGACTCGAGATGATTGCTAAGGCCTGAAAAATGCCCACTCTCTCTCTACGTAAACCAAATCTAGGATTAATTCAGTTCTCCTGAGAGTCAATTCTATTTTTGGGCCATCTGACAGCCCTAGACAACCCATTTCCTTTCTGTGGGATTTGAGCAAGATCTCCTGGGGAGATCCAGGGATGGGTAGGCCTGTACACTACTTAATGCATTCCTGTCATTACCACTTATTTTTGTTTTAGCCCCCCCCCCCCACCACCACCACTTACCTTTTCTGTCTGCAATGTGATACCATCAATTAAAACCCCCATTTATTTTTTATTTTTTGTATTTTTTTATCACCTCATATATTGTTTCACAGAGCCTTACCAGTTTCAAGTTATTAATGTGGATGCTTTGTATCTTGCTTATATGGACCTCTAATTCTCAGCGGTAATACTACATTGCTTGTCTTATATGTCACCTAATATTCAAAGGGTCTATTTGTATATGCCCTAAAAATAGATAAAAGGATTGAACAAGAAAAAAAAAAAATTGAAAAGTGAATGTCACATGTGAATACAGCCTTAAAGGATAACTCCACTTTCATGGGGAAAAAAGTAGCAAACAAATAAAAAACAATATAGCGTATACAATTGCGACACAAATCATATTGTGATTGAATGTTTTTAAAATGACCTTTCCTTTTCAATCTGCAGCTCTGTAATTTTCTGAAAAATGCAATACAATATGGCTACCTGGAGCTGTTCTGTACACAGAATGTGTACTGACCACACCCCAGAAACATGCTTTGTTGTGTGATTGGCTCATAGATTTTCCCAGAAGTCTTCCCTAAGATACAAGTCAGATTCCTGGCATCCCCTGCAACAAAAATATAATTTTTGGTGCGATAATCCCAATAGGAACACATCTAAAGGGATGCAGGCCCAGCAGCTTTCCTCATTAGAGCTCTGCAGCTGCCACAGCTGAAAGATAATTATGAAACCACTCCCATTAGACCCACATTTAGCACAGAGGCACAGATGAACAAACAGTGATTTCTTCAGAATAACAAAGGGTAGGAATCTGCAACAAAGTTTGTTAAAATCCTTGGAATGTACAGAGATCACCCAGAGGAGAATGTTTTTTTCTCAACAAAAGTGGAGTTACGCTTTAAGGATGGTTCACACCAGAACATGGATAAATTGCATTCAAAATGCACTGTCTTCACGATCTTCTGCAGATGCCAATACATTGTTACTGGCACCCCAAATGCAGATTGCACACGCAGTCCATTTGGCGTCACCAGATCACATGGTACTGCACTACCATGTGATTTTATGAGGTGCACTACTTTTTTGTGCATTTCGTTGTGATTTGCACTCATTCAAATGAATAGCAAATGAATGGGTTCCAAAATTACACTGCAGGGGAACATGCAGAAATCACATGGGAATGAGAACAGTGTTCATGTGTGATTCTGCTGTAAACCCGTCCTCATGCTAAAACAATGTAGACATCACTTATACATTTGTATCAAATGCTGTTTTTTTTCAAGTAGTAAGCAATTATAAATCAGTAGCATTAGCACAACTGTGAGGACAGTGGTGTGTATTATTCCTATGGTTGCTTTTCACAACATACAAAATTAAGAACTATGCTACAGTTATGAGTAGGTGAGCAAAATGTTACAATTTACTGAAATGAAAACTTAGTGCCTTGCAATTTTCCGAAATCCCAGAGCAAAGTATAACACATGACTTTAAACTCCAGTTAATGCAATACTAAAGATTAAAATGCTGCGGCCCACAGAGAGGAAATCTACAGGAATTAATTCGTCAGTAATTTAGAGGGTTTATCATACTGGGATTTCTCTTCATATTAAGAATTGATAATTTGCTGGCAATTATAGTCATCACGTGTAGCGTTTGAAGAAAATTGTTGATCTGTGGGATGAGAGCTTGGCACAAAGGGATTTACTTCAGCTTTGACCTCTGCAAGATGTCAAGGATTCTTCAGAATATGATACTTGATTCTACTGACATGTCCTTGCTCATAGCCCTGGCAATACAAACTGATGTGTAAACATCTGCCTTTAGTGGATATTGCAGTTGTAATACTGATTAGCTGGCCTGCTTTGCCAGACACTCTTAAAGTAAGGTGTATTAAAACTTGAGGTTTGGTCTAGCGAGAGATGAAAATGTCATCATAATCATAAAAAAGGTAGTCACAACTTTTTTAATCTCGGCTTTGGATTTAAAAGTTTAATCCCTTCCTACAATATGACTATCATAGCCTGTCCTCTACACCCAGCTAAATTACCAGCCTGGGGTGGGGGTGTGGTCATAAACTGCTCATCTGAAAAAAATGATATATATTCTTAAGTTTATTTCAGGTACTTATACAGTGCCGTCAATTTACATAGCACTATATACTATATATACAGTATATATATATATATATATATACAGGGCTTTTTTTCTCAGAGAATAGGTGCAGGTACTCCCTTTGTCTCCACCCTCTACCCACCTCCGAGCACCGTCCCTCGGTTCCACCCCCTACCCACCTCCAAGCAACGTCCCTTTTAGAGAAAAAATAGCCAAGTATAATTTTGTGGTGCTAAGTAATTTGTATGGAATTTGATAATGATAACAAGCAAAACAGTAAAATAGATCCCCTGCATCCACCAACCATAGACCCCCTCTGCAACAATAGATCCCCAGCCACAACAGAACCCCCTACCGCAGCAATAGTTTGCTTCCTGGAACCACAGATCCCCCAGCAACAATAGAAACCACCATAACAAAACACCCGGCAGTGACAATAGATCCTCCAGCAGCCTGCAATAATAGACCCTCCAGCACTCAATGTCATTACATACTGTACATTCAGTGCTGGAGGTGCCAGAACTGCGTTCCTCCGCGTTCCTGCTGAAAAAAGCCCTGTATATATTTATATACATATATATATATATATACACACTGATATATATATATATATATATATATATATATATATATATATATATATATATATATATATATTGTAATTAAAACCCCTGTTGTCAACTTTCTCTTTGCCAAATGTGTCCTACCCATTCAATAGGTTTTACTTTACAGTAATTGCTGTTCTGTTGGAGAAAAATTTCAATGGGAAAAGTGTCCTCATTGGAAGAGTTCTTCTGTATTCTTGTTGTGGTGACAACTCAAAATTTAAGATTTTTCTTCTTTTTCAGTCCACGTAACAATGGTCAAATAGAAAGAGGAAATCATCTCCCCAGTGAACAGACAGCAATAAAAACCTGACTACTGTGCCTTGTAAGCAGGGGTTAGCAGAAGGAGCAACAGTGCACACTGGGGAACCAGGAGACTGGCACTCATGGAAATGTCAGTTTCTAAAGAGAACTAATACAACAATTTCTCTTCAACTGACTAGCCTTAAGTGGCCTGGGAGGCAGGAAAGATAAGTATTTTCTTTCTTTTTTTACAGAGACGTTGTTGCTAAAATGGAAGTGCCAATCAAAAATGTTACTTTATTAGCCATATTCAATGAGATTATGATATTATATTTCAATCAATCCTTTCTGAATATCCAAATTCATAGTTTATTTTTTACTAAGTGATTTGTTTTATTAGTAGCAAGGTTTTGAAGTGGAAGATAATCCGGTAGTCTGTATAGCTTGATATATCCAAAAGTTCAACACTACTTGGCCTGGTAACCAGATTTTTGAAACTTTGGAACTAGTTTTGTAACTATTAGTCCCGGTTCACATTTGTGCGCTGCGGGAACGCTGCGAATATGCAGCGTGATCCCGCATCCGGACCCCTGGCAGTTCACACTGCCATATGCAATACGCAGGGGGTGTCAATTAAAAGTTAACGACACCCCCAGTTGCGATCGCATATCGCAGTGCGATCTGCAAGTTTGCACAGAATCAGATTGTACTAGTGTGAACCACTATGCGATCCAATTCTGCTGCGGATAAAAAAAAGGGTCAGGTGCTTCTTTAGTGCCGATGCGGTGCAAAATCAGCCATACAAAGTGTATGGCTGAAATTTGCACCGCACATGAGATCGCATGTAATTTAGGAGCAGTGCGCTCCGAATTACATGCAATCTCCATGATCGCACTAATGTGAACCGGGGCTTAATGTTATTATGATGGTGCTCATTATGGCTAAAAATAAAAACAATAACAAAAACGTGTTGATGCCTATGTTGTCTTAGTAAGATTACAACTTATTACAACCACCATTATTATTTTTTCAGTAACAAGGCAAGAGTTTGGACACTACAGTGCCCAGTATCTAAATATTTTATAAAATGTCATAAATTTGTCTAATGATAATTTCCAGTTCAAGAAGTGTTAGGTCTGAGTAAAGCCTCGTATACACAATCAGATTATTGAAAGATCTTTCATCCGATTTTTGTTGCATGCTAGTCTCATATTGAAAGTGAAGAGGTTACTTTCATACGAAAATTCTCATACGACAGAATTCAACTTTAGAAGTGATGTCATGTGTTGAAGTGTTTTGTATGTGTTCTTTTGTTTCTGAGCATGCATAGTCTTTCTCTTATGATTTTTTTTGGACAAAAACTGTACTAATTAAACAAAAATCGGATGTTGTGTTGACATACGATAAAAATTTTATAGCCTGCACATCCAGATTTTGTCGTCCGAAAATTCGGAATCGGCTGTCGAAAGCACCATACTAACAATCCGAAAATCAGCAGATTGTTCGTCGGACGAAATTTTACTTCCGATTTATTTTCGTATCGTGTGTACGGGCCTTTAGACTGGGTATCCTCTTTACATCAAAAGCGCTTGCAAGTCATATGTAGTCATATAAGTTATTATTCATAAGAAATATAAAAGAAAATATAAATCCTTGTTAAAAAAAATATGGTCACATCAGAATTTTGTACATTAGCTAACATAAAAATGATTATTTAGGCATTCTGTTTTCACATTTCTACAAGACTTTTGCACTGCTCAAATTCATGTAATATCTTTTTGGTGCATCATCCCACATTCTGATGCATTATAAGGCACATTTTGACATTCTGATAATTAAAATAGGTTTTTTTTTTTTTTCTGCAAAAAGAGTTTCCACAGATAAAGGTCTATTTTTTAATTTGTCTTCAAATATGTAGCCAAATAAAGAATACACAATCCTCCAGTAACAGTAAAACAATGGGTGGCTCATACCACTAAGTTCAATATAAAATTTCCTGAGCTACTCTCAGGTGACATTTTTTTAGCTCAGCATTGAGTTTCTTTGTATTAAATATCGCTAGAAATTCCTAATATCCATTGTCATTACACATTTGCACTTAACTAATAGAAAAAAACTATCTGAGCTTAGTGAATGTGCCACACAAAGAACTGGGTCATTGGCAGAATGAATTTCTTAAAATTGGTAATCACAGTTAATGTTTATATGAAGCTAAACATTTTCTATTTTTGAATATAGTGGTGAAGGGTTAGAACTGCTGTAGGCTCTTATTGCTGTCTGGGGTTCACTCTATAATTGTCCTTGGGACCACTATCATCAGGACTGAAAATTAGGAATAATCCAAAATTTGAGTTGTAATAGGAATAGAATGAAAACCTTATAAATAGGCCAAAAATCAATAGAAACTAGTGCACTCCTTGCACCCATAGACCTTAAATGGAGACAGATGTTAAAGTTGAGTTCCACCTAAAGCAAAAAAAAATACACAAAAATACCCCCGGGACAGTCAGGGCTAGCACATTCCACAATGGATAGCCTCTGAACTGTCCTAGGTTGCAATTACCTTTTAGAATAAATACTTACCTTGAAAATGTCTTGTCCAGCGCTGCCATCTCAGGTGTGGGCAGCTGAAGCCAGCGCGATCCTCTTCTGCGTCCTCTTCGGTCCCACGATGCACTGCACCGGCCCCGCCGTCACTTCCGGGGGAGCAGCATCATCCCTGCACAGCTTCTGGGCATGCCCAGAATCTGTTAGCAAGGTATGACGCGCCTGCACCGGAACTGAAGTCGGGGCCTGTGCAGGCGCATTGATTCCTGGGAGCGATGACGTTCAGCTCCCAGGAATCATTGCAAGCCAGGAAGTGACGACGGGCCGTGGCTGCAGAGGGAGGAAGAGGAAGTAAGGTAAGTATATTTTCTTCTAAAACAAGGTAAGTAAAAAAAATAAAATTACGATTATCCATTTGTTTTTCAGGTGACCCGGAGCAAGAAGATGGACCGATGTTAAATTTTAGGGTGGAACTCCACTTTAAGGTGAACTGTTGGATGTCACCATCATAAACTTAATTCTATATTTCAATATATTATCAGAACACTGTTGTAGCAATGTTTCAGAGTCAGTGAGGACCCCTTCCCCAAGCAGCATTAACCAGCAGAGGGAATGGGTCATCAGTGGCCCCTCAACATCAGACTGTGCAGTGGCAAACACATATTTCATCGTTGGCTGGCTACAACAGTGTGCTTATGATACATTGAAATGTTAATCTGCCAATGGAGACACTTGTTCCAATGACAAAAGTCTAACTTTTGAAAGGTTTCTCCTCAATTCCTGGCTCCAATAAGCTCCACAAAAACTGAACAGACAAGGAAAAGGTAACATTCATTCCATTTGGCTCTGATTGAACAGGGGGTTGTTCACAAAGTTCCTTCTGAATAGAATGGATGCCACCCATTTGAAAGGGCACTACATGTTTAAACATTTCCTACTCTATCCAAAATGTAAATAAATATTTTGGCTTTGAAAATATCTTAAAAATAGTGAAATTGCAATATAATCCTAAATCCCAGAGATTTAACTATGATTTAATAAAAGCAAATAGGCTGTTCAATGTGCTAAATTGTCCGTTTGTTTAGTGAATATGGTGAAATATTTTTTTGCGAAGAATATCCAGTCATGTGCATGAACATTTTTTTTAAAAATTGTAGTTTCTTTGCTTGATTTGAAGATGGAAGTCAGCAGAACTTCACCTCATTTACCAAGCTAGGTAAAAAACTCTCTTTGCAAAGTGAATAGCCTATTTGCCTTTAGTTAATCACCCCCTTTGGCTTATGACCATAAGTGAACAAAAGATGGCCTGCCTTTGTTGCTCAGAGCAACTAGTACTTTTTTAATTGTATTATTTTTTTTTAATTAATATTATTACAATTCTTAATCAAATATTTTTAATGTTATTGTTTCTTATCAAATATTATCCCTAAACATACCTAAACCAGTAGAACTACTTTTAAAATGAAATATTGAACAAAATCTATGTTTAATGCCTCTAAATAGACAACCACACGGGACATCTCTAAACCAGTCTACACTGCACTTTATATTTGCATTGAAATGTATACAAATTGAGAAATAATGAGTAGAGAAAACTTTGGGGGTTTCCATTAAGCCAAAATAAAATAACATTTATTCAAAAAGAGGCTTACAATGTTGTATTTTATTTGGCTGAAAAGTCTCCATTGAGGGATATTCAGCATGCTTATACATAATCATCAGTCTGAACACCTAAAGGTAAAGAAATCCATGCTGTGGGATTTGCTTTGAGCTGTAGAATTTGATACAAACCAAGAGTAAAAAAAAGTATTGACTGCAGGAATTAATAAACCTTTGTGTAAACAGATGTTAGTTTTAAGCTAAAAGAGATCTAAAGTTTAGAGGAATGCAGTGCCATGGTTAGAAAGCTGCAGAAAACTTTGCTTGAAACCTGGTACTGGAATTGTGAACAATATAAAGGCACACTCCAATGTTGTAGGAAAATGTGCCCTTTAAATTGGGAACATAACCTACCTTTAGATTTGTATTAATATTTTCAGATATACTAAAATATGATTAAAAGCAGCCTAATTAAATATTACCTGTGTGTTGTACATGGGACCACTTAATTTTCTGCTTTTAGTATGTGCTCCCTGCTTCCAGCTTAGTAGTTCTGCACAATGATTAAGTCATGCTGATCTTGGTATGTCATTGAACATCTTCCAGATATGTGCAGAACATAACCTCTTATGCATTTGGTTCATGGAGGATTTTTTTTACAGCCTCCTTTAATTGTAGCTGTACACACTTAATGCTAACAATGGTTAGATACACCCCTACATTTTTATTTGGTATGCTATGGCTTGGTCATATTAGAGTGTATTGCCATTGTGAAGGCCCCTTTTTAGGTACCAGCCCACATGCCCTTAACCTCCCTAGCAGTATTCCCGAGTGTGGCTTGGGGTTAAATTTCAGAGCCAAAAGCGGTAACACCAAGCCACACTCGGGGTACCACTAGGAAGATCACTGGATCCTGTAAAAGAGGGTACTCACCTTGTCTCCGGGATCCAGCGATGTATCCTGGCAGTATGCGGCGGCCGGATCTTCCTCTCGATGCTCTGTGCCCCGGCTTCCGTCTCCTGCGACGTGACGCTCGCAGGGGGGTGGAATCGGCGGCAAATTCAAATAGTAAAACACACCAAACACACTGATACATTACAAAATAATATAAATTCGCATTAGTTTGCCCCCCAGTGCCCTTTCCTGCAGTTTGTCTGTACTTTTTATGTATAAATATATATATATATATATATATATATATATATATATATATATATGTATATGTATATGTATAGATATACACGTATGTATATATATATATATATATATATATATATATATATGTGTGTGTATACACACACACACATATATATATATATATATATATATATATATATATATGTATGTATATATACATACATATATACTTTATTTATAGTTATTTATTATATTGTAATTTATGATTTTGCGTTTCAAATTTTATCATACCCGAGATGTTATAAAGAAGAACGCACAGTAAAAAAAAAATCATATGTAAATAGTTGGTTTGGGCTGCTCATTCATAAGAATTACATGCAAAATAATGGTACCGCTTTCAGCACCTAAAATCGGAAAGAATCATACCGCCAGAAGGGTTAAACAGTGGGGAAAATTCCCTCGAAAAGGTGTATCGCTCCCAAAGCAACCTACTTACATAGTTACATAGTAGGTGAGGTTGAATAAAGACAATAGTCCATCCAGTTCAACCTGTGTAGGTGTGTGTGGCTGTAATCATCTCTCATACCCCTGAATGTTCTGATCCTTGAGATGTAAGTCTAATAGTCTTTTGAAAGCCACCATACTACCCACAGAAACCACCTCTTGTGGTAGAGAATTCCACAATCTTGTAGCCCTAACAGTAAAGAACTCCCCACGTTGCCTGAGGTTAAAACGCTTTAACCTCCTTAGCGGTAATCCCGAGCGTGACTCGGGGTTGGTTTTTCATATCAGGATCGGTAACCCCGAGTCACGCTCGGGGTGGATTGCAGAGAGCGCAGCGGTGTTCTCTTACCTTATCCTGGCGATCCAGCGATGATCTCTCATTGCTGTGACCGCCAGCCGAGAGTCCCGCCGCTCCTCCGTCGGTCTCCGTCGCTCTGATCACTTCCTAGTTCCGTTCCCTGCAGCAGCAATGCTACATGGGAGCGGAACTAGGGAGGGAAATTCAAAAAAAAAAAAAAAACGTTGCACAAAACACAAAACACATTTTATATTATATATATATATATATATATATATATATATGCATATATATATATATATATATATATATATATATATATATATATATATATATATATATATATATATATATATATATGCATATATATATATATGCATATATATATATATATATATATATATATATATATATATATATATATACACACCGGTATATATATATATGCATATATATATATATATATATGTATGCACACACACATATATCTATATATAATATATAATGCATGAATTATAATCTAATCAATAATATAATTTTATTATATATATTATATATTAAATAATAAAATAATATTATTGATTCGATTATAATTCACGTGTTTGTGTTTCAAATTTATCACATCTGGGATGTCTACTAGACTCTTGTTTTGGTCAGGTTTAAGTCAGTAATTACTAAGAATTGTAGGCCTATAATACATAACGCCAAATTTCCATGAAAACAATTGTACCGCTTTTGGTATGTAATTCCTGACATAATCATACCGCCAGGGAGGTTAAGGATTCCATTCATCCTTTATCTATTTACCATTGCTTGTGGCTGTGCAAAGGTTTAAAGCTCAATTCCACCTTGGGCAAAAAAGAAATTTAGCTTATGGATCCATAATATTTTTCAGTATACATTGAGATCTAGATATGTCTTGTTCCTGCCCTTCTCCTTTTTCCATGTATGTTTTCCAACATACACTGGGAAATATTTTCAGTGCATATGCAGGTTGACCAAAATACAGTTGACTTTATGAATACTCCTCACAGAGACAAGATGATACTTTTTTATGCCTAAAAGATTTAAACAGTAGCTCCATTTTTGTTGAAAGAATAACATTCCCCTCTGGGTGATCTCTGTACATTGCAAGGATTTTAACAAACTTTCTTGTAGATTCCTACCTTTTCTTATTCTGAAGAAATGGCTGAATCTGTATGGGAGTGGTTTTATAATTATCAATCAGCTGCAGCACCTGCAGGGCTCCAATGCGGAAATTGGAAAGGTCTTCATTCCTTTAAACGTGATTTCCTTTTAGGAGTATCTCACCAAAAATGACATTTTTGTTGCAAAAGATGCTTCAAATCTGATTTGTATCTTAGTATAGAGTTCTGGGAAAATCAGTAACCCAGTCACATAAGCAAGACATGACATATCTGGGGGCATTCTGTACAGGTAGCCATATTGCATTGCATTTTAAGGACAATTACAGCACTGCAGATTGAAAGGGAAAGGTAACTTTTAATAACGTTAATTTACAATAAGATGTGTGTCGCAATTGTATACACTAGATTCATTTTTTTATTTGCTCATTTATTTCCCCACGGAAGTGGAATTACCCTTTAGGAAACCTGTACTGAGAGAAATAATCTCTTTCCTTCTGGAAATACTAGTTGCTTGGCTGACATGTTATTCCAATAGCTTTTGAGAGTCTCTGATATGGAACAAGTATGGAACAAGGAGTTTAGACTTCATTCTGATGTTTTAATCTGCATACTTGTTCTGCATACTTGTTCTAAGTCAAAGACTTAAAGCTGAACTCAAGGCAAACCGCTACTGTAAATACACAGATGATTAGTGCTGTTTTACCTGCAGGACCAATTAGGCAACAGTTAGGCTGCTTTCACAATGATCTGCTGCAAAAACGCAGCAAAAAGCATATGTGGTGTTACCGCGATTTTGCCGCATTTGTGGTGCAGTTTTGAAAGGACATGTGACTCAAAAACACATTTTTACTGTGTTTTCTATTGTGAAAGTGCATGACACTTTATTTCTAGGCAGCGCCACCATACCTTTCCTTTTTTTCATATTGTTATACCCCTTGGGGTATTTGAGGTAGTCAGCAGCCTTTATATCCCTTAGATATCCTAGTGCGGGAATCTATACAATTTTTTTTATATATGGTCAATGATGTCCTCCAGGATCCCATGGGTGTTTTGTTTACAAACAAATGTAGGCCGGGGATATAAACAGTTATTTAGTGGTGATAGGTTTTTTTAAGGGTCCATTCACACTAGCACGACTTGTCGCGGTGGGTCGCTCGCCATTGAATAGTACAGGACCCGTTCTAATAGGAGTGACACAAGTCGCTCCGACTTAGAAAAAGGGTCCTGTACTACTTTGGGGCGACCTGGAGGCGACTTGCATTGACTTCAATTATATGAAGTCCGTGCAAGTCGCGCCGAGGTCGCGGTGCACGCTGTGCACTGCGACTTCACAGGTCGCCCCACAAAATCCTGT
Organism: Pelophylax lessonae; assembly: GCF_965119305.1. Lineage (NCBI taxonomy): Eukaryota > Metazoa > Chordata > Amphibia > Anura > Ranidae > Pelophylax > Pelophylax lessonae. The sequence continues at coordinate 770,018,562 of NC_138768.1, forward strand.
CGCGGCAGTGTGAATGGGCTGTAAATGTTACTTTACCAGAAGTAAATTCTACGGGTGTGCCACTTCACACGCAGGTTTAGAGCATCCCCCTAGCACAGGGGTGTAAAATAAAATTTCACCACAGGCTGCATCAGCATTATGGTTGCTCTTTAAAAGGCTGGTTGTGTTTGTAAGACTATATACATATATCCAAGGCTTTTTATTCTCAAAGAATAGGTGCAGGAACTTAACTACGCCCCCGTGCCGAACTGCATCGGATGGTGAGTGTGGACAAATTGCAGTGGGAGGATCTTAAAGAGGCAATAAATATCAGGAGTGCATTATGTGCAGAGTTCAGGGATGCATTATGTATAGGGTGCAGTTTCAGGGGTGCCAAATGCACAGAGTTCAGAGGTGTGCTACATACATAGTGCAGAGTTTAGGGGTGTGCTACACACCAAGTGCAGTGTTCAGGGACGCACAAATGTACAGAGTGAAGTTTTAGAGGTGCCCTATGCAGAGAGTACATGGTTTGCTATGTACAGAGTGCAGGGTCTAGGAGTGCACTACACACAGAGTGCAGGGTTCAGGGATTCGCTACGCACAGAGTGCAGTGTTGAGGAGTGCACTACAGTGCATGCTTTAGGGGTGTGCTCTCCTGCACAGACTGTCCATATCTCACTTCCATCCCTCCTTGGTTCTGACCTCTGCATCACTCTCCCACATACCCCACCTTTGCACACATCTCCCTCCAAAGCCCTCACCCCCCCCCCCCAAAAAAAAAGAAGCTTCCTCACATCTCACCTACCCAGCCCAGCTCTATTACCTCCCGGAAGTATAGGCCTCTCTCTCTCACTTGCAGGGAGATCATTGGTTGGCATCTGTGCCCCTGGGCACAGATGGGGATCACAGTGCAGCTTTCCACTTGATGCCCCATCCCACACTGCACTTGCATCTGCCTCTCCCTTGTCCACGCCATGAGTGCAGGGCAGGCAGAGATTTGTGAGATATCACCTAGAGGAAAGCTGTTGTTGTAAACACAGAAGACTTCTGACAGTGGTAAGCCGGGAATCAAGAGCGAGAGCCTGAGGTGTAGCAAAAGAGTTCCTTTTACCTTCCAGCTGTAAAAAAGCTCTGGGTGCGAGAGCACAAGAAATGGCCTGGCATGCCAGATTCAGCCCGCAGGTCTTGTTTTGACACACGTGCCCTAGCATGTTATTTTAAAAAAATTATTGTGCCCTTTAAACCACGTTAAAAGACCCAGTCCCTGCTGAACAGTATTAACATTTGTAAATGTTTCCCTGTCAATGCCCAACTACCCATGACCTTTTATGAAAAAAAAAAAAAAAGTGTACAAATTGGCCCTGAAAAGTGCCAAACAAAAACTTCATAATTTGGCACTTATAGACTTTAATGGGGTTCAGGCACTATGTTTGTGGTTTGTGGAATTCCTGCTGGGTTCAAGAAACATCAAGCAAACCGAACTTTGCTTGGTTCACACATCCCTAATGGACAAAAAAAAAAAATGTAAAAACAGCAAACTAATGAGTAGGGTTGAGCGAACACCTAGATGTCCGTGTTCGACGGGTTCGGCCGAACTTTAAAAAAAAGTCCGGGTCCGTGTCCCGGACTTTTACCGAACTTTTCCCGGACACCGAACCCCATTGAAGTCAATGGGGACCCGAACTTTAAGGCACTAAAATGGCTCTAAAACACCAAAGGAAAGGGCTAGAGTGCTGCAAATGGCAGCAAAACGTAATTAAGAGCATGGCAAGTGCTCTGCAAACAAATGTGGATAGGGAAATAACTTAAAACAACAAAAAAAAAACAGAAAAATAAAACAATGTTCTTCTTCATCTCTGAAGGACGAGGCCCATATGGAGTAGGAGGGAGGTTGAGGTGGTGGTGGATGTGGCGGTGACATAGGCGTGCGCACAGGGTGTGCTGGGTGTGCCTGGGCACACCCTAATCACCTAGGGCACATAGCATTGCCAGTGAGGAGATGGGAAAGATCTCCCTGGGACCTGCTCTGCTCTATTTCTCCTTGCCTACAGGTACATGGCCCCGATACATTACTCTCCCTGCTGGCAAACACATGCATGTGTATTTCAACTTTGGGGTGCACACCTTAATGCAATAGGCTGCGCACACCTATGGGCGGTGTAGGTGGAAGCGGCGGTGGAGGAGGACCAGGGCCGGATTAACAGCATCATGGGCTTGGTGCTGAGGATTTTGAAGGGCCTTAAGGGCCGTGCCTTGCCATGCACCCAGAGGAGGAAGGGTGCAGCCATGCATGCCTAATTCAACATGGGATGCTGTCTCTGAAGCCCATAAACACATCCATGCATCGCCAACTGTCCCTCCTTGTCCGGCCTTCACGCTGTGTGGGGAGGTTCTGAGGGTGCTGCCTGGGGAAGCGAGCATAGAAGCCAGACTTCTGTGTTTACAAGTGACAGAAGAGCGGTAACAGTGAATATGGCCAACCCGGGGCCTATATAAAAGGTAGGGGCCTGGAGCTGCAGCTCCAATAGCCCCTACATTAATCTGGCCCTGAGGAGGAGGACGAGGTAGCCAACACTGCTTCTTTTCAAAAATTTTAAATGAGGGTACACCCCAAAAGAGTGAGAAAGAGCAAAAATGGAACAATGGGTGGGTAAGGTCGGTATCCATTGCTATTCTGCATAAGGTACGGAAAAGTCCCGTGGGATCCATGCCTGGTTCATTTTAATGAACGTGAGCTTGTCCACATTGTCTCTGGACAGGCGGCTGCGCTTGTCTGTTATAACGCCCCCAGCCGTGCTAAATACCCGTTCAGATAATACACTGGCTGCAGGGCACGCCAGCACCTCCAAGGCGTAAAGGGCAAGCTCAGGCCATGTGCCCAATTTGGAGACCCAGAAGTTGAAGGGGGCAGACCCGTCATTCACTACATGTAGGCGTGTGCACACATACTGCTCCACCATGTTGGTAAAATGCTGCCTCCTGCTAAGACGTTCCATCTGAGCTGCTGGTGCTGCTGTTTGTTGTGGCGTGCTGACAAAGCTTTTCCACATTTCGGCCATGCTAACCCTGCCTTCTGAGGTGCTGGCGGTGCCCTGGTTGCGTTGGCGACCTCCTCCTCCTCCTCCTCTGCCTTGTGCTTCCACTGTGGCCCCGCTGTCAGATGGGAATGCCAGCAGCATGGCGTCTACCAGCGTGCGCTTGTACTCGCGCATCTTGCGATCGCGCTCCAGTGAGTGAATTAAGGACGGTACGTTGTCCTTGTAACGGGGATCCAGCAGCGTGGCCACCCAGTAATCAGCACAAGTTAGAATGTGGGCAACTCGGCGGTCGTTGTGGAGACACTGCAGCATGTAATCGCTCATGTGTGCCAGGCTGCCCAGAGGCGACGAAAGGCTGTCCTCTGTGGGAGGTGTATCGTCTGTGTCCTCTGTATCCCCCCAGCCACGCACCAGTGATGGCCATGAGCTGGCCTGGGTGCCACCCTGCTGTGAACATGGTTCCATCTCCTCCTCCAGCTCCTCCTCCTCCTCATCCTCCTCATCCTCCAGAACTGTGCCCCTGCTGGACAATTGCGTCCCTGGCGTTTGCGTGTGCAGGAACCCACCCCCGGAGCCCCTTGCGAATGACTGCCCTGAAAGCCTTGGAAATGTTACCTCTTCATCCTCCTCCTCCTCCTCATCCTGTGCCACATCCTCTTCCATCATCGCCCGAATTGTTTTTTCAAGGAGGCATAGAAGTGGGATAGTTAAGCTGAGAACGGCGTCATTGCCACTGGCCATGTTGGTGGAGTACTCAAAACAGCGCAACAAGGCACACAGGTCTCGCATGGAGGCCCAGTTATTGGTGGTGAAGTGGTGCTGTTCCGCAGAGCGACTCACGCGTGCGTGCTGCAGCTGAAACTCCACTATGGCCTGCTGCTGCTCGCACAGTCTTTCCAGCATGTGCAAGGTGGAGTTCCACCTTGTGGGCACGTCACATATGAGGCGGTGAGCGGGAAGGCCGAAGTTACGCTGCAGCGCTGCCAGGCGAGCAGCAGCAGGGTGAGAACGCCGAAAGTGCGCACAAACGGCCCGCACTTTCTGCAGCAGCTCTGACATATCGGGGTAGTTTTTAAGGAACCTCTGCACCACCAAATTCAGCACATGCGCCAGGCAAGGGATGTGCGTCAAACCGGCTAGGCCCAGAGCTGCTATGAGATTTCGCCCGTTATCACACACCACCAGGCCGGGCTTGAGGCTCGCTGGCAGCAACCACTCATTTGTCTGCTGTTCCATGCTCCTCCACAACTCCTGCGCGGTGTGTGGTTTGTCCCCCAAACAGGCAAGTTGTAAAACTGCCTGCTGTCGTTTACCCCTGGCCGTGCTGAAGTTGGTGGTGAAGGTGTTACGCTGTCCGGATGAGGAGGCGGTAGAGGATGAGGAAGCGGAGTAGGAGGAGTTACGAACAGGAGGCAAACTGAAGCGCCCTGCAATCCTCGGTGGTGGAAGGACATGCGCCAAATTGCTATCCGCCTCAGGCCCATCCGCCACTGCATTTACCCAGTGTGCCGTTAGGGAGATATAACGCCCCTGACCGTGCTTACTGGTCCACGTATCCGTAGTTAGGTGGACCTTGGCACAGATGGCGTTGCGCAGTGCACACCTGATATTTTCCCCCACTTGGTTGTGCAGGGAAGGGATGGCTTGCCTGGAAAAGTAGTGGCGGCTGGGCACGACGTACTGTGGGACAGCCACCGACATAAGGTTTTTAAAACTGTGCGTCTCCACCAGACGGAATGACAGCATTTCAAAGGCCAATAATTTTGAAATGCTGGCATTCAGGGCCAGGGATCGCGGGTGGGTAGGGGGGTACTTCCTCTTCCTCTCAAGTGTTTGGGAGATGGAAAGCTGAACGCTTCCACGGGACATTGTGGAGATGGTTGTTGGTGACCCAGGTGGTGGTGTTGCTGACAGATCGTCTGTTTGCGGGGTGGCAGGTGCCGGTATCACTACAGATGTGGCTGGAGCGGCCGAGACTGCAGCAGAAGAGGAAGCAGGATGAGCCAGAGACGTTTCTTGGTTTTGAAGGTGTGTACTCCACTGCAGCTCGTGCTTTGCACTTAGATGCCTGATCATGCAGGTTGTGCTCAGGTTGAGAAGGTTCATGCCTCGCTTCAAGCTCTGATTGCACAGGGTGCAAACCACTCGTGTCCTGTCATCAGCACATTTTCTAAAGAACTTCCAAGCTAGAGAACTCCTTTGAGCTGACTTTGGTGCGCTCGTTCCCTTGCTGCGTTGGGCAGTAGCGGGCGTAGTGTCTAGGGCACGGCCGCTCCGCTTCTGCACCCTGCTCCCTCTTCTGCTGTGCTGGTGGCTCTGTGCGACCACCGCCTCTTCCTCCAAACTACTCAGGTCACCTGCATGACGTTCATTCCATGTGGGGTCGAGGACCTCATCGTCCTCCACATCATCTTCCACCCAGTCTTCACCCCTGCCCTCCTTGTCGGTCTCCACAATGCTGAACGCCGCAGCAGTTGGCACCTGCGTTTCGTCATCATCGGAGACGTGCTGCGATGATCCTTGCATGTACTCATCTTGAGAAATAAGTGGTTGGGCATCGCTGCACTCAATCTCTTCCACTTCTGGGGCAGGGCTAGGTGGATGGCCCTGGGAAACCCTGCTGACAGAGTCCTCAAAAAGAATAAGAGACTGCTGTATGGCTTGGGGCTCAGACTGCTGGCCTGATTTGCAAGGGGGTGAGGTGAAAGACGGTTGGACATTGGCTGCAGGTGCCAACTCTGACCTTTCTGCAGTAGACTGGGTGGGAGACAATGTGAAGGAACTGGAGGCACTGTCAGCAGCAAACCAATCTACTATCGCCTCAACTTGTTCTGGCCTCATCACTTCTAGGGGCGTTTGATGCCCTACCAAATACTGATGCAGGTTCTGTCGCCTACTCACACTTGAGGAAGGTGTTTCACTTGTGCGTGTAGCTGGCACAGATCGACCATGTCCTCTCCTTGCAACAGGAGCTCTACCAGCAGCACCACGACCCAGGCCACGGCCCTTATTTGACGGTCTCCTCATATTTCTGTAATTTAAGATCTTGCCCTAGAAAGGTTTTTATTGAATAGCGGAATAGAAAATATGATCCAAAAAAAGTGTATGTATATCACACGTACACAACCACACTAGGCCCCAATTACTATTGTTTGTACCCCTAAAAGGCTAGATGAGGAGTAGGGGGAGTATGGAACAGGCAGCACCCTCAAACCTTCAGAAGTATGAGATGAACCCCAACAACTTGGAAAGGTGGATCTCTCTCACACGTACCGACACAGACTATCCCGCAATTCAATTGATCCTCAAAGGTTTTTATTGAATAGCGGAATAGGAAATATGATCAAAAAAAGTGTATGTATCTCGCACGTACACAACCACACTAGGCCCCAATTACTATTGTTTGTACCCCTAAAAGGCTAGATGAGGAGTAGGGGGGGTATGGAACAGGCAGCACCCTCAAACCTTCAGAAGTATGAGATGAACCCCAACAACTTGGAAAGGTGGATCTCTCTCACACGTACCGACACAGACTATCCCGCAATTCAATTGATCCTCAAAGGTTTTTATTGAATAGCGGAATAGGAAATATGATCAAAAAAAGTGTATGTATCTCGCACGTACACAACCACACTAGGCCCCAATTACTATTGTTTGTACCCCTAAAAGGCTAGATGAGGAGTAGGGGGAGTATGGAACAGGCAGCACCCTCAAACCTTCAGAAGTATGAGATGAACCCCAACAACTTGGAAAGGTGGATCTCTCTCACACGTACCAACACAGACTATCCCCCAATTTAACTGATCCCCAAAGGTTTTTGATTAAATAGCGGAATAGAAAATATGATCCCAAAAAAGTGTATGTATATCACACGTACACAACCACACTAGGCCCCAATTACTATTGTTTGTACCCCTAAAAGGCTAGGAGTAGGGGGAGTATGGAACAGGCAGCACCCTCAAACCTTCAGAAGTATGAGATGAACCCCAACAACTTGGAAAGGTGGATCTCTCTCACACGTACCAACACAGACTATCCCCCAATTTAACTGATCCCCAAAGGTTTTTGATTAAATAGCGGAATAGAAAATATGATCCCAAAAAAGTGTATGTATATCACACGTACACAACCACACTAGGCCCCAATTACTATTGTTTGTACCCCTAAAAGGCTAGGAGTAGGGGGAGTATGGAACAGGCAGCACCCTCAAACCTTCAGAAGTATGAGATGAACCCCAACAACTTGGAAAGGTGGATCTCTCTCACACGTACCAACACAGACTATCCCCCAATTTAACTGATCCCCAAAGGTTTTTGATTAAATAGCGGAATAGAAAATATGATCCCAAAAAAGTGTATGTATATCACACGTACACAACCACACTAGGCCCCAATTACTATTGTTTGTACCCCTAAAAGGCTAGGAGTAGGGGGAGTATGGAACAGGCAGCACCCTCAAACCTTCAGAAGTATGAGATGAACCCCAACAACTTGGAAAGGTGGATCTCTCTCACACGTACCAACACAGACTATCCCCCAATTTAACTGATCCCCAAAGGTTTTTGATTAAATAGCGGAATAGAAAATATGATCCCAAAAAAGTGTATGTATATCACACGTACACAACCACACTAGGCCCCAATTACTATTGTTTGTACCCCTAAAAGGCTAGGAGTAGGGGGAGTATGGAACAGGCAGCACCCTCAAACCTTCAGAAGTATGAGATGAACCCCAACAACTTGGAAAGGTGGATCTCTCTCACACGTACCAACACAGACTATCCCCCAATTTAACTGATCCCCAAAGGTTTTTGATTAAATAGCGGAATAGAAAATATGATCCCAAAAAAGTGTATGTATATCACACGTACACAACCACACTAGGCCCCAATTACTATTGTTTGTACCCCTAAAAGGCTAGGAGTAGGGGGAGTATGGAACAGGCAGCACCCTCAAACCTTCAGAAGTATGAGATGAACCCCAACAACTTGGAAAGGTGGATCTCTCTCACACGTACCAACACAGACTATCCCCCAATTTAACTGATCCCCAAAGGTTTTTGATTAAATAGCGGAATAGAAAATATGATCCCAAAAAAGTGTATGTATATCACACGTACACAACCACACTAGGCCCCAATTACTATTGTTTGTACCCCTAAAAGGCTAGGAGTAGGGGGAGTATGGAACAGGCAGCACCCTCAAACCTTCAGAAGTATGAGATGAACCCCAACAACTTGGAAAGGTGGATCTCTCTCACACGTACCAACACAGACTATCCCCCAATTTAACTGATCCCCAAAGGTTTTTGATTAAATAGCGGAATAGAAAATATGATCCCAAAAAAGTGTATGTATATCACACGTACACAACCACACTAGGCCCCAATTACTATTGTTTGTACCCCTAAAAGGCTAGATGAGGAGTAGGGGGAGTATGGAACAGGCAGCACCCTCAAACCTTCAGAAGTATGAGATTGTGTTCACTGTACCCCACAAAGATTGAGTTCACTGCACCCCACAATGATTGTGTTCACTGCACCCCACAAAGATTGTGTTCACTGCACCTCACAAAGATTGTGTTCACTGTACCCCCCAAAGATTGTGTTCACTGCACCCCACAAAGATTCTGTTCACTGTACCCCACAAAGATTGTGTTCACTGCACCCCAAAAAGATTGTGTTCACTGCACCCCAAAAAGGATGTTGTTCACTGCACCCCAAAAAGGATGTTGTTCACTCCACCCCAAAAAGATTGTGTTCACTGCACCCCACAAAGATTGTGTTCACTGCACCCCAAAAAGATTGTGTTCACTGCACCCCAAAAATGATTTTGTTCACTGCACCCCAAAAAGGATTTTGTTCACTGCACCCCAAAAAGGATGTTGTTCACTCCACCCCAAAAAGATTGTGTTCACTGCACCCCAAAAAGATTGTGTTCACTGCACCCCACAAAGGATTTTGTTCACTGCACCCCAAAAAGATTGTGTTCACTGCACCCCAAAAAGGATGTTGTTCACTGCACCCCAAAAAGGATTTTGTTCACTGCACCCCAAAAAGATTGTGTTCACTGCACCCCACAAAGGATTTTGTTCACTGCACCCCACAAAGATTGTGTTCACTGCACACCAAAAAGGATTGTGTTCACTGCACCCCAAAAAGATTTTGTTCACTGCACCCCAAAAAGATTGTGTTCACTGCAGCCCAAAAAGATTGTGTTCACTGCAGCCCAAAAAGATTGTGTTCACTGCAGCCCAAAAAGATTGTGTTCACTGCAGCCCAAAAAGATTGTGTTCACTGCAGCCCAAAAATATTGTGTTCACTGCAGCTCACACACAGAAAAATGGATGTGGATCACTGACACCTGCCTATCTCCAATCCCACACCACACAGCAATATCGATTGTAGTTTGTAGAACACAGTTTCCCTAAAATTCAGCAGACTCTGTCCCTAACAGGATTGAGAAGAGATCGTAGATCAGGATTGAGTGCAGACCCCACCCCCCACACAGCAATATCGATTGTAGTTTGTAGAAGACACTGACCCTATAATTCAGCAGACTCTATCCCTAAAATGCCTACAACTCGCCCTGCCTAAACACTCCGACCTGTCCCTCAATTCTATCCGGACACAAATGGTTTTTTCCTGCCTATCTTTCCCTAATCAGCAGCCAGCACGTTGATGTGTGCTCTGTCCCTGAATCTAAGCAGCATAATGACGCCGCTGCGGCTGCCTCGAACTTATAAAGACTTGGTCACATGCTTCAGACGGCCAATCACAGCTACTGAGACATTTGCAGGCATGGCTGGGATGGCTTAAGGCACACCAGTTAAACGATTGTTGATTGGCTGTTGAAAGCCCGCCATGAAAAGAGCGCCAAAGCATGCAAAACCCGGAAATAAAACGACCGAACACGGATTTTTACCCGAACATACAGTAAAGTGTCCGTGTCCGTGTTCGGGTACAAAAAATCCAATTATTCGGTACGAACACGAATAATACAGTCCGTGTTCGCTCAACACTACTAATGAGCTCATCGCTCTCCTTCTATCATGTTCCTTGTTAGCACATAGGTACTTCAGTACAACTAACTGACTCTTTGTACCGCTTCTTTCGATCCCAGTCTGAGCTTTGCTGTGCAGAGGATTGCAGAAAGCCCATATTAGGTCTAATGCAAGTACTTACCCTGCTTACATTTTTAAAAATCTATTTAATGATGTATTAATGAATATAGAACTGCATTCATTTGTGTCTATTATAATTGTCTGGGGCTCATTTTTAATATACTGAAGCTAGAAGAAGCCAGGCAACTAGTATTTTTTTATGTGGTCTGCAATGGGATCCTACATATTTCTTTCAGTACACAGTTCCTTAAATAAATATTTCACTCTGATTTGTTTTAGCTATATAAATATATATATATATATATATATATATATATATATATATATATATATATATATATATATATATATATATATATATATATAATTTTTTTCCAACATTATTTTTGTTGAAATCTTTTACTTCTGCCCCTTACCAAAAATGCCTAGGCTCAAAGCACTAGCCTAGGCTGTCTAATGGGCAATCTGTGCCTATTTCTCGAAGAAGTCGTGCTTCACTACACAGGCATGCAATGATCGTGTTCTAGCTTCCAGCTCATAGAGTACCAGTGTACATCATTAATTTGCTGTATCCATAGAAAAGTAGCTGCAAATCCCAGTGTCATGAGGCCAGCAAGACAAGTAAGCCTAGTGGATCAGAGCAGAGGAGAAAGCACAAGATAACCTGCGTACAAATCCAGTTTACAGCCAGCTTCTATTAACAAGTTTGTGGCAGGGAAGGGAAACAAACAGATATAATACACCTCTAAATGAGCAAATATGCTCATTTTGAAATGTTTCTCTAACAATACATAAATTGCATTTTTCATGAATAATAAAAATAATAACCATAAGTGCTGGAAAGGAAAGAGGACATGTTGTCTTACCATTCAGAGAGAGATGTCTGCAAAATGCTTGTTGTAATAATAATGTATAGGTTCAAGTTTTTTAGCAGTTTGTGTGAAAAGAGGAATAGACTAAGACTAGTAAAAAAAGGATGTATATTTATTAAGAGTGACATATGAAAAAAACAGGTACTTAAAAAAACAACTTGGCAGCAGTTGAGTCTTTTATACACTGAGGAGCCCTCGCATATCCTATGCTTGATATTAGTGACCTTCAGATATGTACTGCAACGTTTGGTAATCCTGGCCTGAGACTAAAGATGATGGAGGCATTGCCCCTATCATATCTTACAGGGAACATACTGCATGATTTACATTCTTAACCAATCACAACTAAAGCAAATGCAGTTTTTAAAGTGGAATTAAACTCTCTAAATTAATTTTAAAGTGTTACTAAACCCACAACAGTAAAAAAAAGTCTGTATACCCAGTAAAGCTTGCTTGTTATACTAACTGTGAATCCTAAGGGGTTAATTCCTCCACATTGTTTAAAAATGCTGTTTGATCCTATTTTCTCTAATCTTCCCCTTCTTCTACAGTCCCCAATTCATCTGCTGATAGAACAGAGCCTTGAGGGCACTCTGCACATGCTCAGTTTGGTGTGTATTGTTAGCGAGTTTTTTTTTTTTTTTTTTGTTTCTTGTCAGGGTGCATGTGATGAGCACAGGGCCAATCAGCACTCTCCAGACAGAGGATCAGGAGTCATGTAGTCTCTTAAGACAGTTAGAGGAGAATGAAAACTTCTCCTACAAACTTTAACCAGACACTGATAAAAGTCATAGGACTGCTATGTACTGCTGATGAGAAAATGTATTTAGCGGTTTATATTTACTAAAATAATTGAACTTCCATGTTCTGTTTACAGTGGGAGACCAGATATAGTGAATATAGGATCATAGGTTTGGCAACACTTTACCTATTTTTAATTCTTATGCTGCTAACATTAGTGAATAGATAGGAAGAACTTGATATATTTACTTGTCTTAAACGTTTTTTTATACATTTCTTCACTTTAAGGAAAGAGTGAAGTAAATGCACACCAACAGAAAACTTGCAAAAACACCCACTCACCCCGCGCTCTAATTATATAGAGATGACAATTCTAGATTAAAATTTGAAGCACCCTACATGGGTATAAGCAGCAGCTATAATAGACCAAATGAGGATGAAGGTGTAATAGAAGATCTAAATCAAATAGATGAATCCACAACACTAGCAGCGCTAATAAACAGATTATACTGATAACAGTTTAAAGGTCACTCTTGTATGAGGCAAACAGATAAGATGACAAAGTCTGAAATTCATATGCCAAACGATGAGAAACAGTCCAAAATACAGGGAAAGGGTGTGAAGGATCTTATTCATCCACCAAGCTTCTACCAAACACCGGTGCTCCCCCCTTTCTCTGGACACTCACCAGATGATCGGTCAAAAAACTCCCTCAAAGGATAAACCAAGCCGCCAGCATACAATTTCAGATTCTTAAACTCGAAGTTCCATATATCACTTACTCACCTTCATATAATACTCCATTTAAAGTGGCATGTAAATAAACAGAGTGGGGCACATAGTGTAATTCCGCAAAGTTTAATGGAATAAAAACTCTCAGTGGAAGTCCTTACGACGAAACGTGTCAGGGCGTGTGTGCACGGTCGCCTGAACATAGATGCCACGCTAAAAGTATTTCAAGAATACGAGACCGATGCAGCGGGGGTCACAGAGCGTGCATACTTCACTGAATGCCTTCATTCCTATGTCTTCTTGTAAGTAGGCATTTTTGAGGGGAGAGGGGCTTTTGTGTCTTTTGGTTTTTATTCCATTAAACTTTGCGGAATTACACTATGTGCCCCCACTCTGTTTATTTACATGCCACTTTAAATGGAGTTTTATATGAAGGCGAGTAAGTGATATATGGAACTTCGAGTTTAAGAATCTGGAATCATATGCTGGCGGATTGGTTTATCCTTTGAGGGAGTTTTTTGACCAATCATCTGTTGAGTGTCCAGAGAAAGGGGGGAGCACCGGTGTTTGGTGGAAGCTTGGTGGATGAATAAGATCCTTCACACCCTTTCCCTGTATTTTGGACTGTTTCTCATCGTTTGGCATATGAATTTCAGACTTTGTCATCTTATCTGTTTGCCTCACACAAGAGTGACCTTTAAACTGTTATCAGTATAATCTGTTTATTAGCGCTGCTAGTGTTGTGGTTTCATCTATTTGATTTAGATCTTCTATTACACCTTCATCCACATTTCTTCACTTGTTTCCTGGTTTTTTGCCTAGGCCAAAATAGTAACATTTTTTTTTTTTCTTTTGTCCGGAGGAGGGTTTTTCTGCTACGATGCGTTAATTTGAATGGGTTTCCCATCCCATTACAATGGGCCAGAAATTGTGCATGCAACATTTTCAGCAGTGTACCACACCGGGGCGCACATTGCTCTGTATTGCAACACAAATCCATCAGAAAGGTAATTTAGAAAGAATGGCGCTGCATTATAACAATTCATGTGTTGAGCATTTCTGTAACACAATAGTGTATATGAGCTCTTTAAAAGTAACTTCACTTTTGTTGAGAAAAAAATAAACCACTCTGGGCAATCAATAAACATAGAAGTGATTTTAACAAACCTTGTAGTGGATTCCTACATTTTGTTGCTGTGAAGAAATAGCCCTTTTGTCAGAAATCAAGCAGCAGAGATGGCCAGATCTGCGTGGCTGCACTTAGAAACTGAGACCAAACCATATACAGGTGCATCTCATAAAATGATAATATCATCAAAAAGGTAATTTATTTCAGTAATTAAATTCAAAAAGAGTGATACAGAGTGATATATTTCAAGCATTTCTTTCTTTTAATTTTGATGATTATGACTTACAGCTGGTGAAAACCCAAAATTCTGAATCTCAGATAAATTAGAATACTACGTGAGACCAATTAATTGTAATATAGAAATGTTGGCTTACTAAAAAGTATGTCCATGTACAGTATAGTATGCACTGAATACTAGGCCAGGGCTCCTTTTGCATGAATTACTGTTTCAATGCCGCGTGCAATGGAGACAATCAGCCCGTGGAATTGCTAAGGTGTTATGGAAGCCCAGGTTGCTGGGATGGTTGCTCTGATTGTGGCTTTCAGCTAATCTGCATTGTTGGGTCAGGTGTCTCTCATCTTCCTCTTGACAATACCCCACAGATTCTCTATGGGGTTTAGGTCAGGTGAGTTTGCTGGTCAATAAAGCACAGTGATACCATGATTATTAAACCAGGTATTGGTACTTTTGTCAGTGTGGGCAGGTGCCAAATCCTGCTGGAAAATGAAATCAGCATCTCCATAAAGCTGGTCAGCAGAGGGAAGCATGAAGTGCTCTAGAATTTCCTGGTTGAGGGCTGCGCTACAATTGGACTTGATAAAACACAGTGGATCAACACCAGCAGGTGACATGGCTCCCCAAATCATCATTGACTGTGCAAACTTCACACTGGACCTCATGCAACTTGGATTCTGTGCCTCTCCACTCTTCCTCCAGACTCCTCTAAATTCTTCATATTCCATGATGATTTGGGGATGATTTTGTAATCTCCTGGTGTTGATCCTCTGTGTTTTATCAAGTCTAAAGTCTAAAGCCCTCTTCCAGGGAATTCTAGAGCATTTCATGCTTCCCTCTGCTGACCAGCTTTATGGAGATAATGGTTTAATTTTCCAGCAGGACTTGGCATTTACACGCACTGCCAAAAGTACCAATACCTGATTTAATGATCATGGTATCACTGCGCTTAATTTGCCAGCAAACTTGCCTAACCTAAACCCCATAGAGAATCTGTGGGGTATTGTCAAGAGGAAGATGAGAGACTTCAGACCCAACAATGCAGATTAGCTGGAAGCCACTATCAAAGCAAGCTGGGCTTCCATAACACCTCAGCAGTGCCACAGGCTGATCGTCTCCATGCCACGTGGCATTGATGCACTAATTCATGCAAAAGGAGCCCCGAGCAAGCATTGAGTGCATACCATAATGTACATGGACATACTTTTCAGTAAGCCAAAATTTCTGTATTAAAAATCATTTTTTTTAATGGTTTTATATAATATTCTAATTTTCAAAGATACTGAATTTTGGGTTTTCACTAGCTGTAAGCTATAATCAACAAAATTTAAATAAAGAAATGCTTAAAATATATATCACTCTGTGTGTAATGCATCTATATAAAATATATGAGTTTAACCTTTTCAATTGAATTACTGAAATAAATTAACTTTTTGATGATATTCTAAGTTTATGAGATGTATCTGTGTATATTAAAGTGAATTTATTAATAGTAAAAGAAAAGACATCCAAACACCAGCAAACAGCTAACAAAAATATAAGTGAACAATTACCTGGATGACAAAATTCCTAACCACCTAACTATAATACAATGTATACAAGATGGGCAACACAGTTCAAAGGGAATAGCAGAGATGCAAGGAAGGAGGAAACAGGCCTAGGATCAGGAAAAAGGGGAGCAAAATTTAGGCAGCAGCGTGCAGGATGCAGGGCAAGAGCAAAATAAGGAGCAGGATAATTGGCAAGCAGTATCTGACTAGCACAGCAAAGCAAAACACTGACGCGAAGTGTATTAGCAGAGGAGACACTAAATATCCTCCCAGCAACCAGCATAAGGTGGAGACTGATTACTGCTGGCTGTTGGGAGATACCCGCTGTTGGACACTGGAACTACAACTTTCTGCTCTGAAAAGCACAGTGCCACCAGCAGATGACCCAGGTCCTAAGATCTTGGTTTCACGAGACTGATCACATGTTCTGAATGGAAAGCTCTTGCTCATTATTCTTTCTGAATGGGAAAGTCTGGTTCAGTATTAATAGTGAATTAAAGGGCCTGATTCATTATTATTTATGTCAGTTAAGTGAATATTTCCTGGAGGAGCAAACAATGGAGGTTTATTTTTTTTGCTTACAAGCTACATAACATAAGCAGTTACGAGTTTTAAATATAAACCATTATATATATATATATAAACAGACACTAATGGCTGTAAATAAAGGGGACAGCAAATGTACACTGTTATACAAGCTGCACACTCACTACTTTACATTGTAGCAAAATGTGAGGGGTGCACTCACTTACTCACTTTTGTGAGATACTGTGTGTGTATATATATATATATATATATATATACAGTGGGTACGGAAAGTATTCAGACCCCCTTAAATTTTTCACTCTTTGTTATATTGCAGCCATTTGCTAAAATCATTTAAGTTCATTCTTCTTCCTCATGAATGTACACATAGCACCCCATACTGACAGAAAAACACAGAATTGTTGACATTGTTGCAGATTTATTAAAAAAGAAAAACTGAAATATCACATGGTCCTAAGTATTCAGACCCTTTGCTGTGACACTCATATATTTAACTCAGGTGCTTTCCATTTCTTCTGATCATCCTTGAGATGGTTCTACACCTTCATTTGAGTCCAGCTGTGATTGATTATACTGATTGGACTTGGTTAGGAAAGCCACACACCTGTCTATATAAGACCTTCCAGATCACAATGCATGTCAGAGCAAATGAGAATCATGAGGTCAAAGGAACTGCCTGAAGAGCTCAGAGACAGAATTGTGGCAAGGCACAGATCTGGCCAAGGCTACAAAAATATTTCTGCTGCACTTAAGGTGCCTAAGAGCACAGTGGCCTCCATAATCCTCAAATGGAAGACGTTTGGGATGACCAGAACCCTTCCTAGAGCTGGCCGTCCGGCCAAACTGAGCTATCGGGGGAGAAGAGCCTTGGTGAGAGAGGTAAAGAAGAACCCAAAGATCACTGTGGCTGAGCTCCAGAGATGCAGTCAGGAGATGGGAGAAAGTTGTAGAAAGTCAACCATCACTGCAGCCCTCCACCAGTCGGGGCTTTATGGCAGAGTGGCCCGACGGAAGCCTCTCCTCAGTGTAAGACACATGAAAGCCCGCATGGAGTTTGCTAAAAAACACCTGAAGGACTCCAAGATGGTGAGAAATAAGATTCTCTGGTCTGATGAGACCAAAATAGAACTTTTTGGCCTTAATTCTAAGCGGTATGTGTGGAGAGAACCAGGCACTGCTCATCACCTGTCCAATACAGTCCCAACAGTGAAGCATGGTGGTGGCAGCATCATGCTGTGGGGGTGTTTTTCAGCTGCAGGGACAGGACGACTGGTTGCAATCGAGGGAAAGATGAATGCGGCCAAGTACAGGGATATCCTGGACAAAAACCTTCTCCAGAGTGCTCTGGACCTCAGACTGGGCCGAAGGTTTACCTTCCAACAAGACAATGACCCTAAGCACACAGCTAAAATAATGAAGGAGTGGCTTCACAACAACTCCGTGACTGTTCTTGAATGGCCCAGCCAGAGCCCTGACTTAAACCCAATTGAGCATCTCTGGAGAGACCTAAAAATGGCTGTCCACCAACGTTTACCATCCAACCTGACAGAACTGGAGAGGATCTGCAAGGAGGAATGGCAGAGGATCCCCAAATCCAGGTGTGAAAGACTTGTTGCATCTTTCCCAAAAAGACTCCTGGCTGTATTAGATCAAAAGGGGGCTTCTACTAAATACTGAGCAAATGGTCTGAATACTTAGGACCATGTGATATTTCAGTTTTTCTTTTTAAATAAATCTGCAACAATGTCAACAATTCTGTGTTTTTCTGTCAGTATGGGGTGCTATGTGTACATTCATGAGGAAGAAAAATGAACTTAAATGATTTTAGCAAATGGCTGCAATATAACAAAGAGTGAAAAATTTAAGGGGGTCTGAATACTTTCCGTACCCACTGTATATATATAGTGGGTATGGAAAGGATGATTCTCATTTGCTCTGACATGCATTGTGATCTGGAAGGCAGTGGCGTACCTAGAGCATTTGGCACCCGGGGCGGATCCTATATCTGGCACCCCCCCCCCCCCCACTTTAAAATGTAAAAACACCCGCAAAAATTTGTAATGTCTCCAAGAATATTTATTGCACAAATTTCCCAGCCCCCCTATCACAGTGCCCTTTGCATGCAGTCTGCCCCCCCCCCCGTCTCTCTAATCACAGTTCCCCCTTTTGCACTCTCTGCCTCCCCTGCACAGTCCTACCTTTGGCATAGAAAGATAGCTAATACTATTATCAATGTGTTTAAGTTTGAGTAAGAGATTGGAGACATGCTAAAGGAGATAGTCAGAGACTGAGGACATGATGCAAGAGATGGTAAGAGACTACGGACCTAAAACAAAAGAAATCAGATACTGAGGACATGATACAGGAGATGGTCAGAGACTGAGGACATGATACAAGAAATGGTCAGAGACTGAGGACATGATACAAGAGATGGTCAGAGACTGAGGACATGATACAAGAGATGGTCAGAGACTACGGACCCAATACAAGAGAAATCCGAGACTGAGGATATGATACAAGAGATGGTCAGAGACTACGGACGGGATACTAGAGATGGTCAGAGACTGCAGACAACACACAGGAGATGGTCAGAGACTAAGGACATGATACAGGAGATGGTCAGAGACTGTGGACATGATCCAAGAGATGGTTGGTCAGAGACTGAGGACATGATCCAAGAGATGGTCAGAGACTGAGGACATGATCCAAGAGATGGTCAGAGACTGAGGACATGATCCAAAAGATGGTCAGAGACTGAGGACATGATCCAAGAGATGGTCAGAGACTGAGGACATGATAGAAGAGATGGTCAGAGACTGCAGACATGATACAAGAGATGGTCAGAGACTGAGGACATGATACAAGAGATGGTCAGAGACTGCAGACATGATACAAAAGAAGGTCAGAGACTGCAGACATGATAGAAGATAGAAGAGCATTAGGGGGGCCGGAGAGCACAGGGCAAGCAGAGAGCACTGGAGGAGCTGAAGGGCGCGGAGGGGGACTGGAGAGAATTAAGAGGGGTTTGAAAAGCATTGTAGGGGGGTTGGAAGGCGCAGGGGTGGAGAGCACTGGGGGGGGGACAGGGAAAACCAGGGGGATGGAGAGCATGGGGGGAACTGGAACTCACTGAGGGGGGAGGCAGGGAGCACAGGGGGGTGGAGAGCACTGGGGGAGCCAGAGAGCATAGGGGGGAGATGAAAAGCACTGCAGGGAGCTGAAGAGCACTGGGGGGCTAAGGAGCGCTGGGGGGGGGGCAAGAGCACTGAGGGGTTAAGAGCAGGGGGGTGTTTAGAGCACTGGGGGGTGTTTAGAGCAGGGGGGGTGTTTAGAGCAGAGGGGGGGGTGATTAGAGCAGGGGGGTGTTTAGAGCAAGGGGGTGTTTAGAGCGGGGGGGGTGTTTAGTGCAGAGGGGGTGTTTAGAGCGAGGGGGGGTGTTTAGAGCGGGGGGGTGTTTAGAGCAAGGGGGTGTTTAGAGCAGGGGGGGTGTTTAGAGCGGGGGGGGTGTTTAGAGGGGGGGTGTTTAGAGCAGGGGGTGTTTAGAGCAGGGGGGTGTTTAGAGCAAGGGGGTGTTTAGAGCAAGGGGGTGTTTAGAGCGGGGGGGGGTGTTTAGTGCAGGGGGGGTGTTTAGTGCAGGGGGGGTGTTTAGAGCGGGGGGGTGTTTAGAGCAGGAGGGGTGTTTAGAGCAGGGGGGGTGTTTAGAGCGGGGGGTGTTTAGAGGGGGGGTGTTTAGAGCAGGGGGGTGTTTAGAGCAGGGGGGTGTTTAGAGCAAGGGGGTGTTTAGAGCAGGGGGGGTGTTTAGAGCGGGGGGGGGGTGTTTAGAGCGGGGGGGTGTTTAGAGCAGGGGGGGTGTTTAGAGCAGGGGGGGTGTTAAGAGCAAGGGGAGGGGGGGGCTGGAGAGCACTAGGGGGCCATCAAGTTGTATAGGAGAGGGGATGGGACAGCTGCATATAGATGATTTGATCTTTACATATTCCTCCTGCTGCCGCTAACTGACTGCAGGAGGGAGAGGAGAATCGGCCATTCAACGGCAGCAGGAGAAATACGGAAAGATGAATCCCTCTATATCCAGCTGTCCCATCTCCTCTCCAGTCCAGACAGTCACACAGAAGGAGGCTGCTCAGTGCTCACCTTCTTCCTGCCGGCCGCCGGCCGCCGCCCCCGCCCCCCGAGCAGCGCGAACTAAAGGAG
The DNA here is from genome assembly GCF_965119305.1 of Pelophylax lessonae. NCBI lineage: Eukaryota > Metazoa > Chordata > Amphibia > Anura > Ranidae > Pelophylax > Pelophylax lessonae. The sequence continues at coordinate 770,038,697 of NC_138768.1, forward strand.
CTGCAGCTCCTTCACACTGACTGATATTCCAAACAGCCTGACACCCCCCCAGTGCGGGCCCCCCCCCCCCCCGCGGGCCCCCCCCCGTTAGTACGCCACTGCTGGAAGGTCTTATATAGACAGGTGTGTGGCTTTCCTAATCAAGTCCAATCAGTATAATCAAACACAGCTGGACTCAAATGAAGGTGTAGAACCATCTCAAGGATGATCAGAAGAAATGGAAAGCACCTGAGTTAAATATATGAGTGTCACAGCAAAGGGTCTGAATACTTAGGACCATGTGATATTTCAGTTTTTCTTTTTTAATAAATCTGCAACAATGTCAACAATTCTGTGTTTTTCTGTCAGTATGGGGTGCTATGTGTACATTCATGAGGAAGAAGAATGAACTTAAATGATTTTAGCAAATGGCTGCAATATAACAAAGAGTGAAAAATTTAAGGGGGTCTGAATACTTTCCGTACCCACTGTATATATATATACATATATGTATATACATATTAAAAAGACTACAAATTCCCTTTAGTGGCAGTGGCTGCTTTAAAACTTTACAACTTCCCCTTAAATGTTTCAGCATTTTGAGCAATGTATCTAAAACAATCTCTTCTTCGTTATCACCCTTTGATGTGAAGAGGGTGAAATAAACAAAACAAAGCAATATCTAGCGAGGAATTGAAAATGTGTGGCAGAAAATAAATTAAATTTGTACTGGTGGGATTGTTTGTTTGCAGGATGCTGAAGCTTGAAAATAAAAAAATAAAAAAAATGGACAACTGCACATTTGCATAAATATTCTGTAAGTCTATTTTTCATTAATTTCCTTTCTCAATGCTTTACTTCCCTGACTGTTCAGGACAATGTCACCGAACGCTGAATGCAAAATGATTTTAATCTAAGTTACTTGTAGGTTCAGTAACCATAACAACTTCTCCTGAATCTCCTTTACTCATATCATTTCCATCATTTTTTTTTTTTTATTTTTTATTTTTTTCCCGTGTACACAGTGGTTCTGATTGCTGTTCTGCATTACGCTACTAGCTAATAAAGTATGAGATATTAGCCTAATCTTCTCATTGTTTACAGAGATGGGTGGAATTGACTTGCATTTGTTTGGTGTGCTTTAATAGAAAAACAAGTGCGTTTTTGATACCCAAAGAACGCATAGAGTTCAGACAAATAGCATAAGCTGACGTACCATACGCACTATCGGTAGCAGAGAAAAGCTTCTGATGGCCATCCAAAAAAAACGGATTCATACAAATATAAGTTCTCTACTTTGCTTATGTTAAGTGGTAGAAAGGAGAAGGAAAAACATTGAAGGCTCAGTATGATGACTCCCTGATGGGAGCCAGATGGTGCTGAAGCAAAAAGGGAAACCTTCCAGGAGAGGATAAACAAGCAAAATGCTGCTTTCTTTTACAAGAGAGGAATTAGAGTAAAACAAAGCAATTAATAGCCATAGAATTCAGTCATAAAGAAAGTGATCAGGCATGTGGCTTGGGAACACAAAGTGCCGAACACCAATGTCTGTGGTCTTGTTTATAATATCGCTAATGCACCATTTTTTGGAACAAACAAGTTGCACCGAAGGAAGTATCTGGCATCTATATGTGATTTCTTTAGAGCGGTAATTGGCATTACCAAGGCGAACTTTCATGTAGAGCAGCTTTTAAACTTGCTGCACGCCTGTGCGTCACTAATAACCTTTCTGTGAAACCCATTTAAAAGTCTAATTTTATTAAAATTGCTAATCAGTTTATTTGATTCCTTTTTTTTAATGCTCAAAACAAATACATTAACTGTTTATCTACCAGATTAGATTTTTCAGTTTTGTTTATACTTATTGGATGGTGTTATCCAAGGCCGCCCATAGGCAGGAAAATCTGTTTTGTAGAAGGGCGGGATACGAAAGATCTGCCAGTCATAGTTAAAGTTTCATAGCCACCGTTCTTCCCACCACTAATCAAAGACAAAATACTAATTTCCTTAATGGTATACCTGAGTCAAACATGACATTTTTGCATTAACACTGATTGCAGGCATGCAGCTTGCCCACTGAGTGACTCAATATTCATTCAATCATTACTTTCGTACATCTGGTTGCCTTGCTAGCTACAGTAAATCCTTAAAGTGACTGTATCACTATGTTCTTGGAATGTTTTCAGCATCTTTTGATGTAGATAGAGTTTTGTGCAAAAATGGCTACATTCGGCACTGGAACTTTTAAAGCTGACTAGGTAAGTCCAGGATTTTAGAGATTAAAGGTTAGGTTAAGGTTAAGCACAAAGGTTAAGGTCAGGAGTTACATAGGTTGAAAAAAGAAGTCCATCTGGCTCAACTAATAAAATGGAGTAAATCATTACCTTAAAGTGTATTTTTACATTTACCATTCACACAGCCTACCTGAAAAAAAAAATGGTTTCTCACCTTTTTGATGTTACAGAATGTGTCATGGTTGATTCTAAGAAATTCTGGACAGTCTCAAGTGTCTTTGTGCCCACACTATCCCTCATTTACATATTATGCAGGAGAGCAGCTTCTAAATGTTTAACCCTTTCTAAGGACAGACAGTGTTCAATTCCCCCAAAACTAGTGAATGCAACAGAAATATCAAAAACACCCAAAACTCCAACTCAGTACTGGAGCCAGCATGTACGAGTGTAGGGAAAAAAAGTCCTAAAAGTGGCATATCACAGCAAAATCCTGTGAAGCAGTGTAGGACAGCCTCTAACCAGGCCATGCCCCATATCTCGTTTCACTCCAAATCCCATGATTAGGCTCCAGGGACAGAGTTAAATGGATGTGGCCTGGTTTTAGCCTGGACAGAGGCTGTCATATACCTCTTCACAGGGTTTTGCTTTGATGGGCCACTTTTAGGAATTATTTTCCCTGTTGGATGTTCTGAGCTGGAACAAGCTCCGTTTCTGTCAGCACTCTTAGTGGTCTGTCATGCAAAAGGACCTGTAGAGACTTGAACGGCACCTGTAATTTTTGTTGTAGGTCACATGTAAAGGTGTACGCATACTGGCACATTGAACAGGTCCTGGAGTGTAGTTCAGCACCTTGGGCCAGTTCGTTTGAGTAATTTGAGTATTCTGAACCGTGCCCGGGATCAGGTAAGCGAACCGTGTCTGGGACCACTTGGAAGAGGTGATCCAGGGCGCAGTTCCCTTGTGGTCCAGTACAGTTTGCCTCAGTGTGAGTGCAAACCATGCCAGAGTACAGTTATCTCCATAGATGACAATGTACTGAAGCAGGGCTCACTGGTCTGTTTAGTAGAAGAGTGTGCCCAGGACCACTTCATGTACAGGTGCATCTCATAAAATTAGAATATCATCCAAAAGTCAATTCAAAAAGTGAATAGATGTATATAGATGTGTTACACACAGAATGATATATTTCAAGAATTTATTTCTTTTAATTGTAATGTTTATGGCTTATAGCTGGTGAAAACCAAGAAAATATAAATATTACATAAGACCAATAAAAAAAGGATTTTTAATAAAGAAATATTGGCTTACTAAAAAGTATGTCCATGTACAGTATAGTGTGCACTCAATACTTGGTCAGGGCTCCTTTTGCATGAATTATTGCATCAATGTGGCGTCGCATGGAGGCGATCCACCTGTGGCACTGGTGAGGTGGTATGGAAGCCCAGGTGTCTTTGATAGTAGTTTTCAGCTCATCTGCATTGTTGGGTTTGGTGTCTCTTATCTTCCTCTTGACAATACCCCACAGATTCTCAACGGGGTTTAGGTCAAGCGAGTTTGCAGGTCAATCAAGCACAGTGATACCATGCTCAATAAACCAGGTATTGGTACTTTTGGCAGTGTGGGCAGGTGCCAAGTCCTGCTGGAAAATGAAATTAGCATCTCCATAAAGATGGTCAGCAGAGGGAAGCATGAAATGTTCTAGAATTTCCTGGTAGAGGCTGGGCTGACTTTGGACTTGATAAATACAGTGGACCAACACCAGCAGATGACTTGGCTCCCAAAATCATCACTGACTGTGGAAAATGTTGCATTTAATTTGGAAATCAAGGTCCCAGAGTCTGGAGGAAGAGTGGAGAGGCACAGAATCCAAGTTGCATGAGTTCCAGTGTGATGTTACCAAAGTCAGTAATGATTTGGGGAGCCATGTCACCTGCAGGTGTTGATCCACTGTATTTTATCAAGGCAGTGAAGCCCTCTACCAGGAGTTTCTAGAGCATTTCATGCTTCCCTCTGCTGACCAGCTTTAGGGAAATGCTGATTTCATTTTCCAGCAGAATTTGGCACCTGCCCACACTGCCACAATTACCAATACCTGGTTTAATGATCAAGGTATCACTGTGCTTGATTGGCCAGCAAACTCGCCTGGCCTAAACCCCATAGAGAATCTGTGGGGTATTGTCAAGTGAAAGATGAGAGACCCAAAATTAAAAAGAATTGCTTGAAATATATCACTCTGTGTGTAACACATCTATATAAAATATATCAGTTTCACTTTTTGAATTGAATTACTGAAATAAATCAACTTTTTGATAATCTAATTTTATGAGATGCACCTATATAGTCCAATGTGAGTGCAGACCAGTGAGGGAGTGGGAAAATCAAACTTGGGCCCAGTTCAGTTTAACCAACCCCAGTGTGAGTGCACCCCAACTCAACCCTACCTATTAAGCTCCCCCGCTTTGAATGAACACCATTTAAAATGAACTGCTTCCCTTATATTCATTTATTAAAAGAAAAAATGGACATTATTCCATTTTATGCATTTGTGCTTTAATTAGACCCAGCATGCCAAGAATCTGATAATATAATCTATACACATCTGTAGTGCTGCCCTCTGCTTTCCTGTTAAGCCACAGAACACATTTAATTGATTGAATTGATCAGCTAGGTTAAAGTACCAAATAATCAAGTAGGGACTTCTGATGTTTATCTGTACTGTTTGTGCGTGTGATCTCCAACCATCAAATTGACTAATGCTGTTTTCCCAAGGGAAGGGGCCCCTGCCTAAGAGCCAAAATGCTCAGCAAAGAATTTCTGAAAGAAAAGAAAAATTCTTGTTAAGATGTGAACATGCTAGGGACCCGTTATCTTTCTCTAATGTCTAAGGTCCCTGCATAACGAGCCACAGGGGAGACTTTAAAGAAGAGTCTGAAAAAGGCTCTAGACATTGAAGGACGAGACAGAGATAATGTCGTTAGCTGGGTGCTGTAAGAGCTCCACAAGTGATTCAGGTGGATTTCTGTGAGCTACACTCTAGGCTGTTTGGCAAGAAGAAGATTTAAAAAGGCTTCTGAAACCTACCATGTAACATATGTGGAGTAATTCAAAGCTATCCGCTGCTACCTGTCTAAATCCACTCGTAACTTGTCAAATCTCTAGCGGATGAACTGTGGAGAGAGAGATGTATCTATTGTATGACATTGTACATTTTATCTTCCTCCAAATGATGTTTTACAGTGCGGCTCAAACTAAGGTATACATATAAAACTCATCCTGTTAAATTCCCAAACAGAGATCAAACAAGGCTGCAATAAACATATGCTCCAAGACAGTTGAACTTTTTTTTTTTTTTTTTTTTAAACAAAAGTTTCTATTTCATTATATCTTTCATTATTATGTGATATGTGCTAACTGCTGCTAAGTCTTTTTTTAACAACTTAAGCTTTTACCCCCTTCCTGACCAGGCCCTATTTTGCGATTCGGCACTGTGTGACTTTAACGGACAATTGCGCGGTCGTGCGGCGCTGTACCTAAATGAAATTGACGTCCTTTTTCCCCACAAACAGAGCTTACTTCTGGTGGCATTTGATCACCTGTGGGATTTTTACTTTTTGCGCTATAAACAAAAAAAGAGCGACAATTTTGAAAAAAAATTTTTATATGAAATTCCCCCCAAAAAATGTAAAAATCAAAATTTTTAACATTTTAGGCTAATTTGTTTTCTGCTACATATGTTTGGTAAAAAAAAATCGCAATAAACGCATTTTGATTGGTTTGCACACTTTTGGGGTTACCAGTGACATTACTACAATAATCAGTGCTATACATATGCACTGTTACTGTAAAAATGACACTGGCAGGGAAGGGGTTAATTTTATTGGAGAGGGAGGGGTTAATGTATGCCTGGTGCTTACTAACGTGTGTGGGGGGAGGTGACTGAGTGACACAGGGACAGATCGCATGTTCAGCTATGCTGAACCCTGCAATCTGTCACTGTTTGTCACTTAGGAGATCCGCCCGCTTTGTTTACACTGGCAGGGAAGGGGTTAACTTTATTGGTGATGCAGGGGTTAAGTGTGTCCCTAGGGGCATGCTTCTAACTTTAAAGGGGTGTGGCTAGTGATGTAACCACAGAGACATACGATCCTACATAACAGGATCGTATGATCTCTGCTGTTACACCAGGGAGAATGACAGGCGGCTTTGTTTACATTAGCCGCCTGCCTTTCTCCCTCTCCATGGGGAGATCACGAGTGGCAGGTGAACATCGGGTCCGCGCCGTTCACACGCGCAGACTTTTTAGGGAACGAGCAGGGGGCGGGAGCGCGTCTTCGGCGGCGCGCACTCGCCCCCTAGAGGCTCACAGGCTAGCGACGTAGACCTATGTCACTTTGCCTGTACATGGCTGACCGACGCAGTAAATAGTCGTGCGGCGGTCGGCAATCGGTTAAAGCCTAACTTTACCTACAAAAAAATGCAAAAATGAGCAAGCACGACTTACTTTCATAATGATGTGTCTCTTGGACTGTCTTCTAGTTCAGTAGAAAGCTTCTGTCCTCTAATGCCCCCTTTAACCCTGCCATCATAATCTTCCAGTGTGGCGGAGGTTAATAGAACTGAGCAGCTGTCACAGGCTTTCATCAAGAGAGCCCGACTATGCCCACTCCTCTCCACCCAGATCCACCATTCATAGAAGCCATGCTAATCTTCTAAGAACGAAACAGGATCTATGAATGAAGGACAGGTGGATGATTGAAAGGTCTACCCCCTCTATTCATAGGACACGTTTCATTAATAGAAAATGTAATACAGCTTCTATGAATGGAAGAGCTGGGCTAAAAGGGGGAGGGGCATTGTAGCACACTCTTTATGAGAGCCTGTGACAGCTTCTTAGAACTATTAACCCCCACCACACTGAAAGTTTACAACGACGTGAGTGGAGGGGCCCTGGAGGATAGAAGATTTCTACTGAACTAGAAGACAGAAGCACATGGAACACATTCCACTGAAGGTAATTAATGCCCCTTGTGCTTATATTTGCCCTCCTCTCTGTACTAGTTTCAGGTCAGTAGTTAAAGCATAACTCCACTTTTGTTGAGAAAAAAAAAAACTTTCCCCTCTTATGTACATTACAAAAATTTTAACAAACTGTGTTGCAGATTCCTACCTTTTGTTATTCTGAAGAAATCACTGTTTGTTCCTCTGTGCCTCTGTGCTGAGTTGGTTAAATGGGAGTGGTTTCATAATTATCTATCAGGGCTCTAATGAGGAAATCTGCTGGGCCTGCATCCCTTTAGATGTGTTCCTAAGGGAGTATCTAACCAAAAATTACATTTTTGTTGCAGGGATGCCAGAAATTTGAGTTGTATCTTAGGCAGACTTCTGGGTAAATCTGTGAGTCAATCACACAAGCAGGAAATGATGTTTCTGGGGTGTGGTCAGTTCACATTCTGTGTACAGAACACCTCCAGGCAGCCATATTGTATTGCATTTTAAGAAAATTACAACAGCTGCAGATTGAAAAGGAAAGGTCATTTTTAATAACATTCAATTACAATATGATTTGTGTCGCAATTGTATACGCTATATTGTTTTTTCTTTATTTGCTATTGTAGCCCTGCCCCCTAGAGGACTGCTGAAGAATGACACTTTTGGATTTCCCTGGGTAACCCGTAGCAACTGCTTGCAGAAATCTTAATACTTTAAGTTCTTGGCTCAGTCAATGATCAGTCTAGGGGTTGTTGATTTTGTTGTTTTATTTATATTTGGATAGGAGAAGGGATGAGTGGGATACTCCAACTGTTAACTATTCACACTTCAGAGGACTTCTAACTTGAGAATGCGGCAAGGCCACTGCTTCATCCTACCACTTGAATGAAGATGAGTTAAGTATTCTTATTTGTGTTTCTCTTCAGGGTACTCCCCCAATACCCCCTTTCGCTGTACTAGCCAACACCCGTCCCCACTAACTGCACTACCCGGAGTGGTCCCCTTCCTGGGTAGACCCCTGGGCAACACCCTCTGTACTCACGATACTGCTTTCCAGATTCTCTCGCTCTTGCTCTCCTGGTCCTGGGTTCAGCTCCACACTGTAGGTTCACCAGGCCGACTGCCTGTGACCATCACCGACTGCTGCAGAAGAGGAGGCAGCCGCCACCCTCTTTCTGGGACTCTGCTTCCCACCAAAGACCCCTACCTCATGTGCCCGTGGCTTTTTATACCCTGCCCCACAATGCACTGAGACCAACTGTCTGTGCCAATCCCTGGGGCAGTACCAAAAGCCTGTGTTTCATTGGTTAGGTTTTCTCCAGCATCCTATGTGCCTCCCCATTGGATCAACTGGGGACACTCCCTAAAACCAGATGCATCACACACTAGGCACACTAAGCAGACCTGACTCACAGTTCCTGCTCTCTATTAAGCAGAGAACAATATAGATTTTGCCTGCTGCTCCTCTGATAGGCAGACAGAGCCAAAACTATACTCTCTACCTAGCATCTGACTAGGAGGGTGCTACACTATTTTTTTCCCACAAAAGTGGAGTTACCCTTTAACCTCCCTGGCGGTATGATTCTTTCGGATTTTAGGTGCTGAAAGCGGTACCATTATTTTGCATGTAATTCTTGAGAATGAGCAGCCCAAACCAACTATTTACATATTTTTTTTTCTTTTCTACTGTGCGTTCTTCTTTATAACATCTCGGGTATGATAAAGTTTGAGACACAAAATCATAAATTATAATATAATAAAAAACTATAAAAAAGTTAAAGTATGTATGTATGTATACATATATATATACTGTAAACATATATATATATATATATATATATATATATATACACATATCTATATATATATATATATATATATATATACATAAAAAGTACAGTAAAACTGCAGGAAAGGGCACTGGGGGGCAATGTGATGTGAATTTATTTTATTTTGAATGGTATCAGTGTGTTTGGTGTGTTTTACATTTGAATTTGCCGCCGGTTCCACCCCCCTGCGAACGTCACGTTGCAGGAGACGGAAGCCGGGGCACGGAGAGGATTGGGTGGAAGATCCGCCGCCGCATACCGCTGAGATACATCGCTGGATCCCGGTGACAAGGTAAGAAACCTCTTTTACAGGATCCAGCGATGCTTCTGGCGGTACCCCGAGTGTGGCTCGGGGTTACCGCTTTTGGCTCTGAAATTTAACCCCGAGCCACGCTCGGGAATACCGCTAAGACGGTTAAAGCTGAAGTTTAGGTATTGCAATTTTTAGTTCCGACCAATGTAAGTATACATGTGTCATATCTGTGGGGTCCCCATAGATGTTGGAAATCTCTATAGTAGGCATCGCTGATACAGCAACTGCTGCTGGCCTTCTGGGTCCCATGCTAAGCGGCAGCCCTGCTGCTTACGGAACACAGGCAGTTGCCTGCTCGGCATGGGCACCATTCAGGGATTTCACATTTTCACAAATAAGACAATCAGCTGTCATGTTTTTTGGAAAAATCTAATTGAAGCATCTGGAGTTAGAAGCTGATTGGCTACCATGCACAGCTGTCAAAGAATTTGCACTCTCTGATTTTAGTAAATGAACCCCAGTGTTCTCTGTTTGGATGAGGTGGAGATCGTGACATCATTGCTCCAGCTTTCCACCTTGTCTAATCAGAGAATTCTTTGCATTCATTTATAAAATGCAGTTTTTCTCTGTATGACGCCTGTGCAAGCAACCACCTGTGTTCACAATGCATTAGGACAGCTACTCGGCATGGGCTCCAGAAGCTAGATCGCTGTAGCACCATTGCCTTCTACAATGAATTCCAGCTTCCAGCCATGAGGATCCAACAGGTATGGCACATGCATACCTACATTAGTACAAGGTGTAAAAATTGCCATACCTAAACTGAGCTTTAAAATGACTGAAACCAAAACATCAGCAAGACAGCTATCTTGCAAATTACATTTGTTAAAAGAGAATTCAGTAGTGGCAACTTACATTTTCTCTGATGACAGGATTATTTAAAAGAAAAGGGTAAATTCTGCCATGGAAAAATAATATAGAAAAGCCAAGCAACTAATAGGGCACCGTACACTACTAATATAACAGAAAATAAAATACTGCTGCTGAAACTGCATTAGGCGTGTATTTGCTAGTTTGTCTGGGATGCACTGAACCAGGGACTCTGTCTAAAAAAATATGTATTTCCATAGATCCAAAAATGTATGGAACATTATTTATCATTTAAATGGAGTCTCAAATACCCTAAATCAGGCAGATGCTAATGGCTTTCTCCTTTTCATATTTGTGATGGTAATTTTCAGTTTGCTTGGAGCTCTTCCTAAAGTTCACCTATCAAAACAGAAATATGAGGGCTACCCTTGCTAACCTCCTTCTGAAAGTCATGGTTGGTTGTGTCTGGCTTTAATGCTTGCAAGTCACAGAACTGGAACAAGCACACAGTAAAGGAAAGTCAGTGAAAAGTCTAAACTTGTAGTAAGCCCATTACTCAGAAAGCACTGCAGACACAACATCACCATAACAGCCAGAGAACAAGCTTTTAAAGTAAAAAGAGGTCATCAATGATGGCCAACATATTTTACTCATGACAGCTATACTTTAACGTTTAAGATATATATATATTTTTTAAATGCCTGTAAATGAAGTTATACATTTATTCTGAAAAAAAATAAACATTTTAGAAATACACCTACATTTGATTTCATTTTAGTACACAGCAGCACTCTGGAAAAGGGAAGACAGAATATTGGCCAATCACGTGTTTTAAATTCATTGTACTGAGTGTGGGTCAGGGACTTTGCAGCAGTTAAGCAAAAGAAACACAACTAAAAAAAGTCAGGTCACCATGTAGGTAGGTGCAGCTATGCAGCTATTTTTCCCACCTGTAGATGGCATTGCGCCGATAGGGCAGTCATTCTTAACCAGGGTTCCATGCAACTCTAGAGTTTCTGCAGAGGTTGCTAGGGGTTCCTTAAAGAGGTTGTAAACCCATATTACTTTTTTTTTTGCAACCTGTAAGAGAAACACATAATGAGCTAGTATGCATCGCATACTAGCTCATTATGAAATACTTACCTTAGAACGAGCCCCCGCCGTGCCGCCCGCTCACCTGTATGACAGGCGACATGTCCAGTCGCCTGTCTTCCGGGATCGCGGCATCCGGCCATCTGATTGGCCGGAGCCGCGGTGACGTCACTCCTGTGCACGCACGCGGGAGCCGACAGTCACGGCACGGGGCTCTGAAGAAACGGCACCAGCGGCCGTTCCTTCAGAGTGCATGCGCCAGTGATGTCACTGGCTGCATGTAAGGTAAATATCTCCTAAACGGTACATGTTTGGGAGATATTTACAGTACCTATAGGTAAGCCTTATCATAGGCTTGCCTATAGGTAAAAGTGTCAGAGGAGGGTTTACTTCCTCTTTAAGCTGTGGCTGATTGACCTCCCATTTGATGGTGCCTGCATAGTTCCAGAGTCAACAGGTCTGGGTGGAACCAGTTGCATGAAGCTAATGATTTCTTTAGTTGTCCATAGATATTGAGTTCTGACCACCACTATAAGGGTTGCATTCTTCCCACTGATCAATAATGTAAGGGCCATTTTCTTTTCACTGACCACCAAAGAAGGTTTTAGCAAGGATTTCCTGAGACCAGAAAATTATTTCAAGTGTTCTTTTGGGGTAAAAAGTCTAAGAATGGTCCCCTTATGATATTTTTGATAATTATGGACAGATATCCAATTGCTGTGAGAGTTTGAGTGAGTTTGAAACTTTGTATTCCAAATGTGTCTTCAGCTTGACTGAAGCTGAGCTTTAGGCCCTTTTCACACCTGTCCGTTCCATCGGCGGACTTCATTCTTCTCAGCGGGGGATCGATCTGCCGATCCCCGCTGAGCAGGCAGATGACAGCTCCATCTCCGCTGTGTGAGGAGACGGAGGTGTCAGATCCCCGCTGTTCTCTATGGGGGAATCGGATGAGAACAGACCACTTGTCCGTTCTCATCCGATACGATCTGCCAGGCGGATGGAAAATAGGGTTTCCATCCGTCCGGATTTGACGGACAGGATCGGATCAGATGTCAGCGGACATGTCTCCGCTGACATCTACTGCCCTATAGAGATGCATGGGGCATCCGTTCAGATCCGCCTGAAATACTGACAGGCGGATCTGAATGGTCCGAATGTATGAAAGGAGCCTTAAGCCCCGTACACACGCATCGATTATTGGCCGTGAATTTTTGGCCAACGTCCGATCGGCCGATGTTAGTATGATGCTGTTTTCGACAACCAACTCCGACTTTTCGGCCGAATAAAATCTGGTGTGCAGGCTATAAAATTTTTGTTGGCCGTCAACACAACGGCCGATTTTCCATCAGTCAGTACAGATTTCGGCAGACAAAAATCTGATGAGCAAGACTAGGCATGCTCAGAGAAAAAAAACACACGGAAAGTAAACCAGCACATGACATCACTTCTGAAGTAGATTTTTGTTGGCAAAGAAAATTCGTGTGCAGTCTAGGCACATTCCAACCAACAAAACACCACTTGGACAAAAGACGGTCGGCCAATAATCGTTGCGTGTGTACGAGGCATTAGGGTTGGTTCACACCAGTAAGTGTGTTCTGTGCATGTTTCCCACAATTCGTTCAAAATGCACTGCCTTTGCAATCTGCTATGGATGCCAATACATTGTTAATGGCACCCCAAAATCAGATCGCAAACGCAGTGTATTTGCAGGCACCAGATCACATGGTAACGCAGTACCATGCGATTTGGTGCGGTGCATTTTTCAAAAGTAGCGCACACACTTTTTCGTGCATTCGGGCTTGATCTGCAGCCCACCTAAATGAATAGACTGCAAAAATTACACTGCAGATGAATGCGCCGGAATCGCACAGGAACGTGGACCGCTTTACCATGCGATTCTGAAATGATCCTTTAAGTACTGCCTTGCAAAAGCAATAGTGTCTATAGATGACCACTCAATGTGCATGGTCACATTGTCATTCCAAATGTTATCTGCAGATGGAGATGCAGAACGAATTCAAGAATCACAGCTCCTGGTCCATGCAGATGGGAATTTTCATTCAAAGTAGAAATCCATTATGTTGTACCTTTATTGGAAATGACTTATTTTAAATAATATGCTGCTGGAAAAATAGATTCAAGGACAGTAAAGGTAAGAACAGGAACCATGTCTTTGTTATTGTCTGCACTTTCTTATTCACAATGTCTCCGATGTTTATTGCTGACTGCCAGCAAGATTATGGGAAATGTTTACCCTGGAAAAGCTGCCAATCTCTATTTGTGAGCAGCCTGGGCTCTGTACAGTATCTGTGATCAAGATGCAATTGTAGGGCGTAACAATATGCTCCTGTAGCGGAGAAGTCAATTCATAGTCTCCGTGATTTAACATTCTTCTTTTCCTCTCCCCACAATCGCCCCATTTTTGTCATGATATATAAGCTAGAAAATGTAATGTGACTTTTATGCTGGGGTCTGTGCTGTGATTCTGCTGGCCTTAGGTAAACATAATTTTTCATACTCTTTCCGCATGATTTGTTTTCTATAAAAGTGTGCTGTTTTGAATTTAGTCACGTGCGTTTCTGAGCCTCAGCAACAAACAGTACATTGATACATGTTTTATTTTGACATTTCTTTTATCCTCGGTCTTGCTGGTATATGTATCACTTTTCAGAAATATTAAAGGGAGACCATTGGGCTTTTTCAGTATGTATTCATTTGCAGTTACTATACTAAAATATCTTAGTATTTCCAATCGAGACTCATAGAATATTTTTTTTATAAAATTGAACAAGGAATCTGAGTGGCCTCTTTGGTAAAGGTTTCTAATTTCTATGAATGGGCTTCAGTTTTTGGAAAGGATTTTTTGTTGGCACCTCTACCATTGGAATTGCAAGACCAACTCACCCGCTGCACGTGCATTTTGACTCCAATTGTTGTAATAGGGACTTATCCCTTCCTTAGCCATCTATGCCTGGTCTACATATACAGTGCCTTGCAAAAGTATTCGGCCCCCTTGAACTTTGCGACCTTTTGCCACATTTCAAGCTTCAAACATAAAGATATAAAACTGTAATTTTTTGTGAAGAATCAACAACAAGTGGGACACAATCATGAAGTGGAATGAAATTTATTGGATATTTCAAACTTTTTTTAACAAATAGAAAACTGAAAAATTGGGCGTGCAAAATTATTCAGTCCCCTTAAGTTAACCACTTGCCGACTGCCTAACGACGATTTACGTCGGCAGTCAGCCCCTCACAGGCAAAGTGACGTAGATCTACGTCGCTAGCCTGTGAGGGTCTAGGGAGCGAGGGTGCGCCGCCGGAGGCGCGCTCCCGCTCCCGCGTGGTCACGGACCCCCCAGTGCGTGTGACCGGTGGACCTGGACAGGTCACTGAACTTTTGGAGAGAGTTTGCTGCACTGAAAGTAAAGGGGCTGAATAATTTTGCACACCCTATTTTTCAGTTTTTTTTTTTTTTAACAAAGTTTGAAATATCCAATAAATTTCGTTCCACTTCATGATTGTGTCCCACTTGTTATTGATTCTTTGCAAAAAATTACAGTTTTATATCTTTATGTCTAAAGCCTGAAATGTGGCAAAAGGTTGCAAAGTTCAAGGGGGCCGAATACTTTCGCAAGGCACTGTAGCAGAAACAATTATTGCTGACAATGTTTATTGGATAGCTGAACTCACCGAATACTTGGCACCTACAAATTTCTTTATTGCATGCAGAAGCTAACAATAAGGTGCTGTAGATGCAATATTGAAGTGTTTAAGGTGGCCAAAATTAATATTTGCTTTCCTAGCCTTGGTGTGTACCTTGTAGAAACAAAGTAAAGAAAATATCATCAGCACACCAAGAATTCCTAGAAAGGGTCCTTGAAAGGGTCTAAAGCTTTATTCTGTGGTCACATGATTGTAGGAACAAGACACAAATTCACAAAGCGGATGGCAAAAATTACATTACACACAAGGGGGAGGAAATACAGAAAATTGCTTGTAGGAGAAAAACAATGACCACAAGTTGACAGCATAACCAAAAACAATAAGCAACATGAACTATATACATAGACTCAACTGCATTGTTCATAGAATTGCTGGAGGCAGCACAACATGCTTTGGGTCTCCTGTTGGGTTCTCCAAGTCCAGCAACGCCAAGCCAGCTTGCATGGCTCTCCTGTTGGGATCTCTAAGCCAGTCTGCATATAGTGGTAGACACGGCAATATGATGTCGCTTAGCAGAGCCAGTGGTGTGGGAACGGTAAAGCTCTCATTAACCACAAATGAAAGGAACACTATACTATTGCCAATCAATATATTAAAGGAACTTCAGTGGCCATTAATTTAAGGTTCTCTACCCCCCACCAATGTAAGAGAATGCTTTACTGACCACTCTAAACAGTGCATACCTAAGATATACTTTTGATTGCTGCACTAGTAAGCTGTGTTGTATGTTACATGCCTCTGCCCACTCCACTTTGTGCTGTACATCAGTGGTCCTCAACTCCGGTCCTCGGGGCCCTCTAACAGGCCAGATTTTTAGTATTACCTTGGGGAGATGCAGACTAGAATACTGCAATCACTGAGCAGCAAATGAGATCACCTGTGATGTAATTTAGTTATCTTGCAAACCTGGCCTGTTAGTGGGCCCTGAGGACCGGAGTTGAGGACCACTGCTGTACATTACATACATAACAAACATCTGGCCACTGTACTCTGTAAGTTGTATTGTACACTAAATAGCCCAACTCCAGGAAAATTAACAAATCCACCCTTACAGTGAGACCTCCTATACTTCAAGGGTTCATTTCTTGTTTAGTCTAGGGGGCAGATAATTAAGGAGTAAACACATACCTTACTCCTTTTTCTAGCAGGCTCCCTCCGATGCAGCAACTGGTTCTCCCCCAGACTGCACTTTAAGCTGGGACCGGCTTTGGCTGCAGGCCAGCCTCCTCAGAGCACCATACAGGGTTAATGTCTCTGTACTGTCCATGATAACACTGAGGCTCTGTGAACTGACCAGTGATAGAGACTCTTGTGAACTCCCTTATGCCTCGTACACACGCAACGATTATCGGCCGACCGATCGTCCGACTTTTGTCCACAGTGGTGTTTTGTTGGTTGGAATGTGCCTAGACTGCGCACAAATTTTCTCGGCCAACAAAAATCTACTTCAGAAGTGATGTCATGTGCTGGTTTACTTTCCGTGTGTTTTTTCTTCTCTGAACATGCCCAGTCTTGCTCATCAGATTTTTGTCTGCTGAAATCTGTACTGACTGACGGAAAATTGGCTGTTGTGTTAACGGCCAACAAAAATTTTATAGCCTGCACACCAGATTTTTTTCGCCCGAAAAGTCGGAGTCGGTTGTCGGAAGCATCATACTAACAAGCCGAAAATCGGCAGATCGGACGTTGGCAGAAAATTCCCGGCCAATAATCGATGCGTGTGTACGGGGCTTTAGACATAATGAACAGTTAACCCTTGAGGGGGGAGGTGGCTACTTCAAGGGTGGATTTTTTGATTTATGGAGTTGGGCTTTAAAGTCTGCTGGCTGATGAGAAGCTCCTGAATGTTTTATTGAAGTTCACCTTGAGGGCCCATTTACACGTATCCATTTTAGTGCGCTGCTGTATATATGTATTAGAGAAAAATATACATATTTTTCTGTTTTGTGCCTTAGTTCAAAGCTCCAGAAAGCAGAGTAATATTGCAAATTCCTTATAAGCCACTCTCTCTGTTTTTAATAAAAGCACAAGTTCAATTAAACAATTCTTAAAATTAAATCTAGGCAAACAGAGCTGAGCTTAGCTCAGTGTACATGTTTGCAATACCAGTTGCCTATTAAACAAATAAATGCAGAATAAGAACTTCAGGGCACAAAACAGCAAACATCTCAAATCCGTTCTTACTTTACTTCTTCAACTCTGGGATTTAAAAATGTTTCCTTTCAATGCTGTGCATGAACCTTCACAGATTGTTCAAAAAAAAAAAAGAAAAAGAAAAAAAAAACCCCATTTATGTTATCTGAAGTTGTACCTGGCTTTCTAGATTATTGTGCTGCGGCTGCTATCTAGCGAGACCTGTACTTCCCTTCCCATAATGCATTTCTTTATTTCATTTCAACAGACACTTTCACCTGAGTGCTCTCTCCTTTGCCAGCCGGACTTTGATTTTATTCCAACTTCTGGAGAATGGCCTCTTCTTTATACTGGTAACTGTAAATTAATTGTGGCTTACAGCACTTAGCACATATTAACAGACACAAGTCTCTCCCTCATGGACCAACCTTTGCGAAGTCTGTACACACTCTATCTTCTCTAGGAATCAGTCATCTTTAGACAATGTTCAAAAAGCCGTTATTCTGAAAAGTGTTGTAAAGAGCCAAAATGCCTAAAATACAATAATGTTATAGACAGGTTTATGCTAACGAAGGCTTTATTATATTTGGAGGTACATTTGCAATATGTGCTAAAGATTATAGGGTTTATCAGAGGACAGCAAAATGAAGGTGTTATAGTGAAAAAACGCCTGCGCCCAAAAAAAACGCCCAGGTGTGTTGTTGCAGGCGGTTTTTTTTTTGGGCGTTTTTTGGGGGTCTTTGGAGGCAGGCATAACATCTGAACTTCTGTATAGGGGTATATAGGTTTCTGCTACTTTCACACCTATATATGTGTATGTGTGTACATATACATACATGTGTGTGTGTATATATACCCCTACACAGAAGTACAGATGTTATGCCTGCCTCCAAAGACGCTAAAAAAATGCCCAAAAAACACCAGCTACAAAAACGCCCAGGTGTGTTTTTGCAGCAGGCGTTTTTTTGGGGCATTTTTTGGGGGTCTTTGGAGGCAGGCAAAACATCTGAAATTCTGTATAGGGGTATATATACACACACACTTATATGTATTTATACACATACACACATATAGGTGTTACGGCAGAGAAGCCATATGGGTGTTAATTATTTCATTAGCGCAAGCATAGGTTTCTGCTACTTTCACACCTATATATGTGTATGTGTATATATACATACATGTATGTGTGTATATATACCCCTACACAGAAGTTCAGATGTCATGCCTGACTCCAAACATGTCCTCAAAAAAGCCCTAAAAACGCCTACAGCAAAAAGCAGGGTGACAGGGGTGAAGCCACTATCCTGTTCTATAAGTGTTCTAAAAGAAACTATCTTTTCTCTATAGCGGTCACCCTGACATGGAAGGGTTTTGTCACCCTGCCATAGCAGTCAGAGTCAGTTAACCCTACACTACACTACGGTCCCCTTACACTTAACACTTTCCCTACAGAAACTAGATTATTAAATCTAACTATAGTGGAAAATAGTACCCTAACTACACTAGATATCCCTTTCCTCACACTAATAATTGCTAAATGACACTTTGAAGCAGAAGTAACAGAACTGCTTCCACTCTCTTCTACAGCCCTGTATTAAAATGGTAGAGATTTGGCGGGGCTATCTTATATACTGGGGGGCATATTCACTAATGATTGGCCTCTGGACCCCCTAGTCACTCCAATCACATTCCTAGCATTCTCCTGCCCCCTCAATTGGCTTTTACTGATGGTTCTGGTCCAATCACGGGCTTTTAAAGCCCAGTTCCTGTCCCATTGCATTTTGGTAGGTTCTGGTTGCCGAATTCCGAACTTTTTCAGCAAAAAGTTCAGAATTCGGCCGAACCTCGAACAGTCAATGTTCAGGTCGAACCGATGGTCGACCCGAACCGTTCGATCATCCCTAGTGAAGAGTAATATTTTTTATCCCACCTTACTTCCTCTCCTTTAATATTATTCAATAAAGCTAGCACTGTTATTTTGTTGTCAACTTTTGTTAACCATGGCAGCTTGTAGGCAGGTACCGTTTGTACTCCCTTCTGTAGGTGGCACTGAGTTTAAGTGGCAATGCAGAAGGATAAGGATGTGGGGAACTTAGTTCCTCTAAGACTTCCTGCACTCATCAAAGAAGCAGCTGTCTAATTGCACACTAGTGCCCTGATTGAACTCCACGGCCATCTTCCGTGAGGGCAGTGCATATTTAAGACACTGGTTCCCTGGGTTGGGTGCTTATTTTGAGAGTGGTGCATATGGGGACAGGTTCCCCATCTGTCAGGAAACATATTGGGAGTTATGGAGAGGTTCCTAAAGAGTAGGGATAGTTTAGGGACCACGCCTGTCCTCTGCTTAAAGTAGCCTCCCATATGGATGTATACCAGCCAGGCGGCATTCCTGCTCCTCGTTGCAGAAGCTGTCAGCATTAGGGATGATCGAACTTTTGAATAGTTCGGTTCGACCAGAACACCCAAACTTCCCTAAAGTTCGGCCCAGATTTCAGAACCCCATTGAAATCAATGGGACCCAAACTTCGGTAATCAAAAAACACCATTTTGAAGCCCTAAAACCCAATAAATGCCCCTAAAAAGTGCCTAGGGTTCTGGGTCATGCCCGAGGGACTATTAATCACACAAAAAAAAGTTCTTAAAAATTTTCATTTTTGATAGAGAGCCAATTATTGGAAAAATTATTGAAAAAAAATGAGATTTCTTTGGATTTAGTGTCGGGGGGGGGGGGGTCTAAAAAGTGTACCTGTGAAGTTTCAGCTCTGTAGCATGTCCAGAACCAGAAAAAAAAAGTTTGTTTGTATTAGAATTGCAGTAGAGCAGGATAGTGGCTTCGCTATTTTCACACCTGGCTTTTTGTTGCAGGCATTTATAGGGCTTTTTTGTGGACGTGTTTGGAGGCAGGCATGACATCTGAACTTCTGTGTAGGGGTATATATACACACACACACACATGTATGTATATATACACATACACATATATAGGTGTGAAAGTAGCAGAACACTATGCCTGCGCTAATGAAATAATTAACAGGCAAAGGACTACGCTCCTATCACACCTATATGTGTGTATGTGTATAAATACATATAAGTGTGTGTGTATATATACCCCTATACGGAAGTTCAGATGTTATGCCTGCCTGCAAAGACGCCCAAAAAATGCCCAAAAAAACGCCTGCAACAACACACCTGGGCGTTTTTGTAGCAGGCGTTTTTTTGGGCATTTTTTGGGCGTCTTTGGAGGCAGGCATGACATCTGAACTTCTGTATAGGGGTATATATACACAAACACTTATATGTATTTATACACATACACACATATAGGTGTGATAGAAGCGTAGTCCTATGCCTGTTAATTATTTCATTAGCGCAGGCATAGGGTTCTGCTACTTTCACACCTATATATGTGTATGTGTATATATACATACATGTGTGTGTGTATATATACCCCTACACAGAAGTTCTGATGTTATGCCTGTCTCTAAAGATGCCCAAAAAATGCCCAAAAAAACACCTGCTACAAAAACGCCCAGGTGTGTTGTTGCAGGCGTTTTTTTTGGACATTTTTTGGGCGTCTTTGGAGGCAGGCATAACATCTGAACTTCTGTATAGGGGTATATATACACACACACTTACAGTATATGTATTTATACACATACACACATAGGTGTGATAGAAGCGTAGTCCTATGCCTGTTAATTATTTCATTAGCGCAGGCATAGGGTTCTGCTACTTTCACACCTATATATGTGTATATATACATACATGTGTGTGTGTATATATACCCCTACACAGAAGTTCTGATGTCATGCCTGCCTCCAAACACATCCACAAAAAAGCCCAATAAAACACCTGCAAAAAAAATCCGGGTGTCACAGGGGCGAAGCCACTATCCTGCTCTATTGCAATTCTAATAGAAACAATCTTTTTTCTATGGCTTTCTATGGCGGTCACCCTGACATGGAAGGCTTTGGTCACCCTGCCATAGCAGTCAGAGTCAGTTAACCCTACACTACACTACGGTCCCCTGACACTTAACACTTTCCCTACAGAAACTAGATTATTAAATCTAACTATAGTGGAAAAAAGTACCCTAACTACACTAAATATCCCTGTCCTCACACTAATAATTGCTAAATGACACTTTGAAGCAGGAGTAACAGAACTGCTTTTACTCTCTTCCACAGCCCCTGTATTACAATGCTAGAGATTTGGCGGGGCTATCTTATATACTGGGGGGGGCGTATTCACTACTGATTGGCCTCTGGACCCCCTAGTCACTCCAATCACATTCCTAGCATTTGGCCGAATTTCGAACAGTCAATGTTCGGGTCGAACCGATGGTCGACCCGAACCGTTCGATCATCCCTAGTCAGCATCATCTGAAATTAACAGATATCTGCTACAGTTTTCATAAGTGTCTCCGGACGGCTGTTCCTACCAGCTGGACATGATTGTACCTTGTTGGAACTTTCTGTGAATACACTGTTATCATCCACTTCGGTCTCTGTGTGATCACTGCTCACTGACATACCACACTGCACGCTGCTCACAAGCTCACATGAGTCAGTAATGTATAGGGCAGCCTTTCTCAATCTTTTTAACCTTGGGGACCATAGAAATTTTTTTTTTAAGGACTTGGACAATCAAGACAGTGATGGTCAAAATGCCACTCTTACAGATATCTCAAAAAGGTAATTTGTGTCATGCCAACTTATCGTCAAGTGGCCTTGCCCCTGGAACTATGCAGGAATGATCAAATGGGAGGTCAATCAACCACAGCTCAAATAACCCCTAGAAACCTTTGAAGGAACCCTGGTTGAAAATTGCTGGTTTAGGGTGATAAGTGAAAGTGGCTGTGGGTAATATTTACATGTGAAGGCACATTTTTTTCTTTTCTATTTAGTTGTGGCTAGAGTCCCTTTGGAAAGTTTTTCTTTAACCTCTTGCCTACTCGCCTTAAATTCTATGTGAAGAATAGCTGGTTGTTAAGGAGCAGCCTGGGATGCCGGCTGTCACGCCCTTAACAACCAGTGACTCCTCAGCTGTCAGCAGGCTTCACTGTTGACAGATCATTGAAAAAAAGAGTGCCGGAAATTAAAAATGCAACAAAAAAACTGCATGGCCCCCTCCTCCCCAATCCATACCAGGCACTCCCTACGTGTTCTCCACAACCCTAGCCTGGTGGTTGTGTGAAGCTCCAACTGATTGGTACCTGCCGTCCCACGTAATTGAGCCTCCAGCCTTTTACAGCCCCGAGCCGGGTGACATTGAAGTTGAGAGCCTGGAAGACCCATCCATCCCATCCAGTACCACTCACTGTATTGACATGTCCGAAGATTCAACCTTGGGTTTAGGTGAGGAGAAAATAGAAGACGGGCTTCATCCCCTGCTTCCTGAGGCCTCCAAGCCTGCAGCTGAACCTTTACCAAGTGACTCTACAGGGAATCAAGAGAACTGGCACCCTTTGCAGTCTAACCATGGGCATCTCTATGCAAGATATTCTGACTATGTTGTTTGGATTGTTTGTTTTTCTGCCTTAATTGTACTTTGATTGTGCCAGTAATATTGTTGTTTCCATGCTGTTTCGATGCCAATGGGTGTAGCCAGGTGCAGTTTACTTTCTTTGCTGTATGATGGTGCTCTCCCACAGCAGCACTGCAGTTGGAGAGGAAGTCAGGAGAAACAATGTTCCTCTATGGTTTTCTGGGTCATTTGGGAAGTTATCCCATTTGATGCTGTTGCCCCATGTGACTCTGATGACCATCGTGGGTCAGGCAGAGCCTTTTTAAGGCCCTAGCTCCCAGGTTTGGCATGCATTTTGGGAGTTGGTAGAGAAGGGACAGGTACCTGGCCTGGTAGGGATAGAACGAGCAGTAGGTAAAGGTTGTTGTTGAGAAGAGAAAGCTTAGTGTTCTCAACTTCTCTGTACACCTGCCTGTTTGAGCACAAAGCGGGCATCCAGCATTCTTCACTAATCTACAGATGCTGTCAGTTCGGCTGTTTCCTGCTCTCTACACTCTGTTGGAACTGTGAGTGTTCCTGATTGGGCTGCCTTCCCACTGGGTTATTTGTGAATTCTCTCTGCATTATTTCAATACAAGTTCTTTCATTGCACTGGGACTTAATGTGTTTTGCTCGCCACACTACACTGTACCCCACCAACAGCCAGATATGTGCAGCAGTAATTGAGCAGCTAAACACTAATGGATCCATCATGGGATTTAATAGCAGGTCATTGCTAATAACATTGTTTTGCCTTATGCAAATGGTAAAAGTCAAAAGCAAATCAAAACAAATGAAACTTTTTTTTTTCTTCTGGCTGTCCAAATAATTCTAAAATCAGAAAAGAAATGTAAATCAGTTACAGCATACCCATAGGTGAAACTTTAGCAAATAAACAGGTTAAGTTCATACTATTGTGCCACAGCAGATTCTCTGTGAATCAGTGAAAACAGACATTGCAATTCAGCAGCAACACTTGCTAAAGAAAAGCAAGAAGACGGTTAACACACAACAATGCAAATACTTTAGGTTGTCACAATTTAAAATCAGATCATTCAATTGCCACATTCAGTGTAAGTAGCTGTTATTGTTTTCTTGACTAACTAAGTAGCCAATTGTTTTTATTACAGTATTACAGTTCTCCTGAATACTCTCACTTTAAGATGCTTAGCACTTCCTTAGTCTAAGTCTTTCACTTTTATAACAGTCAGCTTACTTTATTCAACAGAGGTCTGGTGTTCTTATAGTAGATAAACTAGCAATCTTTCTGTACTTGTGATGTAGAGCAGGGGTCTCAAAACGTTCTAAACAAAAGAACCAGTTTACTGTCCTTTGAACTTCAGGGGAGCCAGTCTGAGTGCCCTCTGATTGGTATTAGTGGGAGAAATAGTGCTCCGATGTTGGTGACAGTGGGAGGAATATTGCCCCAATGTTAATGTCAGTGGAAGGAACAGTGCCCCATTGTTGGTGTCAGAAGGAGAAATAGTGGGTCATCGTTGGTGTTGGGGGAAGGAGTAGTGCCCCATTGTTGGGGTCATTGGGAGGATCATTATCCCATTTGGTGTCGGAGGGAAGAAATGTGACCCACTGCTAATGTCAGTGGGAGGAATAGTACCCCAAGGGCTGGATAAAGGCAAGCAAAGTGGTGGCATGAAAAAGTTGACACTACACGTGGTGTAAAGATGCTGCATACATAACTACACACCAGAAAGATGTTTACCTGATTCTGAACCCTAGAAAGGAGTTAGAGTGGTCTGGACTCTTCTTTAAGAATATGTGGCCCCTACTGGATTGAATTATGGGATCCAGAAATAATTAATTTCTGCAGATAGATTGTGTTGGTCTCAGAAGCCCAACTTGGTAAGCACATTGAGTGGACATAGCTTGGGCACATTCTGGCTTAGGGACTGATTTACTAAAGGCAAATAAACAACTGCACTTTGCAAAGTGCAGTTTCACTCTGCAGGTGCATTTGCTCCAGAGCTTAGTGAATGAGGTAAAGCTTTACTTTGCAAAGAATACCCAATCACATGCAAGAAAAAAAACAGCATTTTTGCTTGCACAAAAATGATTGCTTGGATGATGAAAGTCAGCAAGCTCTGAAGCAATTGCTCTTGCAGAGTGCAAGTGCACTTTGCAAAGTGCACAGTATATTTGCCTTTAGTAAATCAACCCCTTAGTGTGCAACCCTGGAGGTTGGAGGCATTAAAATAGTGGTCTTAACTCTAAATATTTATGTGTAATGTTTAGCCTAGTTAGCAACTGACCCTCTGGGCTTAACATCAAAGGCCTCCCCTGCCATCCAGGTTTTACAAGCTCCTCACAGTCCTCCCAGCACTGTGCAGACAAAAGTCCAAACCAAACATGAACAATTATGTTTCTGCTCTAATGTTCATCCCAAATTGAGAAATAGAAGCAGTGAAGGCACCATACAGAAACCAAAGCCTGCGTAAAATAATCTGCAATTACTGCAACTCCCAAGATAGATAATGGCAAACTATACAGAGAAACATTTTACTAAAATTATACATCCAACTGATCACATGTATATCTAAAGAAAAAAACTTAACAAATGCTATCATTGAACTGTTTAAGGAAAGTATCAGACATGGGAGTAAGTCACACATGTGCAAGTCACAAGCAAGTCTCAAGTCTTAACCTTCAAGTCTCAAGCAAGTCCCAAGTTACTGTGGCGAAAAGCAAGCAAGTCAAGTCGAGTCCCTGCTAGAAGTCAAGCAAGTCAAGTCAGGTCATTTATTTTGGTCAAGTCTAGTGTTGAGCGAACACGGACTGTATTATTCGTGTTCGTACCGAATAATTGGATTTTTTTTACCCGAACACGGACACGGACACTTTACTGTATGTTCGGGTAAAAATCCGTGTTCGGTCGTTTTATTTCCGGGTTTTGCATGCTTTGGCGCTCTTTTCATGGCGGGCTTTCAACAGCCAATCAACAATCGTTTAACTGGTGTGCCTTAAGCCATCCCAGCCATGCCTGCAAATGTCTTAGTAGCTGTGATTGGCCGTCTGAAGCATGTGACCAAGTCTTTATAAGTTCGAGGCAGCCGCCGCAGCAGCGTCATTCTGCTGCTTAGCTAAGGGACAGAGCACACATCAATGTGCTGGCTGCTGATTAGGGAAAGATAGGCAGGAAAAAACCATTTGTGTC
This sequence comes from Pelophylax lessonae, assembly GCF_965119305.1. Classification (NCBI taxonomy): domain Eukaryota; kingdom Metazoa; phylum Chordata; class Amphibia; order Anura; family Ranidae; genus Pelophylax; species Pelophylax lessonae. The sequence continues at coordinate 770,064,478 of NC_138768.1, forward strand.
CGGATAGAATTGAGGGACAGGTCGGAGTGTTTAGGCAGGGCGAGTTGTAGGCATTTTAGGGATAGAGTCTGCTGAATTATAGGGTCAGTGTCTTCTACAAACTACAATCGATATTGCTGTGTGGGGGGTGGGGTGAATCTGCACTCAATCCTGATCTACGATCTCTTCTCAATCCTGTTAGGGACAGAGTCTGCTGAATTTTAGGGAAACTGTGTTCTACAAACTACAATCGATATTGCTGTGTGGTGTGGGATTGGAGATAGGCAGGTGTCAGTGATCCACATCCATTTTTCTGTGTGTGAGCTGCAGTGAACACAATCTTTTTGGGCTGCAGTGAACACAATCTTTTTGGGCTGCAGTGAACACAATCTTTTTGGGCTGCAGTGAACACAATCTTTTTGGGCTGCAGTGAACACAATCTTTTTGGGGTGCAGTGAACAAAATCTTTTTGGGGTGCAGTGAACACAATCCTTTTTGGTGTGCAGTGAACACAATCTTTGTGGGGTGCAGTGAACAAAATCCTTTGTGGGGTGCAGTGAACACAATCTTTTTGGGGTGCAGTGAACAAAATCCTTTTTGGGGTGCAGTGAACAACATCCTTTTTGGGGTGCAGTGAACACAATCTTTTTGGGGTGCAGTGAACAAAATCCTTTGTGGGGTGCAGTGAACACAATCTTTTTGGGGTGCAGTGAACACAATCTTTTTGGGGTGGAGTGAACAACATCCTTTTTGGGGTGCAGTGAACAAAATCCTTTTTGGGGTGCAGTGAACAAAATCATTTTTGGGGTGCAGTGAACACAATCTTTTTGGGGTGCAGTGAACACAATCTTTGTGGGGTGCAGTGAACACAATCTTTGTGGGGTACAGTGAACAGAATCTTTGTGGGGTGCAGTGAACACAATCTTTGGGGGGTACAGTGAACACAATCTTTTTGGGGTGCAGTGAACACAATCTTTGTGGGGTGCAGTGAACACAATCTTTTTGGGGTGGAGTGAACAAAATCATTTTTGGGGTGCAGTGAACAACATCCTTTTTGGGGTGCAGTGATCAAAATCCTTTTTGGGGTGCAGTGAACACAATCTTTTTGGGGTGCAGTGAACAAAATCCTTTGTGGGGTGCAGTGAACAGAATCTTTGTGGGGTGCAGTGAACACAATCTTTGGGGGGGTACAGTGAACACAATCTTTTTGGGGTGCAGTGAACACAATCTTTGTGGGGTACAGTGAACAGAATCTTTGTGGGGTGCAGTGAACACAATCTTTGGGGGGTACAGTGAACACAATCTTTTTGGGGTGCAGTGAACACAATCTTTGGGGGGTACAGTGAACACAATCTTTTTGGGGTGCAGTGAACACAATCTTTGTGGGGTGCAGTGAACACAATCTTTGGGGGGGTACAGTGAACACAATCTTTTTGGGGTGCAGTGAACAACATCCTTTTAGGGTGCAGTGAACACAATCTTTGTGGGGTGCAGTGAACAACATCCTTTTAGGGTGCAGTGAACACAATCTTTGTGGGGTACAGTGAACAGAATCTTTGTGGGGTGCAGTGAACACAATCTTTGGGGGGTACAGTGAACACAATCTTTGTGAGGTGCAGTGAACACAATCTTTGTGGGGTGCAGTGAACACAATCATTGTGGGGTGCAGTGAACTCAATCTTTGTGGGGTACAGTGAACACAATCTCATACTTCTGAAGATTTGAGGGTGCTGCCTGTTCCATACTCCCCCTACTCCTCATCTAGCCTTTTAGGGGTACAAACAATAGTAATTGGGGCCTAGTGTGGTTGTGTACGTGTGATATACATACACTTTTTTTGGATCATATTTTCTATTCCGCTATTTAATCAAAAACCTTTGGGGATCAGTTAAATTGGGGGATAGTCTGTGTTGGTACGTGTGAGAGAGATCCACCTTTCCAAGTTGTTGGGGTTCATCTCATACTTCTGAAGGTTTGAGGGTGCTGCCTGTTCCATACTCCCCCTACTCCTAGCCTTTTAGGGGTACAAACAATAGTAATTGGGGCCTAGTGTGGTTGTGTACGTGTGATATACATACACTTTTTTTGGATCATATTTTCTATTCCGCTATTTAATCAAAAACCTTTGGGGATCAGTTAAATTGGGGGATAGTCTGTGTTGGTACGTGTGAGAGAGATCCACCTTTCCAAGTTGTTGGGGTTCATCTCATACTTCTGAAGGTTTGAGGGTGCTGCCTGTTCCATACCCCCCCTACTCCTCATCTAGCCTTTTAGGGGTACAAACAATAGTAATTGGGGCCTAGTGTGGTTGTGTACGTGTGATATACATACACTTTTTTTGGATCATATTTTCTATTCCGCTATTTAATCAAAAACCTTTGGGGATCAGTTAAATTGGGGGATAGTCTGTGTTGGTACGTGTGAGAGAGATCCACCTTTCCAAGTTGTTGGGGTTCATCTCATACTTCTGAAGGTTTGAGGGTGCTGCCTGTTCCATACTCCCCCTACTCCTCATCTAGCCTTTTAGGGGTACAAACAATAGTAATTGGGGCCCAGTGTGGTTGTGTACGTGTGATATACATACACTTTTTTTGGATCATATTTTCTATTCCGCTATTTAATCAAAAACCTTTGGGGATCAGTTAAATTGGGGGATAGTCTGTGTTGGTACGTGTGAGAGAGATCCACCTTTCCAAGTTGTTGGGGTTCATCTCATACTTCTGAAGGTTTGAGGGTGCTGCCTGTTCCATACTCCCCCTACTCCTCATCTAGCCTTTTAGGGGTACAAACAATAGTAATTGGGGCCCAGTGTGGTTGTGTACGTGTGATATACATACACTTTTTTTGGATCATATTTTCTATTCCGCTATTTAATCAAAAACCTTTGGGGATCAGTTAAATTGGGGGATAGTCTGTGTTGGTACGTGTGAGAGAGATCCACCTTTCCAAGTTGTTGGGGTTCATCTCATACTTCTGAAGGTTTGAGGGTGCTGCCTGTTCCATACCCCCCCTACTCCTCATCTAGCCTTTTAGGGGTACAAACAATAGTAATTGGGGCCTAGTGTGGTTGTGTACGTGTGATATACATACACTTTTTTTGGATCATATTTTCTATTCCGCTATTTAATCAAAAACCTTTGGGGATCAGTTAAATTGGGGGATAGTCTGTGTTGGTACGTGTGAGAGAGATCCACCTTTCCAAGTTGTTGGGGTTCATCTCATACTTCTGAAGGTTTGAGGGTGCTGCCTGTTCCATACCCCCCCTACTCCTCATCTAGCCTTTTAGGGGTACAAACAATAGTAATTGGGGCCTAGTGTGGTTGTGTACGTGTGATATACATACACTTTTTTTGGATCATATTTTCTATTCCGCTATTTAATCAAAAACCTTTGGGGATCAGTTAAATTGGGGGATAGTCTGTGTTGGTACGTGTGAGAGAGATCCACCTTTCCAAGTTTTTGGGGTTCATCTCATACTTCTGAAGATTTGAGGGTGCTGCCTGTTCCATACCCCCCCTACTCCTCATCTAGCCTTTTAGGGGTACAAACAATAGTAATTGGGGCCTAGTGTGGTTGTGTACGTGTGATATACATACACTTTTTTTGGATCATATTTTCTATTCCGCTATTTAATCAAAAACCTTTGGGGATCAGTTAAATTGGGGGATAGTCTGTGTTGGTACGTGTGAGAGAGATCCACCTTTCCAAGTTGTTGGGGTTCATCTCATACTTCTGAAGGTTTGAGGGTGCTGCCTGTTCCATACCCCCCTACTCCTCATCTAGCCTTTTAGGGGTACAAACAATAGTAATTGGGGCCTAGTGTGGTTGTGTACGTGTGATATACATACACTTTTTTTGGATCATATTTTCTATTCCGCTATTTAATCAAAAACCTTTGGGGATCAGTTAAATTGGGGGATAGTCTGTGTTGGTACGTGTGAGAGAGATCCACCTTTCCAAGTTGTTGGGGTTCATCTCATACTTCTGAAGGTTTGAGGGTGCTGCCTGTTCCATACCCCCCCTACTCCTCATCTAGCCTTTTAGGGGTACAAACAATAGTAATTGGGGCCTAGTGTGGTTGTGTACGTGTGATATACATACACTTTTTTTGGATCATATTTTCTATTCCGCTATTTAATCAAAAACCTTTGGGGATCAGTTAAATTGGGGGATAGTCTGTGTTGGTACGTGTGAGAGAGATCCACCTTTCCAAGTTTTTGGGGTTCATCTCATACTTCTGAAGATTTGAGGGTGCTGCCTGTTCCATACCCCCCCTACTCCTCATCTAGCCTTTTAGGGGTACAAACAATAGTAATTGGGGCCTAGTGTGGTTGTGTACGTGTGATATACATACACTTTTTTTGGATCATATTTTCTATTCCGCTATTTAATCAAAAACCTTTGGGGATCAGTTAAATTGGGGGATAGTCTGTGTTGGTACGTGTGAGAGAGATCCACCTTTCCAAGTTGTTGGGGTTCATCTCATACTTCTGAAGGTTTGAGGGTGCTGCCTGTTCCATACTCCCCCTACTCCTAGCCTTTTAGGGGTACAAACAATAGTAATTGGGGCCTAGTGTGGTTGTGTACGTGTGATATACATACACTTTTTTTGGATCATATTTTCTATTCCGCTATTTAATCAAAAACCTTTGGGGATCAGTTAAATTGGGGGATAGTCTGTGTTGGTACGTGTGAGAGAGATCCACCTTTCCAAGTTGTTGGGGTTCATCTCATACTTCTGAAGGTTTGAGGGTGCTGCCTGTTCCATACCCCCCCTACTCCTCATCTAGCCTTTTAGGGGTACAAACAATAGTAATTGGGGCCTAGTGTGGTTGTGTACGTGTGATATACATACACTTTTTTTGGATCATATTTTCTATTCCGCTATTTAATCAAAAACCTTTGGGGATCAGTTAAATTGGGGGATAGTCTGTGTTGGTACGTGTGAGAGAGATCCACCTTTCCAAGTTGTTGGGGTTCATCTCATACTTCTGAAGGTTTGAGGGTGCTGCCTGTTCCATACTCCCCCTACTCCTCATCTAGCCTTTTAGGGGTACAAACAATAGTAATTGGGGCCCAGTGTGGTTGTGTACGTGTGATATACATACACTTTTTTTGGATCATATTTTCTATTCCGCTATTTAATCAAAAACCTTTGGGGATCAGTTAAATTGGGGGATAGTCTGTGTTGGTACGTGTGAGAGAGATCCACCTTTCCAAGTTGTTGGGGTTCATCTCATACTTCTGAAGGTTTGAGGGTGCTGCCTGTTCCATACCCCCCCTACTCCTCATCTAGCCTTTTAGGGGTACAAACAATAGTAATTGGGGCCTAGTGTGGTTGTGTACGTGTGATATACATACACTTTTTTTGGATCATATTTTCTATTCCGCTATTTAATCAAAAACCTTTGGGGATCAGTTAAATTGGGGGATAGTCTGTGTTGGTACGTGTGAGAGAGATCCACCTTTCCAAGTTGTTGGGGTTCATCTCATACTTCTGAAGGTTTGAGGGTGCTGCCTGTTCCATACCCCCCCTACTCCTCATCTAGCCTTTTAGGGGTACAAACAATAGTAATTGGGGCCTAGTGTGGTTGTGTACGTGTGATATACATACACTTTTTTTGGATCATATTTTCTATTCCGCTATTTAATCAAAAACCTTTGGGGATCAGTTAAATTGGGGGATAGTCTGTGTTGGTACGTGTGAGAGAGATCCACCTTTCCAAGTTGTTGGGGTTCATCTCATACTTCTGAAGGTTTGAGGGTGCTGCCTGTTCCATACCCCCCCTACTCCTCATCTAGCCTTTTAGGGGTACAAACAATAGTAATTGGGGCCTAGTGTGGTTGTGTACGTGTGATATACATACACTTTTTTTGGATCATATTTTCTATTCCGCTATTTAATCAAAAACCTTTGGGGATCAGTTAAATTGGGGGATAGTCTGTGTTGGTACGTGTGAGAGAGATCCACCTTTCCAAGTTGTTGGGGTTCATCTCATACTTCTGAAGGTTTGAGGGTGCTGCCTGTTCCATACCCCCCTACTCCTCATCTAGCCTTTTAGGGGTACAAACAATAGTAATTGGGGCCTAGTGTGGTTGTGTACGTGTGATATACATACACTTTTTTTGGATCATATTTTCTATTCCGCTATTTAATCAAAAACCTTTGGGGATCAGTTAAATTGGGGGATAGTCTGTGTTGGTACGTGTGAGAGAGATCCACCTTTCCAAGTTGTTGGGGTTCATCTCATACTTCTGAAGGTTTGAGGGTGCTGCCTGTTCCATACCCCCCCTACTCCTCATCTAGCCTTTTAGGGGTACAAACAATAGTAATTGGGGCCTAGTGTGGTTGTGTACGTGTGATATACATACACTTTTTTTGGATCATATTTTCTATTCCGCTATTTAATCAAAAACCTTTGGGGATCAGTTAAATTGGGGGATAGTCTGTGTTGGTACGTGTGAGAGAGATCCACCTTTCCAAGTTTTTGGGGTTCATCTCATACTTCTGAAGATTTGAGGGTGCTGCCTGTTCCATACCCCCCCTACTCCTCATCTAGCCTTTTAGGGGTACAAACAATAGTAATTGGGGCCTAGTGTGGTTGTGTACGTGTGATATACATACACTTTTTTTGGATCATATTTTCTATTCCGCTATTTAATCAAAAACCTTTGGGGATCAGTTAAATTGGGGGATAGTCTGTGTTGGTACGTGTGAGAGAGATCCACCTTTCCAAGTTGTTGGGGTTCATCTCATACTTCTGAAGGTTTGAGGGTGCTGCCTGTTCCATACTCCCCCTACTCCTAGCCTTTTAGGGGTACAAACAATAGTAATTGGGGCCTAGTGTGGTTGTGTACGTGTGATATACATACACTTTTTTTGGATCATATTTTCTATTCCGCTATTTAATCAAAAACCTTTGGGGATCAGTTAAATTGGGGGATAGTCTGTGTTGGTACGTGTGAGAGAGATCCACCTTTCCAAGTTGTTGGGGTTCATCTCATACTTCTGAAGGTTTGAGGGTGCTGCCTGTTCCATACCCCCCCTACTCCTCATCTAGCCTTTTAGGGGTACAAACAATAGTAATTGGGGCCTAGTGTGGTTGTGTACGTGTGATATACATACACTTTTTTTGGATCATATTTTCTATTCCGCTATTTAATCAAAAACCTTTGGGGATCAGTTAAATTGGGGGATAGTCTGTGTTGGTACGTGTGAGAGAGATCCACCTTTCCAAGTTGTTGGGGTTCATCTCATACTTCTGAAGGTTTGAGGGTGCTGCCTGTTCCATACTCCCCCTACTCCTCATCTAGCCTTTTAGGGGTACAAACAATAGTAATTGGGGCCCAGTGTGGTTGTGTACGTGTGATATACATACACTTTTTTTGGATCATATTTTCTATTCCGCTATTTAATCAAAAACCTTTGGGGATCAGTTAAATTGGGGGATAGTCTGTGTTGGTACGTGTGAGAGAGATCCACCTTTCCAAGTTGTTGGGGTTCATCTCATACTTCTGAAGGTTTGAGGGTGCTGCCTGTTCCATACCCCCCCTACTCCTCATCTAGCCTTTTAGGGGTACAAACAATAGTAATTGGGGCCTAGTGTGGTTGTGTACGTGTGATATACATACACTTTTTTTGGATCATATTTTCTATTCCGCTATTTAATCAAAAACCTTTGGGGATCAGTTAAATTGGGGGATAGTCTGTGTTGGTACGTGTGAGAGAGATCCACCTTTCCAAGTTGTTGGGGTTCATCTCATACTTCTGAAGGTTTGAGGGTGCTGCCTGTTCCATACCCCCCCTACTCCTCATCTAGCCTTTTAGGGGTACAAACAATAGTAATTGGGGCCTAGTGTGGTTGTGTACGTGTGATATACATACACTTTTTTTGGATCATATTTTCTATTCCGCTATTTAATCAAAAACCTTTGGGGATCAGTTAAATTGGGGGATAGTCTGTGTTGGTACGTGTGAGAGAGATCCACCTTTCCAAGTTGTTGGGGTTCATCTCATACTTCTGAAGGTTTGAGGGTGCTGCCTGTTCCATACCCCCCCTACTCCTCATCTAGCCTTTTAGGGGTACAAACAATAGTAATTGGGGCCTAGTGTGGTTGTGTACGTGTGATATACATACACTTTTTTTGGATCATATTTTCTATTCCGCTATTTAATCAAAAACCTTTGGGGATCAGTTAAATTGGGGGATAGTCTGTGTTGGTACGTGTGAGAGAGATCCACCTTTCCAAGTTTTTGGGGTTCATCTCATACTTCTGAAGATTTGAGGGTGCTGCATGTTCCATACTCCTCTTCCTCATCCTCCCTTTAGGGTAGGAAAAAATTTAATCGGGCCTAGTCTGTGTTTGTACGTGTGAGATACACAGTTTTTTATCCTATTCCGCTATTCAATACACACCCTTTTGGTGTAAAAAACATTAAATTGCGGCATAGTTTGCATATTTGACATTTGCATATATTGTGCCTTGTTGCGCTGTTTTGGGTACTCCACCAACATGGCCAGTGGCAATGACGCCATTCTCAGCTTAACTATCCCACTTCTATGCCTCCTTGAAAAAACAATTTGGGCGATGATGGAAGAGGATGTGGCACAGGATGAGGAGGAGGAGGAGGAGGATGAAGAGGTAACATTTCAAAGGCTTTCAGGGCAGTCATTCGCAAGGGGCTCCGAGGGTGGGTTCCTGCACACACAAACGCCAGGGACACAATTGTCCAGCAGGGGCACAGTTCTGGAGGATGAGGAGGATGAGGAGGAGGAGGAGCTGGAGGAGGAGATGGAACCATGTTCACAGCAGGGTGGCACCCAGGCCAGCTCATGGCCATCACTGGTGCGTGGCTGGGGGGATACAGAGGACACGGACGATACACCTCCCACAGAGGACAGCCTTTCGTCGCCTCTGGGCAGCCTGGCACACATGAGCGATTACATGCTGCAGTGTCTCCACAACGACCGCCGAGTTGCCCACATTCTAACTTGTGCTGATTACTGGGTGGCCACGCTGCTGGATCCCCGTTACAAGGACAACATACCGTCCTTAATTCACTCACTGGAGCGCGATCGCAAGATGCGCGAGTACAAGCGCACGCTGGTAGACGCCATGCTGCTGGCATTCCCATCTGACAGCGGGGCCACAGTGGAAGCACAAGGCAGAGGAGGAGGAGGAGGAGGTCGCCAACGCAACCAGGGCACCGCCAGCACCTCAGAAGGCAGGGTTAGCATGGCCGAAATGTGGAAAAGCTTTGTCAGCACGCCACAACAAACAGCAGCACCAGCAGCTCAGATGGAACGTCTTAGCAGGAGGCAGCATTTTACCAACATGGTGGAGCAGTATGTGTGCACACGCCTACATGTAGTGAATGACGGGTCTGCCCCCTTCAACTTCTGGGTCTCCAAATTGGGCACATGGCCTGAGCTTGCCCTTTACGCCTTGGAGGTGCTGGCGTGCCCTGCAGCCAGTGTATTATCTGAACGGGTATTTAGCACGGCTGGGGGCGTTATAACAGACAAGCGCAGCCGCCTGTCCAGAGACAATGTGGACAAGCTCACGTTCATTAAAATGAACCAGGCATGGATCCCACGGGACTTTTCCGTACCTTATGTAGAATAGCAATGGATACCGACCTTACCCACCCATTGTTCCATTTTTGCTCTTTCTCACTCTTTTGGGGTGTACCCTCATTTAAAATTTTTGAAAAGAAGCAGTGTTGGCTACCTCGTCCTCCTCCTCAGGGCCAGATTAATGTAGGGGCTATTGGAGCTGCAGCTCCAGGCCCCTACCTTTTATATAGGCCCCGGGTTGGCCATATTCACTGTTACCGCTCTTCTGTCACTTGTAAACACAGAAGTCTGGCTTCTATGCTCGCTTCCCCAGGCAGCACCCTCAGAACCTCCCCACACAGCGTGAAGGCCGGACAAGGAGGGACAGTTGGCGATGCATGGATGTGTTTATGGGCTTCAGAGACAGCATCCCATGTTGAATTAGGCATGCATGGCTGCACCCTTCCTCCTCTGGGTGCATGGCAAGGCACGGCCCTTAAGGCCCTTCAAAATCCTCAGCACCAAGCCCATGATGCTGTTAATCCGGCCCTGGTCCTCCTCCACCGCCGCTTCCACCTACACCGCCCATAGGTGTGCGCAGCCTATTGCATTAAGGTGTGCACCCCAAAGTTGAAATACACATGCATGTGTTTGCCAGCAGGGAGAGTAATGTATCGGGGCCATGTACCTGTAGGCAAGGAGAAATAGAGCAGAGCAGGTCCCAGGGAGATCTTTCCCATCTCCTCACTGGCAATGCTATGTGCCCTAGGTGATTAGGGTGTGCCCAGGCACACCCAGCACACCCTGTGCGCACGCCTATGTCACCGCCACATCCACCACCACCTCAACCTCCCTCCTACTCCATATGGGCCTCGTCCTTCAGAGATGAAGAAGAACATTGTTTTATTTTTCTGTTTTTTTTTGTTGTTTTAAGTTATTTCCCTATCCACATTTGTTTGCAGAGCACTTGCCATGCTCTTAATTACGTTTTGCTGCCATTTGCAGCACTCTAGCCCTTTCCTTTGGTGTTTTAGAGCCATTTTAGTGCCTTAAAGTTCGGGTCCCCATTGACTTCAATGGGGTTCGGTGTCCGGGAAAAGTTCGGTAAAAGTCCGGGACACGGACCCGGACTTTTTTTTAAAGTTCGGCCGAACCCGTCGAACACGGACATCTAGGTGTCCGCTCAACCCTAGTCAAGTCACAAATCAAGTCAAAATACTGATCTACCCCAATTTTCACCTTTAAATCAGTTAAAAGTCAGTGGTCAGGAAAGGTTTTGTTTTATTTTCAACATTAACAAAACTGTTCATTGCTTTTTTCTTGGCATATTAAAGAAACACTTTGAATGCCCAAACAGCTCAAAATCCTTCGTCCGGTCATGTTTCATCACCACAGTCACTAAAAACATGTTAAGTATTTCCATTGTTAAATAGGGATGATCGAACTTTTCAAAAGTTCGGTTCGGCCAGAACATCCGAACTTCCCGAAAGTTTGGCCCGGATTTCAGGACCCCATTGAAATCAACTTCGGTAATCGAAAAAACTTCGGTAATCAAAAAACACAATTTTGAAGCCCTAAAACCCAATAAATGCCCCTAAAAAGTGCCTAGGGTTCTGGGTCATACCCCAGGGACTATTAATCACACAAAAAAAAGTTCTTAAAAATTTTCATTTTTGATAGAGAGCCAATTATTGAAAAAAAAAAGAGAGATTTTTCGATTTTGACTTTGGATTTAGTATCTGGGGGGTCTAAAAAGTGTACATGTGAAGTTTCAGCTCTGTAGCATGTCCAGAGCCATAAAAAAAAGATTGTTTGTATTTTGTCACTTAGAGGTTAGAACACAGGTTGTTGGCTTTTCACACATTGCCGGTTTAATAGCAGGCGTTCTTTTGGGTTCTTTTGAGGCAGGAAAAACATCTGAACTTGTGTATATGGGTATATATACCACTATACACAAGTTCAGATGTTTTGCCTGCCTCTAAAGAACCCAAAAGAATGCCCAAAAAAACGCCTGCTACTAAACCGGCAAGGTGTGAAAAGAGCGAAGCCATATTACAGATCTATAATTGCACTAATACAAATGATCTTTTTTTTTATGGTTCTGGACATGCTACAGAGCTGAAACTTCACAGGTACACCTTTTAGACTCCCCAGACACAAAATCACACAAAAAAAGTTCTTAAAAATTGTAATTTTTGATAGAGAGCCAATTATTGAAAAAATAAAAAAAATAAAATTAAAAAAAATTTAAAAATTCTTTGGATTTAGTATCTGGGGGTCTAAAAAGTGTACCTGTGAAGTTTCAGCTCTGTAGCATGTCCAGAACCAGAAAAAAAAGATAATTTTTCAGTAGAGCAGGGATGGTGGGACCCTCCCTTTACACCTATATGATCTTTTTTTTCTGGTTCTGGACATGCTACAGAGCTGAAACTTCACAGGTACACCTTTTACACCCCCCAGACACAAAATCCCACAAAAAAAAGTTCTTAAAAATTGTCATTTTTGATAGAGTTTTGATAGATTGCCAATTATTGAAAAAAAAAAAATTAAAAAATAATTTCTTTGGATTTAGTATCTGGGGGGGGTCTAAAAAGTGTACCTGTGAAGTTTCAGCTCTGTAGCATGTACAGAACCATAAAAAAAAGATTGTTTGTATTTTGTCACTTAGAACACAGGTTGTTGGCTTCTCGCTTTTCACACATTGCCGGTTTAGTAGCAAGCGTTTTTTTTGGGCATTTTTTGGGTTCTTTGGAGTCAGGAAAAACATCTGAACTTGTGTATAGTGGTATATATACCACTATACACAAGTTCAGATGTTTTGCCTGCCTCCAAAGAACCCAAAAAAATGCCCAAAAAAACACTAGCGTCAAAAAAAAAAAACGCCCCTGTGTGTTGTTGCAGGCATTTTTTGGGGGTTTTTGGAGGCAGGCAAAACATCTGAACTTGTGTACACACACATACTTATATGTATTTTACACTTAGACATACATAGGTGTTATAGGAGCGTAACTATATTAGTGTAAATGATTTCATTAGCGCAAGCATATATTTCTGCTACTATCACACCTATATATGTCTAGGTGTGTATATACATATAAGTATGTGTGTATATATACCCATATACACAAGTTCAGATGTTTAGCCTGCCTCCAAAAACCCCCAAAAAATGCCTGCAACAACATATATAGGTGTGATAGTAGCAGAAATATATGCTTGCGCTAATGAAATCATTTACACTAATATAGTTACGCTCCTATAACACCTATATCTGTCTAAGTGTAAAATACATATAAGTATGTGTGTACACAAGTTCAGATGTTTTGCCTGCCTCCAAAAACCCCAAAAAAATGTCTGCAACAACACACCTGGGCGGTTTTTTTTTTTGACGCTAGCGTTTTTTTGGGCATTTTTTGGGTTCTTTGGAGTCAGGAAAAACATCTGAACTTGTGTATAGTGGTATATAAAAAAAAAAAAATGCTTGCTACTAAACCGGCAATGTGTGACAAGCGAGAAGCTTTACAAACAATCTTTTTTTTATGGTTCTGTACATGCTACAGAGCTGAAACTTCACAGGTACACTTTTTAGATCCCCCCCCCCCCCCGATACTAAATCCAAAGAATTTTTTTTTTTCAATAATTGGCTCTCTATCAAAAATCTATCAAAAATGACAATTTTTAAGAACTTTTTTTGTGTGATTTTGTGTCTGGGGGTGTAAAAGGTGTACCTGTGAAGTTTCAGCTCTGTAGCATGTCCAGAACCAGGAAAAAAAAGATCATATAGGTGTAAAAGGAGGGTCCCACCATCCCTGCTCTACTGAAAAATTAGATTAGATTTTTGATAGAGAGCCAATTATTGAAAAAAAAAATTCTTTGGATTTAGTATCTGGGGGGGGGGGGGGTCTAAAAAGTGTACCTGTGAAGTTTCAGCTTTGTAGCATGTCCAGAACCATAAAAAAAAGATCATTTGTATTAGTGCAATTATAGATCTGTAATATGGCTTCGCTCTTTTCACGCCTTGCCGGTTTAGTAGCAGGCGTTTTCTTGGGCATTTTTTTGGGTTCTTTAGAGGCAGGCAAAACATCTGAACTTGTGTATAGTGGTATATATACCCATATACACAAGTTCAGATGTTTTTCCTGCCTCAAAAGAACCCAAAAAATGCCCAAAAAAACGCCTGCTATTAAACCGGCAATGTGTGAAAAGCGAGAAGCCAACAACCTGTGTTCTAACCTCTAAGTGACAAAATACAAACTATCTTTTTTTTTATGGTTCTGGACATGCTATGTTTTGCCTGCCTCCAAAACCCCCAAAAAAATGCCTGCAACAACACACCTGGGCGTTTTTTTTTTTTTTTTTTGACGCTAGCATTTTTTTGGGTTCTTTGGAGGCAGGCAAAACATCTGAACTTGTGTATAGTGGTGTATATACACACAAACTTATATGTATATACACACCTAGCCATATATAGGTGTGATAGGAGCGTAACTATATTGGTGTTAATTTTTTTTATTAGCGCAAGTAGTTTTTTCTGCTCCTTTCACACCTATATATGTCTAGGTGTATATATACAGACATAGGTGTGTATATATACCCCCTATACACATGTTCAGATGTCATGTCTGACTCCAAACATGTGCTCAAAAAATCACTAGCAATGCCTGCAGCCAAAAAGAATGCTGGCGGCGGCGAAGCCATATTACAGAAGCGAAAGTGACTTGAGAGAAACTAGCTTTTCTCTATAGCGGTCACCCTGCTATGGAAGGGTTTGGTCACCCTGCCATAGCAGTCACTGTCAGTTAACCCTACACTACACTACGGTCCCCTTACACTTAACACTTTACCTACAGAAACTGAATAAATTAAAGCTAACTAAAGTGTAAAAGAGCACTCTAACTACACTAGATATCCCTTTCCTCACACTAATAAATGCTAAATGACACTTTGTAACACTTTGTAACAGAAGTAACAGAACAGCATTCCACTCTCTTCCATGTCCCGTATAAGAATGCTAGGAATTTGGCGGGGGCTATCTTATATACTGGGGGGCGTATTCACTAATGATTGGACTATGGACCCCCTAGTCACTCCAATCACATTCCTAGCATTCTCCTGCCCCCTCAATTGGCTTTTGCTAATGGTTCTGGTCCAATCACAGGCTTTTAAAGCCCATTTCCTGTCCCATTGCATTTTGGTCGGTTCTGGTTGCCGAATTCCGAACTTTTTGGGCAAAAAGTTCTAAATTCGGCCAAACTTCGAACACCCAATGTTCGGGCCGAACCGATGGTCGACCAGAACCGTTCGATCATCCCTATTGTTAAACAGCCAGTGTCCTAAAAATCAGAACACACTGAGGTGTTTTAAGTGACTGTGGTGTCAGAAACATAACATGCACATTCATTTTGCTTTAACACATCTTGAGAAAATACAAATATTTAATAACTTAAAAGGTAAAGTCATTTCGAGTCATATGTCTCAAGTCAAAGTCAAGTCTCAAGTCATGAATACCAAGTCAAAGTCAAGTCGAGTCTTTTATTAATTTTAGTCAAGCAAGTCTCAAGTCCTCAAACTTGTGACTTAAGTCTGACTTAAGTCAAGTCATGTGACTCAAGTCCCCCACCTCTGGAAAGTATGTATTCTCCTGACTAGACATCAGTAGTCTGCATCATTGTCCTGGAATATACCAATCACCTTTGTTCTCATTTTACTATCAGAATGATTCTTCTAGGTCAGTCATTTCAAAAGTATTCACACAGTCAGGCATCTAGAATTTTCAGAAGTAGATCAGCAAAGGCCACCTTCATATTTTTCTCAATGCAGGTATATTTTAAAGTATATGTCTAGTCAAAACATTTTCTTTTCTACATAGTTTTGGCTAGAGTAGGAAAGGATTAGAACTCAAGTGAGGCTTTTACTGCTATCCAGAGCACCGTAAGGCTAAGTTTAAATTTGCAGTTGGAGGTTGGAGGGCAGGGGGGCTCCAAAAAATGCGTTTGAGCTGCAGCATTTTTGCCATCCTCCAACCGCCCCAGTATATTGGAATGTATATATATGCAAAGTATGTAAAGTATTGCGATGCAGCAAATATGATTCCCCATCATGCAGTACTCCAAATTTAACTAATTTAATTGAGCAAATATGCAATGCATGTACGCAGTAGTGTGGGTTTTTAGGATTTTTTTTTCTTTCAAGTAGACTAGAGGAAGACTAGAACCCCTGTCAGATTTTTTTGTTGCTGTCCATGTCCCTGTTACAAATTTTATCTAATTTCCTGTCTTGTAAAACCAGTTTCGATGGAACAAAAAATTTTGGGGGTACTTAAAAGTGGTTCTAATCGGTCAAGTTTTTTTACCTTAATGCATTGCATGCATAAAAGAGGAAGTAAAGCTTCCTCTGTAATTTGTACCTATAGGTGAGCCTATGATAAGGCTTACTTATAGGTACTGTAAATATCTCCTAAACCTGCACAATTTAGGAGATATTCAATTTACATGCAGCCAGTGACATCACTGGCGAATGCACTCTGAAGGAATGGCCACCCGTGTTGTTCCTTTGGAGCCCTGCACCATGGACTGCGGCTACCACGTGCATGCGTGGGAGTGACATCATCATGGCTCCGGCCAATCAGATGGTCGGAGGACGCAAACCCAGAAGGAAGACGGGTAAACATGTCGGCTGAGTCATCATCGGTGAGCTGGCGGCGCTGTGGGGGCTTCGGTCTAAGGTAAGTATTTCACGATGAGCTAGTATGCGATGCATACTAGCTCATTATGCCTTTGTCTTTCAGTGTTTTTTTTGGAAGTTTACAACCTCTTTAAGGTAAAAAAAATGTCTAGGTGAAGCTTCCCTCAGACCCCCCCCCCCATACTTGTAAAAAAGGGTGGAGTGGGTAAGGGGGAACCTGAAAAGAAGGTACCTAAAAAAAGATCCAAACAATGTTGCCAAAAAGTATTAATTGATTAAAAAAATCCAGCGGTTAGATATAAATTGTAAGGAAAACAACCTCCACCATACAACTGTGTATAAAAACATTTAAAAATGAGAAACACATGATGAGAAATCTGGACCCAGATGTGTGATACAGAGCTTATGATTACCTGAGCCCCATCTCGATCCAGGGGTGTGTATGACAGCATCCGCTCTCCAGGGTCTCTCTCCTCATTGACCCACACAGCAGCGAAAGCCATTGGCTTCTGCTGCTGCCAAAAACAGCCAATGAGAAGAGAGCAGGAAGGGGTGGGGCTAAGCCACGCTCCGTGTGTGAATGGACAATGTCCATTCACAGGAAAGAGGCTCAGAAGCGAGCCTGCTTGAGTGCCCCCATAGAAAGAGGCTTGTTATTGGGAGCACTTGGAAGGGTGGAGGAGCCAGGACTGCCGAAGGGGAACCCAAAAACAAGAGGAGGATCGGGGCTGCTCTGTGCAAAACCATTGCACAGTATAGGTAAGTATGACATGTTTGTTATTTTTGTAAAACAAAACTCTTGCCTTTAGAATTTTAAATAAGCCCAAATGAATATTAGGCAATTATTTCTATTGGCATTCATTAACACACAACAAACCTGTTACAGAGCCGCTCCGCAGAACTACCAGGACTTAGTATGTGTGTTCACTTAAAAACCATTTCCCCCCTCTTTTTCTTTTCACCTGTCCCATTACTACAGTAGGATCGTGTCCCTCTTTAGTTATTTCACACACAAATGAAATGAGGAATAATACATAATGGATTCATGTGTAATGTCTTACACACAATTGGCTCGCACGCCATACATTTTTATACCATTTTACACAGCGAGACAATGAAAAGGCATTTGCCGCGGAAGAAAAGGATTTAACGACACGAAGGAAGTTCAGGAAGATGTGCACATCCAGCAGTAGGGTTTATAGAGCTATTACTTTGCTGAAAACATCATTTTCAGATCATGGTGTGCGGCAGTACAGCTTCCTTTATGCAATGATATTTGGATGTGTTGCAACTCATTCTTTAGGGTCACATTTTATTTGCTGTAAAAATGTACAAACACTCTCTGCTAGCCAGAAAAAGAAAGAGGAACTGTGTCTTTGTTGTGAATCACCCCACCTGCGTTCACCTTCCATTTCTAGTAACAAGCTGATTGAACATTTGACGTTTTCTTTTTTTACTTTATTTGGAACACAAAGGTGGCCCTTAAAATGTTACTAAACCCAGGAGCCTGCATTCACTGTGTCTGGTCTCCCACAGTACACAGAACATGGAAATGCAATTATTTTAGTAAATATAAACTGCTAAATACTTTTCCTCATCAGCAGTATATAGCAGTCTTGTGACTTCTATCAGTATCTGGCTAAAGTAGAACTATGGGCAAAACTTCTTTTTTTTTCATTTTGGATAGAGGCATAGAAGGTTATAACCCCTTAACCACTGTCAAATTTTTTCGCCTGCAGATTGAAAAGGAAAGGTAATTTTTAATCCCAAATTGTCGCAATTTGCTTTATTTTTTCTTTATTTGCTATTTTTTTTACCCACAAAAGTGGAGTTACTCTTTAACCCTTTCGCTGCCAGGCCCTGTGCTCTACATTTAAACGTAGCTGGGCAGGCCATTTTTGCAGTTTTTCCTCTGCTTTTTTTTTTTTGGGGATGCAACGACTGCACAAGCATAGCTGCTGTTCCCAATCTGACATCGATGTGGGTGTGGGTGTGGGTGCACGACCCTGAATGCAGACAGTGTGAGCTCAGGGACATGCAGGCGGACCTATGTGGATGTTTGTGCAGTTGCTACATCCCAAACTACATCAATGGGACTGCCTGCACAGGGATGCACGGAACACCTGTGCATCCTTGTAAAGGTACGCTGTGTATGCCCGGTGTGAACAAGGCCTTAGGCCCCTTTCATACAAACAGTCCGATTGGGTCTACCTGTCCATTTTTAAAGTGGGCCCAATCAGACCACCTATTGTTTTCTTTGGAGAGGCTGATGTATATGGACATGTGTCTGTGTACACCTGCCTGCATCCAATCCAATTCAATAAAAACAGACAGATGGGAATCTCATTCCCCATCCATCTAGCAGATCGAATCGGATGGAAATGTTGCCCGTTTCCATCAGACTGCCCCATAGAGAATGTCCGCTCTGCATCAGCTGATCGGCAGACAGATCCTTCGCTGAGCAGGCGGATCTGCTTGACAGAGTCCCCTCCATTTTTTTTTTTTTTTTTTACAATTATATTTTTTATTTATTTATTTTTTTGTTGGGGGGGGGGGGTGCTTTGGTGAGATATCAGATATCACTTAAGAAAGTCCCTTTCTCTGCAGCACTTTACATGAATGAATAAGGAGTCTGTATAGAGACTCCTTATCCATTCATAAACTGTCAGTCTGACACATAGTAAACTCTCGGTCGGAGCTGTCATTAGACACAGGAGCCATCGGTAGTGACTGCTGCCTCGATCCACTGCACTAAAGGGAGGGGGCTGGTAAACACATGTTTACCAAGCCTCCCCAAGCCTCAGAATCCCTGCTCCCCCCCCCTCCCTCTCCCTCAGCAAGACAGCTGGCCGGACATGCCACGGGGAGATGGATGGATGGGCGGTGTAGGGGCCAAAAAAAGGGGGATTGGCTTGCTGGGGGGGCATTCTGTAAACCCCCCAAACCCCAGCAGAACCTGAAGCCGGCGGGAGCGGCAGAAGAGGGATGCCGGCTTCTAAAGATAGCTACAGGAGATCAGATGTGTGTGTGTGTGGGGGGGGGGGGGTAATCAGTGCTGGGGTGAAGAAGGGGGATGAAGGAGATAGGAAAAGAGGGTGGGGGAGTCATTTTAGGTCGCAGGGAGGGGCGGGTGGTGGAGATGCAGGAAAGCAGGGCATGGGGGGGGGGCGTTCACATTTTAGGTTAAGAACTCTGGTCAGTGGATTGTAATCCACTAATCAGCATTTTAGAATTGTTCAGCAGGGTCTGCTGAACAATTCTGTTATATGTTCATGGTCATTGAAGGGACCATGAGCTTATAACAGGGGGAGAAATTGTGTCTGTATGGCGTACGGACCTGGCCAGCTGCAAGCAGTGCTCTAGGTCCGTATGCTGTATGGACCCGGCAGGAGGAGTTTTTATTCTCCTCTGACTGTCCTATAATGCTGCAGGACCCTTGACCCTCTTTCTGGATAGCGTTGATTGGTCCTGTGTTATCACATGCACCCTCCTAAGAAAAAAAAATCTTTAGCAATACACATCAAACTGAGCAAGTGCAGAGTTTGTCCAAGGTTCTGAAATGTCAGGAGATGGATTGGGGACAATGAAAGAAGGGTAGGATAAGAGAACATAGGATCAAACAGCCTTTTATGCAATGCAGAGGATTACCCCTTAGGTTTCACAGTGAGTATAACAAGCATGCTTTACTGTATATACAGACTAACTTTACTGTTGTGGGTTTAGTAATACTTTAAGTGCCTTGCATGAGTCTGCCTCTCTCAGATGCTGTCTACCTTTAAAGTTAATTTGTGGCCAGGCTATAGGCATTTAGGTAGGTGTATACTGTATGTAAGCATATAAAGTGGTTTTTAGGAGTAGTTAATGTTGTGTAGTCTATGTTTGTGCCTGTATATATTTGGGTATATATTAGGCTGGCTTAACCCAGAACTAGCATATATAAAGTGTTTCTGTATAGACCACAGAAGAAAGAGGGTTAATTTAGTCAGCAGTGATGTCTGAGGCTCTTAGTGTGTTAAACATAGATATTTTATTAGTAAAAATATTGGGGTTTAGTAACACCCGTGCAAGATATAATTGTTGGTGGATACAATCAGTGTAATAACAAGAAACGAGACAGACATGACATAAAACATAAAGTGACAAAAAACCGGCCGGCATATAGTAAATTGCTTCAAGTGGTGTACAAATATATAATCATGTGCTTAATTTAACGTAAATGTTCTTGAAGGGGCTCCTTTTGGGCAGTCGGTCGCCGATTTGTATTGGTGACTGTGTATGGACAGTTATTGTTATCTGGTTGCTCCGAGGAAATCGCTGGGAGTGGTGTTATCCAAGTATTGGAGAAAAGGCTGTGGGATATGCCGCACGAGATTTCCTTAGGTGGGGCAGCAAGATTATTTGTATTATCGTTATTAATGGATGTGATATTATTTAAAATAATATGGCTTAACAGGGATAGGGTAGTAGTCAAGTTTTTATTCCCTGATTACTGACGGTTGTGATGCCGTTGCTTTACCCCTGGTAGGTCGGATGTTGCTTTTACAGATATGAGGTAATTGTCATGGAAATATGGGGGTACATAAACATTCTACCGCAGTCGTTTAGTGGAGCAGAAAACGTCTACCTGTCCGGGGACCATGCAATGATTTGCCAGTGATCATTGACGGCCAAGTGCCGTTTCTTCACCCCTGTCTGGTAGGATACTGCTCAAGGTTCTATATTGTATATAGAATACTGGGTATTGCTGGGGACTTATCAGAGCTGTCTTTCTTTTTGCCGCTGACCGCGATACAAATGTGTCGGTTCAGTACGGCATTTAGAGGGAATAGTGCTCCGACGGCTAGATGCCGTTTCTTCACCCCTGTGTGGTGAGTGCTTATGTACCTTTCTGCCGATCTGTGAAGCAGTGCATCCGCCTCCGCTGTCCTTTACCGCTGTCTCTCTCGTGCTGTCATCAGTCTCTGCTCTTCCTCGTGGTTCCTGGCGTCCGATGCTTGGTTGGAGTGATAAGAAGGTGTGCCGCCGGGCTATGACGTCGACGCGTTTCGCTTCTCTTGCGTAGCTTCGTCTGGACGTGGTTTGAGTCAGTCAGCTGATCCCTTTTATCTGGGTCTTCTCAGCTGTTCTGACTCTGGATTGGTTGGTGATGAGGGAGTTTCTTGGTGCTCCGTCTTCACAGCTGTTGCTATGTGGGCATGGCTGGAGGGAAAAGATTAGGGATTGGACTGTAGATTTGATTGTCCGATTTTAGTTAATCATGTATTGTGCTCCACGGAACATCGATATTCTTTTTGGGGTATAATGGTCTGGATTATCACTAGTTAGGGTGTGCAAGGCATATTTAATCAGAGATCAGTATGCCGTCATGCTAGGGTTTTACTCAATTGTCACCAAGTAAGATTATTACATATTATTACTGCTGTATATATTATTGCTGCAATTTTAGGTCTTCTATTGTTCCATTAAATTTGGGATGGTTGGAATTTCTTTAGTGATTCATTTCTTGGTTGTCCAATCATGATCGATCATGTATAGGGTATTAAGTTTAACTCTATTATGTGTGAGGATTAATTTAGACATAGGTCCCATACTCGTTAATGATAGCATACAAGGCCTGCAGTTATATCAATAGATTTAGACAACATTTTAGTTATAACCATAATTATAGTAATGCTGCATGTCTTGTATGTCAACGGTTCGTTGGGTCCCTGGTGTTATCCTCTACGATTTAGTATAATTACCCTTTAACATGGTCTGTAGTGTATACATGTCTATGTATTTATATATACGTACAGTATATATGTCTATGTATACTTATATTGGACTTTTTATCTATTTTTAACCAGTGTGGAGCTCTAAAATTGCAGGTTTTATATTTAACACATATTCATATCTGGACATAGAGATAACATACATATGACAGTTATATTCAGATGGACTGATTGTATTCCCCATTTTGGTATTGTGCTGTCTATATGTAGTCAGTCTATTAGAAATTGATATGTTATGGTTCTCTATATTTACTTAGTCTTGCATGGGATGGGCGGGGGTTTAGTAGGTGGGTGGATGATGTTTTTTACAGAGGCATATCACTGTTGGTGTGGAAGAGGGATTGTGTCTCCTAAGTATGGGTGTATGGGTCTTAATGTCAGATGACCGATTGCTGACAAACGGGATTGTGAGTCTATTGTCTTTTGTCTATCTGTAATCATTGTTCAAGAAATACTTGAAAGTTCATCTCAGTGTTTAGTCCCATTGGGGTCAGGCTGTCCAGGTTGTAGATCCACCACTTTTCTTTCTGCAATAGGATGCGGTTGAAATCACCCCGTCTTGCAGATATTTTCAATTCATATATTCCTTTTATTTTTGTACTTTTCATGTTGCCGTTGTGGTGTTGTGCGTAGTGTCTTGATAGGGGTTTATCTGGGTTCTGTTCCCTTATTTCACGCATATGTTCGCCTATTCTGGTTTTCAGTTGGCGTTTTGTCTTTCCTATGTAGTACTTATTACATGGACACGTTATCATGTAGATAACCTTGGTGGAGGAACAGTTAATAAGATTACGTATTTTGAATTCTCTTCCATTTCTGTTTTTTTGGAACGTGTCAGTCCTGTCTACATACGGGCACATTTGGCATCTTCCACATGAGAACATGCCCTTACTTCTGGGTGTATCCATGAGCCAGGTGCTGTCGTAATCCTTAGTGTGTTCCGATTTGGTCAGTATATCTTTAAGGTTTCTAGGCACGTCTGGCCACCATGATGGGACTAGTCCCGACTATTTCTTTTAGTGATGGTGTGTTATGGAGTATACCCCAGTGTTTTTGGAGAACGTGCCGTACTGACTCCCATTGAGCTCCATATTTAGTAATTATCCTTGTTGTTCCTATTGCGTCGGCTTTCGGATTTGTTTTTCGTTGGAGTAGGTCTTCTCTTGTTCTCATACCGGCTTTCTGTTTAGCTTTCCGTAATTGTTTGTGGGAGTAACCTCTTTCCCTGAATCTATCATAGAGTTCTTTGCTCTCTTGGCGGTAATCTCTTTTTTCCGAGCAGTTCCGCTTAATTCTCAAGAATTGACCAGTTGGGATACCATTTTTTAGCCACTTTGGGTGATAGCTGTCTGCCATTAGGAGGGTGTTTGCTGCTGTTGCTTTGCGGAATGTCCTCGTCGTTAATCTGTTGTCATTAATTTTTATCCATAAGTCCAGAAAGGATATTTCGTTTTTATCAAATGTATATGTTAAACGTATATTCCTTTCGTTTAAATTCAGATCTTTGATGAATTTCTCAAGTGTTGGCATGTCTCCTTTCCATATCATCAGCACATCGTCTATGTACCTCAGCCATGTATGTACATGTTGTTTGTATGTCTCATTGGGGTAGACTTCTTCCTCTTCCCAAAGGCCGAGGTGATGGCATGCATAGGCTGGTGCCCATGCTGCTCCCATAGATGTCCCCTGGATCTGTTGGTAATACTGTGAGAGGAACTGAAAGTAGTTGTTGTTTAGAATGAATGCCAGTAGGTCTACTATGTATTCATTTTGATGGCCTAAATTGAAGTGATGTCTGTCAAGGAATGTTTCAATGGCTTTTAACCCCCAGTGGTGGGGTATTGAGGTATATAGCGACTCTACATCGATTCCCACGAGCCATGTCTCATTTTCTGTTTCTATGTTGTTAATTTTCCCCAGTACATCCCTTGTGTCCTGTACATATGATTTAAGTTGAGTGACCATATCTTTTAGGAGGGCATCAAGGTATTTGCCCGCTTTTTCTAGGGGGCCATTGATGGCCGATACTATGGGTCTTCCTGGGGGGTCAATCAGGGACTTGTGTACTTTTGGGATTATGTAGAATGTCGGTGTGTTATATTCCTTCACCGTTATATATTCTGCTTCTTGTTTTGTCATTAAACCTTCTTCTTTGGCCAGTTGGATTTTCCAGTTTAGTTCCTTGGTCAATTTTGGGAATGGATTGTTGTCCAGTTTTTTGTATGTCTTGTCATCGTTGAGAAGTCTATTTACTTCTTTTTCATATTGTGTGGCGTTCATTAGGACGACATTCCCTCCCTTGTCACTTCTTTTTATTACAATGTTCTTGGCTTCATTCAGCTCTCTTATCGCTTTGCGTTCCTCTTTTGAAATATTGTCGATACCTCTATTCGTCCAGTCGATTTGGTGGAGGTCAGTTTGCACTTGGTTCAGAAAAAGGTTCATCCACTTGTTTTTGTTTATTTGTGGCATGTTGAGGGATTTAATCCGCATGCCTGATTTTCTGAAGTTCTCTGGGCAATCAGGAGATGGTGGTTCTTCGTTTTCCTGTAATAGTGAATTTAGAATTTCTAGTATTTTTTTGTCATTTTCGTCTTGAACGGTTTCTAGTTCCGTGTTTTCGGTTTGATTCGTATATAGTGATCATAGATATATCTTTCTTATATATAGGACGATGTCTTTGTATACTGTAAATTCATCCATTGTGTCTTTGGGTGAAAATGACAATCCCCTTTTGAGTAGTTTTATATGATGCTCTTGTAGGGGGAATTCAGACAGATTAATGACTTTTAGATCATTCGCCATTTCTTCTTGTTCAGTTGCAACTATTTGTCCCTCTGGCTTCTGGTGTTTGGTTTTCGTATCTCCCTTTCTTGTCTTCTTTGTTTCCTGTTGGTTTGGGAGGAGTTGGGGTGTTGTGAGTCTCTTCTTGCTTCGTTGTCTGTCTCCTCCCCTGGTACTAAAAAAGTCACCGATTTTGTATAATTTTCATCGTCCGTTCCGCTAGAGTGTGCCTCTCCCTTTGACCTTGATCTGGATCGTGAACCTCTTTGTCTGGATCTGTATCGATTACGTCTCCTTGTTAGGTCAAAGATCTGGCCTTTTTCCCAGTCTTCCAGATCTCTTTTATATTTTGACTGTTTTGTTTTTTTCAATGTTTGTTGGGTTTTCTCGATTTCCTTCTTTAAATTCTCGTTGTGTGTGTTAAATTCTTCATTTTCTTTAAATGGCTCCAGCCCTTTTATACTTTCTGTGATCTGGTCGGTGAGTTCAGTGAGTTGGATCCTTTCTTCTTCCACTATGAGTTTCATAACCTCAATCCCGTGTTTGATGCATTGTTCCTGCCATTTTGGAAGGATACGGTCATTCTGTAGGTGTTCAGCAGGTATTACCTTATCTCTTAGGCCTCTTGGGATTATTCCCTCTTTTATATATGTCTCAAGAAAGGAGACGTCCCATTTCCTGTTCAGATGTTTTGTAATCAGTTTTTTACGTTCCTTAAATCTGTTGGTGATTTCCTCCTGTTCGTCTAGTACCGTGGTGCCATCCTTGTTGAAGGCTTGACTTATTTCAATGTCAAAGTTTTCCCCTAGTGAAAATGCCATGCTCTTAGAGGTGTATTGGTTAGATGGAGTGTGAAGTTTTTGGTTGTCTCTGATTGTAGATTATAATCTTGCTTTTGTGTTTTTACTCCAGGGAATGGATCACTTTATTGATCCGTGAGTATCTTAAGCATATAAAGTGGTTTTTAGGAGTAGTTAATGTTGTGTAGTCTATGTTTGTGCCTGTATATATTTGGGTATATATTAGGCTGTTTTTTTGTCACTTTATGTTTTATGTCATGTCTGTCTCGTTTCTTGTTATTGCGCTGATTGTATCCACCAACAATTTTATCTTGCACGGGTGTTACTAAACCCCAATATTTTTACTAATAAAATATCTATGTTTAACACACTAAGAGCCTCAGACATCACTGCTGACTAAATTAACCCTCTTTCTTCTGTGGTCTATACAGAAACACTTTATGTATACTGTATGTAGGTTTGATTTCACCACCACCATGGGTTTGAGACAAGACTGCAGGTTGGAGATTTGTGATCCATGGTAATTTATGTGCAGATTTCACCCAGAATCACTTAAAACCATAAAGCACAGCATTACCTTTACAATGTGGCCAACAAACAAAGGGCCAGTAAGGGAGGCTTTCGGTTAAGCTTGTCCCCTCACTATAAAGAAAGAAGGTGGGGGGAGGCCCACAGCCATAATGTCAGTGAATTGGAAGCTACTGCAGAGAAAGCAAAGGGAAAGCTGAAAAACTGCATTGGGAGAAATTATGGTCAGTTAAAAAACTTCTTGGGCAATCAACCAATTAGCTGTTATTAATATTATAATTATCATAAGGCTTTTCATCTCGTCAGAGGTCACTTTTTGCTGCAATGTTTCCCTAAAAAAGGGCTTTCGATTCAATGGGTGGTTTTTTTAGGGCAGTGAGGGAAAAAGGTATTTGATTCCCTGCTGATTTTGTACATTTGCCCACTGACAAAAAAACGATTAGTATATAATTTTAATGGTAGGTTTATTTTAACAATGAGCAACAAAATACCAAAAAAAAAAAAAAGAAAAATGCAGAAAAACGGATTTCAAAAAAGTTACAAATTGATTTGCATTTTACTGAGTGAAATAAGTATTTGACCCCTTCACAAAACATGACTTAGTACTTGGTGGCAAAACCCTTGTTGGCAATCACAGAGGTCAGGCGTTTCTTGTAGGTGGCCACCAGGTTTGCACACATCTCAGGAGGGATTTTGTCACACTCCTCTTTGCAGATCCTCTCCAGGTCATTAAGGTTTTCGAGGCTGACATTTGCTAACTTAAACCATCAGCTCCCTCCACATATTTTCTATGGGATTAAGGTCTGGAGACTGGCTAGGCCACTCCAGGACCCTAATGTGCTTTTTCTTGAGCTATTCCTTTGTTTCCTTGGCCGTGTGTTTTGGCTCAATGTCATGCTAGAATACCCATCCATGACCTATTTTCAATGCCCTGGCTGAGGGAAGGAGGTTCTCATCCAAGATTTGACTATACATGGCCCCGTCCATTATCCCTTTGATGAGGGGAAGTTCTCCTGTTTCCTTAGCATAAAATCACCCCCAAAGCATAATGTTTCCACCTCTATATTTGACGATGGGGATGGCGATCTTGGGGTCATAGGCAGCATTCCTCCTCCTCCAAACACGGAGAATTGAGTTGATGCCAAAGAGCTTGATTTTGGTCTCATGTGACCATAACACTTTTACCCAGTTCTCCTTTGAATCATTCAGAAGTTCATTAGCAAACTTCAGATGGGCCTGTACATGTGCTTTCTTGAGCAGGGGGACCTTTGGGGCTCTGCATGATTTCAGGTCTTCACGGCATTGTGTGTTACAAATTGTTTTCTTGGTGACTGTGGTCCCAGCTGCCTTGAGATCATTAACAGAATTCTCCCGTGTAGTTCTGGGCTGATTCCTCACCGTTCTCATGATCATTGAAACTCCACGATATGAGATCTTGCATGGAGCCCCAGACCGAGGGAGATTGACAACTATTTTGTTTTTCTTTAATTTGCGAATAATAGCATTAACTGTTGTCACCCTCTCACCAAGCTGCTTGGCTAAGGTCTTGTAGCCCATTCCAGCCTTGTGTAGGTCTACAATCTTGTCCCTTACATCCTTGGACAGCTCTTTGGTCTTGGCCATGGTGGAGAGATTGGAATCTGATTGATTGATTGCTTCTGTGGACAGGTGTCTTTTATAAAGGTAGCAAGCTGAGATTAGGAGCACTCCCTTTAGGAAAGTGCTTATAATCTCAGCTTATTACCTGTATAGAAGACACCTGGGATCCAGAAATCTTGCTGATCTTGATAGGGGATCAAATACTTTACTCATTAAAATTCAAATCAATTTATACCTTTTTTGAAATGCATTTTTCTGGATATGTTTGCTGTTATTCTGTCTCTCACTATTAAAATAAACCTACCATTAAAATTATAAACTGATCATTTATTTGTCACTGGGCAAAAGTACAAAATAAGCAGGGGATAAAATACTTTTTCCCCTCATTGTAGAGCCTTTTTTAAGTATAGGGGCTCAAAGCGGAACATTCACTTCTTACTTACCATCTGTTCTTCCACCTGCCACTTCAACATTTAAAAGAAAAAAGTTATGTGCAAGAACAGTGTGCAACTAAATCACCTCACATTATATCACTAATTTTCACCACACCCCCTGTATCCCCACAGATAAAATAAAAGTTTGGTATACACCAGTTAGGCCTACTATTCCTAATTAAAGTGTTACTAAACCCACAACAGTAAAGTCAGTCAGTATTTGCAGTAAAACATGCTTGTTATACTCACTGTGGAACCTTAGAGGTTAATCATGTGCATTGTGTGAACAGGCTGTTTGATCCAGTCTTCTCTAAACCTCCCTTTCTTCCACAGTTCCTTATCCATCTCCTGATAGTACAGAGCCTTGGGGGCACTCCGCTCATGTTCAATTTGGTGTGTATTGATAGTGAGATTTATTTTTTCTTGGGAGGGTGCATGTGATTAGCACAGGGCCAATCAGGATTGTATAGAGGGTCAGGGCTCCTGCAGCCTCATAGGACAGTCAGGGGAAAATAAAAACTCCTCCTACAAGCTTTAACTAGTGCTCGGTCAGACACTGATAAAAGTCATAGGACTGCTATATACTGCTAATGAGAAAAGGTATTTAGCAGTTTAGATTTACTAAAATATTTGCTTTTCTGTGTTCTGTGTACTGTGGGAAACCAGATATGGTGGATGCAGAGTCCTGAGTTTAGTATCACTTTAAAATTCTCCTGCTTGTAACAGGTTGTTAGGCTTCTATACTTCACCAATTCTGAATATTTGTGAATATTTTAGGAAAATTAGTTGATAATGTATTAAATATATTGATGTTGAGGTGCAGCAATTTCACTTTGGTTTGAATGTTCTTTTTTTTTTTGGCTATCTTTGTTTTTGTTTAATGTGTATTTGTTACAAAAACATTAAAAATAAAATGTGAATTAAAAAAGATATACTCCAGTTAGGCCTATTATTCCTAATTAAAACTGTCTTGCTTGTAACAGGGTTTTAGGCTTCTGCACCTACTATATGTCTGGAAGGACGCCTGTGGCACTTTCTGTAGCTACCACTAGATTTTTGCCCTAGTTTTCCTCTTGTGTAAGGCTTCTTTTATTAGTAGTCCTGCTCACAGTTTCAGGTTACATAAGGACTTGGTGGAAGGAGTCAAGGGGTCTAGCATAGGTGTGTGCAGCCTTTTGCATTATGGTGTGGAACCCAAAACTCAAACACACATGCCTTCCTCTGCACCCTCAGCAGCACGGGGCAGTGCTCTGTGCTGAGTGGCTTCTTGTTAATTCACAAACTGAAGCATAGTAAACACAGTTTACTATTCTTCAGTTATGAATGGACACAGTTATGAGTGAACACAGCTAGTCTATTCACTGTGTTCATTTAGAAAAGGAAGGGGCCTGGTAAATTACATATTTACTAGCCTCTTCCCCCGCTCCCCATCCCGAAACATCCCCCACAGCAGCCGGGATGGAGGAGAGGAGGGAAGCCAGCAGCACTGCGGGGCAAACACAATTTTGTTTTGTTTATTTGTTTTTAAATTAATTCCAATTTTTCAAATTGATTCGAATTCGGATCTGTTGAAAAATGATCAATGAATTTGAATTCTGTTTGAAGAATAGCTGGTTGTTATGGAGCGGGCCTGGAAGCCGGCCAGCACATCATTAACAATCAATGATTAATCAACGGTCAGCTGGCTTTTCTGCTGAGAGCTAAAATATAAACAAAAGAATGCCGGCAATAGAAAATTCTGAAAAAAAAACAGTGTGGGACCCCCTCCAATCCATACGAGGTCCATTGGGCTGGTATGGATTTTTAGGGGAAATTTTTTTTAAAAAAATGGCGTGCCCACCCCATACCAGACCCTTATCCAAGCATGTAGCCCAGCAGGCTAGCAAAGGGGGGGATGAGTGAGCGCACCCTCCCTGAACCATACCACATGCCCTAAACATGGGGGGTGCTTTGGGGCAGGGCAGGCTCTTCCCAACAACCCTGGGTGGTGGCTGTGGGGGTCTTCAGGTGGGGGGCCTATAAGAATCTGGAAGCTTCCCCAGATCCCAACCCCCCCATGTGAAGGAGTATGGGGTACATAGTACCCCTACTCAATCACCAAAAAAGTGAACAAAGACACAGCACAAGTGTTTGAAAATTCCTTTATTCATTTTTTTTTTAAATGTCCCCCAAGTGTAAATCCATTGTCAAGCACGACACCCACCACACAACCGGACCAGAAAAAGGAAAAAAAAAAACATTTTTAATAAAGGAATTCTCAAAAACTTGTGTTGTGTCTTTATTCACTTTTTACACTTTTTTGGTTAATGGGTAGGAATTCATTCACATGGGGGGGGGGGGATCTGGGGGCCTCCTTGTTAAAGGGAGCTTCCAAATTCCCATAAACCCCTGACCACAGACCCCCACAACCACCACCCAGGGCTGTGGGGAAGAAAGTGCTTTGGGGTGGGGGACCAGAGCCATCCCACCTTAAAGCAATCCCCCGTGTTGAGGCCTAGTATGGTTCAGGAGGGGGGGGGGGGCACTTTGTTGGCCTGCCAGATATGCATGTTAGGATAAGGGTCTGGTATAGATTTTGGGGAAGACCCTATGCCATTTTTTTTTTTTTTTTTCAAATTTTGGTATGGGGTTTCCCTTAAAAATCATACCAGACCCAAAAGGCCTGGTATGGATTGAGGGGCAACCCCACACTGTTTTTTTTTTTTTTCTGAATTTTCTATTACTGGCATTGTTTATTTCAGCTCTCAGCGGGGAAGCTCAGTGACAGTTGATGAATCATCGGTTGTCAAGGACTCAGTGGCAGGCTTCCCGGCCTGCTCCTTAACATCCAGCTATTCTTTACACAGAATTAAAATCAGTCGATCTTTTTTTGACCGATCCGATCTCGAATCGTTCCAAAAGTTTGGAATTCATTAGAATATTATTAAACTAAACTAATGAAATTAAACTAAACTAATTCCAAAACAAATCAACAAAACAAAATGAGTAAAACAACAAATTTATGTGAAACAAAACACATTTTTCCATTCTGCTCTAATGTGCCTCAGGTATGTAGTCAGGGAGAAAGTGTGGAAAAGCAACCCTCTTTGGGAACTTACCCCACCTATGACACCAAACAGTTGGTACAATATGCATAAGACTTGAACATTCCTGTGTGACATTTGCCATATTTTGTCTATCCTGAAACGCTGAAGAAACCAATTTGCAGTTTGCTCGGTAAATAGTTTACAAGTCTAGTAATGCAATGAAAGCAAGAAACATCCGGTTAATTTGTTTGGTAAAGATCATACATTTCAGCCTGGGAGGACTGGGCCGGGGGGGCAGGGTGGCAATTTCCCCCCAGGTCGATCTGATTCCCCAGAAAAGGCTGCCACAGCATGCGCCTCAGAGCCTGTCTAAGGGAAGGGACCAGTCTGTGCCAGGATAAAACAGAGCACCTCTTAAGAGTCGATTTGCCTGAGGTGAGGTCGGGAGCAGTGTATGAATTACAACATATGTGAAACATGTGCGTCATGGGAGCATGAGCTGGCAGCAGAGGAGGTCACATCCTTAAATCTCAGCCAGAGTTCATGCTGAGCATTGCAGTCCTTTACTTCTGGGGATATGACCTTCCAGTGAAGCACTACAGGTTCCAGCATGAAC
Source organism: Pelophylax lessonae (assembly GCF_965119305.1). Lineage (NCBI taxonomy): Eukaryota > Metazoa > Chordata > Amphibia > Anura > Ranidae > Pelophylax > Pelophylax lessonae. Next base: position 770,096,253 of record NC_138768.1, read on the forward strand.
CCTTCAGAGCTTAGAATGTGTCACACCCACCGCCGCCCCCCCCCCCCCAACTAGTGAAGGACTACAGATCACAGCATGAACCCATGAGATCTAAGGATTCACATTCCTTCACTTTTGATGCTGTAATCCCCCCCCCAAAAAATGAAGGACTACAGGTCCCAGCATGAACCCCTCAGAGCTCAGGATGTGTTGAACACCCCAACCCCCCCCCCCCCCACTAGTTGGGAACTGCAGATCACAGCATGAACCCATAAGCTCTAAAGGGGTAAGATCCTTAGATCTTAAGGGTTTGTGCTGGGACTTGTAGCCTTTCACTTTTGAGGATGTGACCCCCTCCCCAAAAGTGTAGGTCTACAGGTCCCAGCATGAACCCCTCAGAGCTCAGGATGTGTCGACCCCCCCCCCCCAACTACTGAGGAACTACAGATCACATAGTGAACCCGTTAGATCTAAGGGGGTCACATCCTTAGATATCAGAGGTTCATGCTGGGGCTTGTAGTCCTTCACTAGCTTCTTCAATTGGTTGGTTCAATGGACCACTTGACTGGCCCCCCAGGCCAAAGGCTGCCAGTTCTCTCCCGCATGTCATAATAGGGTTTGGTTTGCTGTATTGTAACAAGAAGCCAGAAGATACAGCAAAGTACCTCATATATGCTAGACTCCTTGTTGGTTCTTTAAAAAATGTACAGCATAGCCAACACCTAGGGAGAGTAAGAGATGTCAAAAGAGTTATTTAAACTAGTTTGGTTGGAAATTTGTTGCAAGTGAATGAAAGTCTTTTAGTGGTGGTGGACCTGAAAGGTTCCCCAGGCTCCCCACACGCACTTGGGCATCCCCTCAATGGGCCTCAAGTGTTGCAGGAGACCCAGATAGTCTAAGCCTGGACCACAGATGTTTGTGAGTCTTGCTAGAAAGTTAACATGTGATTCCATATATGCCATGTACCCCTAAGGCTTGAGGGGGTGGAACCTTTGTATGTGAGCAATGAACCAGAGAGGTGGTGCTTGGGTACCACCCTCCATCCCTAAAGAGTGTAGGATCCTGTTGCAGGGATAGCCTTATCAATCTGCATCAGTGGGTGCTGCTTTCATCCTGGGGTAGACCTGCCTTACACATCTGGCATTGTTCTTACTATACCTGGGGACTTGGCCATGACTTACAGCTAGGGGGTGCTAGCTGGCAAATTTTAATCTTCTGTGGTTTATTAACTCTTTGTTGTAAAACACCTGCTTGTACTCTTTGTCTCTAGTACATGTGGTCTATTATTCCTGATTAAATCTGTCATGTTACTGGCTTATTACACACTGCTGTATCCTCTGCAGTTCATTCTTTTAGTAGATCACCCAGCATGTGCTTTTTGTCTCTGGTAAATTTAGGCCTTGCCTTGCTATTTAAAATTGTCCTGCTGCTGGCCAATTTTACACTGCGTCATCTGTGGTCTCTTAATTCATGTACTGTAGTAAAACACCTGCTTGTTCTATTTTTCTCTAGTAAATTTCAGCCAATCCTCCCTCCTTTAAAATGTCCTTATGGGACAGGAGCCTCAAAACCTGAGCTTTCATGAACCATCATTATCTCTTCCCAGCTATGAGGGTCCTCTGTAGCTGGGAAAGGAGGGTTTCTATCAGTGGCGGCCCGTGCATAGGGGGCGCCAGAGCGCCGCTCCCCCTACCCCCTAAAAAAAAAGAAAAAAAAAATAGAAAAAAAAAATTACAAAAAGAACAAATAAAGTTTTGAAAAAAAAAATCGTGTTCGCAGGCCTATGCGCTGGGCCTGGTGGCTATGGGGGGGGGGGTTTACGACCCAGAAGAGGCGCCGATTGGCTGCCTTCTGGGGGCGTAACCTGGACAAAGCGCTGAGCAACCCCCACCTTCGCGATATCCTGGCTGTGATTGGTCCAGTCTCCAGCCTGGACCAACCATCATCCAGGACATCGCTGACTCGCAATGGGGCAGTGCCGGTGCGTGCGTCAGTCATGCACCGTCACCGCCCGATCTCCTTCCCGCCGCCCGGACCGGAATCCCGCCATCCCGCCGCCATCAGAAGGTAAGTGATTGAAGCCGACCTGTGCCCTCACCTGTGCCATCACCTGTGCCATCACCTGTACCATCACCTGTGCCATGCCTATGCCATCCCCTGTGCCATGCCTATGCCATCACCTGTGCCATGCCTGTGCCACGCCTATACCATCACCTGTGCCATCACCTGTGCCTATACCATCACCTGTGCCATCACCTGTGCCTATACCATCACCTGTGCCATCACCTGTGCCATCATCTGTGCCATGCCTATACCATCACCTGTGCCATCACCTATGCCATCACCTGTGCCTATACCATCACCTGTGCCATCACCTGTGCCATCACCTGTGCCATGCCTATGCCATCACCTGTGCCATGCCTATACCATCACCTGTGCCTTTACCATCACCTGTGCCATCACCTGTGCCTATACCATCACCTGTGCCATGCCTATGCCATCACCTGTGCCATGCCTATGCCATCACCTGTGCCATGCCTGTGCCATGCCTATACCATCACCTGTGCCATCACCTGTGCCTATTCCATCACCTGTGCCATCACCTGTGCCTATACCATCACCTGTGCCATCACCTGTGCCATGCCTATGCCATCACCTGTGCCATGCCTATGCCATCACCTGTGCCATCACCTGTGCCATCACCTGTGCCATGCCTATGCCATCACCTGTGCCATGCCTATACCATCACCTCAAAGTCATGCAATTTTTTTACCGCGTTTTTTGCCGCGAAGCAATACCTATTGCATTTTTCTTTTTGCGCCCCCCAAAAAATTTTGAGCACCAGCCGCCACTGGTTTCTATTGGTCAAACTATCAGTCGGAGTTAGGCGCTGTCCCGCTGGCCTGGTGCATAGAGAAGAGGGGGATGTAGCTTTCAGGAGCTCACATGTTGGAGAGTGGCTATACAGCAAGGAGACCCTCAGTAGAGTATGGTTTAACTGGGGCAGGAAGCCCTGATCAGTGTGGCCAAGCAGTCTGTGCTATGGGTTTAGCTGCAGGGAGCACACCCAGGGAGTGTGCCACAGGGGAAAGCTGCTTCTAGAGAGCCTATAGAGAGAGAGGGAATATGCAGTCAATAACCCAAAGAATACTGCTGTGTTCCTCACACCTCCCATCTTTTTGAGATAGGAATGAGGAACACCTATTAGCAAATGCATGTAGGCATAGGCCACACCCATTGCCACATCCCCTTAAAGGAGAATTATAAAAAAAAACATTAGTTAAACCCACAAGTGCTTTTTTACCACTACTATTCCTTTATACTGTCTTTTGAAATTTACAAGTGCAGACATTTGGATGAAAGGTTGAGCACTGGGAAACACTTTTTGATAGATGAGTAGTGCATGGGGTTGAGCGAACACGGACTGTATTATTCGGGTCCGTACCGGATAATTGGATTTTTGTTACCCGGACACGGACCCGAAAACTTTACTGTATGTTCGGGTTTAAAATCCGTGTTCGGTAACTTTATTTCCTGTTTTGTATGTAATGGCGCGGTTTTAATGGCGCGGTTTCAACAGCCAATCAACAAGCGTTTAACTGGTGTGCCATAGAAGCCATCACAGCCATGCCTACTAATGGCATAGCTGTGATTGGCCAGCTGAAGCATGTGACCCAGGTCTTTATAAGCTAGAGACACAGCGCGGTGCGCGTCAATCTGTTCTAGTGTAGGGAGAGAGCACACACAACGGTGCTGGCTGCTGCTGATTAGGGACAGAGCCAGGAAAAAAAACATTGTGGCTGAAAAGAATGTAGGGACAGGTCGGAGTGTAGGCAGGGAAAGATAGAAAAGCATTTTAGGGACAGGCTGGAGACTGACCGTGAGATAAAACATAAGACACTGCTGTGTTCACATCTGCTATTCAAAAATCAACAATTTAAGTGAAAAATAAAAAATATTTAATTCATAGGTTCCTGTGAGATACAACACCCGTTGTATACTGTTGTTCTATTCTGCTATTTAATAAACACCCTTTTGGGGGTAAAAAAAATAAATTGCGGCATAGTCTGTATCGGTACGTGTGAGATACACCTTTTAAATTTGTTTGGCGCATCTCCTTCCACCGCCGAGGATTGCAGGGCGCTTCAGTTTGCCTCCTGTTCCGAACTCCTCCTACTCCTCTTCCTCATCCTCATCCTCCCTTTAGGGTACAAAAAATTGTAATCGGGGCCTAGTCTGTGTTTGTACGTGTGAGATACACCGTTTTATATTCTTTTTTCTATTCCGCTATTCAATATACACCCTTTTGGGGGTAAAAAAAATTAAATTGTGGCATAGTCTGTATCGGTACATGTGAGATACACCATTTAAATTTGTTTGGCGCATCTCCTTCCACCGCCGAGGATTGCAGGGCGCTTCAGTTTGCCTCCTGTTCCGAACTCCTCCTACTCCTCTTCCTCATCCTCATTCTCCCTTTAGGGTACAAAAAATTGTAATCGGGGCCTAGTCTGTGTTTGTACATGTGAGATACACCGTTTTATATACTTTTTTCTATTCCGCTATTCAATATACACCCTTTTGGGGGTAAAAAAAATTAAATTGCGGCATAGTCTGTATCGGAACGTGTGAGATACACCTTTTAAATTTGTTTGGCGCATCTCCTTCCACCGCCGAGGATTGCAGGGCGCTTCAGTTTGCCTCCTGTTCCGAACTCCTCCTACTCCTCTTCCTCATCCTCATCCTCCCTTTAGGGTACAAAAAATTATAATCGGGGCCTAGTTTGTGTTTGTACGTGTGAGATACACCGTTTTATATACTTTTTTCTATTCCGCTATTCAATATACACCCTTTTGGGTGAAAAAAATTAAATTGCGGCATAGTCTGTACGTGTGAGATGCACCCTTTTGGATACTATTGTTCTATTCCGCTATTCAATATACACCCATGCGGGTGAAAATAATTCAATTGTGGCCTAGTCTGTACGTGTGAGATACACCCTTTTATATACTTTTGTTCTATTCCACTATTCAATATACACCCATGAAGGTGACAAAAATTAAATTGCGGCATAGTCTATACGTGTGAGATACACCCTTTTATATACTTTTGTTCTATTCCGCTATTCAATATACACCCATGCAGGTGAAAAAAATTAAATTGCGGCATAGTCTGTATGTGTACGTGTGAGATACACCCTTTCAATTTGTTTGGCGCATCTCCTTCCACCACCGAGGATTGCAGGGCGCTTCAGTTTGCCTCCTGTTCCTAACTCCTCCAACTCCGCTTCCTCATCCTCTACCGCCTCCTCATCCGGTCAGCGTAACACCTTCACCACCAAATTCAGCAAAACCAGGGGTAAACGACAACAGGCAGTTTTAAAACGTGCATGTTTGGGGGAAAAATCCCACACCGTGCAGGAGTTGTGGAGGAGCATGGAACAGCAGACCGATGAGTTGTTGGTGCCGGCGAGCCTCAAGCCCGGCATGGTGGTGTGCGATAACCGGCGAAATCTCATAGCAGCTCTGGGCCTAGCCGGTTTGACGCACATCCCTTGCCTGGCGCATGTGCTGAATTTGGTGGTGCAGAGGTTCCTTCAAAATGACCCCGATATGTCAGAGCTTCTGCAGAAAGTGCAGGCCGTCTGTGCGCACTTTCGGCGTTCTCACCCTGCTGCTGCTCGCCTGTCAGCGCTGCAGCGTAACTT